>NC_069073.1:113251562-113883062 GCF_025698485.1 Gossypium arboreum
GAGTAAAAGAAATACTATCCTAGAAATTCACTAACAAGCTCATGTACTATTCTATTTTAATAACTATTAGCTTTTTAATTCTAAAACTAATTTAACACTAAAAACCTATTTTCACCCCTACCCAATGGCTGAGTTTAAGTGGTATTTATAGTTGCAAAACTAATAATTCATCAATTACAAAAGTGCCCTCAATAATAATTTTACACATGGCAAGGTTGACCAAGAATTCCACATTTTGCCCTTCCAAAATCTCAGCTGATTTGGCTGTTACGGACTTGATATCACGACACTAGGGAAGTGATGTCAAGACACTGCTACTTAATGAGCTTTGGGTTACGACATCATAGGTCCAATGTCGTAACACTACCGGTTTCCTTGGTCTAACTTCAAGGGCAATATCGTGACCTTGCAAGTCAAGAGGCTCAGTGTCGCGACTTCATAGGTCCAAGGTCTCGACACCAAGGCTTTTTGAGGCAACATCTTGGACATGATGGAAGGGGTGATGTCACGACACTAGGGGAGTGATGTTGCAACACTAAGAGTCAGAAAACTGAGTGTTGCAACATTAATATCTCGAGGTTGCAACACCGAAGTTGCTCTTTTGATTCTTTTCTTCTTCTTATTTAGTTAAGTTGCTAAAAGTGCCTTAGCCACACATTAAGCTCAAATGGACATATAATTGATGCGTTTTTTATTAAAAGTAATATAAAAATAACTTTAAAATGTTGGATCTAGTGCCCTAAGTGTAGTATATTTGTTTGTACGCTTGTAATTTTTTCAAATAGATTGGTTAATAAAATTATTCATGAATTACATTAATACCCTTTGTATATTGTCCTCACGTGGCTTTTGCATGTAAAGAAAAATAGAAACAAATATTAGTTCACTGGTTGTCTAATGTTTAATTAATACTAAGTGGCATTATATAGTTGATTGTAATACGAAAAGACAACTTATACTAGTAGATGAACCTAAACATGTCCTTAGTCTAATCGGAAATGAGAAACCGATTGAAAGAATAATATGTCATCTATCAAGTCCAATTGGGGAGACGCTTTGTGTTGGGTATCGGAGTGGATGACTCCTTGAAGATAAAGAAATAGATGTGACTAACTGGACTGACAGTACATCGGACCAAACCCAAGCAATATAGATCCTAAATCTATTTATAGATTTATTCACTTGTGACGTTCATAGTGTGGCATACCTTAATCTTGAGTGGATGATGGACTATGTATAACGACCCGATAGTCAAGGGTGTCAGAAATTGCATTTTCAGGACTCCGTTTTCGTAAATCGGACTCATAAATATTTATTAAAAATATTTATGAAGTAAGTTGTATAGTTAATTAGGTTTTGGCTAAGTGAATTTGCATGAATTAAGAGTAATTAGGTATAAGGACTAAATTGCATATAGGGTGAAAGTTGAATTATAGATTAAAGAATAATTAAAGGGACTAAATAAGAAATTATGCCATTGTTCTTTAATGAGGCGACATAAAGTGTAAAATTATTATATATATTATTAATAAATTAAAGTTAAAATATATTTATTATAATATGTTTTACTTAATATTTAAATAAATATATATTATAGTAATAAAAGAAATAAATAAAGACAAAAGCAAAATGAAACAAAAAGAAAGAAAAAGAAAAAGAGAAAGAGAAAGAAAGAAGAACCCACGACTTAGGGGTTTTAAAGTTCCAAGTTCAATTGGTTAGTCAATTTAGTTCATTTTTGTTGTAATTTTTATGTTTTTGGAATCCCGGTGTTAAGTACTACTCAACCCATGTCGAAATTTTAGCAATTATTGAGTTTTTAGGTGTTGTTAATGTTGAATAATTTTAGTATTAGAGATTAAATTGATAGGTTTTAAGTTAGAAATGAAAAAAAAGGATTAAATTGTAGAATGGATTGTAAATATTGAGTAATAGGGACTAAATTGTGAAAAATTTAAAATTTAGGGATTTAAGTGAAATTAAGGAGTTAAATTTAGTTTAAAATGGAAATTGTGTGAAAATATAGAATTAATTGTGAAGAATAAAAATTAGTCTCGATTTAGGGATTAAATTGGAATTTAGGCAAATATTGAATAAAAATTGAAATATTAAATATAAAATTGAATTGTGTTGTATTGATGAATTTTAATTGTTTTACTTCCGTAGCTAACATCATTATGAAATCCCCAACTAAAAAGGGAAAAATAAAATTGACGGGGAATAGCTCGAAATTCCTAATTTGTATTTCTATAATCTGAAACTAGTTATTAATTGTTGTATTTTTTATTTAATGCATATGGTGAGTGTTGAGGTAAGTATTTGGCACTTTGACATTGAATTGAATTAAAAGTTGATTGAATGGATTGAATTGATATATATATTATTAATATATTGATTATTTGAATTGAAATGAATATATATGTGCAAATATGATAATTGAATATTGGTTGTATTTGGAAAGTGAAATTAAACCCTATTAACTGTATCAAGGCTGAGTCGGATATAGATGGCATGCCATAGGATTGGAAGAGTTTAGGGATTTCTTCAACTTTGAGTCGATGAGGCACTGGGTGCCAATTTACTTCGGTTTAACCGATGAGAAACTAGGTGTCAAATTTATATAGCGTTGGGCGCAGTTATTACTTCAGATTTATCTAATGAGGCACTAGGTGCCAAACTGGTGTGTTGGTTGGATCCGTGTATTCGTTTGAGTCCGAGTCGTGTTAATAAGGGTAATTAAATAAAATAATACTATGATTGATATTGGATGATATTGTATGTGAAATGAAAATGGGATAGTGAATTGAAATGTAACACCCCTAACCCATATCTGTCGTCGAAACAGGGTTACAGAGCACTACCGGAATATACAGATCAATTTTTAGATATTTTCATATCATTTAACATTCATATCAAAAATTATTCATAATCAAGACCAAACATAATGTCCCATATAGGAGCCCTCGAGGCTCAAAATACACATTAGAAACAAATCGGGACTAAGCCGGATACTTAGAAAATTTTTTGTGAAACTTCAAAAATTTTTCCAAGGTGCAGGAGACACACGCCCGTGTGACCAGGCTGTGTGGCTTACAGGACCAAGTGACACGTATATATCTTAGGCCGTATGGGCATTTATAATAGGGCACACGGTCGTGTCCCAGCCTGTGTTAGTACCCATGTAACTTTCTGACTTAGGTCACACGGCCAAGTCACACGCTCGTGTGCTAGGTCGTGTGAACATAATATTTTGCATTAAATAGGTGCAGGGGTCACACGGCCAAGCCACACTCCCGTGTGCCAGGCCGTGTGATCAATTATGTGCATTCTATTTTGAAATTTTAAAGATACAGAGGACACACGACCAAGTCACACGCCTATGTGCTAGGCCATGTGTCACAAATGGTTGAGATACACGCTCGTGTTTCTGCCTGTGTGGATAAAATAAGGTCATTTCTAAGGCCACATTTCTCACCCAATTTGTCTTCCACCTACATTAACACTTAAACACATTCACCAACCAATTCAAAACATTCAAATCAAGCCAAAATCATGCCTTAAACATAACATATTACCACACACAACCAATGTGCTCTGAGGCACCTCAAATGACAATTTATTATCATGTTTACTTAGTGTTCATATTTACCTAAATAACCAAATGCATATATGCAAAATCAAGCTCAATACTTCTAACATGATAAATCCACTTATATATACATAAAAACATAACAAACATAAGCCATTCAAATGGCTATTATCAATCAAACATTTACATGCCAACATTTTCGCTAATTAACCTACACATGTCATTATAACCAAAATGAGTTTACTATTTATACCGAAATGAGCGAAGGGATAGTGTGATGATGCTCCGACCAACCTCTAACCTTTACGAGCTTCTGAATTACTATAAAACAGAGGAAAGAAAACAGGGTAAGCATTTAATGCTTAGTAAGTTCGTATAACATAAAATTTAACTTACCATTTAATCAAAATTAAGGTAAGCATATAAAGCATACTCAAGCAAGATAGCCAAAAGCCCTAGCACATATCCTCATCAACCATGTTAGATACATATTTCATATAAACATCAAGGAACATGTATGAGCTCAACAATATCAAGTTTCCATGTTTATAACTTTCCACTTCTTGTATTCATATATCAACTCCATATACTTCATGTATATACGGGTAATGGTTCACTTTGAATTCATTTATTTTCTCATATTAGGATTTTGTTCGTTAAATCATTTAAAATATTGATGGGTACTTGGGTAGTACACTTGAAGTGTACAAATTTGTAATCCATCAATTCATATTCGGGAATGCTCATGTGAGCACATAAACGAGAAACTCTCTCTTGAACCATATAACAGGAAGCTTATGTGAGCCATGTAACGGGAAGCTTATCCGGGCTGTATAAAGGGAAGCTCATAAGAGCCATAATTAGAAAGCTCATACGAGCCAATAATGGGTAGCTCCGAAGAGCCATTAATCAGGAAGCTCCGGATAGCCATATATCAGGAAGTTCAAGTGAGCCGATATCGGGAAGCTCTGGAGAGCCATTAACGGGAAGCTCACAAAAAGCCTTTAATCAGGAAGCTCACGAAAAGCCATATATCGGGACGCTTGTAAGAGCTGTGGGGTGTCTACAACACATGTAGAATCACAACCAATCGAGATGCTTCGAAGAGCTATTAACGGGAAGCTTACAAGAACCATAAAACGGGAAGTTCGAAAGGGCTAGTAACGGGACACTCTTTCGAGTTGTGGTGTGTCTGCAACATATGCAGGACCACAACCAATATGGGAACTCAGTACCCATCGAATTTCATTTATTCAAACGGGACTTTATATTTGTCAGGCATTATCAGATATGTGATCAATTTCATATATATGTCATTTACACCATTAACATATACAACATTCAATTCAAACATATAAATATACAAAATTTAGTTACACGAACTTACATCGACAATTGTTCGTGTACGTAAAATCTACTAATCCGATATTTTTTCTTTTTCTCGATCTAACTCCATATTTAGTTTAGCCGGATCTAATTGAGCCAAAGTAAGCTTGTCTATATTTAAATTTCAAACTAAGGTTTCTATGTCTTTAATTTTAGGAAAGATGATAAAATGATGATATTTTATGTTTTTTTTATTATTTATCATCTTTTCATCTTTTACTTTCCAATTTAGTCCTTTTCTTTATTTAATTTTCCATGGATGACTAATTATACTTATCTACTAACTCCTCTTAATGGTCTATTTGCCATATAAGGACCTCCAATTTTGAATTTCATAGCTATTTGATACTTATAGCTACTAGAACTCAACATTTGCATTTTATGCAATTTGGTCATTTCCATTAAATTAAACATGTAATCGATAAAATTTCTTTACTAATTTTTCATACGACATTCCTATCATAATGCAGATCATGAAATAATATTAAAATAATTTTTTCTTTCAGACTCGGATTTGTGGTCCCAAAGCCACTGTTCCAATTTCACTGAAAATAGACTGTTACATGAAACATGAAAATGAAACATATGAATTACTTATTCATGAATTGAATATGGATTGAATAATATTATTGTTTAAATATATATTAAATTGTGAAAAGCTATTATATAGCAAGTGATGAGATTTGAGAATGGTATGAATGATGTATTTATGAATTGAATATTGAATGGCTAATGCCATTGTATGAATAAATGTGGTCTTAAATATTCAAATGTGTTTATAATTAAAATATGCATATTATATTATTTTGTCTTTAAATATTCAGATTATAGAAATACCACTAAGTTTTACTCAGCGTACGGTTTGGTTTTCCGTTTGCAGATTAGGTACTTTAATTTTGATCGCCGATTCAGCATCCAACAACGCTTCTGAACTCAAACGTGGTGATGTTTATCCTTTGTGTCGGCATATACCTATGGTGTCTAAATAATAGTTATTTTTTGGTTTGACTGTAAATGAGGTTATAAGTTTAATATTGGTTTGGGATATACATATAAACACATGTTTGTTTTTTAAGCTTTATTATGGCATGTTAAATTGATGTCTAAATGCCTATGAACTAGGCAGTTTGATTTGGATTTGGCATGTTTATAATTTGAATTAAAATGATGCTTTGATGACTTCTTTTGATGATATGAAATGCTTGAAATTTATGTTTGTTTGATTGGTAAACTTTGAGAATACTTTGAAACCCTATTTCAGCGACGAATATGGGTTAGGGGTGTTACACTATGTATGCATTACTTGTATACATTGATGTAGTAAAAGCTTGAATTTAAATAGATAAGGAACCAAAGGTTGGTGTGTTGGGTATACGATTTCTGCAGTATGTAGCATCATTCATAGTAGTGAAATTTATAGCCCAAGACATAGGTAAATAATATCCTCTCATTGGCATTACATGATAGATGAAAAGTAAATGTGGTCATGGGTTGTTTGTCTTTATGATGAATGACTTAATTACTATTTGATAGTAATTGACTTTTCATGAAAGAAGATGTATGGTTATCACGAGATAAAATAGGATTACATCGGAAGAGTAGATTTATCCCAAATAGATTAAAGATATCCTATAAGGGTAACACACTTGTAACAAGGTCATTAGACGAGCAATGATAAAGTAGCTTTCATAATGATATGTCATTAGAGAGAGATCAACCACAATACTATAGCAAAACTAAATTAGCTTATAATTAAGAGGCGGAAATCTAAAACTTAATTATAAACCATTTGAGTCTTAATCACATATGTTGAATCGGTCCCTCCACTAGCTCGTTGAAACCAAAAATGAATTGCATGTTGAATTGAATGAATAGAAATGGATAGAAATGGTAAAGTTAGAGAAATGACAAACATTCGAAAATGAATGTGGTTTTCTCACTAAGTATGGAAATGACCCGAGAATTAATTTATATTTTTTTTAGGAAATAATTAATTATTTGAAGTTCGAAAATGAAATTAAATTAATTGGTCATTTTGAATCCAATGAATGTAGAAAATTAAATATAATTTTCTCATAGATTCTTTTACGGTAAAGTTGCCATGATTTTAACGGAATAAGAATCGAGTTGAGAAAATTAATTAATTGGAAAATTAATTAATTAATTAAAATTAATTTATGATGTTTATTTTGGAAAATAGAAAAACATGTATGGGGTTGGATTGTTATAAAGTGTTAGGTTAAAAGTTTAGGAAGCACTTATAATTGGACCTAGTATAGGAAAGGCCCAAAAGCCCCTCATATTGAATACAATGGACAACAAGCCCTAGTATGTTTATCTAGGGTTGCCTCCCTACTTCTCCTAGTTCAACTAGGAGATCGTTTTTATATTAAATAAGCTTCTACTAATTCAACAAGGGTTTCACTTTTTCTCTCTATAGATAGATGGCATCGGTAAGGCTAAAAATATACAATAACTTTTGCACAACTTTGAGATATTGTCATCCTGCTCGAAAATAGTGAGAATTTATTTCTAAGTATAAATTCTATTTTTCGAGAATAACAGTTCTATCGGTTTCTATTAGAGAGAGTTTTACTTTCCCACTAAAAGTAAAGTAAATAATTTATGGTTATGTGTTTGATTTGAATTCGTTCGAGCCCACATTTGAAGCAGTTCGTGGTACAAGAATAACCTAAAACACATGTGTGATTTTGGAAAAAAGTTTATTGCTATAAATATCACAAACCGGCTCGATTTTCAAATTTTTAATTTTAAACTATACAAGAAAACCATTTTCGAACTGAATTTTTTCAACAAAAAATACATTAATCACAAATCCTAACCAACATATGAAAAAAAGGATAAAATACTCGAAACATCGCCTGAAAACAAGCTCTTTAGGTGTGAAAAAGAGCTTAATTTGTCGTTCGAAATACGACATATCAAACTCCTCCTACTTAAGTCTTTGCTTCTCCTTAAGCAAACACACGAAAGATACACAAGACATCCCTTAAACTTTGTTAAGCAATAAAATGCATGACAATCGAGGATTGAATTGGTACAAGAAATTTGTTATATGCAACTTAAGATTGATGTTTAACAAACTTATGCACTTTCAAAGTAAATCTACCTAGTTCAAAAAATTACATAAGTAACAAATAATTCATGCAAATATACACTCAATTATGTTACTCCATCAATATAAATTATATAATTTATTTATTAAATATTATTTTCATTTAATTAATTATGATTAATAAGTTTTATGTAAAATTCAAACAATTTTATTAAAATAACATCTTAACTAAAATTTACGATTTTTATTTCACTTAAAAATATAATTGATTTCACTAAATTTTTAGATAATGTAATGTTATAAAGTGCAAATTTAATAAATAGCGTACTTCATAGTTGATGATTATTGTTATTA
This sequence comes from Gossypium arboreum, assembly GCF_025698485.1. Lineage (NCBI taxonomy): Eukaryota > Viridiplantae > Streptophyta > Magnoliopsida > Malvales > Malvaceae > Gossypium > Gossypium arboreum. The sequence continues at coordinate 113,259,968 of NC_069073.1, forward strand.
TACATGGAAAGTTGTTATAGATAATAAAAGTAAAATATAAAAATCGGTCCTACAACAAGCTTAACTATTATAGTGAAATGTTGTTATTAAAGTTAATTGTTATAGAGATAATTGATTGTATTAATGAATTTAAATATCTTTTAAATATATTTTTAACTTAAAATTATATATATTTTAATTCACAAATTCATATTTAAAATGAACTTTTAACTTCTTAAAGCATTTTTGGCTACAATACTAAAGGTTTGAAAAATAAAATATGTATATATTTTTTGGACAAATAATATTTATTTTATATTTATAATTAAAATCATAATAAATTATCATTATTTATAAATTCAAGTGGAGTCCTACTTAATATTATGACATTGAATACTTGCATCATATGCAAATTATAGGTGGGTTTTCTTCAAATTTATTATAACTTAAATTTCATTATGTGTGAATTCTTTTTAATTTGATTATATTTTTATAATGCTTGATTTTTATTATAATTTATTTGAAATAAAATGATATGTGAATTAAAAATGCATTCTTATTTAAATTTTGATCTTTGAGGAAGTCAAAGAATAGTGATAAATAAGATATATCTATCTATATTATATTAAAACTCATAAATCAATATGACATCAACTCAACTGAAAAATGATTAAAATGTCTTTGTCTATACAAGATAAGTTACATTATTATAAGAGTAATTTTGTCTTTATATAAAATCAATAAAATTCACATATAAATTTTACCATTTTAATCAAAATTTCATTTTTATATAAACTTTTAATAATATATTTATTACATAAAATTTTCCACTCCTATACATGCAGTGTTCATAGCCTAATATTTTTATCAAAAACTAAAGAAAAATTTTAATACATGTAAAAATATTAGAATAATGATAATTTTAGCCCTTAAAGTTTATATCTTTCATCAATTTGATCTTTATTATTTTTAAGCTAAATTTAATAATTAACTTTTTAAAAGAGTTAGATTACTCATAATTGAGATTTGGGTGCCTCACAAAAGTCAAATTACTTTTGTTTTAATGAAAATATTGACTAAAATATTAATTTTTTAAATAATATTGGCGTGACAACCAACATGGCGTTAATGTGCAATTCATACGAGATATGACACTATTTGTTTTATATGCCATGCTAAGATATGATACTATTTGTTTTATATACCATGCTAACAAATAATTTAAAAATTATAAAAATATTCAAAAGACTTAAAATTAAAAAATATATATAAAAATTTCATTAAAAAATTAGCCTAAGTACATGTAAATTGCCATGCTTAAAATTTAACGATTTAGTTTATATTTCCATTAAACATATAATAACTCGACTATTTTTGAATGATTGATATTCAAATTTATAATTTTTAAAAGGTCAAGAGCCAAATTTAATTAAAAAAGAAGAGAAATTGATAAAATATATAAATATGAAGAACTAAATTTATTATCATAAAAAATAAATAAAAATGGATAAATTTCATATAGTTGGTCAAAATACATTAATAGTATAGCTACTTATTGTTACCAATATACCACTACAAATACGGTATCGAAGTTTCTCAGCCTCTCTTATTAAACAAGCGGAATAGCTGATCTCTCACTCTCAAAAAAGCTCCACTTTTCAAACCCTAGCCTCTATCTGGGAGCCCTTTCCAATGGCTTCGCGTCGACTCCTCTCTTCTCTCCTCCGCTCCACTTCTCGCCGATCTCTCTCCAAATCTCCCAGCCCTACCCCTCGCCTCCCTTCACCTTCCCCCACGCGCCGCCCTTTTCCTTGCCCCTACTTTCTCTCACGCGATGCTGAGTACTCTACATCTGCGGCTGCTGCCGCTACTGCTCCATCGCAGCCTCCTCCCGCTAAGAAGGGCGGAAAAGGTAAGATCACTGATGAGTTCACTGGTGCTGGAGCCATCGGTCAGGTTTGTCAAGTGATCGGTGCCGTCGTCGATGTTAGATTCGATGAAGGTTTGCCTCCGATTTTGACGGCGCTTGAAGTGATGGACCACTCGATCCGGCTTGTGCTGGAAGTGGCTCAGCACTTGGGTGAAAACATGGTTAGGACCATTGCTATGGATGGAACGGAGGGACTTGTACGAGGGCAGCCGGTTCTCAACACTGGATCTCCTATCACTGTAAAGTCTTTTTTCTTATTGTTTTCATTTTTATAGGAGATGATAATCTTTTTGAAGATTTCTTGTGTTTTGGTATTTTTGGAATTAAGGTGAACATCGTATTCATTTTATGGATCTGAATTACATTTTATCGGAATCTGATCTGGAATAAGTGCGAAATTTCATATACAAATATTTCTCTTCCTAGAGTCCGTTTTCAGGGAATTTTCTTTCGAACCTATTGGGCATCTAATTAGAACTCATTAACTATTTATCTGTTGGTCAACTACATACAGCTGATATTGCCCTTTGAATTGATAATAGTAATAAATAAAAGCTTTTTTTTTATGTGTTATCCATGACTCGGGTATCTTGATCAGGATCCTAACGTTTCTCCCTTGTTTATTGAGCTTAACAATTTTGTGTCTTGGCCTTTTGGTTTTCTTCTTTTCATCTAGTCATTGTTCTTTTATGGGCTTTTTTTAACCTTTAGAAGTTGTCTAGCGATAACACGTTTTTTAATTTCATTAACCTCTTAATCATGTTTGTTTGTTCTTGTTAGGTGCCTGTTGGTAGAGCTACTCTTGGTCGTATCATAAACGTCATTGGTGAGCCTATTGATGAGAAAGGCGAACTCAGTAAGAGACTTTCAAACTTTCTAATTATTTGAAATGTTTACTTTATAGTGTAGAGGTGGAAAGTCTAACTGAGTAAGTGCTTGACAGAAACCGACCACTTCTTGCCCATTCACAGAGAAGCACCAGCCTTTGTCGATCAAGCTACTGAACAACAGATCCTTGTCACTGGTATTAAGGTGCCATTTATTGCTTGCGATTATGTATGCCTTTGATGCTGTGCTGTTTGTTATCCCTTTGTGTGGAAAGATGCACTGCTGTATCAGGATGAGCTTGTGTTCACACATTGTGTTTTTTGAATCCAAATGAGACTGTTTAATCAGGTTCAAAATTTTATTCTCTTGATTTATTTTACAGGTTGTTGATCTCCTTGCACCATATCAAAGAGGAGGGAAGATTGGGCTTTTTGGTGGTGCTGGTGTAGGGAAGACAGTGCTTATTATGGAACTTATCAACAATGTTGCTAAAGCCCACGGTTGGTTTTACATTATATTTGTGGCTGCTTCTTACTTTGTTTATTAATCTTATATTTTTCTTGCTTTGGTACATAGGTGGTTTCTCAGTGTTTGCCGGTGTTGGAGAACGTACTAGAGAGGGTAATGACTTGTATAGGGAAATGATTGAGAGTGGTGTTATTAAGCTAGGTGAAAAGCAGGTAACTGCTAAACATACATTCATCTTGCCCCTGTTAATGTAGTTTTTACCTTACCACCATGATTTTTTGTTATCATCATTACAGGCTGATAGCAAGTGTGCTCTTGTTTATGGTCAAATGAATGAGCCCCCTGGTGCTCGTGCTCGTGTTGGCCTTACTGGTCTGACTGTTGCTGAACATTTCCGTGATGCTGAAGGGCAGGATGTGCTTCTCTTCATTGACAACATTTTCCGTTTTACTCAAGTAAGATAGCGTATTGTATGAGGTTTTGAAGCACTCAAAGAGTACATGTTGCGTGTTCCTGATGGTTTGGATTGTTTTTTTCCCCTTCAGGCGAACTCTGAAGTGTCTGCCTTGCTAGGTCGTATTCCATCTGCTGTCGGTTACCAACCAACCTTGGCTACTGATCTTGGAGGTCTTCAGGAACGTATTACCACCACCAAGAAAGGTTCTATCACTTCTGTTCAAGCCATATATGTGCCTGCTGATGACTTGACAGATCCAGCTCCTGCAACAACCTTTGCTCACTTGGATGCCACAACTGTGTTGTCCCGACAGGTATCGTGCACATCTGTTTTTAGCTGTTGATGAGATGATCCATCTGGTGTTACGTTTTCATTGGTTGGTGCTTTTAGATTATGACACTTGCTTCCTTTTTTCTGGTTATTGTTAGATCTCTGAGCTTGGTATTTATCCTGCTGTGGATCCTTTGGATTCTACATCTCGTATGCTCTCTCCTCATATTTTGGGTGAGGAACACTACAACACTGCTCGTGGTGTCCAGAAGGTTCTCCAAAACTACAAGAACTTGCAAGATATTATTGCTATTTTGGGAATGGACGAGCTTAGTGAAGATGATAAATTAACTGTTGCTCGTGCTCGTAAGATCCAAAGGTTCTTGAGCCAGCCTTTCCACGTGGCAGAAGTTTTCACTGGTGCCCCTGGCAAGTATGTGGAGTTGAAGGAGAGCATCACCAGCTTCCAGGTACAATTATATCTCTTCCTAGCTTGCTTCTATTGCATCATATTAGTGTGTTTATGACGTCTTAAGAGCAAGTGATTAATTTCTTATGATAGGTGGATCCATGGATTGATATACTTTATTATTAAAATTAGTATAACGTTGAAAAGTATGCATTTTTAGTGTCTGTGTTAATTGGTAGATGGTAATCTTTTCATATAAAATTTTGAACTCTGTGCAGGGAGTGTTGGATGGAACGTATGATGACCTGCCAGAGCAGTCATTTTACATGGTTGGAGGTATTGAGGAAGTGATTGCCAAGGCAGATAAGATTGCCAAGGAGTCTGCAGCTTAATTAATTTCAATGTTGATGCCTTTGTTTACTCCCCGATAATGTTGAAAATAATTAGGCGGTGTTGGCGTTGCCAATAACAACAGGACTGTTCATTTTTTGGGATATTTTTCCTATTCAAGTTTTAATGATTTATTCAAGAGTGAGAAAGAGGAATAGAACTTGGGCCCCTTTTTACTTGTTTAATAAGGGAAATAAAAGGCGGATATGTACATTTTTCGTTGGAAGACTACGGATGCCAGACTTTTTTCTGTTTTCAGTTAAACAAATGCAGCTCTAGTTTTCAAGCAAAAAGGTGGTTGTTGATGACTTAATTATTAGTCTCTAATCACATTGAGGTATTTTAGTTATAATATTTGAAATTGAACGATTAAGGATAGTAGAGTGATTGTATTTGTTAAAATTTTAAAATTAATATTAATAAAATTATGAAATGTTTTAAAGTCATAAAATTACGAAGTTAAATCTCCAAAATAAAATATATATATATATAAATCTGAAAATACTCTTTCAAAACTTTATAAAATATTTAATCAATTTAGTAATTTTCAAAATTGATAGGTACTAAAAAGGTATTTACACTAATTTGTTATTCGGATTATAAAATTTAACTCAATTTAAAATCGAATTTTGAATTGTTTGATTCGATTAACCCAAAGTTCGTATTTTTTCAATTTTTTAAAATTGAATCGAGTTTTAGTCATCTGTAGTTTATGGTAGGTAGAGGTCAGTTGACATGGCATGAAAATGCTTCTAGTTGGACGTGCTTTCAGTGCATTTTTTTTACATGCCATTGAAAATGCACCCTGTACGGTGCATTTTCACTCTCCAAATTTCAACCCATGCAAAGTTCCCACTCACCAATCAAATATCTCGAGATAATATTTTGTGAATCATTTTGCCGCTCACCTCTATTGTATGAATGAATCATTTTTAGCATTTAGTGCCATAAGCCAATTTCAAGCATACTGAATCCCATGAAGAGGAAGTTCGCAAGACGTTTCATAAGGCATAATTTCGAGCAAACATGTAATTGCATCAAATAAGGTTCGATTTTTGTTGTTCATGTATAATTTCAACTCTATTTTTCTGCATAATGTTTTTGTTTTCAATATGTGAAATAGGTTATTTTGTTGAAATGAGTGGATGAATTAATGTTGTTGTTTATTACGACGATGAAATTCGTGACATCGACATTAGGGTTATTTTTTCATCAGATAATACAACGCGATTGGCTTTCAACTCGAACATACAATTAACGGATCTTCGTGCAAAAATTAGGCAAAAAATCATCGGATCCAACTAGATGAGCGTATCGTCATTGAAATATCAATTTTGTGCTTCGGTCAATCCCATCAAATATGAGGCTTTTGATATTAGAGGTGCAATGGGAATGAAGGTGACGATCCAGATGCATATTGCTAGTGGATCACCAATACTCGAGTTATATGCGGGGTTTGCAAACACAGATGAAGGCGGTCGGAGGTCGACATATGTTCCAGTTCGAGAGGCCGGAACGGAAGAGCAAGTTGAGAGTCTAACGACATAGTTATATGGTGCGTTCATGGCTTTGTTAGGAAGTTCCCATTATGATATCCTAGAATCATCAATGGGAAGACACTCATCGGTTCCAGCCCTAGATTTCAACCGTAGCAGATAGAACGTCCAGCAGTCGGAGTTTGGAGATAACCAAGAATGCTGAGCCCTGACACAACACTCATTTAGTGGTTTTGATTTTAACTTCGGTCAGCCGATGTTTGGCGTCGGGAACACTTATAGGGGTATGTCGTCCAGTTCCACTGGTGGGTAATCAGCATGCAGTTTTGGTTGTTCCGACAATTATACAGGAAAGGATGATGGACTCCCTAGAACTTGGCTTAACAATATAAAATGACAACAACAACCAATTTCGATTCAAAAACAATTTTTTTTTAAAAAACATTTCATATCCAATAGCTGTACAATCTTATCAACTAAAACTTAGCTAAACAATTAAGATTTACATGACAAGTACAAAAAAAAAATCATCTATGTCGTCAAGCAGAATGTGTGCACAACGGGGTGGTCGTCGGTTGCTAGACGAATTTCTTCTTCGTTCAAGCTGTAAACCCGGTTGGTCCTCTTCTTTGTCACCTCCACCCTCGGGTACATGTTGTGGTTCCAGCCCCTCCTCTTTTTTGCCTTCATCCATGGTTGATTGCGTTGTACTCCTTAGCTATCATCGTGTCTCCTCCATTCTACGAATAGGTGGTTGTGAATATGGCCCACCTTTGTCGAACAATGATCCCAAGGGTGTTTGTGACACTATCGACGTAGGCATATAAGTATATTGTGTCCCATACATTGATGACAAAAAAAAAACAGAATTCTTGTCAATGCCGTAACATAGTCAACATATATGTGGTCGTCGGAATCGTCATCATCTGATACGTCAATGGCATCAACGTGTAATATTGTGGGGACAGATGTTGTGGTCCAAAAATAATACCTGGAGATAGTGTAGAAACATAAAAATATGGTGCAAGATGTGGTGCTTGTGTAAAAATGACAGGGTTAGTGAAAGCACCAGAATAAATCGAGCCATATTGATCGGGGGTGGTGCGACCATTGGTGCATCTTCTTGCATTGGTGTAGATGATGTACCCGCCTTAGTAGTTGCTCTAAACCTTGGATTCCAAAGCACTCATCGTGGCCTCCTCGTATGACGTTGCCTACCCCTCGCTTCCTCTAATAGTAGATATGACTTGCCATGGTGTCTAAACCATGACATCTACTTTGGATTGTAAACTGATTCTAGAGTGATATTGGGTTCACGATTAGGTATAAAGTCGTACCTATGGTTCCAAATATTGATATATTGCGCATGGAATGTAACTCAATTTTCATTGGTTCTTTCCTGCAAGTCGATATTGTGTAGGTCTTCGATGTCTTGGGGTGTCGATGAAATTGTTTGCCTAAACTCGAACTGCCGCATAACTTTATTAGATTCATGCATCTTCACCGTAGCGTACACTACCAATGGCATCTTCACGTGCCAGATGTTGGGATTCACCAAGAATTTGGATGGGATGCATGCTTAAAGTTTCGGATTGGAGTATGATATCCATTCAAACTATAGTAAAATAATAATTTTTATTATATATTTACTATTAATTTTTAAATCAACTACGTTAATATTATATAATTAAAATTTTAAAAATACATACCTCCGCTTTTGATCGTTGATCTAACAGGAGCCGTATAACTTGAAGCTTTTCTGGTAGTCCCATATAACTCAACCCGCAATTCCACCTATTGAAATAATATGTTAATACAATAATTTTAAATTTTAATAATTTTATTATGGTAAATATATTATCTAATGAATTTTACTCTGTTACGAGTGGGAATATTTAATGGTAGTCCACTCGATAACCTAAAAATGGTAGCCGGTATCACACTCATTATTGTAGTAGGAGCATGCAACTACCGATTTTAATTTTCTATGATTGCATCGCTCGACACATCTCTCGGTACAACGTCACCAACACAACTGATCCCCAACTGAGTCGACTCGCTTCTCTAAGGTCCACGAGTTTTAGTAGCCACCTTAAATGGACAAGATTTCGCGATTTATCGGGCATTAAGAGATCCCCTATGATCCTAATGATGTACGTTTGAGCGTGTTATTCTCTTTCAACTTCACTTAATTTCGCATCGAGCCCCATCAAAATTTCTTTTCAACCAATTCATATCCATCCGGGCTTCGAATACCGTGTCTGGAACCCTTCCTAAAAGTTGCTCACATACATCTCTCTAATCGACAACGACAACTGACCCAATCACTACTGACCCATCCATTGATAACCTGAGCTGTAATAGCATGTCCTTTAGTGTGATAGTACACTAGCCACATAAAAGATGGAATTTGTGTGTCTCAGATATCCATCTTTCCACCAACGCTCTTATAAGTGTGGGGTCCAACTTACACCCCTACCCATACGAGCCACATGCAAAAATGTCGCATCTCTCTAGTATGGTTAGATTAAAGACAATGGAGGAGCGGATAGATTGAGAATATACGTCTCCAAAATTTGATCTTCCGGCTAATTATAAAAAAAAATACAAAATCTTAAATTTCAATATAACAAAAAATAATTAAATTAAATTAAATTAAATTAAAAATAATAATAATTCTTACCATTTGCAATTGAACTACCAAAATGTGCTTGCGATCATAACGAATTAGAGAATTTGTCATTACTACTTTCAATACATACAAAAAAATCGTAATACAAAATTAATTAAAAAAACTTAATACAATTTTAATAAAAAAGAGATTGAACTGAGAGAATTGAGTAAGAATTAATAGAGAATTGAGAGAGGATTGAGAATGAATTGAGAGAGAGTTTTGAGTGAATTGAAAAAGTGGGAATTTGGGGTTTAAATAGAGAAAAAACCTACCATGGGGGGAGCTGTTGGAATTCGACCGTTGGGGGATAGCTGTTAGGGAAAAAGCATATAATTAGATGCGTTTTCTTCTCTCTCCAAAATCGACTTAATCCGATAAAATTCGAAAAAATCGACCTAATCTAATAATATTTCTAAATTTTTAGCATTTTTGGATAATTTACCCGATTTTTTTCCTACTTTTAATTAACCTGCTTTGTATAATTAAATATTGAGATTGTTTGGTTAGCGTAGCCTTACATAATTAGTTGTAATGTAAAATTTCGGAATATGTTTATCATGTATAAATTTCAAACATTTCTTTGAAATAGTAAATTCACATTACTAATTGTGTTAAGATTTTGAAATATAGAAGGTGATCTCAATGTCACTTTTTCCTTATGTTGAACAATTTTTTTCTCTTGCTATTTTAATAAATTTCATCTTTTAATGGAAATAAATTATAAGTTTAATAAAAAATATTTTTTCTCTTTAATGTAAGTAAATGAGCTTCTGTAATTCCTTGCATCGAGCTAAAGGATAATTAATTCCTTTGCAAAAGTTGATGTAATTCTATTAAAATTTATTAGTATTTATTAGATTACATTCCAAATCATAATATAGAGGTAGTTCTATTAAAATTTATTAATAATTATCAAAGTTATTATGAGACAATCATTTGATATAGATTTAAATAATGTGATTCTATCCTTTACTTATAATATCGTATTATAAATAAAAAATTATAAAATTCCTCAAGACAAATAATAAGTATACCATATAAATAAATCGTTGGGTTCAATTGTTTAAAAAAAAAATCAATCAAACACATAAAATTATTTTCATAAGTTTATGTAGTTTTATGAAAAAAGATTGAGTTCAAAAAATATTAAAAAAAATTAAATTTATTTAAAAAATAAACAATTTAGTAATATGAAAATGGCAAAACCCCTATTTGTAAACCTCACTAATCAGCCCACATCCCATCCTCCGTCATCTTTATTTGTTGACCTTAGTCATCCTAAAGAAACCTCCACTACTATTTCTATTACTTAACCATTTATAACCTTTAATAGATCTCCATGTCTAAGGTTAGAATTTTCAACCCTAAAACTTATGCCACTAACCTTATGCCACTGTTTTAAATTGGTCCGTTAGCATAAAGTACATATAATATATTACGTGTAAATATCTAGTTTTTCCGTCAATAATGTCAGTTCTTAATAATAGAAATAAATAAAATTTTAATATAAAGGATCAAATTGCTTTTGATCTAACGTAAAAAGATTAGTCTATTCATTTTTAAATAAAGAAGACAAAATGTAATCTAACTCATAATATAAAGGCCTCCATAGTACTTTTCCGTCTACCTTGATGTGTATGTTGATGAATCACAAAGGATAATACAAAGTTGGTTGAAGGTCTCATCCAACACCTCAACAATAAGTTATCACCCAAGGACCTTGGTCAACTCAGCTATTTTTTTGGAATTGAAATTCTAAATATAGGAGACAGTACTGTTGAGTCAGAAGAAGTATATTTGCTAAGATACTTCTAAAGGCATGAATGAATGTCTACGGTTGGACACCCTTCTCTGACCTTGATTGGTCCAGTTCCATTTGAGAGCCCCAAACTATACAAGAGTATTATAAAGGCTCTTCAATATGTTAGATTCACCATACCAGATATTTGCTATAGTGTTGGCAAGGTTAATCAGTACTTGCACAGCCCCCTTGATAAACATTGGCATGCTATTAAAAGAATACTTAGCTATCTCACAGGAACCATTGACCATGGGTTAGCTTACAAGCCAGCTGGACATTCCTTAATAACAGGATTATCTGATGTTGATTGGGGTAGAACAGTGAAGATAGACAACCAACCTCGGGCTATTGTACATATCTTTGGGGAAAACTTAATTGCATCGAGCTCCAATGTATTGTCCAAGTCAATCACATAGGCTAACTATAGAAGCTTGGCAGACAGTTGAGGGAGTAATGTGGATAAAGGCCTTAGTCATTGAATTGAGAATTGATTCCACATTTTTAAACCAGTAATTTTGTGTGACAATACCAGTGCAATAGCACTAGCATCCAATCCTATTATTGAAGCTGGAAAAAGCAGCTTGCACTGGACCTTTATTTCACAAGAGAAAAAGGTCGTGACAGGCCATGTTAATGTTATTTTTTGTTCCTGCAACTCGTAAGATAGCAGAAAGAGTTATAAAATCATTCACGGGTCTCAATTTACTGAAGTTTAATATCTGTCTTGGGATTCTTCATCCTAATTCTCTCATGACGACTTGTAAAATAAAGCACTTCAACGGGAGGTCCAAATAGAACTAGAAGGAAGGTGAATATTAGCTCATGTAGCCGCTATAACTTATTTCGAATTACCGCTACATCATCAAGTGCAATAATACCATTCTAGTTCACAGATTCCTCCAACGTATAGGTGTCGATACCTAACTCTTAGACAGGTGACAATAATACCTTCATGTTTTCTTTTTGGATCCATAAAGCAGTATTAATATTAAAAGATCTCCAACAGAGTTACGATACATAATAGCACCAGTGGCATCAGCCAACAAAATAGAAGTTAATTCAGAGCTTCATTACAGATAAAACAAGAGTTCACAAGATGGGAATTATCCAAGTAAGTCGATAGTTGTAAACTGCTTCCTTTCCTTGCCATGGCATCAGCACCGCATTTCGCTTCTCTAAATATATGCTTCAGGTTCAGGGTCCACTGCTGGAAACAGCAGTTGCATCTATCTCTATTTCGACTTTGAGTAATTGTTTAAGTGCCAGGTTAATAGCGTCCCACAACGCCGGCCGTCCCTGCTCCCGCTCACCCCAGGTTTCCCAAGGCAGAACCGTCTGTTTTGACGAACCTGGCATCAGTTTCCTCCATTGGGTGGGTATGCTGTTAGGAACATTGGTCTTAATTTCATTGGCAGCTACAGCAAAAATATCTGCAGCTTTTTCAATCATCCTGTCAGTAAAGAAACTCAAGAGTACCAAGGCAAAAGTCAAAGAGCAAGGGAGTTTCCGTCTACGGGTCCATTCTTTTGCATCAATATTTGCATCAAGCAATTCACTCCAATCACTGTTCCATGCTTGTCCAAACTTTATAAATTTCGCTCACTGGTTTCTAAAATGTAATAAGCATACCGCCTCTAAACATGCCAGTCGTGTAAATTTTTTTTAAGTATCAATATATAGCTACCATTTCCTTCGATGATCGCTTGTTTATTTACACCATCTACTTATACGCCAATGACATTTTAGCTATACCACCAGCAAATTGCAAAATCCGGAGTTCACATACCTTAATGAAAAAGGATTACGCCAAATTACAATGAAATTGAGGATAAAATTCGCCAATTTCTTCATTAAGAAAAAGAAAACTGAAACCCCATGGGTTCAGGAAACATTAGTCTCGAATGCATTTCAAAACATCAGTAGTTCCGAATAAACGGCAGTCAGAAAGGATAAGGCTTTAGCAGCCAGCGTTTTCGAACAAAAAAAATGTACACATCCGCCTTCTATTTCCCTTATTTAAGCAAAGAAAAAAGCGGGGCCGAAGTGCTCTTTTACACTCTTGAATAACATCATTAAACATAAACAACAAACCCCCAAAATAAATGAACAGTTCTGTTGCTGGCATTACCAACACCACCTAGATTATTTTCGAAATTACTCGGCAGAAATTAAGGTATGTGGATTTGATTAGGCTGCAGATTCCTTGGCAATCTTATCTGCCTTGGCAATCACTTCCTCGATTCCTCCAACCATGTAAAACGACTGCTCGGGCAGGTCATCATACTTTCCATCCAACACGCCCTGCATACAATTCAAAGATTATGTATGAAGAATGCCATCTACCAATACTTGACAATTTAATTGCCCACTCATGTATGGTAATCAGAAATTAACATTAACATGACCTATTACAATCAGGTCAACTCCACATACTTGCCAATGAATTCTCAAAAAAAGGAAGAGGGTCAGAATATCCCACATCTAAAGACAATTCACTGTCTTTATATCTATCCGAACCACAAGTCGACTTGTTACAACCTAACCCAAGAAATTAGCATCGTCTCGTAACTCACTATATGGAGCACATTGCACTATTTGCTCACTTTTAAGATTATTATTCATTTAACGCACACATCACCAGAATACTATGGCACCAGCTGAAGCATTTAAAAACTTCTAAATGCTACACCAAAAATTTTAATAATAGATGATATCAATCCATGGATCCACCTATTATTAGAAATTAATCACTTGCTCTTAGATGCCATAAACACACTATGGTATGATAGAAGCAAGCTGGGCAGGGATATAATTGTACCTGGAAGCTGGTGATGCTCTCCTTCAACTCCACGTACTTGCCAGGAGCACCAGTGAACACTTCTGCCACATGGAAAGGCTGGCTCAAGAACCTTTGGATCTTACGAGCACGTGCAACAGTTAATTTATCATCTTCACTAAGCTCGTCCATCCCCAAAATAGCAATAATATCTTGCAAGTTCTTGTAGTTTTGGAGAACCTTCTGAACACCACGAGCAGTGTTGTAGTGTTCCTCACCCAAAATATGAGGAGAGAGCATACGAGATGTAGAATCCAAAGGATCCACAGCAGGATAAATACCAAGCTCAGAGATCTGACAATAACCAGAAAAAAGGAAGCAAGTGTCATAATCTAAAAGCACCAACCAATGAAAATGTAACACCAGATGGATCATCTCATCAACAGCTAAAAACAGATGTGCACGATACCTGTCGGGACAACACAGTTGTGGCATCCAAGTGAGCAAAGGTTGTTGCAGGAGCTGGATCTGTCAAGTCATCAGCAGGCACATATATGGCTTGAACAGAAGTGATAGAACCTTTCTTGGTGGTGGTAATACGTTCCTGAAGACCTCCAAGATCAGTAGCCAAGGTTGGTTGGTAACCGACAGCAGATGGAATACGGCCTAGCAAGGCAGACACTTCAGAGTTTGCCTGAAGGGGAAAAAAACAATCCAAACCATCAGGAACACACAACATGTACTCTTTGAGTGCTTCAAAAGCTTATATAATACACCATCTTACTTGAGTAAAACGGAAAATGTTGTCAATGAAGAGAAGCACATCCTGCCCTTCAGCATCACGGAAATGTTCAGCCACAGTCAGACCAGTAAGGCCAACACGAGCACGAGCACCAGGGGGCTCATTCATTTGACCATAAACAAGAGCACACTTGCTATCAGCCTGTAATGATGACAATAAAAAATCCTGGTGGTAAGGTAAAAACTACATTAACAGGGGCAGGATGAATTTATGTTTAGCATTTACCTGCTTTTCACCTAGCTTAATAACACCACTCTCAATCATTTCCCTATACAAGTCATTACCCTCTCTAGTACGTTCTCCAACACCGGCAAACACTGAGAAACCACCTATGTACCAAAGCAAGAAAAATATAAGATTAATAAACAAAGTAAGAAGCAGCCACAAATATAATGTAAAACCAACCGTGGGCTTTAGCAACATTGTTGATAAGTTCCATAATAAGCACTGTCTTCCCTACACCAGCACCACCAAAAAGTCCAATCTTCCCTCCTCTTTGATATGGTGCAAGGAGATCCACAACCTGTAAAATAAATCAAGAGAATAAAATTTTGAACCTGACTAACAGTTTCATTTGGATTCAAACAACACAATGTGCGAACACAAGCTCATCCTGATACAGCATCAAAGGGATACATAATCACAAGCAATAAATACTACCTTAATACCAGTGACAAGGATCTGTTGTTCAGTAGCTTGATCGACAAAGGCTGGTGCTTCTCTGTGTATGGGCAAGAAATGGTCGGTTTCTGTTAAGCATTAACTCAGTTAGACTTTGCCGCCTCTACACTATAAAGTAAACATTTCAAATAATTAGAAAGTTGGAAAGTCTCTTACTGAGTTCGCCTTTCTCGTCAATAGGCTCTCCAATGACATTTATGATACGACCAAGAGTAGCTCTACCGACAGGCACCTAACAAGAACAAACAAACATGATTAAGAGGTTCACAACATTCAAACAAGTGTTATCACTAGACAACTTCGAAAGGTTAAAAGCCCATAAAAGAACAAAGACTAAATGAAAAGAAGAAAGCCAAAAGACCAAGAGAGGAAATTATTAAGCTCAATAAACAAGGGAGATACGTTAAGTTCCTGATCAAAACACCCAAATAATGGGTAAGACAAGTCAAAACAAGAGCGTTCATTTATGTGTTACTATTCTCAATTCAAAGGGCAACATCAGCTGTATGTAGTTGACCAACGGATGAACAAGTAATGGGTTTTAATTAGCTGCACAATCGTTTCGAAAGAAATTCCACTGAAAAATGGACTAAGAAAAGAGAAACATTTTGATAATAAATTTTTCACTTATTCCACACCAGATTCCGATAAAACATAATTCAGATCCATAAAATGAATAAAATGTTCACCTGAATTTCAATTCATATCCAAGCTTCTAGTTTCAAACACCAAACAATACCAAAACACAAGAAATCCAAAAAGATTATCATCTCCGATAAAAAGGAAAACAATAAGAGAGAAGAGACTTTACAGTGATAGGAGATCCGGTGTTGAGAACCGGCTGCCCTCTGACGAGTCCCTCCGTTCCATCCATAGCAATGGTCCTAACCATGTTTTCACCCAAGTGCTGAGCCACTTCCAACACAAGCCGGATCGAGTGGTCCATCACTTCAAGCGCAGTCAAAATCGGAGGCAAACCTTCATCGAATCTAACATCGACGACGGCACCGATTACTTGACAAACCTGACCGATGGCTCCAGCACCAGTGAACTCATCAGTGATCTTACCTTTTCCGCCCTTCTTAGCGGGAGGAGGCTGCGATGGAGCAGAAGCGGCAGCAGCCGCAGATGTAGAGTACTCAGCATCGCGTGAGAGAAAGTAGGGGCACGGAAAAGGGCGGCGCGTGGGGGACGGTGAAGGGAGGCGAGGGGTAGGGCTGGGAGATTTGGAGAGAGATCGGCGAGAAGTGGAGCGGAGGAAAGAGGAGAGGAGTCGACGCGAAGCCATTGCAAAGGGCTCCCAGATAGAGTCTAGGGTTTGAAGAAGAACAGCTCTTTGAAGAGTGATATGAGCTAGTCGGCTTGATCTGTTCTAATAAACGGGGCCGAGAGAGACTCGAGGGCTTTTTACCGTGTCCAATATTCTTTTCACTTTTCCGGATTTAGTTTTAGCTTCCGTTTTTTTTCTTTTTTACACTATTTAGGTAAAAAAATTAGGCTTAATTTATAAACTGTCCCTTAACTTATACTTCCTTTTCAATTTGGTAGCTAATTATTTTTTTTAAATTAGTATTTAAATTTTTTTACATAGGCCTTCCCGAGCCATTTGTCAAAGATGGTCAATAATGATTGGTTGAATCACATGGTTATGTGTGGCATAAAAATTATATAAGCACTCTCTCATCATTATTTATATCAAAATAATTTCAAAAATAAAAAATTTATGAAATTAAAATTAAAATATATAAATATTTTAAAAATTATGAAAACCTTTTATTATATACAAATTATGATAGTAAAGGAATTTTCACAAATTTTTTGGTTAAATTATAAACAATAAAGGAAATGATTAATTATAATATTTTTTATTCAAATATATCATTTTATTAAAATAATTATGCAAAATATTAATAGTATAAAATTGATATTTCACCTTTAAAAAAATATTACTTTTCTTTCTTTAGCTTTTCACACAAATTGAGGTAACTAAAAACTAAATAATTCAAGATAAAATAAGGGATATTTAACTTCTTATACGTTTGCTTAAATTAAAATATATATATATATATATATATATATATATATATATATATATATATATATATATATCCAAATAAAGGAAGAGCTATTGTTTTCCTACTTTCCTCTTCTTTCATTATTTTTAGTCGAATCTAAACATGGGATTAGCAGTTGATGGTATTTAATACCGTATCAATAGTTGTATCATTTTTGTTTAGTTAAAATATGATTTTAATCCCTTGAGTTAGAGGTGATATGGGTTGGGCTACCCGGTCTGCTCAAAAAATGGGAGGTTCGGGTAAAATATAGACCGAAATATAAGTTTGGGTAAAAATGAGGCCCATTTAGAAAATGGGTCAGGCCTCGAGTAAAATTTTTTTTACCGAGCCCACTTGAATTATATATTAAATATTTTTTTTTATTTTTAATCACATTTACTTTTTTATTTTCAATTTTAATATAACAACTTTTTATTATATTTTCAATTTGTGTATTGTTTTAAGAATTATTTTAGTCTCATTTTTATTTGTTTCTTGTTTTAATATTTGTTTTATGTTTTTAAATGTATTTGATTTATTATATTTTTAATTTTTTATTTAATGAAATAAGCTAAAAAAATTAATATGGGTCGAGCTCGGGCTTAGCAATTTTATTTCGGGCATAGCTTGAACAAATTTTCAGGCATATATTTCGGGCTGGGCTGGGCCCGGGTCTAGAAAACGAGCTTAAAATTTTGTCTGGGCCCGACCCGAACTGGCCCATGATCACCTCTACCTTGAATCTACACTCACTTTTTTATTTTTGTTTAGTTGAATCTAAACTCCTTTTTTTTTTTTATATGGATTTATCTATTTTTTTGTGGAATTGTCAAGGTGCTTGGGCGTTCTCAACAGGTTCCTATTCTTATTACTTTTGTTTACGGCAATCCTAACAGACAGAAACATAAAATTCTACGGTAGGGGCTAAATGCTACTATTCCTTTTGGAAATGTCTCCTAGCTTGCTATTGGTGACTTTAATGCCATCTTGTATGACAGTGAGAAAAAATGTGGACAGATCCGAGATATAAGGTGTCCTTTTTTCGGGAGCTTTATGAATTCTACAGCTTTACACAATTTAGGGTTTCAAGGCACATCTTATACTAGGTGTAAATAGGGGATTTTTGAGAGGTTAGACAAAGCTATCAGTAATGATGTCTGGCTTAATGAGTTTTCAGACACTTTAGTCACTCATCTTTCAATGCTTAAATCTGATCACAGACCAGTTTTGCTTTCTGTGAAACCAGGACTTAGGATTCCCAATTAGAGGCCTTTTGGATTTCTTGTTGGTTGGCTGGAGCATTCGAGATTTCTTGCTAGTTGGCTAGAGTATCCGAAATTTCATGACTATGTTAAGGAACAATGGGATTTTAATGGTAATCTGGATGATTCCCTTTCTAATCTTTTCACTAACCTTAAGAAGTGGAATCGTACCGTTTATAGGGCATTTAGGTACTCGTAAAAATCACCTGATAAACAAGCTTTCAAGGATTCAAAGGATGATGGAGAGATTTGATTCTAATGCACTCCTTCAGATGGATATGGAAACTCGTGAAGAATTGGATAGTGTTCTTCATCATGAGGAGCTTCTCTGTAAGCAAAAATCTATATGTCAGTGGTTAAATCTAGGGGATCGCAATATTAAATTTTTTTTATTGCCGCAGTCTACAAAGAAGGAAGCAAAATCGTACCACAGCTTTAAAAAGGAAGAATGGTTCATGGATTTATGATGATGAAGCCCTTCAACTCGAAGCTATCAATTTCTTCCAGAAGTGATATGGTGAGCAACCTGACCCCATCAGCACTTTACCTCCTAGCTCTTTCTCTAACATTGATAATTTTGATATTCAATTTCTAGGAAAAAATGTGTCTAGTGATGAGATCAAAACTGCCCTTTTTTATATGGCCCCGTTGAAGGTACCAGGAAATGATGGTTTTTAGGCAATTTTCTTCTAGATTCAGTGGGATTTAATTGGTTCTGGGATTTTTGAGTGGATTAAAGTGGATTTTCCTGGTAAGAGTATTGAGCCTGAGTTGAACAACACTCTGCTAGTCATTATTATTAAAGTTCCTAATCCTGAGAACTTTTTTCTAATTTTGTTCGATTAGTTTGTGCTCAGTGATGTATAAATTGGTGATGAAAGTTATTGCTAATCGTTTTAAATTGGTTTTTCCTAAGATCATTGGGTAGGAACTGGCATGTTTCATTGCAGGTCGTAATATTACAGATAATATCCTGATTGCCTAGGAGGTCATCCACTCAATGAGAAGCAAACATAGGAATAGGAATTAGATGGAGGTCAAAATTGATCTAGAAAAAGCCTACGATAGAGTATAGTGTGAGTTCATTGGGGCTTCCCTTCACGCAGCAGGTATCCTCGATATGCTTATTAATGTTATAATGTCTGTTATTACGTGTTCCACTGTACAGGTTGTAACACCCCAAACCTGACCTAGACGTTATGGCCGAATCTAGCGATGTCACATAGAATGGGGTTTGAAATCGAGATTGACAAGTTAAAACTGTTCTAGGTAATTAGTTTTTATTTAATTCAGAAAAATGTGATCTAGTTGATTTGCCTTAAAACATGTCTTTTAAGCAGAAGCTTTTGAAACCAATTATTTTACGAAACCAAAAATCTTAGTTTTTAGAAAAAACCGTGTTTTGTTGTGTTGCAGTTTAAAAATCCATAAAAACAGTATAAAATCCCAATTTAAACCAAACAGTCCAAAGTCCCAACATTACAATAATAAATACCCAAAGATAATATAAAATCAAAGCTGTAATAAAGTAATTTAGTAGTGGTGGTCACCGTTAAGCCCTCCGCTGCACCGATCCGCCTAAGTCTGGGGATTACCTATACAGATTAAATAGAAAAATGGGTGAATTTTTGCAAACTCAGTGTGTAATCCCTACAGAAAACATATATACAGATACACATTAGAAAATAATCAATTACAGTCTGGCCCGTTACAGATTTAGTTTAGGCCTTGGCCCATTCGGATACAATCTCAGATATAATTTAGAGCCTTGGCCCATCTCAGATACAATATGCAATAGCAGAAAATTAGAATCTTACCCACTAGCCTCTTGATAAACCATAATATATACATATTTTTACCCCATGCTTGGCATATTTTTGGATGAATTATCATAAGATTTAGTGAATTTGATGCTACTAATCCTTTAAAATCATGTTTTATACTTAGGTGAGCATAAGAAGGTGAAAAGAGCAAGAAATGGGCCAAAAACATACAAAATGAACATATCTTAGTATTTCACACGGCCTAGGCACTTTCACACGGGTAAACCACATGCCCGTGTGGCATGGTCGTGTCGACTAAAAACCAACTCAGAATTACACACGGCTTGAGCACCTTCACACGGGAGTGGCATACGGGAGTGGCACACGGTCGTGTCCCTGTCGAGCCCAAGTCTAATTCTACTAAAAAAAAGCTAATTTTTAGGGTTTCAAAGCATTCCAAAGTCTATATAAACACCCTAAAAGAGGATCAAAGGGGACGGAGGGTAGAAAGTAGAGAATACTCGAAAAACAGCCATCAGAATCAACTCAGAAACAGGATCTACTTCAAGACTGAAGATCTCTATTCAATTTCCTTAGAAGTTCTTTGGGTTTCTTTATGTTTTATTGTTTTCCCAATTTTGAGATGTTTTCCCTTATCATTATGAACTAAACTTCCTAAATACCTAAGGGGGATGAAACCTAAGACAGATCTTATTATTATTTAAATTATATGATAAATACTTTTCTTATTCTTAGTTATTAGTTTTAATCCTTGTTTTAATATTCTATGATATTAATTCAAGTCTAATGTGCTTATTCAGTGGAGCAAAAGTCTCTGTTTAAGAGTAGATCTTCTATAATTAAGCGGAGTTGCATGCAATCCTAGACATAGGACGACATAAATCTGCCGGATTAGAGTCAAATCTAATAAAGGAATCCATAGATCGAATTAATGCGACAATAAGGTTTTTAATTAGAAAGAGATTTCAATTAATCAACCTAGAGTCAGTTGTTTTTAGTCTCGAGAGAGATAGTAACATAAATTAGGGATTTCTACGGATTAGGTCAAGTGAATAAATCGTCTAATTCAAAAGTAATAAGTGAAGTCTAGGTGAATTCTCCCTTGGGTATTGTCTTCTTCATCGGTTTTCCAAAAGTATTTTCTAACTTTAATCTTTGTCATATTCTTAGTTAATTAGATAGTTTATCTTAGTTTAAAAACATCCATTTAATTCTTAGGCTAGATAATAAAAAAAGAAGTAATTACTAGTACTTTTAGTCCTTGTGGATACGATATTTCTGGTCTCACCATAACTATACTGCTGTTCGATAGGTGCGCTTACCTTAGTCGAATTTTTAGTTAGTTTAGCGACCATCAAGTTTTTGGCGTCGTTGCCGGGGACTAAGATATTAGGAATACTTAATTTTTATTACTTTAACCATTTTTATTTTTATTGCAATTTAATTTTGTTTTTATTTTAATTACTAACTTTTCTTTTATTTACTTCTGGCAAGTTTTTATAGTTTATGACTAGAAAAAACCCGTCAGGACCTCTACTTTTTGACAGCAAAATTGAAAGCACAGCTCGTAGAAATCGCAGAGAAATAAGGCAAAGTTTACGATATATAGAGAAAGAGCATGAGGACGACACCACTAATACCGAGGAGATGGCTGAAAATCAAAATAATCCGCTGCCTCCTGTGGTTGCCGCAAATCTAGTGAATCAGAATCCTGCTCCTCGTACTATGTACGACTATGCTAAGCTTAATTTAACGGGGGCTGAATCGAGTATTGTTAGACCTAAAATTGCTGCAAATAATTTTGAATTGAAACCTAACATTGTACAAATGATTCAACAATTTGTTCAGTTTGATGGTTTGCAGGATGAAGACTCAAATACTCATTTGACCAACTTCCTAGAGTTCAATGATACTTTCAAAATAAATGGCATTTCTGATGATGCCATTCGGCTTCGGTTATTTCCCTTTTCATTAAGGAATAAGGCTAAATAGTGGTTCAACTCGTTACCACGAGGGTCAATCACTACTCGGGAATAAATGACCGAAAAATTTTTACTTAAATATTTCCCGTCGGCTAAAACGGATAAATTGAAGAATGATATCTTTTCTTTTGTGCAGATGGATTTAGAAACACTTTATGATGTATGAAAGAGATACAAAGACTTATTGAGAAGGTGTCCTCACCATGGGTTACCTCTTTGGCTAAAGGTTCAAACTTTCCACAACAGTTTGAATCCCTCAACTAGACAAATGATCGATGTAGCTGCTGGCGGAACCATCAACAATAAGACACCCGAAGAGGCTTATGAGTTCATAGAAGAGATGTCACTAAAAAATTATCAGTGGCAAGTTATGGGGACAAAGCTGACAAAAGCAGCCGGTGTTTTTAACATCGACTCGGTTACTATGCTTTCAAATAAGGTAGAACTCTTGAATAAAAAGATTAATGGTTTGTTTGGTTCTACACAGGTACATCCAGTAATGCAGTGCGATGCAAGTGGAGGTGGAATAAGCAATTCAGAATACCCACCCTACGGCCCCAACATGGAGAACAAGCAAATGAATTATATGGGTAATAATCATTGACCTTAAAATAATCCTTACAGTAACACTTATAATGCAGGTTGGAGGAACCACCCAAATTTCTCATGGGGAGGCCAAGGGAATCAGAGACCACCACCCCCTTTAAGCTTCCAACAACCTTACCAGCAAGAGAAAAAGTCGAACCTTGAGGAGATGATTACAAAGTTTATTTCAGTAGTGGAAACCTATTTTCAGAATACTGAAACTGCACTTAAAAATCAACAAGTGTGAATTCAAGGGCTCGAGAATCAAATAGGACAACTGGCTAAGATGATTTCAGAGAGACCACCAGGGACTCTACCTAGCAACACCGAACCCAATCCAAAAGAGCATGTGAAAGCAGTTACACTAAGGAGTGGAAAGTGTTAGTTGAATCTAAAAAGAAGCTACCACAAGAAGCTGACAGAAACAAAGATGCGGAGGTAAAACCTGAGAACAATGCAAAACTGATGCTGAGAGAATATAAACCACTAATCCTGTATCCAGCAAAGTTGAAAAAAGACCGCATGGATGCACAATTCGATAAATTTCTTGGACTTTTTAAACAGCTGCATATTAACTTACCTTTTGTTGAAGCTATCTCGCAGATGCCTACATATGCAAAATTTTTGAAGGAGCTTCTAACAAATAAGAGAAAGTTTGAAGAGTTGTCTACAGTAGAACTCAAAGAGGAATGCTCAGCCATACTCCAAAATAAACTGTCAATCAAACTGAAAGATCTAGGAAGTTTTACTATTCTCTGCTTAATTGGTAGTTTAAATGTTGAGAAGGCACTAGCTGATTTAGGCGCTAGCATTAATTTAATGCCTTACAAAATGTTCAAACAACTTGACCATTGGGAGCCAAAACCTACTAGGATGAGTATTCAACAAGCTGGTAGATCTGTTAAATATCTCAGGGGGATTATTGAAGATGTACTCATAAAAGTAGATAAATTCATATTCCCTATTGATTTTGTTATGCTTGACATGGATGAGGATGTTGAGGTGCCTTTAATTTTAGGTCGCCCATTTTTAGTCACTACTAGTGCTGTTATTGATGTGGGTGATGGTAAACTTGTGCTTAGGGAAGGTGACGAAGAGATTATGTTTAAAATTTATGATGCCATGAGATTTTCTAGAGAACAAGATGACTCATGTTATTTTATTGATTCTATTGATCATGCTACTCAAGATTCTTTATAGGAAATCATACATAAAGACACGTTAGAATTGTGTCTTGCCCAAGGAGAGGAGGTAAATGAAGATGATTATGCGATAAGTGAGATAAAAGCTGAACTAAATTTTAATGAGCTTTCACTGAGATAGAAGAGTTATGAGGGCATTGAGGTAAACAATAAATTAAAATTAAAACCATCTGTTGAAGAACCTCCTAAATTGGAATTGAAGTAACTACCAAATCACCTAGAATATGCGTTTCTCGAAAATAATTCCACATTACCAGTGATCATTGCTTCAGATTTACAGCCAACCGAGAAGGACGAATTACTTCAAGTATTGAAGGAGCATAAAAGAGGTATAACTTGGAAGATTTCTGACATAAGAGGGATCAGTCCTTCTTTCTGCATAAATAAAATTTTAATGGAAGATGAATATAAACCTTGCGTGCAAGCTCAAAGACGACTAAATCCTAATATGAAAGAAGTCGTAAAAGCTGAGGTAATTAAACTTTTAGATGCTGGAATTATTTATCCTATTTCTAACAGTTCTTAAGTGAGTCCTGTGCAGGTTGTCCATAAGAAAGGAGGCATGACTATTGTGGCTAATGAGAAGAACGAATTGCTCCCAACATGAACAGTCACGGGGTGGAGAGTTTGCATTGACTATAGGAAATTGAACGATGTCATAAGAAAGAATCACTTCCCCTTACCATTCATTGATCAAATGTTGGAAAGATTATCTGAGTATATGTATTATTGCTTCCTAGATGGACTCTCGGGTTATTTTCAAATCCCAATAGCTCCTGAAGACTAAGAGAAAACGACATTTACATATCCATACGGTTTGTTTGCTTATCAACGAATGCCTTTTGGATTATGTAATGCCCCTGCTACTTTTCAGCAATGCATGTTGGCCGTTTTTGATGAACTCGTAGAAGATATTATGGAGGTGTTTATGGATGACTTCTCGGTATTCGGTAACTCTTTCCATCTTTGCCTTAAAAATTTAAAACGAGTTCTAATGAGATGTGAGGAAACGAACCTTGTACTAAATTGGGAAAAATGTCACTTCATAGTTCGTGAAGGGATTATGTTAGGTCACAAAATTTCTAGCAGGAGGATCAAGGTTGACAAAGCAAAAGTTGAAACTATTGATAAATTACCTCCCCCTAATTCAGTTAAGGCTATTCGAAGCCTTTTAGGTCATGCTGGATTTTATAGAAGATTTATTAAAGATTTTTCTAAAACAACTAAGCCTTTAACGAATTTACTAGAAAAAGATGTGCCTTTCAATTTCAGGCAGGAATGTTTAGAAGCATTTAATACTCTTAAGGATAAATTAATTAATGCTCCAATTATAGTAGCATCTGATTGGAATTTACCATTTAAACTAATGTGTGGTGCGAGTGATTTTGTAGTATGTGCGGTTCTTGGACAGCGAAAAGACAAGCATTTTCAACTGATTTATTATGCTAGTAAGACATTGACAGCCGCACAAGAAAATTATACGACGATTGAGAAAGAATTACTGGCTGTGGTTTTTGCATTTGATAAATTTAGACCATATTTAATATTATCTAAAGATGTCGTTTATACTGACCATTGAGCACTTCGTTACCTCCCTACTAAAACAGATGCAAAACCTCGACTAATAAGATGGATTTTATTGTTGCAGGAATTTGATTTAGAAATTCAAGATAAGAAGGGAGCAGAAAATCTTGCAGCAGATCATCTATCCAGATTAGAAAACCCACATCTCAAGGAGCTTGATGAATATGAGATAAATAACTCATTCCCTGAAGAACAACTCTTTGCTATATTTGACTCTGAGGAACCTTGGTTTGCAGACATTGCGAATTATTTAGCTACTAACATTACACCAAAAGGGTTGACACATCAGCAAAGAAACGATTCTTCACTTATGTGAAAAACTATTTTTGGGAAGATCCTTTTCTTTTTTGCATATGTACAGATCAAGTAATTAGAAGATGCGTCACGAAGTCAAAAGCAATTAAGATCTTGGAACATTACCACTCAGGACCGACTAGAGGACATTACAGTGGAACTAGGGCCGCACATAAAATGCTCAAATTAGGTTTTTATTGGCTCACACTATTCAAAGAAGCCAACAGGTATGTTACTTCTTGTAATAAATGCCAATAAACAAGTAATATCTCTAAACATGACGAAATGCCTCAAATGTACGTGCTTTCATGCGAAATATTTGATATATGGGCTATTGATTTCATGGGTCTATTCCCTAGCTCATTCGGGAATAAATACATCTTAGTAACGGTTGATTATATGTCCAAATGGGTGGAAGCCCAAGCTTTGCCTACTAATGATGCTAGAATGGTGGTGAGGTTCCTTAAGAAACTCTTCTCTCAATTTGGAACACCTAGAGCAATTATCAGTGATAGGGGCACTCATTTCTGTAATGCTCAATTTGATAAAACCCTTAAGAAATATGGAGTTTACCACAGAACAGCTACCCCTTACCATCCTCAAACTAGTGGACAAGTTGAAGTCACAAATAGAGAGCTTAAACGTATCTTAGAAAAAACTGTAGAGTCAAATAGGAAGGATTGGGCAGTAAAAGTAGATGATGCTTTATGAGCCTATAAAACTGCTTATAAGATCCCCATAGGAACATCTCCTTACAAATTTGTTTATGGGAAAAGTTTTCATTTACCATTTGAACTACAACATAAAGCATTTTAGACTATAAAATTCCTAAACTTTAACCCAAAACTCGTAGATGAAAAGAGATTGATGCAGCTAAACGAGTTAGATGAATGGCAAGCTAATGCATATGAGAACTCATGGTTATACAAGGAAGCCACGAAGTGCCACTAGATACTCGTTTAAGACAACACAAGCAATTTGAAGCTGAAGATCTTGTCCTACTATACAACTTAAAGCTCAAATTGTTTCCTGAGAAGTTAAAATCACGATAGTCAGGTCTATTCGTAGTCCAAACCATTTTTCCATATGGCACAGTAGAGGTAAGTCATCCAACCTACGGCACTTTCAAGGTAAATGGACATCATCTTAAACTTTATAACAGTGAGGATTTTAAATAAGCCTAAATAAGCTACAGCTCCGCGAACCTGCCTAAATAAGCTTACAAGGTAAAAGTCGAGCTTAGACTTTAAACAAACGCTCCTCGAGAGGTAACCCGAGCACTAACTCCACTAAATAAATCTAATTTTTTCATTTGTCATAATTTAACTACAGGTATTTTGGACGAACGCGGCCAGACATACGGGCGTGTCCATGGCTGTGTTAAAACAGAACAAATATTTTTCCTAAGACAGGATGACACACGGGCTGCGATAAATAGCCACGGCCGTGCGATACGGCCATGTGTACCACATGGCTAAGGGACACGGGCGTGTCCCAGACCGTGTTGAAACTGCACTTTAATTCCCCAAAAATTAGCATAGGCACGACATGTGCTAAATCACCATGGCCATGCGAGGTGGCCGTGTAAGGCACACGGTCATGCGCCTAAGGCCGTGTGGGAACTTGCACAAACACTAAAACTTCTAACAAGTCGAATGCAACACGGCATGATGCCATGGCCGTGCCCAAAAGCCATGTGCAATCCTGATTACAAGACACAGACGTGTTGGACCTAACATGGGCGTGGGAGAAGCGAACGTATCAGTACATGACTGGGTAATTCGGCCGTATGGGACACACGGCCTGGACATACGGGCACAGGCCGTATGCGACACTGACTAAAATCATTAGACCATAAGCACAAATCAAGACACAGGCGTGCTGGACCTAACACATGCGTGGGAGAAGCGAATGAAAAAGCACACGACCATGCGAGACGGCCGTGAGCTCCACACAGCCTCAGGACACGGGCGTGTCTAAAAGGCCATGTGCGATAGTGACTTAAAATTTCACGAAAAACACAGGCTAAGAGCAGACCACAAGGGCATGGGCTACGGCGGTGTGGTCCAAAACAGGGCCTGCACGACTGTAGCCCCATTTTTTTTTCAAATCCCTAAGCCTAAAATCACCCCCTTTCCTATTTAAAACCCACTATTCACCTATCATTATTCATCAACCCTTTCACTATTCATTTTCTCCACTCCGGCCACCATTTTCCGACGAGCCGCCGGCGACCAACACCCTACTCTCCTTTCCTTGCTTCCCTCTTTTCTTCTCTTCTCTTTTTTCCATCCTTGCTCAGCCTTACGCCCCATAACCCCCTCTTTTTCTTTTTCCCTCACACAAAGCTCAGCCCCACACCCCAACATCAGCCGACCTCTATCAGTTCACTTCTCCATCGGTTCTTTCCCTTCCCCATTGGTTTTTTCCTTATCATATTTAGTTATTTATTTACATATTTAGTTTTTTGATTGCTATCTTAAACCATTACTTGATATTTTGTAATATAGAATATTTCCCATTATTTGTTTTTTATCATTCATTTATGCCATATTATGATTACTGGAACTTTTATTTGATAGTGAGTTTACCATTTGAATTTTACATATCTATACATTGAACTTCGTTTTAGAGTTTTCTTACATACAACTCTTTATTGCAATATAGTTCATTGTTCCCTCTAGGATTACTTTAGTTAGGATATTTAATTTCTCTATTTAGATTTTTAAGCCAATAATTCTTATTTATGCACATATTTTATTCCCTGCTAGGCCCACTATCTTCATATTATTATGATTCATTATTTGGAATTTTCTGACTTAGTAGATTCTCATTCCTCATATTTTTATTGCATTATCTCAGGGACACGATAACAAATCCACGCGAAAAGACCAAACCGCAGTCCCTGCTTCTAAAAAATAGAAGGGAGCGACATCCTCAACTGCGACCACTGAGATACGCCATCATTTCCTCCAATTTCCACCAAGACCTCATGAGGAGTTATTTCAAATTATACGTGCCCGACCCCTTGGCATGGGTCGATGCATCAACTGGACTACATTAGAACAAGTCCATCTGGCTGACTCAGTTTGGGCCTTCCTCGCTACCACCCATTGGGACCGGTTCTTCGACATTATTGAGTCAACATATCTGGAGTTCTCTTTGGAACTTTGTTCGACCTTTCAGCTGCAGACGATTATGGCAGAGTATGACAACCCAGGCATAGTCCAATTCCGTCTCGGTGGTCTAGTGTGGCAATTGAGTGTCCCAGAATTCAGAGTTACTTTGGGGCTTTATACAGACTAATTTATGGAGGCCGACAACTTTCCCCATCTCCACCGTCACATTCACTACGCATCTTCCTCATGTTGGGTAGCCCTCATTCCTAATACAGGCATCTATGACCCCAGCCGCTCTAAAGCATCGGCTCTATCTCCAGCACTACGCTACCTCTACGCCCTTTTAGCCTACACCTTAACAGGGCGATGAGAAAGCACTAGCTCGTTAACACTCACGACACATACTTCTTGTGGAGCATGAAGCAATGGCATATTTTTTATCTCGCATACTTCATCACCCTCGCCTTTCGCCATCAGATCGAACGCCACCGAGAGGGAGTCATCAGCATCGGCCCTTACGTGACTCGTCTAGCTCGACACTTCGGGCTATTGAACACATTGAGACAATCTTCATCACTCACATTCATTGGTCAGATGTCCCCACAAGGCATCTCAAGTATTCTTCATATGAGGATGATAGAGCATCGTCGTGGGTTCGACCCTCCTCAATACTGACTAGCACGAGCCACCGATGAGGATGACCCCGAGGATATTCCTGACGATATCCCTTCATTTCATGAGGACCCACATTCTCCACCACCACCGAGTTACAGACCAGTTCATACGGCTGCTTCATTGTCAGAAATTTTTGACCACCTGAATCGATTTGAGCAATATTTCACTTGGCGATACGACAACATAGAGGCGATTCTGCAGCAGATTTGTCAGCATTTTCACATTTCGCCTTCAGCACACCATCTCATGCTTCAGCTGCCGATAAGGGCTTTTGAGTCCATCTATTTTCACTTTATTTTTCTTTTCCTTTTCTTTTTATTTTTATTTTTATTTCCATTTCCATTTTTCATGTTAAAAAAAAGACTTTGATTAGTATATTTTAAATCCCTTTATTTTATGGTTGTTTCTTTATAGGTAACCATAACAACACCATCGATATAACTCCCTAAATTACTGATGATATCGCAGTTTCAAAAGGTTTAGTCGATTGGTTCTACTCAGGAATACACACACAATCCTATGGGGACATATAATCCACGACTACCATGTCCTGCTCGACCACGACCATAGCCACTACGAC
Organism: Gossypium arboreum; assembly: GCF_025698485.1. Classification (NCBI taxonomy): domain Eukaryota; kingdom Viridiplantae; phylum Streptophyta; class Magnoliopsida; order Malvales; family Malvaceae; genus Gossypium; species Gossypium arboreum. Next base: position 113,290,053 of record NC_069073.1, read on the forward strand.
ACCGACCACCACGATAACCTCTTCGCTTGGTGCTGTGATTGTGGAACCCAACCTCTACCATCACCTTCACTTCTGCTTAGTTCCATATGCATTTCATTCACAATGTCTACAAATCCGTTCCCACTATTCTAAGGACTACATCCAAATTCAGGGCAATTTCGCTTCTTCCCCTCTGTTATGATATTATGCTTATATTGTTATTATCTATCTTTGTACATTGAGGACAATGTACATCTTAAGTGTAGGGAGGGTTATGATATTATGAAATCCCTAAATTATATCTTGTTCTCAAATGATTTTCTCATATTACTATTAGAATGATTTTTGATTGACTTATAATTTTTATTGATATGTTTTAGATCAAAACATAGGTAATTGTGCATTGATTGTTATGGGTAGGCTTTTTATGGGGTAAATGGGTTAAAACCTAAGTGCCTTTATCATTTCAATATATCAAATCAAAGGTGTGGTCTTGATATGCATAATCGAAGCAAGTTCTAGAATAGCAAATCACTGTTGACACACTCATAACTAATAAAATAAGTGAGCAAGGAAGATATATGCTCTAAAAGGCTCAAAATCTCACAAAAATTATAGGTATTTGATGTCAATCCTGTAAACTTAGAACTTCAAGATAATACCTCAATTCAGGGAAATAACCTAGAAATTTTAATTCTCAAAACCCTCAGTGAACCCCTTTGAGCCTTAACCATTGTTTCTTGATTTTCCCCTTAATGTTAACCCACAACTTAACCCTTTTTGATTCGTTAAGAATTTATCCCTTTTTATTAACTCCCTTTTTTTTTATCGAGATTTGATTTGTTTAGTTACCTAACTATCTTCGTTCATTTTAGTTGCTGAATTATTTCTTATTATGTACTTTCCGTACTTGTTCTTATTCTTTAAAAAAAATTGTATAGTCATATTCACTCAATTACATATTGTTTTAAAAGGCTTGGATAAGTTAAATTTATTATTATTGAGGGAAAGCTCACTTCATTTTAGAAAGTTTATATTCTGGCACCTGTTTGTAATTCAGTAATTAGCTGTATTCTTTTAAGTTGGGTAATTTATTAAATTAATCTCGATTCTAACCCTCTTTTTTCAGCCTTTATCCATACCTTTAACCCAAGCCCCATTACAACCCTGTTAAAGACCTTTTGATTTGTGTATCATCTTATTTATAGTGGTAGAGATTTGATTTTCATGCAAGCCTATGGTAATAACTTTTAATGAAACACTTCGAGTGATTTGAGTGAATCTTTAGTGAGGATGTCAACTCTTGTCGATTTGGAATTAAAGGTAATTATTCAAATAAGGGGAGATACCTATGATTTTATAATTAAAATGCTCAACTTAGATTGTTTGAAAATTTGATGTTCTTTTAGTTGAATTCTCAATGTATGATTATTTGTAGATTATTTCAAAACATTATTGATGAGAATTATAAGTTAAGAAGAATTAATTTTAATCGTGAGTTGATGATTTTGCTTGAGGACAAGCAAATGCTTAAGTGTGGGGATATTTGATAAACCATAATATATACATATTTTTACCCCATGCTTGGCGTATTTTTGGATAAATTATCATAAGATTTAGTGAATTTGATGTTACTAATCCTTTCAAATCATGTTTTATACTTAGGTGAGCATAAGAAGGTGAAAAGAGCAAGAAACGAGCCAAAAACAGACAAAATGAGTCTATTTCAGTATTTCACACGGCCTAAGCACTTTCACACGGGTAAACCACACGCCCATGTGAGACACACGGGCAGGTCACACGCCCATGTGGCATGGTCATATCGACTAAAAACCAACTCATAATTACACACGGCTTGAGCACCTTCACACGGGAGTGGCACACGACCGTGTCCCTGTCGAGCCCAAGTCTAATTTTACTCAGAAAAAGTTAATTTTTGGGGTTTCGAAGCATTCCAAAGTCTATATAAACACCCTAAAAGAGGATCAAAGGGGACGAGGGGTAGAAAGCGGAAAATACTCAAAGACAACCATCGGAATCAACTCGAAAACAGGATCTACTTCAAGACTGAAGATCTCCATCCAATTTCCTTAGAAGTTCTTTGGGTTTTTTTATGTTTTATTATTTTCCCAATTTTGAGATGTTTTCCCTTATCATTATGAACTAAACTCCCTAAATACCTAATGGGGATGAAACCTAAGACAAATCTTATTATTATTTGAATTATATGATAAATACTTTTCTTATTCTTAGTTATGAGTTTTAATCCTCGTTTTAATATTCCAGGATATTAATTCAAGTCTGATGTGCTTATTTAGTGGAGTAAAAGTCCCTGTTTAAGAGTATATCTTCTATAATTAAGCAGAGTTGCATACAATCCTAGACATAGGATGGCATAAATATGCCGGATTAGAGTCAAATCTAATAAAAGAATCCATAGATCGAATTAATGCGACAATAGGGGTTTTAATTAGAAAGAGATTTTAATTAATCAACCTAGAGTCAGTTGTTTTTAGTCTCGAGAGAGATATTAACATAAATCGGAGATTTCTACGGATTAAGTCAAGTGAATAAATCATCTAATTCAAAAGTAATAAGTGAAGTCTAGGTGAATTCTTCCTTGGGTATTGTCTTCTTCATCGGTTTTCCAAAAGTATTTTCCAACTTTAATCTTTGTCGTGTTCTTAGTTAATTAGATAGTTTATCTTAGTTTAAAAACATCCCTTTAATTCTTAGGCTAGATAATAAAAAGATAGTAATTACTAGTACTTTTAGTCCTTGTGTATACTATATTTTCGGTCTCACCATAACTATACTGTTGTTCGATAGGTGTGCTTGCCTTAGTCGAATTTTTAGTTAGTTTAGCAACCATCACCTCTATACACCATCTCTATCCATCCTTACATACCATGTGGGGATTAAATCAACACACTTATCCCTACACACTATGTTGTACTGAAATGCGGCATATAATCAGAAATTTGTAGCAGAGCTGCTAGATAACAGGCTTAATAGCCTTTCAAACACTTCTTCCAGATAATAATAACCTAACCCGATGTAATGCAACATACAAAAAATTTCATGCTATTATGCAATTACAGTACATACATTTAGATATCATAATTCATACCCGGTACAGAAATCAGATAGACAGATCACTCATATAGGGGTCTAAGTAGGGTTACCGACCCTTCAGTAGGTCCATAGTCGACTTGGGCAACCCGTGCAACCTTAGACAACTTTTCAAAAAAAAAGGCTCACACACCTGTATGGCCCACACGGCCCAAATTGGCCTTGGCCGTGTGATTTATTTTTTATGTAACCCATGCTACCTAAATATTCATATATGTTTTCCCTATTTACTTATATGTTTATCCAAAGCTGTCTACTTGAGTCATTGTCATTAAATTATTTATATCTTGAGCTACAAAATTCCAAATTAAGATCCACTTGATGTTTTTGAAACTAGACTCAAATACCTTTCTACCATAAATTTTTTTTTAATTTATAGTTTATCAAATAAGTACATTAAAATCTTCAAGTTTATCCCTATTCTGCTGTTTGACAGCTTCAACCTCTCCTTACTAAAAAATATTTATCTCTTAGTACGAAATTTGGACAATGTTTCCGTTTGTTTCTATTAAAAATAGACTCATTAAGGATTTAAACATATAAATTTAAGCCTCTAATTATTCTTTTACAATTTTTTATGCCTTTCCAAATTCAAAACAGGGGAACCCAAAATTATTCTGACCTTGTCTCACAAAATTTATTATATCTCATAATTTACAATTCCATTGCTTGCACCTCTTCCATGAAAAACTAGACTCAATAAAATTTAATTTCATATTTTATTCAATCTCTAACTCAATTTCCACTATTTTTGATGATTTTTCAAATTTAGACTACTGTTGTTGTCCAAAACTATTTTAGTGCAAAATGTTGATTTCCAAGTTTATAACACCCTTATTTCATTTCTCTAAAATTTTTCGCATCATTTTCTCTTATTTCTCTTACTTCTCGATAACAAGCAATTTTGGCTTTTCGTCGAATCCCGTTTTCTGCGTTTTGGGTACACACCTGGTATCAATTCGCTGTGTAAAATAACCTGAGCTTTCAAAAACCTATATTTGACCAATATATCCCTTAATTAATCATTTTATTCTTCAATCAAACCAAATATCCCCAACATAAAACTTGAGAAACTAAATCAACGATGATTCGAAAACTTACCACGATGAATCCGATAACTTGTCGTCTCCGCACACTGGAATATCCGCTTAAAACCTTTGAACAGCACCTAAATGAGAGTAAAACGAACCCTTTGTTAATTGCCTAATCGAAATACGATAACTAAAGGGGAAAATTCCACTTACCGAAACAAATGAAGTCGAAAGTTGCACCCAAAAAGATGACTCGTAAAAAATACAGAAACGAAAAGAGTAGGGAAAAGAGAAGAAAATTTCGGCTATAGAGCAAGAGATAAACCAATCAAGAAAACGAAAAGAGAGGGGAAAGATTGAGACAAGATTCGGCCAAAGGGGAACCAAAACCAAAAGTGAACAAGAAGGGAGAAAAAATGGCAGAGAAACAAAAGTCTAACGTCAGAAAATTTGTTGGGAAAAAAGAAAATAAAAAACTGATAAGAAGAAAATCTTATTTTGATAACTTCTCCCCAATTAATTCCTAAAAACAGTCCCTATTAACCCAATAAAACACAACTACTCAGCAGTCCAGTTTAATTTGAACTCCACTACGCCATACGTCTCAAACAAAAATTAATTCCCCTGCTTGCGCAGGGACTCGAACATAGAACCTCCTACACACTAACACTCTGCTTAACCACCAGACCAGCAGCCCATTCTGATATATTTTTACCAACAATCAAATAAAAGCCTACTGAACAAGAGTAATGCCTAATTCATTCAAAATACCAAAATTTGTCCAAGCGAATGCTTGAACTAGGGACCTCCCAAACACTCCCAGAACACATAACCATTAAAACTGACAGATATTTGTGTCATATTTTCACAATAACGAAATTACAAATTTTGGGGCATTACACAGGTATTACAGAATGAAGCTTTAACACAGAAGTTTAGGCTCGCAAGAGAAATTCGTCAAGGATGTTCGCTTCGTCATACCTCTTTGTTCTATGTATGGAATGGCTTGGCCATAGCTTCCATCATGCCATTGAGAGTGGATGCTGGCAGCCTATTAGATTGTCGTGATCTGGTTCGACTCTTTCAGATCTCTTCTTTACTGATGATCTTGTTATCTTTGGTTATGCTGATGTTTCAATAAATTTCGTCTCTTAAAGGTATTTTAGAGAGGTTTTGTAGGTATTCTAGGCACCAAATCAATACTAGAAAGACTGATATTTATTTTTCCAAAGGTATGGATGATACTATTAGCTTACAGCTGAGAGAAATTCTTGGTTTTCACAAGGTTCATAGTCTTAGCATGTTTTTTGAGGTCCTCCTTTTTCATGAAAGAATTTTGAATAGCACATTGCGCTTTGTTGTTGACAAGATTTGCAGTAAACTTAATAGATAGGATGCCAAGAAACTTTCTATAGCTGGTAGAGCTACCTTGGCACAGTCAATTCTTCTATATGTTCCTAACTATTTGATGCGTTCCATGCTGATTCCTATAGGAATATGTGACGAGATCAAGTGCATTGTTAGGAAATTTATATGGGGTTCATCTGATAGTTGTTAGAAGGCGTCCTTGGTTAAATGAGAGTTTGTGTGCCAACCTCAAATTTGTGGAGGTCTTGGCATTGACACTTAAGAGACCAAAATACCTTATCATGATAAAGTTGGGATCCAACTTAATTTCTAAACAAGATATCTTATGGGTTCAAGTCCTTCGGTCCAAATACGGTATGAAGGAGACCCTACCTAATAATATATCATGAGTGAAATACTCTGTACTTTGGAAAGCTATTGCTTGGCCTTTAATCCGAGAATATTTGTGTTGGTCTGTGGGTAATGTAACAAGTGTTAGATGTTGGAAAGGTCTATGGATCTTGGAGGTGAGGCCTTTGATTGATCATATTTTGACCCATGTTAATTTGAATTTAGATTGTATGCTTAGTGACATCGTTATGAAAAGCATTCTTGGAATTTGGAACTTTTTCGTCTTTGGTTTTCGAAGATAATTATCAAACGTATTGTGGGTATCCCACCACCCAACCTGCCTGCTGGTTCTGATATGATTATTTGGACTCGGACTTCAAAAGGTTTTTTTTTCCTTAAAAGTGCTTATTAGCATATTCGAGAAAGGTCATGGATGCCTAAGGATCCGCAGTGGAATATATCTTGGAAATTTTAGGGACCCTAAAGGGGCCACAAGGACTAAAAGTACTAGTAATTACTGTTTTTTTATTATTTAGTCAATAAATTGAAGGAATTGTTTTTAATGTAAAATTAACTAAACTAATTACTAAGAACGCAATAGAGAGTGAATTGGGAAAATAAACGAAGATAACCAATGAGATAGACAATACCTAGGAAAGAATCCATCTAGACTTCACTTATTAATTTGAATCTGAATTAGACAATTTAGTCACTTGTGCCTTGATCCTTAGAAATCCCTTAATGATGTTAATATCTCTTTCAAGAGTAAAAACAACTGACTCTAGGTTGATAAATTGAAATCTCTTTCTAATTAAAACCCCTATGGTCGCATTAACTACATTTATGGATTCCTCTATTAGATTTGACTCTAATCCTGTAGATTTATGTCGTTCTATTTCTAGGATTGCATGCAACTCCACTCAATTATGCTAGATCTACTCTTAAACAGGGACTTTTGCTCCACTAAAATAAGCACATTAAACTTGAATCAATATCTCAAAAATATTAAAACAAGAAGTAAGCATACATAATTGAGAACAAGAATCAAGTATTTATCATATAATTCAGAAATCAAATAATAAAATCCATCATAGGTTTCATCTTCCCTAGGTATCTAGGGAATTTAGTTCATAATTTGGAATAAAACCATCTCAAAGTTAGGATAACAACAAGACATAAAGAAACCTAATAATACTTCTAAGGAAATTGAATGGAGATCTTCAATCTTGAAGGAGATTCGCTTCTGAGTAGAATCTGGTGGCTTTCTTCGAGTCTTTTATTCGCTCTTCTCTGTGTGTTCTCTTAGGTCTTCTTTTAATTGCTATTTATAGACTTTAGAATACTCAAAAAGCCTAAAAATTGAGTTTTTCTACTTGCTTGGGAAATAGGGTATGAAATCGATACGGGCTGGCACATAGGCGTGTGGCCAGCCTGTATGGCTCACACGGGTATGTAGTCAGCTCGTGTGAAAATGCTTAGGCCGTGTAGATGCTGAAAACAACTCTTTTTGCTCGATTTTGGCTTGTTTTTCGCTCTTTTCGCTCCCCTATGCTCACCTAAGTATAGAAACATGAATTTAAAGGATTGGGAGCATCAAATTCACTAATTTACATAATAAATCATCGAAAAACGCATCAAGAATAGGATTAAAAACATGTTACTTTTATGACTTATCACAACTTCCAACCTACTATTGTAAGGCACATAGGTTTTCAATACATCAGAGTAGTTAATTTATGCACACATAGTCATTCACTTACTCAAGATTTAGGTAAATCATACCATGGACATCACAAGTGAGTTAATTTATAAAAGAATCAATGATTACTTCAACTTGGGTCCAATCCAATGCATTGCCAGTTTAGACAACCACGCATATGTTTTTATCTTGGGAGTTAATCTAACTCTGATAGCCAAGACAAGCTATCTACCCATTTGGACTTATGGACCGATGACATAATGTCCTAACATGAATCATTTTCTCATTTATGATCCCATAGATTACGAACTATTTAGATTACCTACTAGTATATGTTATTTTCGACATACAGATACTCATTGTATTGTAACTTAATATTAATTAAACCTTAAGTAACCAATAAGTTAATTTTTTTAACCATGTGCTTTACATCTAAAATCATTGAGGACATTTTAGCATAGAGATAATGAAAGACATTTGTATATTTATATGAATACTCAGTTTGACCATTTATATAATTTATCAAATATGATGAAATTACTATGCTTAATGCACAAAAAAACCTACCACACCATTATACAATAAAATGAATTCTCTCAACCTACTCTCCAACTAAACAATAGGTAATTAAGGGCCAATTTAGCATTACTTCTAAGTACTTTTGGGACAAAAGATACTTTTGAGATAAAAATATTGCTAAATAAGATGCTTTTCAGTTTTTCAAAAGTGCTTTTGAGACAAAAAATACGTTGCAAAATCACTTTTTTTGCTAAAAGCAGAAGTAAAAAATTTTAGCCTTTGCTCAAAATACTTTTTGGCCCAAAAACACTTTGGAGAAGCAATAGTAAATTGAACCTAAGTGATGCAAAAATGGCAAATCACTAAAAAATTGTTCCTAAAATGAGTATTCGAGTTAATCTAAGTTTCTTTCTACAAACATCTAGTTAGCGAGTGGAAGTATAAAAAACCAACAAATAATTGATAATAAGTTTGATCTTCTTATCTTTCTCGTGATAAGAACTCCTTCAAATATTATCCCCCATTATCTAATTATGAACCTTATCTTAGACTTCTATGTTGATCGCCACAGTCTTCTTATGCATTAGGACTCTCTAGTTGACCTTTTTCTTACCTTGTTTACAATAACAAATAGAAATATGTTTTTGTTGTGTACAATGTCAATATTCTAAAAAAAAACTTCATCAAAAAGGGTCAACTAATACAAAGTTGTGATCTTTTTATGGTTGCCTACGTTACCACAAGTTTGTTTGCAACATAATCTACACCAAGTGTCTAAACATGTTAAAATTAAACAAAAATAAATAATAAAATATTTCTTAAACATAATAAATTATTTTTAATATTGTACTGTTACTTTAATTATAATTTAAATTAATTTATTGTTATTTTAATTACCTAAAATAAAAATATTTTACTATATAACATAAATAATTAAACATGTATATTAATATGCAATCCAAATTATATAGATAACTAGTAAAATAATATGCGTAGAATTATTCAAGCAATTTGAAATCTATTTTTCCATTTAAAAACACAATTATATATATATATTTTACTTATTACATTTTTTCTTCTTTCACCCATTTTGTGGATGCTCAATAATATGGTACAAATATGTTTAAATTATAATATAAACTTTAAGTCTATTAAATATTTATAAAAGTATAATAGCTTATTATTAATTAACATGGAAAATAAAACTTAATGATATATTTATTTTTAAATTTTATTATAAAAATTAAATTTCAAGAAGAAATACATAAAATTGGTTTTAAGATTAAATAAGTGAATAAAACTTTAAAAAATCAAAATCTTTTAGCAATCGAAATGAAACGGTACTAACATGTAAAACTGGTATATGTGTACAATAATTGAATATCGAAATTCAAATCATAGCCACTGAAAGTTGAAATACAAAATGAAACATAAATTAACACAACTAAAACAACATTGTAATAATTGAGTCATCACATGAAATGTTTTACCGGCCAATCTACAAAATCAAAATTTCATACCTCCATCTAAGATAAACCATTTACTTACCTCCAAAAGTAATCCACAAATTGTTTAAAAAATAATTTACAAAGGTTTAGATTATGCTTATCGAGGGCTATTCTGCCTTGATATTCACAAAACATTAAAAAAAAAAAGCATAATTATAAAAAAAAAAACCTGAGTTTTAATTTTGTGCCCTTAACCTTTTTTTATTTATTTATTTTAAGTAAAGCTGATATTCCATTAATAAAGTGGTAGAAAAAAACTGACACAACAGTAAAGAAAGTCTAAAAAGAAGCAGAAACGACAAAAATAAACCACTACAGAAGCTAACAAATCAAATCCAAACAGAAAAGAAAAAACCAACAAAGCAAACCAACACAAACCCAACCATAGAAGGAGAAAACCACCAGCAGAAAACAAGAGGAATATCAGCCAAAAGTTTTCCAGAGAAAAAACCCCATTAGAAGCACAAAACAGAGATCAGAAAAATCGACTTTGAAACCCAGCAAAGGAGATTCCGCGAACCTTCTCCAAACTTCAAAGTCTACTCACATCTCAAACCCAAAGGAAGAAAGCAGAGCGGTCTATCTCAGCCAAATTTGCAACAGAGGAAGGAGCCTCCTCAACCCAAAAACAGGGAGATACCCGATGTCGTCCCTCCATCGCTAAAGCATGCGCCGCTCTATTTATTTCTCTGGAGACAAACTGGTAAGACACTTTCTCAAAAAACCTCTCAAGAGAAAGAATATTCTGTGAAATTGGGCTAAGAATAGATCTATCCATTTTGTTTGATGTCAGTTTCTTAATAACAGTAAGAGAGTCACCTTCCAGGATGAGATTTCTGAAACCCATATCTAGCACAAAATAAAGAGCCCATTCACACACTCTCGCCTCAGCTACAAAAGCATTTGCCACATCCGCTATCGGGTACGTACAAGCACCTAAAATTTGCCCTTCCTCATCTCTAGCTAAAACTGCTGAAATAGAAGTATTAGAATTTTCTAGGAACGATCGTCAAAATTCAGTTTAATAAAACCGAAATAGGAGGTCGCCATAGAAGAGTCCTATGCGTAATGATGGAGGCGAAAACTTGACTAAAATTTGAAACTTGGGCAAAGCTTTGAACAAGTCTCACAACTTCATGTAAAGCGAAATTAAGACCTTCATTCACCAGTCTATTCCTCCTGTGCCAAAGAACCCACAAGGAGATAGATATAAGCTTCTTACTATTCCCATTACCTGCAAGAAAGAGACTAACAAATTGTGATCTTCCATCTGAAGAGTCTATTCTGGTGACCAGAGGGAGACAAAGAGCTTACCAAAGATGGCGTAACACTCTACAGAACCATAATCGGTGGTGCAAGGTCTCTGGAGCCTCCTTGCACAAAGGGCAAGCAGAATCAACTCGAAGTCTCCCTTTAACCAGATTGGAAAGATGGGGTACGTAGTCTTTTAGAGAACGCCAAAGATGAATTTTGATCTTTGTAGGGATTTGAAGATCCCAGATAGATGAATAGAGCTTTTTGTCAATATCAGTTGTAACCAAAATGTTTTCTGCATGTTGAGGTTCTTTTGTAATTAGTGCTCGGTACCCACTTTTCACTGAATACTCCCCTGAAGGATCATGACGCTAGACAAGTGAGTCTGGTAAATAGCTTGAAGCAAGAGGAATGTAGAAAATACGTCGAGCCTGAAAGTCATCACAGAAATTTAGAATTAGCTCCTTGTTCCAGGTACTAGAATCCACATTAATCAACTGACTGACAGTAGACCAACGAATATCAATATTCGTAACTAACAGTCTACCATTACCAGGACCAGGAAGCCAGGGGTCGTTTCAGATATTCACTTTAGCACCATTTTCAATTCTCCACAGAAGCCCGTCATCGAACAAATCTCGAGCCCCACAAATACTCCTCCAGGTAAGAGAAGGGTAAGATCCAGTTTTTGCCGAAAGTATATCAGAATAAGGATAATAGCGAGATTTAAAAACTTTCGAAAGAAGGCAGTCAGGTTGAGTTAAAAGTCTCCAGACTTGTTTAGCTAAAAGAGCCTTATTAAACAAGGAAAGATCCCTAAAACCCATACCACCATAAGCTTTCGGTAAACATAATGCACTTCATTTGCTCCAAATAATTCCTTTGGCAGTTTTACTATTTGCCCACCAAAATTTGTTTAAAATGCCCTCCAGTTGATAGCAAATCGTTTTTGGCAATGCAAAACATTGCATCACGTAAACTGGAATTGCTTGAAGAACAGCCTTAATGAAGACTTCTTTACCACCCATCGATAAATACCGAATCTTCCAGCCCTCAATACGTCTTCGAAATCTATCCACAAATTTAGCAAAAGCCTATTTTTTCTTTCTTCCAATCATCATAGGCAGGCCCAAATAATTTTCAGGATTCGAAGCCAATCTAACACCCAAAATGCTAATAACTGAATTCTTAACATCCGTTTCAACACAAGCGCCGAAGAAAATGAGCGACTTTTCCAAATTAATTTTTTGCCCCAAGACAGCCTCATATTCTCGAAGGATGTTACGAACAGTGTAAGCTCCCTCATCTGAGGCGTCTCCAAAAATAATACAATCATCCGCAAATAACAAATGAGTAATTGATAGCTTTCTTTTACCAATCAAGGCACCCTTTAAGCAATTCTTGGCTTTGGCCTCATTTAAAAGACAAGAAAGACCTTCCGTACAGATAAGGAAAAGGTAGGGGCTAAGAGGATCACCTTGGCGCAGACCTCTAGACGGCACAAAACACTCACTTTTAGACTCGTTAATTCCCACTGTATATGTAATGGAGCAGACACAACGCATAATGAGAAAAACCCAATCTTGATGAAAGCCCAATCGAGTTAACATTCCTGCCAAAAAATCCCATTCAACTCAATCATAAGCTTTGCTAAGATCGAGTTTCAGAGCAAAATTCCCTTTTTTGCCTTTCTTTTTCATCTTCAAGGTGTGAAGAACCTCATAGGCAATTAAAGTATTGTCTGATATTTGCCTTCCCGAAATAAAAGCTCCTTGGGCTTCGTTAATGCAGAAACCCAAAAAAGGGCTCATGTGATCCACAATAACTTTTGCAATGATCTTATAAAGGACATTACATAAGCTTATGGGCCAGAATTGGGCCATGTTTTTTGGCTTGTCAACTTTGGGAATAAGAACCAGGTGAGTTCTGTTAATTTCTTCCATTACAATCCTCCCGTTTAAAACTTCCAAACAAAAATGACAAACATCATCACTAACAATATGCCAGTACCATTGATAAAACAGTACGGGATAACCATCAATACCTGAGGCCTTTAAGGGAGACATTGATTTGACCGCACACCAAATATCTTCCTTCGTGAAAGGTTTAAGAAGGTTCTCATTCATCTCATCTGGAATCCTATTCTCAACAAGATCAAGCACCCTGTCATTAGCTCCTGAAGCAGAAGCTGTAAAAAGATCACCAAAATATTTCACAGCCACCCTGAGCAATTCCTCTGGATCAGAGACCCATTGACCGGACTCATCCTCTAATCCAAGGATCCGGTTACAAGTATGATGAGCCATAGCTACTTTGTGAAAAAAACTAGTGTTCCTGTTCCCATTTTGAAGCTAATTTATGTGAGCACGTGGTGACCAGTAGAACTCCTCTTTATCCGCTTCAAGATTCAAACCAAGTTGCACCTCTAAAATTTCAGCCAAAATTTCATCAGTCGGATCCTGATCAAGAAGAGCAGAAAGCCTTTTTTTAAGTTGTAACCGATTTCTTTTTTGATCGTGAAATTTTAAGTGACTCAAATGTTGAAAATGAAGACCCACAGTTGTTAATTTTACCGGTAAACAGTCATTTTGAACAGCCCATATCTTACGAACAATCTCTTCAAAAGAATTATCCAAGCACCACTTAGCTTCGAAACGAAAGCAACTTTGTTTTCGACTATTGTCAAGGCGCAACTTTCCAAAAGTGTCCACAAGAATTGGACAATGATCAGAGAACGAATGGTTCAAATGTTCCAAAGAAAACCATGGGAACAGGTCTATCCATTGAAAAGAGGCAACACCTCTATCCAGTCTTTCACGAATATTTGTAAACGAAAACCTCCCCCTTTCCCAAGTAAACCATCTGCCATTAAAACCAATATCATGAAGTGAACAATCTTCGAAAGCAGAACGAAATTCTGCCATTTGTCCCTCAGGTCGAAGCCTTCCACCTTTCTTCTCGAAAGAGCTAGTAATCTTATTGAAATCTCCAAAAGCTAGCCAAGGAACTGCACAATCATGGCCTAGAAAGCGAAGTAAATTCCAAGAGTCCCGCTGAGAACGTTCATCAGGATTACCATAAAACCCAGTTAGCCTCTAAGTTTCTCCATTATCCGGGTCATATTTAATGTGTCCCTCCGACCGTGTATTTTTCTGGTGATATATCTTTTACCTTTCTTAGTTCCTCCATATGTTCCGTACAATCTTCTCTATTTTTTAAAACCAGAAAACTCACCTTCTTCCACCTTTTCAATAACTCCATTTTAACCATTAAATCTTTCATTTGGCTTGAATTCTCACAATCGTTTCAAGTATTGGCTATTTTATTCACCACCCTCGTTTACTCCGTGGTACGGCCACCTAGGTTTGGACTACGATCGAAGTGAGAAGTGCTTGTTTCCCTTTTGTCCTTAATTGTCAAATTGTGTTATTAAGCTGCAATTTGGTGTGTCATATTGGAGTTTTAAGGTTACATTTTATGAAAGGTGGGTGTAATGAAATTGGAGCTTGGGTTTTAAACTCTGTTCTAAATGGGGTAATTTTTTTGTTGTTTTTGAAATTTTATGTTCAGAGCAGAAGAAAAAAAATTAGTAGAAATGGTGAAATTGGGAAAGATAAAGATTTGTGATAAATAGTTTATCTTTTAGGATTGGATTTTTATTTGTTTTTAAGGAATTTTGTAAAGATAATGGAAAAATAAGGACTTTAATCCTATGGTCTTCTTCTTCTTTATCATCTGATTTTGTTTCAATTGCATTTGAATTTCGATTATCTTGAAACAAAGGAAGCTTTCTCATCTATCTTTTCTACTTTTTAGGTAGATCTTATCATTAATAAAACCTTTAAAATTTTAAGGGGTTTAAAGGTGTTTGCTTTAAATTGTTAATTAAAGAGCAAATTTAGAGTTTTGGGTTTTAAAAGAATCCTTCAATGGTGCGATTTGCAGGGGAAGAGAGAAAGAGAGAAGAAGAAACAAAATGGAAACAAAATGGAAAAAAAAAGTTAAATAGATGACGTCATATATGATGTCGTGCGTTTATGTAGCATGTCACATGGGCTATTATGTTGACCTATAGTGTGATTAACGATCAACTCACATTGAACGTTAAAAGTGGACTGATTTATGAAAAAGTTGTAATGTTGAAGGCGTCAATCAAAAAATAAAAAAGTTAATGGCACAAAACTAAAAACCCCCAGACGTTGAGTTTTTTTTTTTTACAATTATGCCTAAAAAAATTGATTTTTTTACAATACCATAGCTCTTATTTTTGCATTTTTATTAAAATTTATTAGGGTTCTTTGTACCACTAGTCAAGATTTATTCTAGTCCTTTCACTAAAAATTCTTCAAATCAAGCCTTTAATGTTAATAAATGGTTTAAATTAGGATGTCAAAAAATATTTGTAGTTAAGTTATTCACCTATGCCATTAAATGTTACACGAGTTGTTTTTTTAAATGGATAATTGAAATAACATTTTGATGAGTTGGTTTAAATAAACTCATAGTGAATTGGTTCACCATTAACCCAACTCGACCCATGATTAAAAAAAATCCTCCCAAAAATCCATATTTGATGTGATTGTCATTTTCCCTATCCTTTTCTCCATTTGGTATCTGATTTGGGGTAGTATGGTGATTTATGGGTTTCCAATTTGGGAGTTCTTTATTTAGGAATTTTTTATTTGGGTTTAAGATTTGGAGGAGGTTTCCAATTTGGGAGTTTTTTATTTAGGAATTTTCGATTTGGGTTTAAGATTTGGAAGAGGTTTCCAATTTGGGAGTTCTGAATTTAGGAATTTTCGATTTGGGTTTAAGATTTGGAAGAGGTTTCCAATTTGAGAGTTCTTAATTTAAGATTTTTGATTTGGGTTTAAGATCTTGAGGAGGTTTTTCTTTATTTAGAAATTTTCGATTTGGGTTCAATATTTGAATTTTTTTAGATTTAAATATATTGTAAAATTGTCTTCAAATAGATGACTCCAATAAAGTTGAATAGGCTACTAGAATCCTTACAAAGGGGATTCGAATCCCTAGCTATTCACATCTAGCCTCCCAAACCCGACCTATACGTTATGGCTAAATTCTGAAGGTTACATTAGTCATCGAAATGGCTAAGAAAAAAAGGTCCTGTTTTAAAACCACATTTTTGTTAAATTTCAAAACTTAGTGTGTTTGCATAAAGCTTTATTGAAAACACTGGTTAATTAGGTCATCCATTGTTAAATTCGATTTATTTAATAATCATGTCATTTGAAGAAAGCTTAGTTGATTACGTTGAAAAATCCCTTGTTAAAATCTTAGTATTACCACTGTGCAACAGAAAATTATCGTGTTTGATTTTCATAGAAAATTCTATATTTCAAGTCATATTTAAACCAGTTTCCAAAATTGTTTAGTTTCCATCAAAACTCATGCATGCAAAAATCTCAATTAAAAAATGTCCCATACCACAGTCTATACTTTAAAAAAAATTACAATCCCAAATAAAACCAAAATAATTAAAGATATTTTAATAAAAATTTGTGTGCCAGAAATTCCTTAAATTGGCTTTCAAATGTCGAATCTGAGCCTAGTCCAGAGGATTATTTGTAAGGAGTAAACTAAGTGTGAGCTTAAAAAGCTCAGTCTGAGTCCATACAGTATAACATTCAATCAATCAAACAAACATTCATTTATTACATAGTTCAACCAATCTGTCATGGCATTACAACATATGAGTATGACATGCTAAATGTTTCAATGCAACAATCCTACACATTCATCCGCTACACACCACAAGTTCCCCAGAACCCATTAATCGAACTCCAAAATAGTATGCGCTTAAGCCCGTTGTGGTTAAAACCACCAATATCAATATACAGATAGAACTACTAGTAAAAATTAATTGCAGACAAGTTGTAGTATAAATGCGATAAATCGCCCAAACACCTTAAATCTCCGCTGCAGTACATTGGCAGTAGTAATGCGGACTTTAAATGCCGCCTAGTTCTCTACAGAACTCCTCCGCTAACCTCAAAAACCCATTCCATGCAAATGCAATTTTGACATACCATCAGTAAAGCACATCATGATTATTAGTAAAGCTTTGATACAGTAGCATGCTTATCATGCTTTTCAGTAAATAGTAACAGTGTACATCTAACATACTTTCAATAATCAAAATCAGTGGCATATGTACATGCTTTTAATACGGTTAAAATTAAATATGGCATGTAACATAATTTCATACATATCACAATTTCAGTCATGGCAACATAGACACACGTAAACAAGGATACATAACCTATCATGTTATATTTGCATTCAGCTCACACATTTGTCACCCAAAAACAATGTTTAACAATCAATTTTTGAAATATTTGTGTACCTGATTCGGCACCCCACTTATTAACATTTAGGTCATTCAGTCAAACAACAATCACCAAGGAAACAATAATATTTAAGTATATTAATTTAAATTTAATTTATTTAGTTTCAGGGAAGACCCCCACCAGATTAACATGAATATGATGTCCTAACTTAACATTGCAGCTCCTAGGACTGAGATCCGACTAAATTTCATTTAGATCTATACATTTCTAAGAATAACATGAGTTAGAACTAGCCCAAAATAACCCTATAGGGTTTGACCATAATAGGGAAAATATAGTGACCACTTAGATTCATTTTTAGGATTCCTACTTACTTTGTTTTGACTAACAATAGAGATACGAACAACTTCTTTTATCACCACTAATTTGGAATGTTTAGATTCATCTCTTCAATGAGAATAATTTACAAAATCAATATAAGAAGATCGATTAAAGCATTAAACATAATCGATCAAAAAAAAAGAAGAAGGGACACAACGTTAAATCTTGTTAGAATCAACACTTACACTTTACCTGTTTCAGCTCTAAAATGAATGATAGACAAGGAATGACCTGAATAACCACCACGAGGGCCAAGGAGTTTTGGACAAGGGTGAGAAAACACAAAAACCAGAAAGATTAGGATCAAGAGAAGAGAAAACAATAGTGAAAGTGACAGCCATGACAACTAGAGGAAGAAAGAGGAGGAACAACACAAAAATAAAAAGAAAGCTAGACTTGGGTGGAAACAATAGAGAAGGGGAAAAGAAAGAAAAGAAAACAGAAAGCAAGAGAAGAGAGAGACGACACAAAAGGAAAAAAGAAGAGAAATGATAACCTCAAAAGTAAAAATAAAAAAATTTGTAAGCAAAAGAAATTAAACTTGAGTCTCAAAGATAACCACTCTCGTTATTAACCACTAACCCAATTACTCATCCTTATTAAAAAACTTACAACATTTATTTTCTAAAAATGCAAAGACAATCTCAAAAATCAAGGCGTGATCACTCTCTCGGTTCACAAACCCGATTCTACTAACTCTCAATTTTTGGGATGTAACATAACAAATCATTAAGCTTTTGTATATTGAAGAACATGGATTTAAATCCTTAATAATGGGAATTTATTATTTATAAATTAAGACCTACTTTTTTTTTCATTTTGAAGAGTTGGGTTCTTACTTATTATTTTATATTGTAAAGTTAGATTTTTTTTCCTTCGGTCGAATCTTAAATCCCAAATAAAAATCAAGCAACCTTATATTTTAAATCATTATAAGTGGGAACTAAGAAACCATAGCATTGGAGAGAATAATTCTAAATGAATTTATTCAATTCAATAAGATCATCATTAGATCCCTAAATTGATATTGATATGATACAATCCTGATAGCAAATCAAAAGTTTGACATAATCGATGATATGATCCTATTGGTGGATTAAAAGTTCGATACAATTGAGCTTCAAGTTGTAACAAAGATTAGTGATAATGATAAAGACATGTACGTACCAATGGGTTCAAATATGGAAGAATGAGATAGGAAGATACAAGAATCATGCTCTAGCTTGATGTTACGGATTCTTGAAAATGAACCCACTTAGACAAACCGGGTTATAAAACCAATGTGGTCAACAAGGAAGATAATGCTATAAAGATTTTATCTACAAACTTGGTTGCTTGCTAAACCAAACCAGTCTTTTAGTTCCACTAACGTCCTTACATATTTTGTCCTTTTGCATCACTAGAATCCTTGTTGATTTCTGTACGCGTTCTACTTAACTATTTTCTCTGCTTTACTGACATCGAAAATTTAAATTGCATTGTTCTTTTTAATTAAAACTTTTAATTGGGCTTATGGTTACTAAGCTAGGCTTGTAGGTTTTTCAATCAAAACTCTAGTTTTCTTTCAAATAGGCATTGGCCGCCTTTTTTAAGAACAACTTTGAATTATGAACATAAAATTTAGAGAATTTTCTCTTTTTCATCTTGGAAAAATTATAATAATCCAAGAATAGTTTCTTCTAATTCTTTATGATCAATAGATCAATATTCCGTCCAATTGATATTATTGGTTCTTACTTCTCTAAAAGAAATGGGTCAATAATCTAATTTGTAACTCTCCAAATTTCCAGTATGACACATGGTACAGTTCCAAGATCATACACAATGAAATTTTGAGAGAATTCAAATAATGAGCTAGATAGAGAGTTCTTACCAAATTAAATTGATATTGGAGATGGAAATTAGTGAAAACAAATGTGAATAAAGGATCAAATTATAAGATTTTGAAAGTTGGAAGACTAAAATGTAATTTGACCAAAAAGAGAAAATGTGAGCTATTATCAATTATTTGGCATGAGAATAATTTGGAATGTGTATTGGTGTGATGAAAATCACTTTTGGACCACATTGGAGAAGATTTCAAAGTAAAGAGAGTAGATTATAATTTTCTCATTTTTAATGAGAAAAAGGCGTGAGTGTAATTTTCACCATACATGGAATTTGAATTATAGAATTTTATTTGTTAAGTGCCTATTCAATGTGAAGAAATTGTGCTAAAAGCCAAAAATGGGTAATGGTAATCTTACCACCTAATGGCATTTTAGTCATTTTCAAGATTTTATATTGGAAATATTATTTTGATAAGATATTTGATATATAGAATGAATTTGGACAATTGGATGAGAATAAAATAAAGACATTAAATATGGATCACAAGTTTAAGTTGGACTTTGACTTGGGATTCTTTTTAAATGGATAAAAAAAAGGGAAAAAAAAGGAGAAACCGCTATCTTCTACCTTGCTTAGCCGAAGCCCATGGAAGAAGAGAGAAAATTTTCTCTTTTCTTTTCTTTTCCACATCCCAACCTTGAGTTCTTGCTAAAATAACTTGGAAAATTATCTTCTAATCTCATTTCCATCATCAATCTCTCTATTTTAGACTTAGGGCTTAGATGTGTTTAGTGAGAGAAGTTGAAGCTAGAGAGAGAAAGCTTCATTAAGGTAAGTAATGGTGTTTTCCATCACTACTAGTTTAATATTTGAATTTGTTTACTATGAGAAAGCTAGTAAAGCTTATATGCTAAAATTTGGTTATATTTTTATGTTTGAAAAGAAAATGAGAAAATGATGAGAAATGAGATTTCAAGCTAGGATAAGGATGGGTACAAGTGATTGGAGGCTTGGTTTTGAGTATAAGTGCATTCAAAAGGTAAATACCCTTGAAGACTCTTACTTCTCCTATACTAATATGTTTAGGAAAATGATAAAATTGTATGTTAAATATGAAACTGATTATGAAATAAGTATGTGTAAGTTCCGTAGCGTAAAGTATTAGAAATAAATGGCTTGAAAAATCGTGACTTAGTAAGCCTTAGCCATATATGCCATATTAACTAATAATGTGATATGAAAACATTGTCGCCATAGAATGGTCAATAAATGTGACTTGGTATATGTGAACAAGCATGAAATGTGGTATTAATGAAATCAATGTATTAATATGTCACATGATCACTCTAATAATTATTTTTTTTAATATAACCATCTTGTAGACTAGATGGAATTGATATGTGATAATGTGTGTATGACATACAATAGAGGTATGACCATGTATATGAGGTCACAATGATCCTTCTCAAAACTCGACTACGTATAAGATAATAAATAAATGAAATTGTAACCTCTATTTATTTGAATCCGTAAAGAATATGATTGTATAGCCTATGGTAATATACGAATAGGAACGTATATGTGAAAGTGCTTACCGTGCCTATATGTGTAATTAGACAAAGTATTGTCTAACATGCTCTAAACTTTGTAAACCCTGAATCTGTCTCTGTATGAATAATAAAAATGTCAATGACCTTAATTGATATAAGTTTTTTTGTGGATGTAAGGTGTCGTTGCAAACTTAGTGAAATAGTAGGATAGTATGTTTGGCATGCCAATAGAGATTTGATGCAAATTAGGTTTGGGAGATGATCTACTTAGAGCTTCTCTGTCGCCTTTAGGCTCTACATTCATGTGCATCCTCTGATGCCCTCGGGCTTAGCACTATGTGTGCACTAGTTGTGTCTAATAGGTTATGAGTATCTGAGTTACATTTTATTAGAGTTTTACTAAGGGCTATAAGCTAAATAAATGAAAAAGAAATTGAATAAATGAGTAAACAAATAAAGAATATGACATGATATATGTTCTAATTAATTGTAGTATAATTGGATTTTTATCTTGAGTAAATTAAGATGATAGATAAAATGTTCCTTAATAAAGGAAAAACTATGGACTATTATATAAGCATAAAGTCCGTAAGTAAAAATTACAAGAACTAAAATTCTAAAACTTATTCTCCTAATAAAGGAAACAAAAGTGTAATGTATAACTCCTAAATAAAGCTTATAAACATTTGGCTATAAAAGGAAAGAACTTATGTGTAACTATGTTAAACGAACTCTAATAAAAATTAGACATATGTGTGATTAAAAAGACCATTCTAGCACTACATAAAAGTCATTTATCTGTACTTCATAATGTGCTAGACTAATAAATTATTAATATGTAAGTTGAGCCCTATAATTTGATAACAAGAAATGAATTCATTAGTAACACTAAAATGTGATATTAGTGAACTCCATAATAATCACTTTTAAAGGGCTTAGCACTAATAAGGAATAAGAAAAACAGGTTTATCATTGTATGCTTACTGAGCTCACGTGCTAGTTGCTTAAATGAGTAGGTTGAGAACTTCCCAAAAATATTTGGATTTTGGCTTGG
This sequence comes from Gossypium arboreum, assembly GCF_025698485.1. Taxonomy (NCBI): domain Eukaryota; kingdom Viridiplantae; phylum Streptophyta; class Magnoliopsida; order Malvales; family Malvaceae; genus Gossypium; species Gossypium arboreum. The sequence continues at coordinate 113,311,999 of NC_069073.1, forward strand.
GAGCATCGCATCACCATTCAAGTCTTGAGGTTGCAATTCATTTATTTTGGTTGCCATTGGTATTAAAATCTTGACATGTATACAAATACTTAGATTGAATTTGGAATTTGTAAATTTTATTTGTATTTTGAACCCATGTTAGGGTTTTAAATTGAACTTTGATTTTTTATTTAACTTGAATATGTTTATGTTGGAAAAATCCGGTTTAAAAAACAATTTCCAATCATGGCTGAAATTTAAAATTTTGAAAACCGAACTAGTTTGTGATATTTATAGTAATAAACTTTTTCTTGAAAAATACTTGTGCTTTGTACAAAGAGGATGTGTATTGTTCCTGGTTTTCAATAGAACGGATTTCTCTATTATCCTCGTATCTCGAATTATGTCGAGTGTGTGCTCAAGCAACACAAACGAAACACATAACAAGAAATGATTTAATACTGAAAGTAATTCTCTCATATAAAAACCGATATAAATTGTAATTTCCAGAAAATAGAATTTTTTTTTAGAAAATAAATTCCCACTACTTTCTAGTAGAATAACAATATATGAAACTTATGTATAAAAAAAAACTTATGTTAATAGCTCAACCAGTGTTATCTATTTATAGGGAGGGATAGGAAAATCTTGGTTAAATAAGAATAGCATAAGTAAGATTTATTTAATAAAAAAAACAATCTTCTAGTCTAACTAGAAGGGGGCACACCTTCCCATTTCTATTAGTGTTGTCACCCCTTACATGTTTATGTGAAGCAAATTGGGCCCTTCATGTATTGGGTCTAATTATAAGTGCTTACTAGACTTTAATGTAACACCTCTCAGTCGGTTCGGTTGATGGACCAAAGTTATAGGATGCTACAACAACTTTCGGAACTTATACAGATACATAGACAATAAAAAATAAGTATAATTGTTATCACAATTAACCGTTAAAGATGAAATCATCACTAATTAAACTTTTAGGTGACAATAGAAATAGATTTATTCGAAAAATAAGGACCATTTTGAAAAAAAATTGAAACCCAACATAAGTATCAATACCAGACAAGTAGGTATCATTATTTATGTGTTAGGTATCAATACTAAAGTACATATAAATACCATTTTAGCTCTCTCCCAAATTTGGTTCAAAATATTTTATCGATACCTTGTAGAGGTATTGGTATTTTTATTATGAGTATTGATACTAGTATTTGTGTATCAATACCAAACTTGGTTATTGCCAATTTTTGAAAACTTTCCATTTGGCAAGGTATCGATACTTTGGTCTAGAGTATCGATACTTCTATCTAATTTGCTAAAAATTCATAAGTTAAAATGTATTTTGTGCTTGAAGCAATGTTCCTACTTAATATACAAATAATACTTAACTCAACCAAGCCTATATCTAGTATTCCGAAAATGTTCATGCTTCAATTTCCTAACTTATAATCCAATAAACATCATCTATAAACCATAAGAAAATAACCCACAAATCAAAACTTAAAATCATTTGCAGCAATAAGAAAATCTATTTCTAACAAAAATATCCCACATTGCTTTTATTCTTAAAGTTCAAAACCATAAAACATACTTAACCACGTAGCCTTGTACGGATCACTTCCTTGCCACTTCACACTCCCTGAATGCACTATTTATCTATAGGATTTAGATAAAGAGTTTAAGCTCAAACAAGCTTCGTGAATGTTCGGAAGTACTACTAAGCATACACAATAACAAAAGTTAAACAAGAGCACTAAGGCTCTAACGCCTCAAAATTTTATTTTTGATTCTGTTAAAATGTTACACAAATCTGTATCTGCTTCGGTAGTTAAGTGTTTTGGGTGTGTGTGGGAGGTCCGAAGTTCAAGTCTTGCATTTGGAAAAATTTGGTATTTTTCTGAGTTAAGCCTAATACTTGAGCAATGGGCTTATATTTAATTATTTGTAAAATCATATCTGAATGGGCCTACTGGTCTGGTGGTTAAGTGGAGTGTAAGTTTGCAGAGGGTTTTGTGTTCGAATCCCTACACGAGTGTAGGAGTTTATTTTTGCTTGTTTGACTGAGACAATTTTAGTCAAACAAGAATTCTGAGTAGTGGAATTAAGGGGAGGAAATTTAGGGATTGTGCTTTAGTGGGGATTGAATTTTAATCCATATCTTTTTCCAAAAACTCTCTCCATCTTTCTGACGTCTGTTTTTCCCCTTCCTGCCAAATTTTTCCTTGTTTCCTTCTTCTACTCTTTCGGTTTCCGTTTTGCTTCCTTTTTGTTCAACTATTAGATTCGCTCATTCGGTAAGTACTACTTTATTTCTATTTCATCGTTCCATAGTTGGATTTCTGATACAGGGTTGATTTTGGTTCTTTTGGATTAGGTAAAGATCAAGCAATGGCTAGTGCTTCTGCAGAGATTTGAACGACGGAGATTTAGTTTGTTGTCGGTAAGTGACCGAGTTTACTTTTTGACATTCTAAGGTTTCGTTGGAAAAATATTTCCTGTTTAGTTTGTCTTTTTATTGAATTTGGGCTTTGGCATTGTCGATTATAGGTTCTGGAGTGCTCAAGGATTTGTTTAAGCTTCAATTGAAACTAGGTGTATACTCGATTGAATAAAAAATGAGGCTTTGGCGAAAGCCGAAAACCTCACTGTCGACGCCACATAAGCATGTGGTCGCTCGTGTGGTAGGCCATGTGATGGAACCCAGGCGTATGTTGTACGAGGCCAGGCCATGCGCGTACGACATGACCGTGTAATGGCTAGGTTGGCCATGTGCGACACACGAGCCAGACTAAGTTGGGCTGTGTGGGCTACATAGGCGTGTGGGACCATACGAGTAGTCTACACAGGCGTGTAAGATTCTGGGCTAGGCAGTGTGATTCACACGGCCACATAGGCGTGTGAGCCCATTCTCACTGAAATGTTTGTTAAGGTAGCACGGGTCGCCCAAGTCGACTGTAAACCTTCCGTAGGGTCGGTAAGCATTACTTAGACCCTTATATGTGTGAAATTGACTATGTGAAAGATGTAACGAGCATGCTATATATAAAAGTATGTATACTGAACTGTATGTGTATCTGATAGATCTGTGATAGCATGATATTCCATTAAATGTTGCATTGCATGGGGTTGGGTTGATTTTATTTGAAGGAAGTGTGCTGAAAGGCTCTTAAGCCTAATGTACTGGCAGCTCAGCTGCAAACTACTGTCTTGTGCCGTATTCGATACCACCTGGAGTCTAGGGATGGGTGGGTTGATTTAATCCGCACATGGAGTGTAGGGTTCGACAGAGATGGTGTGTAGAGGCTGGTTGGGTAGGACTCTATTCGCTGATACTGTTAGCATTACTGTTATTGTGATGGGCTAAAGCCCCTATGCATATCCGACATTGAACTGAAATGGGCTAAGGCCTGAACTGCTACTGAGACTGAAATAGGTTTAGGCCCAGACTGCATTTGACTGTTTGATTGTGATTGACTGTATGTATTTTTTTGTGGGGATTACACACTGAGTTGATGTAAACTCACTCCCTTTTGTTTTAACATTATAGGTAATCCCCAGACCTGATGGTTCGGTGCGGTAGAGGACTTGTCTATGGCCACACGTATTTATACTGCCTTACTCTCGTTTATGCTTTTATTGATTATGGGGTATTTTTATGTAGTTGGACTTTATGGACTATTTTGCTTTAACTTTGGAAATTTTAACTGCTTTTATGGACTTACAACTTCAAACTTAACAAAATACAGATTTTTCTAATAACCAAGGTTTTCCATAAAATGAACTATTTTTAAAATAAATGACTGCTAAAGCTTTTGCAATGAAATATATTTTAAAACAATCGACTAGATGGGTAAGAGATTTTTAAAATCAACAAAAGTAAGAAACGAACACAGTTTTATCGTAATAAATTAGTTTTCAAAATTCCATTCCATGTGACATCACCAGATTCGACCATAATGTTTAGATCGGGTCTGGGGCGTTACATTTAGTGGTATCAGAGTCATGTTGCAAAATTTGGCTATGGATTTGGGTTTTAAAATTTGGTTTTAATAACTGATTTTCAGATGATTTGAAATGATTTGACTTAGTGTGTGGTACACCGAGTCTCCGGCGCCGATCTTGTAAGTTTTCTAAAACTGTGACAAGTTTAAACTGAAAATACTATAGATAGTAGATTTTGAAACTACTGTAGGTTGTATACTGTAAAAACACTCTAGTTAATGTATATTGAGACTGTAGCAAAACTGATAGACAATGCGATTTACGAAAATCACTCTGAATTATTGAAACTGTTACACAAATCATCTACTAATAAATACTAAAACCGTAATTGACTCATAAAATTTGTAATACAGATAAATTCGATTAGTCATGAGTGCACGAGGTATCCACAGATGAGGTACCAGAGGCCGAGGTAGAGGCCGTAGAGGGGTTCAAACTGAGTCCTCCTCCCTGGGTAGTATACCGAATTTGGAGACGAGTGAGACGCCGATGTCATCTGCCACTAGGATTGGGTCTCAAGATCTCATGGCTGGGGACGAAGCATTGTCCTAAGCTATGTTAAGAATATTAGAGAGGGTTGCTGAGCCTAATACTAGATCTGTGGGCTGATGGTCGGTTACAGAATGACTCGGGCCCAATAGAGCTGAGCTTTTCAGGGGTGTCATGGGAGTCGCCCCTAATATGGATGAATACTGGATTAAGGCCACAGAGCAGATTTTGGACGATCTGGATTGTACTCCTGAGCAGAAATTAAAGGGTGCAGTTTCGCTACTACGTGATGAGGCTTACCAATGGTGGCTGATTATTAAGAAGGGCACTTAGCCCGATCATTTGACCTGGGAATTCATTAAGACTGCTTTCCAGGGAAAATATGTGGGGGCGAGCTACGCGGATGTTTGTAGGAGGGAGTTCCTAAATCTTATTCAGGGAGATCGATCTGTGGCTGAGTATGAGGCTGAATTCCTACGATTGAGCCGCTAAACGCGAGGTATGGTAGAGGCTAAGTATAAGCGATGTATCCGCTTTGAGGATATCCTCAAGGATAATTTGAGAGTCCTGATAGCTCCGCAGAGGGAGTGTGATTTTTCTTCACTGGTTGAAAAGGCGAAGATTGCCGAGGAGGTTAAGCGTACTGAGCACCAAAACCGTGACAGAGAGAGAGGTAAGAACAAGAGTGTTTCGGAGCCCTCGAGTACTATACAGAGGCCTAAGAAAAAGGCCAGATCTGATGGGCCGATTCGAGCTGGGCCCCCTGTTACTGCTGCTGGACTGTAGCCATGTGCCGATTGTGGTAGACGTCATCAGGGCGAATGTTGGAGGAGGACTGAAGCATACCTGAGGTTTAGATCATGGATCACCATATTAGGGAGTGTCTGTTGAGGGCTGATTAGATGCAAGCTCAGGGTACTGGTATTGTACAGCCACAGAAGGTAGCACAGTAGCCATGGAGAGGTCGTGGACAGGCTAGGAGTGGTAACGATATGGGCCATGGACAAAGAGCACCGGGCTGAGGTGCTGGACAGACTGAGGTGAGGCAGCCTGCTCTTGTTTATGCTGCATGTCGTCAATAGGAAACAGATACTCCGGACATTATTGTTGGTATGTGACAAACAGTAATTTATACATATTTTTACCCTATGCTTAACGCATTTTTTGGATGATTTTTCCTTAGAATTAGTGAATTTGATGCTCCTAATGTTTTAATTTCATATTTTATACTTAGGAGAGCATAGGAGGGTGAAAGGAACGAGAAACAGGCCAAAGTACGAAATCAAAACAGCCTAGACTCCCTCACATGGGCATCCCACACGGCCGTGTCAATCTGGTAGAATCAAAGCATTACTCACACGGGTAGAAACACACGCCTGTGCCATTCTAACAGGCTCGAACACGGCCTCAAGTAATCGCACACAGGCATGTCCCTGCCGAGCCCAAGTTGAGTCTAATTCAGAAAAGGCTAATTTTGAAGGCTCTTAGGCATTCCAAAGCCTATAAAAACACCCTAGAGGAGGAAGAAAGGGGACACACAGAATAGGGAGTAAGGAATTACTCCAAGGAAGCCGATTAATTCATCTAAAAAGCCGGATTCATCATCAAGACTAAAGATATCTCATCAATTCTCCTTCAGGAGTTTTGGGTTTTCTTTATGTTTTGTATTCTTTATTATCCTGAGATGTTTTCTTATTTAGCTATGAACTAAATTCCCTAAATACCTAAGGGGAATGAAACCTAAGATGAATCTTGTTATTATTTTCTGAATTGTATGATAAATATTTAACTTGTTCTTAATTATGTGTTCTTAATTCTTGTTTTGATATCCCAGGATACTGATTCTAGATAAGCTCTTATTCAGAGGAGGAATAGACCCTGTCTAAGAGTAAATTTGTCATAATTAAGCGGAGTTGATTGTCTGCCTAGATATAGCGTGACAAGATTTTACCGGATTAGGGTGAAACCTAATAAGGGGAATCCATAGATCGAGTTAAAGCAACCCTAGGGTGTTAATTAGAGAAAGGTCCCAATTATTCAATCTAGGGATTAGACATTATTAGTCTTGAATAGGGATAATAACATAACTTAGGGATCTCTACGGAACAAGTTAAATGAATAAATCGTCTGATTCGGAGCCACAATAACAAGTACAGCTAGGTGGATTTTTCCTTAGGTATTGCCTTAATTCAATTGATTTTCCCAAAAGCAATTCCCCAATTCTATTCTCTGTGAGTTCTTAGTTTAGATAATTAGTTTGTTAAAACAAAACCCCATTATTCTTAGTCTAGATAATAAAAAAACAGTCATTACTAGTACTTTTAGTTCCTTTGGGTTCGACAATCCGGTCTTGCTAAAACTATACTACTGTTCGATAGGTACACTTGCCTACATCACGATAATAGTTAGTTTCAAGAACAATTAATTATAAATATTTAAAACCTGTCACAAAATTAAGCGATCAAGTTTTTGGCGCCGTTGCCGGGGAACTAAAATATTAGGAACATTCAATTTTTATTACTTTAGCCATTTATTTTTCTTGCAATCTAATTTTATTTTTAATTTTATTCTAATTTACTAATTTTCTTTTTCTTTCTTCTGGCAGATTTTTATAGTTTATGACTAGAAGAAACCCGTCAGGGCCACTACTTTTTGACGAAAAAATCAATCTCACAGTTCGCAGAAACCAAAGAGAAATAAGGCGAAGCTTAAGATACACAGAGAACGAGCAAGAGGACGATACTTAACCCCCAATTGAAGAGATGGCTGAAAACCAAGGCAATCAACTATCTCCTGCAATTGCGGCTAATCAAAATCCTGCTCCACGCACTATGTATGACTATGTTAAACCTTCTTTAACAGGAACTGAATCAAGCATAGTTAGACCTGCTGTAGCTGCAAATACTTTTAAACTGAAACCTAACACAATTCAAATGATACAACAATTTGTTCAGTTTGATGGTTTGCAGGATAAAGATCCCAACGCTCACTTAGCAAACTTTTTGGAACTATGCGATACATTTAAAATCAATGGCGTTTCTGATGATGCCATACGTCTTCGGTTGTTTTCCTTTTCATTGAGGAACAAGGCTAAATATTGGTTGAACTATTTACCATGAGGGTCAATTACTACTTAGGAACAAATGACCGAAAAATTTTTACTAAAATATTTTTCGCCGGCTAAAATGGTTAAATTACGTAATGGTATCTCTTCTTTTGTGCAAATGGATTTAGAAACACTCTACGATGCATGGGAGAGATACAAGGACCTTTTGAGAAGGTGCCCTCACCATGGGTTACCGCTTTGGCTTTAGGTTCAAACATTCTATAATGGCCTGAATCCTTCGACTCAGTAAATGGTTGACGCAGCTATTGGTGGAACCATCAACAGTAAAACACCTGAAGATGCTTATGAGTTCATAGAGGAGATGTCACTGAATAACTATCAGTGGCAAGTCATGAGGACAAAGCCAACAAAAACAACCGGTGTTTATAATGTCAATTTAGTCACTATGCTCTCTAATCAGGTAGAACTCTAGAATAAAAAAATTTGATGGTTTTCTTAGTTCTTCACATGTTCACTCAGTAATGCAGTGCGAAGCAAGTGGAGGTGGAACAAGTCATTCGGAATACCAACCTTATGGCCACAACATGGATAACGAGCAATTAAATTACTTGGGTAATAACCCTCGACCTCAAAACAATCCATATAGTAACACTTATAATGCAGGTTGGAAGAACTACCCCAATTTCTTATGGGGAGGCCAATGAAATCAGCGACCACCTCCGGGCTACCAACAACCACCTTATCAATAGGAAAAGAAGCCGAACCTTGAAGAGATGCTCACAAAGTTTATCTCGGTGTCAGAAACCCACTTTCAGAACACTGAAACAGCACTTAAAAATCAACAAGCGTCAATCCAAGGGCTCGAAACTCAGATAGGCCAGCTTTCTAAACTAATCTCTGAATGACCACAAGGTAGCTTGCCAAGTAATACTGAACCTAACCCAAGGGAAAAGCTCAACGCGATATAATGCTCAAAATGAAGAAGGATTTGTTGAACTCGAGCCAGAACCGAGGCAAGAAACGGTGGTAAGCAAAGGTAAATGTGAGGTAGATTATAATAAAAACAAACCAGTGACTGTCGAATATAAATCTCATGTGCCATACCCCAATGCGACAAGGAAAGACCGCTCAGATGAATAATTTGGTAAATTCCTTAAACTCTTAAAAAAATTACATATTAACTTACCGTTTATTGAAGCTCTATCGCAGATGCCAAACGCAATGAAATTTTTAAAGGAGCTTTTAGCAAATAAGCGGAAGTTGGACGAGGCGTCGCATGTGGAGCTGAACGTAGTTTACTCGGCTATTCTCCAAAATAAACTACCCAACAAACTAAAAGATCTAGGGAGTTTTATGATTCCTTGCTTAATTGGTAGTTTAGATGTTAATAATGCATTAGCTGATCTAGGGGCTAGTATTAACGTCATGCCTTACAAAATGTTTAAGCAACTAGGTCTCAAGAAGCCCAAATAGACTAGGATGAGCATTCAATTAGCAGATAAAACTATAAGATTCCGTAGGGGTGTTATTGAAGATATGCTAGTTAAAATTGATAAATTTATATTTCCCGTTGACTTCATTGTTCTAGACATAGAAGAGGATAGCAACACTCCCTTAATTCTCGGAAGACCCTTTTTAACAGCTGCTAAAATGATCATTGATGTTGGCACAGGTGAACTCACACTCCGGGTGGGGGACGAAACAATCACCTTTCAAGCTCGCAATTCTGGCAACACATCGAAAATTGAACGTGATCGTTTAACCCATTCTACTAAAACTAACAATATCGTACAACCTACTTTGCAGGAAATGAGTCTGAAGGAAGCACATGAGTCATTCTCAAGCAATAATAGAGGACTTACTCACGAAGAATGAAGACTGCAAATAGAGGAGCTAGATGAATGGCGAACACATAAACTAAGAAAACACGATAACCCAAAACTGCGCCAAAACGAGCTCTATACCTTTCCGAATCAACTTAAGGTTGGCGATAAAGTCTTATTAGATGCCGCAGATCCTCACATTGTCACTGCCAGACCGGATGAAGAAATCCCTTTTACGGTACTTAGTATTTTTCCATTCGGTACGGTAGAGGTGAGTCATCCCAGATTCAGCACTTTTAAAGTAAACAACACCCGTTTAAAACCCTATTTTGATGAGATTAATAGCAGGAATGAGGAGTATAAACTCCTCGAACCACCATGACCATTCAATGGAGAGGTAAGTCGAGCTTAGACTATAAATAAATGCTTATCGGGAGGCAACCTGAGCATTAACAATATTAATTTCTTTAAATTTTAGTATTTAACACCTAACTTACTAATAGAAATCTTGAATATAGGTTTTTCCACAAAGACAAGGCTAAGCACACGGGCGTGCTTAGGGCCGTATGAAAACAAGGTAAAAAATTTCCCCAACATGGGCTACGATAAAATGCCACGACTGTGCGACATGGCCGTGGTCGAACCTGCCAAAATAGCACGGGCATGCGACATGCCTATGTCTAGTATCCGTGGTCGAACCTATTAAATTAACACGGTGTGGACCTTGCATACACGGGTGTGGGAGAAGTGAACGAAGCTAGACACGGTTGTTTGACACGGCCGTGTGCACCCACACGCCCAAGGAACACGGGTGTGTACTAAATGTCAGACGTGCCCAAATTCAAAAATTCGTGAATCACACGGGTTGAAATTAGGGAACACGGGCATGTTACCTGGCCGTGTGCTCCAAAATCTATAAAAACCCTGCACTATTCATTGTCTTCCCCACCAAAAAACCTTAACCCTAGCAGCTGCAAGTCCAGACGACCTCTCTTCACACCCGTGCACCGCATCCAACTCCATTTTTGCCGCTCATTCACCTTTTTCTAGAGTTTGTTTACTTTTTTCCCTTTAATTGCACTCATTTTTCATGTTAGTTATCATAGAACTATGCATATTTCATGATTATTTTCATCTTTCTATCACTCACACTTTATTTGATTAGTTAGAAGTGAATATTCATAATTAGAACAATAGACATACTCATCCCTTTAGTGTTAACATTTTTCATCCATCACACATTTTGTATTCCATGAAATTTTTTTGCCATTTTTACACCACACAATTGATTGTTTGATTAACTTGTTAGTCTTAGTAGTTGCTGAAATTATGATTGTTATTTTTCTTCATTTTACTTTGATCATTCCTCAAGATGAATTAATAGTTTTGATTGCATGTACCATGTCATTTTCATGAGGAAAGAAGACCGTCGTACTTGCTTCAAAAAAGAGGAAGGGAGCCTCCTCTTCTGCAGGTCCAACCGCGAAAATTCATCAACCTCTCTGACAGTTCCCCTGTGGGCCCCAAGAAGAGCTTTTCCAAATACTTCGGGCTCGACCTTTAATTGCGGGCCGCTACATCGACTGGGCTACCGTAGAACAAGTTCAGTTGGCTGATGCAATTCAGGCCCTCCTAACCACCGACCCTTGGGAGCTGTTCTTTGGGATCATCGAGCCAACATACCTCGAGCTCACGATAGAACTATGCTCAACGTTCCATCTTCAGACCGTAATGATGAACTACGATGATCCCGGCATGGTCCAATTTTGCCTAGGTGGATTAATCCGCCAGCTAGGCATCCCAGAGTTCAGTGCTGCACTGGGCTTATATGTGAAGGACTTCAAGGAAGAGAATAAACTACATACTCTCACTCGCCACATACACTTCTCCCCCTCGAAGTGCTGGCACACTTTGGCCCCTGGCGCGGCCTCCTACAATCTTAGCAGCTCCAAGGCATCAGTTCCCCCACCTTCCCTGAGGTGCCTACACGCCATTTTGGCTCACACAATTACAGGAAGGCAAGAGAGCACTGGCGTCATCAACACTCACGATGCCTACTTTTTATGTGTATGTCGCACGGGCACGTCATCGACCTTGCCTATTTCACCGCCCTTGCGATTTAGCACTAGACGGAGTGGCATAGAAATGGGGTCATCTCTATTGGCCCCTATTTGATGCGATTGGCTCGACACTTTGGGCTCTTCGACATCGCGGCTCAAGAATCATGCTTGACCCTCATTGGCCAGATGTCTCCACAAGGCATCTCGAGCATGCTTAGCATGAGGATAATCGAGAGGCGCCGAGGAACCTACCATCCTCAATATCGTCTTGCCCAATCTACCGAGGAGGAGGCCTACGAGGACATTTCTGATATGTCCTTTAGCAGCACGAGGACCCACCGACTCAGCCGCCACCACCCTCTCGTTCAATTCATGCGGAGGCTTCATACGCTGACATCTCTGAGCGCCTCACTCGATTCGAGCAACAGTGTTTTCAATGATTTGACAACATTGATGCTACTCTACAGCAGATTTGTCAGCACCTCCACATCTCATTGCCAGTCCCACCTCGCGAATCATCCAGCGATGAAGATGTTTAAAAACATTTATTTATTATTTTTGTTTTTAATTATTACAAAAACTACTTTTTATTTTTATTAGATTTTAGAATTTTATTTTTAATTATCAATTTCGATTATTTTTTTATGACTAATTATTCTTCCTAATATCCCTTAAAGAGCTCCTGGTCTTATCACAATTAAATAGAGCTCTTAAGCTCATCATCGCATAGGAACTAAAAAACTCCACCAGGAAAGGTTCTCCACGACTGCCATGTCCTGATCGACCACGACCATAGTTACCACTAGATATAATATTCTTTTTGCGTAGGACTTATGGACTAATGAACCTCTACCACCGCCGGAGTATCCTCCTCCACTCTCGCACCGATTACTCTCTAAAACTCTAGTTCGAGGAATTCATCATACAGGAAGTTTCACTTCTCTCTCTATCTTATTTTTATATTCTAAATGTCTATCTTTATACATTGAGGGCAATGTACATCTTAAGTGTGGGGGCATTCATTTCATTATCAGAAAAATCCCTGAATGATTACCTTGTTCTCTTGAAAAGCTCTCATATCATATTTAGGATAAATTTTAATTGATTTATGATTTTTATTGATATATCTTGAATTAAAACATAGGGATTTATGCATTGATTGTTTAAACTTTAAGACATTAGAGAATCAAGCATGATAAGTTGATTTTTAAGAATTTAAAATTATAGGTTGTTTCCCTAAGTCTAGGTAATTACCTTGAATTGGTATTCACGAGTCTAAAAATAAAAAAGCCATAATTTTTGTGAGATTTTTTAGCCTTTTGAGCATCTATTAATTCTTTCATGCTCACTTTTATTATTGCTTTGAGTGCGTCAATATCGAATTGTTATTCTAGAACTTGCTTGAGTATACATGTCAAGACCATACCATTTGATTTGATATGTCAAAATGATTAAGGCACCTAGGATTAACCCACTCATTCCATGAAAAGCCTACCTCCACGATTAACCCTTAGTAAACCCCTTTGAGCCTAACAAGCCATTCCTTGTATTAACCTCAATATTAACCCTTAACCCATTATTGTTGAAATCCCCTAAATTAATTTGATCCCTATTTTTGTCGAGATTTAAGTTGAGTAAATTGCTTAGCTATGTCTCACTTAGCTATGATATTTAACTTGTTCTTAAAAAAAAAACTATGTATACATATCAGTAATTTCATATTCTGAGAAGAAGCTCTGTTGTACGCAAGTAATGATTAACTCTTTTTCTAGTTAGGCAATTTTTCAATTCAATCTCGATTCTAAACCTTTCTTTTAGCCTGTGACCACACCCCCTAACCAAGCCTCACTACAAACCTCTAAATACCTTTTGATTGATGTATCATTTTAAATTATAGTGGTGGGATTTCATTTTCATGCAAGCCTTTGGTAATGACTTTTCATTATTGACTATTGAGTGCTTCAGTTATTGTCCTTAAACACCTTGAGTGATTTGAGTGAATATTTAGTAAGGATGTGAAACTCTGTGATATTCTAAATCAAAGGTAAGTAGTTAGATGAGGGGAGACACCTATGTTTGCAGGATTAAATACTCAACTGGGAACGTTTGAAACTTTTATGTTCTTTTAGTTGAATTCTCAATGTATGATTACCTGTGGATTATTTTAAGATATTATAGATAGAAATTATAAGTTGAGAAGTATTTATTTTGATTATGAGTTGAGGATTTTGCTTGAGGACAAGCAAATGCTTAAGTGTGGGGGTATTTGATAAATCGTAATTTATACATATTTTTACCCCATGCTTAACTCATTTTTTGGATGATTTTTCCTTAGAATTGGTGAATTTGATGCTCCTAATACTTTAATTTCATGTTTTATACTTAGGAGAGCATAGGAGAGTGAAACCGACCAAAGTATGAAATCAAAACGACCTGGACTCCCTCACACGGGCATCCCACATGGCCGTGTCAATATGGCAGAATCGAAGCACGACTCACAGGGGTAGAAACACACGCCCGTGCCATTCTAACAGGCTCGAACACGGCCTAAAGTAATCACACATTGGCGTGTCCCTGTCGAGCCCAAGTTGAGTCCAATTCAGAAAAGGCTAATTTCGAAGGCTCTTAGGTATTCCAAAGCCTATAAATACACCCTAGAGGAGGAAGAAAGGGGACACACAGAATAGGGAGTAAGGAATTACTACAAGGAAGCCGATTGATTCATCTGAGAAGCTAGATTCATCATCAAGACTGAAGATCTCTCCTCAATTCTCCTTCAGGAGGTTTGGGTTTTCTTTAGGTTTTGTATTCTTTATTATTCTGAAATGTTTTCTTATTTAGCTATGAACTAAATTCCCTAAATACCTAAGGGGAATGAAACCTAAGACGAATCTTGTTATTATTTTCTGAATTGTATGATAAATATTTAACTTGTTCTTAATTATGTGTTCTTAATTCTTGTTTTGATATCTCAGGATACTGATTCAAGATAAGCTCTTATTTAGAGGAGGAATAGACCCTGTTTAAGAGAATATTTTTCAGAATTAAGCGGATTTGATTGCGCGCCTAGACATAGGGTGACAAGATTTTGTCGGATTAGGGTGAAACCTAATAAGGGGATCCATAGATCGATTTAATACAACCCTAGGGTGTTAATTAGAGAAAGGTCTCAATTATTCAATCTAGGGATTAGACGTTATTAGTCTTGAATAGGGATAATAACATAACTTAGGGATATCTACGGAACAAGTTAAATGAATAAATCGTCCGATTCGGAGCTAGAATAACAAGTACAGTCTAGGTGGATTTTTCCTTAGGTATTGTCTTAATTCAATCGATTTTCCCAAAAAAAATTCCCCAATTCTATTCTCTGTGAGTTCTTAGTTTAGATAATTAGTTAGTTAAAACAAAACCCCATTATTCTTAGGCTAGACAATAAAAAGACAGTCATTACCAGTACTTTTAGTTCCTTTAGGTTCGACAATCCGGTCTTGCTAAAACTATACTACTGTTCGATAGGTACACTTGCCTACATCGCGATAATAGTTAGTTTCAAAAACGATTAATTATAAATATTTAAAATCTATCACGAAATTATGCAATCCGTATGTTCCTTATTTTTGATGTACCATGTTTTGCTCTGACAGACGTAGGATCTACCCATTCCTGTATAGCCAACTCTATTTCTGAAAAGCTGGGGTTATCGGTTGAGAGCACTATGAGTGATGTCACCGTACTGAGCCCATTGGGGCAATCGATTAGAGTTAGTAAACTGTATAGGGATGTTCCTTTAGAGGTTCAAGGGATGGTATTTCTGGCTGACTTGATGAAGCTTTCGTTTGGGGAGATCGATATGATATTGGGGATGGATTGGCTGGTGAAGCACCAAGAAAGTTTGGATTGCGTGATGAAGAGGGTCATCTTGAGAACTGAAAAGGATAATAAGGTAGTCATGGTTGGGGAGCGCTGGAATTATTTATCTAATATGATCTCTGCGCTGGTGGCAGAAAAGTTGATTCGTAAGGGATGTGAGGCATTTTTGGCGTACGTAAGTGTTTCTGATTTTAGGGATTCTACTGTTAAGGACATCAGAATGGTAAAGGATTTTTCGGATATCTTCCCTAAAGAGCTACCGGGGTTACCTTCGAATTGTGAGGTGGAGTTTGGGATAGAGCTCCTTCCTGGTATGGTTCCAGTGTCCATCGCTCCCTACCGAATAGCGCCGAAAGAGCTTGTCGAGCTTAAAGTTCAGATTCAGGAATTATTGGATCATGGGTACATCTGCCCTAGTGTGTCTCAATGGAGAGCACCAGTGCTGTTTGTAAAAAACAAAGATGGATCCATGCAGATGTGTATTGAGTACCGTCAACTAAACAAGCTGACCGTTAAGAACAAGTATCCACTTCCAATGATTGATGATCTGTTCGACTAGTTCTGAGGGGCTTCTGTATTCTCTAAGATTGATTTACGATCTGCGTATCATCAGTTAAGGGTTAAGGAGGTTGACGTACATAAGACGACGTTTAGGACTCATTATGGTCACTACGAGTTCATAGTGATGCCATTAGGGTTGACTAATGCACCGATAGCTTTAGTGGATCTGATGAACCGAGTATTTTAGCCCTATCTAGATCGGTTTGTGGTAGTGTTCATCAATGACATATTGGTTTATTCGAGGACTGAGGATGAGCATGACGAGCACCTTAGGATTATTCTTCAAATTTTGACAGAAAAGCAGCTCTATGCTAAGTTCAGCAAGTGTGAGTTCTGGTTACGTTAAGTAATGTTTCTGGGTCATGTGGTGTCTACTGAGGGTATTCAAGTCGATCCTCGAGAGGTTGGAGCTGTACTGGATTGGAAGCAGCCTAAGAATGTGTCTGAGATCTGCAGCTTTCTAGCGTTGGTAGGTTGTTACCGACAGTTTGTAGAAGGTTTCTCACTGATTGTAGTACCCTTAAATAAGCTGATACGTTAGGGTTTACCATTTTTCTAGACTAATGCACAGCAAGAGAGTTTCGAGAAGCTTAAGACAGTTCTAACTCAGGTTCCTATTTGATACAGCCTGAACATGGAAAGGAGTTCACAATTTATAGTGATACTTTACATGTCGGTTTGAGATGTGTGTTGATGCAAGATGGTAAGGTTGTGGCATATGCATCTCGCCAGCTCAAGACACATGAGGCTTACTCTCCGACGCATGATTTGGAACCAACCGCCATGGTTTTTGCTCTAAAGATTTAGAGGCACTATCTGTACGGTGAGAAGTATATCATCTACACTGATCATAAAAGCCTTAAGTACCTCCTAACTTGTAAGGAGTTAAATCTTAGGCAGCGTAGATGGATTGAGCTGCTCAAGGACTATAATTGTACCATTGAGTACCATCCAGGCACGGCCAATGTGGCGGCTGATGCATTAAGCCGTAGGGCTATAACTGATCTGATAGCAATGTTCACTCGGCTTAGCCTATTAGACAATAAGAGTTTTTTGGCTGAGCTACAAGTTAAACCGACTTGGAACAAGTAGATTATGGTTAAACACCTGGAGAATGAGTTTTTGGGTCTTCGGTTCTGACAGATTAAGAGTGGTAACAGTACGAACTTTGGGTTGAACTATGAGGGTGTGTTGTGTTTCCGAGGTTGGGTATTTGTACCGAATTATTTTGATTTGAGACAGTCTATATTGAAAGAGGCGCATAATAGCCCTTACGCTATCACCCTGGTGGGAATAAGATGTACCAAGATCTTTGAGAGTTGTATTGGTGGCCAGGATTGAAGCCAAAGGTTACTGATTTTGTGGCTAAATGTCTGACATGTCAGCAACTTAAGACTGGGCATCATTTAGCTTTGGGTTTGCTGTAGCCGGTTAAGATTCCGTTATGGAAGTGGGAACGAGTAACGATGGACTTTGTTAATGGGTTGCTTTTAACACCTACTAAGAAGGATTCAGTGTAGGTCATCGTGGATCGATTGACAAAGTTTGCATACTTATATCGGTTAAAACAGATTATTCTTTGCAGAAGTTGGCAAAACTTTATATTTTTGAGATAGTGAGACTGCATGGGGTACCGATTTCAATTATCTCTGATAGGGATCCTCGCTTCACGTCTCGATTTTGGAAAAGCTACATGAGGCCCTATGTTTAAGGTTGGACTTCAGTACTGCGTTCCATCCTCAGACTGATGGTTAATCGGGAGGGTAATTCAGATATTAGAGGATATGTTGAGGAGCTGTGTTATTGATTTCGGAGGCAGTTGGGAGGAGTATCTACCGCTAGCAGAATTTGCTTATAATAACAGTTTCCAGTCTAGCATTCAGATAGAACCTTACGAGGCCCTGTATGATCGTAAGTGTCGTACATCGCTATGTTAGACTGAATTGGGTGAGCGACGTGTATTGGGTCCTGAGTTGGTCTCTGAGATAGAGGATAAGGTTTGACTGATTCGAGATCGTCTAAAGCTGGCTTCTGATAGATAGAAATCCTATGCTGATTTGAAGAGGCGTGAGATTGAGTATTCTTCGGGGAACTTGGCCTTTCTTAAGGTCTCTCCATGGAAGAAGATTCTAAGGTTCGATCTTAAGGGCAAGCTGAGCCTTAGGTTTATTGGACCTTACCGTATTCTGAAGCGAGTGGGACTGGCCTCTTATCAGTTGGAGCTACCTCCAGAGTTAGACCATATCCACGATGTGTTCCACTTCACAATTTTGAGGCGCTACAGCTCTGATCCCTTGCATATTGTCCCTGTTGAGGAGATTGAGTTTAGGCTAGACTTGACCTTCGAGGAGGAGCCGGTTCTGGTTCTGGATTGCGATGTAAAGTTATTCGGAAGAAGCCTATTCCTTTAGTGAATGTGTTGTAGCATAATCATAGCACTGAGGAAGCTACGTAGGAACCTGAGGATTCAATGCGTCAGTAGTATCCTCATCTGTTCTGATCAGGTAAGTTTCCAGGCCGAAATTTTCTTTTAGGGGGTAGAGTTGTAACGCCCCAAAATTTTATTTTTGTTTCTGTTAAAATGTGACACAAATCTGTATCTGCTTCTTCTAACGTCTGTTTTTCCCTTTCCTGCCGAATTTTTCCTTGTTTCCTTTCTCTACTCTTTTAGTTTCCATTTTGCTTCCGTTTTGCTCAACTATTGGATTCGCTCATTCGGTAAGTACCATTTTGTTTCTATTTTATCATTCCATAATTGGTTTTCTAATAGAGGGCTACTTTTGGTTCTTTTGGATTAGGTAAAGATCAAGCAACGACTAATGCTTCTATGGAGATTTGAATGTTAGGGATTTAGTAAGTTGTCGGTAAGTGATCGAGTTTACTTTTTGACGTTCTAAGCTGGGAAAATATTTTTGGTTTATTTTTTGTCATTTTACTAAATTCGGGCTTTGGTATTGTCGATTATAAGTTTTTGAGTGCTCGGAGATCGTTTAAGCTTCAATTAAAACTAGTGTGTACTCAATTGCACAAAAAACGAAGTTTCGACGAAATCCAAAAACCTCACTATCGATACCACACGAACGTGTGGTCGCTTTTGTGGTAGGCCGTATGATGGAACACGGGCGTGTGTTCGACGAGGCCAAGCCGTGCGAGTACGACACGACCGTGTGATGGCCAAGTTGGCCTTGTGCAACACACGGGCCAAACTGAGTTGGGCCGTGTGGGCCACACGGGTAGTCCACTAGGGCGTGTTAGATTTTGGTCCAGGCCATGTGATTCATAGGCCAAGGTAAATTTGGGCAGTGTAGGCCACATGGGCGTGTAGGCCCACACGGGTAGGCTACATAGGTGTGAGCCTATTCTCACTGAAATGTTTGTTAAGGTGGCACAGGTTGAGCAAGCCAACTGTGAACCTTCCATAGGGTCAGTAAGTACTACTTAGACCCTTATCTGTGTGAAATTGACTATGTGAAAGATGTAACGAGCATGTTATATATAAAAGCATATATACTGAACTGTATGTGTATCTGATAGATCTATGATAGCATGACATTCCAGTATATGTTGCATTGCATGAGGTTGGGTTGAATTTATTTGGAGGAAATATGCAGAAAGGCTCTTAAGCCTAATATACTGGCAGCTTAGCTGCAAACTACTGCCTTGTACCGCATTCGGTACTACCTAGAGTGTAGGGATGAATGGGTTGATTTAATCCCCACATGGAGTATAGGGTTGGACAGAGATGGTGTATAGAGGCTGGTTAGGTAGGACTCTGTTCGCTGATACTATTAGCATTACTGTTACTGTGATGGGCTAAACCCCCCATGCATATCCGACACTGAACTGAAATAGGCTAAGGCCCGAACTGCTACTGATAGTGAAATGGGTTTAGGCTTAGACTGTATTTGACTATTTGATTGTGATTGACTGTATGAATGTTTTCTGTGGGGATTACACACTAAGTTTACGTAAAATCACCCTCTTCTATTTTAATATTACAGGTAATCCCCAGACCTGACGGTTCGGTGCGACGGATTACTCGACGGTTGCCACACGTATTTATACTGCTTTACTCTCTTTTAAGGTTTTATTGATTATATGGTATTTTTATGTAGTTGGAATTTATGGACTGTTTTGCTTTAACTTTGGAAATTTTAACTGCTTGTACGCACTTACAACTTCAAACTTAACAAAATACGAATTTTTCTAATAACCAATGTTTTCCATAAAATAAACTATTTTTAAAATAAATGACTGCTAAAGCTTCCGCAACGAATTATGTTTTAAAACAATTGACTAGATTAAGTGATTTCTGAAATCAAAAAGAGTAACAAACGAACACGATTTTATCGTAATAAATTAGTTTTCAAAATTCCATTCTATGTGACATTGCCAGATTCGCCCATTATGTCTAGGCTGGGTTTGGGGCATTACAAAGGCACATTTGCATCCTTTCCTATCAACTCAAAGAAACATTTTCATGTTTTATTATCTCATGAGTTTATCATATTCATTTACATATATTCACATACAACACAACTTATATATATATATATATATATATATATATATATTTCAAATAATGATAATTTGGAAACCTAGGAATATGAAAATATAGATGGTCTTAATCACCACAAATTGAATAAACTAATCTCCATCACACCAATGACTCAAAAAGTCTAACATGTCCCAAAAGTGTAGCATTAAACACTCTCCAACATACTAGCATGTCCCAATGAATGGAGCTTAGTTAAATATTCCCTTATCTCTCCAACTTATCTTGGGGCCTCAATGCCTAAATGACAAAACACAAAGGTGAGTGCTTGTAATGCGTGGTTTATGAAAGTGTACATAGTTGTTATCAAGTAATAAGTAAGTAAAAGAGTTATCGTCTCTACAGGGACTGTGTATGTTGATCAATTAATTATAAAATTAATATTAACAATTTGGTAAGAAAAACACAATCTTTATGAGGTGATTGATAATGAAATTAAATTAAATAATCTAGATATAAAGTGATCTCTAATGCAAATTAACCTAAATGTAATGTATGCAATGGAATGAATGAGTTGAGTTTACCAAAAAATTCAAAAAACTTCAACAATCAATAACATGAATAAGCTAGAATAATCAAATCATTCAACTTTATTCATTTACATCATGCTTAATAATGTTTTGTAAAATATTCCATGGTAACTAGATCTTTCATGAGCTTGAAATCAATTTTAAGTCCTTTTAGAATTTTTCACTTAGAAAAACATGCATACTGTAACGTCCTGAAATAGGACCTAGTCGGAATAGTGGTTTCGGGACCACAAATCCAACATCAAAATATTTATTTTATGATTATTATGAGGCCTATAATATGAGTATATACATGTGTTAAAGTTTCATGAAGAAATTTTAAGTATAAGGTGTCTAATTGGAAATCAGGGACTAAATTGAATAAATTGCAAAACTTGGTTTCTAGAAGCAATTCGTATGAAATTGCTTTAGATTATGAATTAGAAGGTCTTGGATAGTAATTTTCCCAAATTTGAAATTTTTGGACAAAAATGGGCTTGCATGGATGAAATTTTAAGGAAAGGGCATAAGGGCATTTTGGTCATTAGGCTTTTTAATGAATTAAAATGGAAAAAATGAACCAAAATCAGCTCATTTTCTCCTTTATCCAGCCGAATTTCAAGGGTCACCATAGCTAGGGTTTTCAAGCTTTCCAAACTAAATAGTAAGTGCCCCCAAGCCCTATTTTTCATGTTCTTTGTATTTTTGAAATCCTAGTTTCTACCCATATTTCATGCTAGAGTTTATGTTCAAAAATTTACCCATGCATGACTTATTGGTTTTTTGATGGATTATGGAGGAATATGAAAGATTAATGTGTGTTAAACATCTTTTCCAAGTTGGTTTTCATGAGAAACCCTTATAGGGACTATTTTGCAAAAGATGTAAATGTGTGGTAGAAATGGAGAAGATAAGGAAAAATGTGGGTTGCCATAAGAGAGAAAAATGTTCGGTTAGGCTTAGGTAAGATAGAAATTGCATGTGTTTCATTATACGAGCTTAGGGATTAAATCGTAAAAATGTCAAAGGTTAGGGGCAAAACGGTCAATTAGACTGGGGGTGGATATTAAACTTGAAATGTATTATATGGGGTATTAATGAGTTAATTTTGCTGTTATAAACCCCGAGGAACAAGTTCCGGAGGTCGATCGTGGTAAACGCAAGGTTTCGGAATAACCGAAACACAATCACGAGGAGAATACCAGGTAAGTTCGGATAACTTAAAGTAAACCCCTAATATGCATAATTGTATGATTTATGAATGCATGGAATTTGCATTTATTGATAGTATGAAGATGCATGAAATGCATCTTTGGTAATGACTTGTTGATAATCATCTCGGTTGAGGTTGATAAAGGGGATTCGATGGATAAACCCTGATTGATATGTGTAACGAGATCCTGTATGTGTTGCAGTAAGGATTTAGCCCGGACAGGTAATCCGTTGGTATCAATTATGAAAAGGATCTAGCCCGAACGGGTGTTCCTTGAATGATCGAGCCTCCCGAAGAATATATATGCATTACAGATTTAGCCCGGACGGGTAATCTGATTAGGGTCTGAATTTAGCCTGGACTAGTAATTCAGATCCAAGCTCATTAAGGGTGTTGTCGCTATAAGAGATTTAGCCTGGACTGGTAATCTTGAGATCACCTTACGAGTTCATGATATGTGGGATTTAACCTGGACTGGTAATCCTGCTATATGATGTGAAGTTCGCGGGAGTACATATATGGAATGATCATTCCTATGAATTGACGGATAATGGGTATTCCATCGAGATTTCCTATAAACTCAACGAGATTAACATGGGATATACATATATGAATGAAATGTTGAATGATGAGCTCATCTAGTTAGATTATATGATGCATGATTATGTGACTAACTCATTGATTGAGTGCATGTGATAGGAAATCATCTCATAATGGATGATTTCATGAATTAAGTATGGATGTATGCTAATTACTCGGTAAGTTTAATTTCCAGTTATTTGAGCTTGCTAAGCATGAAAATGCTTACCCCCTCTCTTTTCCCTGTTTTATAGAGCTCGAGGACTCATAAAGATTGGAAGACGATTGGAAAGTCAACACACTATCAACTAGTCAAGCTTTGGTATAAAGACACTTCTATTTTGTTAATGGCATGTATAGGACTTTGAGTATTTTGTCATATGAGTCATTTGAATTGCCAAATGAAGGCATGTAAAGATGCATTCATCTTTTTGTACAAGGCCATAGAAATTTGCATATTTGAAAGTAGGCTATGACATGCCTTTATATGTATGTTTATGCTCCATTATGATGGGTTGCTTCAAGTGGCAATGAGTTCAAAAACGAGTCAAGTTTTGAATATGTTTTAATAACATAATAACCCATAAATACTAGATGGGAAATAACCTTTTTGAATGAAACCAATGATATGAGGTTTCAATACAACTAATTTCATCAAGATCATTTACAAACTTATAATCATGTTTTACTTTGAATTTGGTATCTTTTAAGAAAAAGAAGTAGAAAGTGGTGATTAAAGGCTTGGTAAATAGCCTATTAAAGTCCACATGGTTAGACACACGGGCGTGTGTCTATGCCGTGTGTGACACACGGCCTATCTCCATGGGCGTGTGGTTTGGCCGTGTGTCCCCTGCACCTAAAACTTTAAGTCAAATTAGTACACGGGTATGACACACGGGCGTGTGTCTGGGTCGTGCTAATTTAAGAGAATGCTCAAGTTTTAGAGACAGGGTGAGCCCACGGGGGTGTGCCTTGGCCGTGTCTAAAATTCAGTGTTGCCGACGGGTTAAAGGCATGGACGTGCCTTAGACCACAAGGGCGTGGGTGATCACACAGCCCCTCATGCACCGGCGTGTGACACTTCTAAATAAGGAAATTTTTCTAAAGTTATGAAACGTTCCCGGTCTTAACCCGAATCATCTCTATGTATATTTAAGGCCTCGGAGGCCCATTTAAAGGACGAGATGTGAATGCTTGTAAGTTCCAGTTCGGAGCTAAACCTGGTGAGTCGAGTCAGCATGTTTTAAATGAAAAGTTCCGGTAATGCCTCGAACCCTATCCCGGCACTGGATACGGGTGAGGGGTGTTACACATACTACCATGATCATATTTAACTAAGGGTTTCTTAGAATTCATGTAAAGTAACAGGGATGGGCTAGGTTTGAAAAATTTTAATCACATAAATCTATAATCTATGCAAGGTAATAGAGCTTTCTCGAGTTATTATGAACCTTTAATATAATCAGGTTAGGGTCTAAATTAAGCATGCACCTTTCAATTGTTGCATCCCTTAATCGCCATCTGGTTAGGACTAATCAACTAATTCTAATGCATTCAATCACATTTTCATGACTGAAATTTATGCATGATTTTAACTGAAAGTATGAACAACTGAGGCACAGAACATCATAAACATGATGTAAATGAACTTCATTTAATTGATGTGATCATTCCAGTTAAACAAAATTAAGCTACCATTGTTGATGAAAAAATAACAAAACAAATTATGAACATGATTAATATCAAAAATAAAACAAAGATAGAGAAAAATAAACTTTAATTGATTCGATAGTTCTCTGGGAATCAATCGTAGTGGCTTTCTTCAATCCTCGTGTTTGCCCTTTCGAAAAGTGCTCCTCAAGGTGGCCAGCCAATAGAGTATTTTATCAAAGATTTTCCAGCTAATGAAGAGGGAAAATGGGGATGGTTATGCATGAAAGGGAGAGAAAATGTGAAGGAGAGAATGAGAAATGAAGAATGAATGTTGAATATTGAATGAGGAATGAGGAATGAATAATGTTTGAGAGATGATGAATGATGGATGATGGATATGAGGAATGGGTGTAATAGCCCGGTTTTAGCTAAATTGGAACAGTGGTTTTGGAACCACATTATCGAGGTCGTAAAATTATTTTAATATTATTTTTGGTATTTACAGTATGTGAATCTATATATGTGAAAATTTCGTGGGCTAATTTTATCGTTTAATAGCTCAATTTGAGAAAAAGAACTAAATCGCGTAAAATGCAAAAGTTGCATTCCACTTGTTAAAAGTGCTTAATTGTCATGGCTTATTAAATGAAAGGTCCTTATGTTATAATTAGACCATTGATAGTGAAAATTGTCATAAATGGGCATCCATTAAGTTGTTTTTAAATGGTTTAATTAAGGTTAAAATTGTAAAATGGTTTTTAAATGATAATTAAAGTAAAACAAAACCAAATGTTCATCTCTATTCATCTTTTTTACCGACACTAAGGAAAGAAATAAGGGTTGGGAAGCTTTCATGCATTCGGCCATCTTTAAGCTTGAGTGTAAGTCTGTTTTAGCTCGGTTTTTGCTGTTTTCTACGTTTTTTGATCGTTACTTTATGTTCTAGCTAGCCCATGCTTCAATTTTTTACAGTGTTAATGATTTTGAAAGTTGTCATTGATGAATGCTTGAGTTCTTGAATGTTTAATGATGGAAAATGAGTATTTGTTGATAGATTATTATGTTTTATAAAGTGATTTTTAGTGAAATTGCATAAAATGGATTAATTTGTGAAAAGAGGAAAATGTGTGGTTAAATGTGTGAAATAAATAAAAATACGGGTTGATATGAAGCTATATGAAATTTGGCTAGCATGAACTTAGAAAGAAATTGTGTAATTTGTGATTTTGTGAAATAAGGACTAAATTGTAAGAAATGTGAAATTATAAGGGTTAATGTTTAAAATGCCCCAAATTGTGTGCTTTGGATGAAATTGAATGAATTGAGGAATAAAAAAGTTAGTTTTTAATTTATATAGATCCTGAAAGAATGAAATCGCATTTAGATCGAGGGAAATTGAAAGTTATCGTGTAATCGATCCGATTCGTCTATTCCGACTATAAGGTAAGTTAATATGCAAATAAATGTCTTTGAATTGAATTATATATGTTTTATTATCATTGAATTGCTACAAATATCGAACAAGCAAGTATGAGTGATAAGCCATAAAAGTAACATGTTTTTAATCTCATTCGTGATGTTTTTTTGGCTGATTTATTATATGAATTAGTGAATTTGATGCTCCTAATCTTTTAAATTCATGTTTCTGTACTTAGGTGACCATAAGGGAGTGAAAGGAGCAAAAAACGAGCCAAAATCGAGCAAAAAGAGTTGTTTCCAGGATCCACATGGCCTAGGCATTTCCATACAGGCTAGCCACACGCCCATGTGAGCCACACGGGCTGGCCACACACCCAAGTGTAAGTCCGTGTCGATTTATCACCTTGCTTCCCTGTTACACGGAAAAACCCAATTTTTATGGTTTCTGAGCATTCTAAAGGCTATAAATACACACTAGAAGAGGACTTAAATGAGGCACATAGAGTAAAAGGTAGAAATTACTCGAAGAACGCCGACGGATTCAACTCAAAAGCAGGATCTCCTTTAAGACTAAAGATCTCCATTCAATTTCTTTAGAGGTTTTTTGGGTTTCTTTATGTTTTACTATTTTCCTATTTTTGAGATGTTTTCCTTTCCAAGTATAAACTAAATTCCCTAAATACCTAGGGAAGATGAAACCTATGACAGATCTTATTATTTGATTTTTCTGAATTACATGATAAATATTTGTTCTTGATCTCAATTATGTTTACTTACCTTTATGTTTAACGTTTTCAGGATATTAATTCATGATTGATGTGCTTACTCAGTGGAGCAAAAGTCCCTGTTTAAGAGTAGATCTGGCATAATTGAGTGGAGTTGCTTGCAATCATAGAAATAGGATGACATAAATCTACCGGATTAGAGTCAAATCTAATAGGGGAATTCATAGATCGAGTTAATGCGACGATAGGGGTTTTAATTAGAAAGAGATTTTTAATTAATCAATCTAGAGTCAGTTATTTTTACTCTCGAAAGAGATATTAATATAATTTAGGGATTTCTACTGATCAAGTCAAATGAATAAATCATTTAATTCAGATTTAGAATAATAAGTGAAGTTTAGGTGGATTCTTTCCTGGGTATTGTCTCTCTCATAAGTTTTCTTCGATTATTTTCCCAATTCGCTCTCTGTCGCTTAGTAATTAGTTTAGTTTAATTTTAGATTAAAAACAACCCTTCATTTATAGGATAGATAATAAAAAGATAGTAATTACTAGTACTTTTAGTCCTTGTAGATACGATACTCCCGACTCACCGTAGCTATACTACCATTCAATAGGTGCGCTTACCTTTGTCGTATTTTAGTTAGTTCGTGAAGTCATCAAGTTTTTGGCGCCGTTGCTAGGGACTAAAATATTAGGAACACTTAATTTTTATTACTTTAGCCATTTTTTTTATTTTTATTGCATTTTATTTTTGTTTTTACTTTAATTTACGAATTTCTCTTTTATTTGCTTGTGGCAGGTTCCTTTAGTTTATGACTAGAAGAAACTCGTCAGGACCTCTAGTATTTGATAGTGAGATCAAAAGTACAACTCGCAGAAACAGTAGAGAAGCGAGGCAGAGTCGACAGAGTACAATAGAAGAGCAAGAGGACGTTGTTATTAATACTGATAAGATGGCAGAAAATCATAATAATTAGCTACCTCCTGTGGTTGCTGAAAATCATGTAAATCCGAATCCTACTCCTCGTACTATGTACGATTATGCCAAGCCCAATTTAACTGGGGCTAAATCGAGTATTGTTAGACCTTCTGTTGCTTCAAATAATTTTGAACTGAAACCTAACACTATTCAAATGATTCAACAGTTTGTTCAGTTTGATGGTTTGCAGGACGAAGACCCAAATGCTCATTTGGCTAATTTCTTGGAATTCTGCGACACTTTTAAAATTAATGGCTTTTCTGACTATCCCATTTACCTTTGGTTGTTTCCCTTTTCGTTGGGGAATAAGGCTAAACAGTGGTTGAACTCCCTACCACAAGGTTCTATCACAACATGGGAACAAATGATCGAAAAATTCTTGTTGAAGTACTTTCCACCGGCTAAGACAGCCAAGCTGAGGAATGATATCTCTTCCTTCGTACAAATGGATCTAAAGACTCTATATGATGCATAGGAGAGGTATAAGGGTTTATTGAGAAGGTGCCCTCACCATGGGTTACCTCTATGGCTACAGGTTCAAACTTTCTTCAACGGTTTGAACCCCTCAACTAGGCAATTGATCGATGCATCCGCTAGTGGGACTCTAAATAATAAAACACCTGAGGAGGCTTACGAGTTTATAGAGGAGATGTCACTGAATAATTATCAGTGGCAAGTCATGAGGACAAAGCCGATAAAAGTAGCCAGTGTTTTTAACGTTGATACGGTCACCATGTTGTCAAATCAAGTAGAAATTTTGAATAAAAAGATTGATGGTTTATATGGTTCTACGTAGGTACATCTGGTGATGCAATATGACGCAAATAGAGGAGGGAACCATTTAGAAAATCGATCCTACAACCTAAGCACAGAAGACGAACAAGTCAACTATATGGGTAATAATTCTAGATCCCAGAATAATCCCTATAGTAGTACTTATAATGCAGGTTGGAGGAACAATCCAACCTTCTCTTGGGGTGGTCAAGGAAATCAAAGACCACAACCCCCTCCAGGCTTTCAACCACCTTACCAGCAGGAGAAGAAGCCAAACCTTGAGGAGATGTTGACAAAGTTTGTTGCGGTGTGAGAAACTCATTTCCAAAACACCGAAATAGCACTCAAAAATCAACAAGCGTCGATTCAAGGGTTTAAGAATCAAATCGGTCAATTGGCAAAGATGATTTCAGAACAACCACAAGGTAGCTTGGCAAGCAACACCAAAGCTAACCCAAGAGAGCATATTCATGTGATCACTGTTCGAGATGAAGAAGGGTTAATTGAATCTGAATCTGAACCAAGGCAAGAAACTGTGGTAAACAATGGTAAGGTTGAGGTAAGCCAAAATAAGCAAGATTCAGTCGGTAAGGAATATAAACCTCGTGTGCCATATCCAAATGCGATAAGAAAAAACCATACAAACGAACAATTCAGTAAATTCCTTAAAT
Organism: Gossypium arboreum; assembly: GCF_025698485.1. Taxonomy (NCBI): domain Eukaryota; kingdom Viridiplantae; phylum Streptophyta; class Magnoliopsida; order Malvales; family Malvaceae; genus Gossypium; species Gossypium arboreum. The sequence goes on from NC_069073.1 coordinate 113,340,936, forward strand.
TGTTGAAAAAATTACATATTAACTTACCGTTTATTGAAACTCTTTCAAAGATGCCAAATTCTGTTAAATTTTTAAAGGAGCTTTTAGCAAATAAGCAGAAGTTAGATGATTCATTGCACGTTGAGCTAAATGCAGTGTGCTCCACCATTTTGCAGAATAAACTACCCAACAAATTGAAAGATCTAGGGGGTTTTACTATTTCTTGTTTAATTGGTAGTTAAGTGTTAATTTTGCTTTGGCTGATTTAGGGGCTAGTATTAATGTCATGCCCTACAAAATGTTTAAGCAACTAGGTCTTGGGAAACCTAAACAAATTAGGATGAGCATTCAATTGGCAGATAGAACAATTAGATTTCCTAGGGATATTGTTGAAGACGTACTCGTCAAAATTGATAAATTTATTTTCCCAGTTGATTTTGTTATTTTAGACATGGATGAGGATAGTGACGTACCATTGATTTTAGGACGGTCCTTTTTAGCAACTACTAGAACTATTATAGATGCTGGTACAGGTGAGTTAATACTTCGTGTAGGTGATGACACGATTAAACTCCAAGCTCGTGATTCTGTTACGATATATAATGATCGAGATGATATTATGAGTTATGTTAATTTCAATAACCTTATGGCTCAACATTCTTCGAGGAAACACCTCAGAAAAATGTGATAGAGCCGCAGTCCAATTTACATGACAAAAACAGAACAAATCACAAAGAAAAAAGATTACAAATCGATGAACTAGATGAATGGCGGGCACACGTCAAGGAGAAACCTAGAATTCATGATGAACCAAAGCGACTCCATGACGAGCTTGATGACAGGACGAACCAAATTAAGATTGGCAATCAGGTATTGTTGGATAAAACGGACCCTCGAATCATCACTTCAGACCTTAATACAAACGGAGCAACTCATTTTACGATACTAAGTATTTTCCCATACGGTACAGTCGAGGTAAATCATTCTAAATTTGGCACTTGGTAAATATTACTCGGCTAAAACCTTATGTTGATAATAGAATAGATAGTGAGAAAGCGGATTTTCGACTCCATGAACCAGAGTAATCGTGCGAATACGAGGCCAGTCAAGCTTAGACTTTAAATAAGCGCTTCTCAAGAGGCAACCTGAGTGTTAACACTGCTAATTTTCTTATCGTTATTTCATGATATTTTTTTTAAATTAATTAATTTTCAAAATTTTAAAAAAATGTATGTTTTTAACCCACAAAACCTGGACACATAGGTGTGTGGAGCACATGGCCTAGCCACACGGGTGTTTGGGATCTCACATGGTCGTGGGAAAAGTGAAGGAAAACACATACAGCCTGGCGACATGGCCATGTGACCCACACGGCCTGGACACACGGGCATGTCCTAAGCCGTGTGAAACCTGGAGCTAATTTTTTTCAAAGTCAGAGAGTTACACAGGTAAGGCACACAGCCGTGTGACCCACACGGCCTGGCCATACGGGCATGTGGGATCTCACATGGGTGTGAGAGAAGCGAAGGAAAACACACATGGTCTGGCACATAGCCGTGTGACCCACACGGCCTGGACACACGGGCATGTCCATGGCCATGTGAAAACTGGGTTAATCACCCCAATTTTATTTTATTTTATTTATTATTAATTGTTATACTATTTATTTTTATTTTACTAATTTATTTATTATTCTTATACTTATATTTTTAATTTTTTATATTTTTATAATTTTTATTTTTATTTTTATTTTTCTATTTCTATTTTTTTTATTTTTCGCTTTTTTTTTACTATTATCATTACAATTACCTTTAAGTTTATTGATATCATTCAGTTTATTATTATTATTATTATTATTATTATTATTATTATTATTATTATTATTATTATTATATTATTATTTTCTTTCTTTTTAATTTTGTTTTAGTTGTTTTACTTTTTTTATTATTATCTTTTGAAATATTTATGGTTGTTTCTAATCGAGTTATAACCCCTTAATCTTCTTTATTCTTTGTGTTTATTTTCCTGTTAGTTTGCTCAGAATCATGAGTTACATTTAGATTTGACTGCAATTCCGCTTTTTACTATTCTAAAGATTTCATCCAATATTTAGGGCAGTTTTAGTTTTCTCCCTCTCTTATAATATTATGTTTATACTGTGATTATATATTTTTGTGTAACACCCCTTACCTGTACCCGAGATCGGGACGAGGTACAGGGCATTACCGAAAAATACAGGCTATATCGTTTCAATTTAAAACCAATCAAACAGGATCGTATTGTCCTAATTATGGACCTACGAGGTCCAAAACATGCATTAAAAGTGATCTAGGACTAAACCGAGGACTTTAAAAAAACTTTAAGGAATTTCTAGGTTTAAGCCTCACAGGCCTGTGTGGAGGCAATGCACACGCCCGTATGCATTGGGACACGCCCGTGTCCCTTATCCGTGTTGGATTATTGGAATTTATTTTTTATTTTGAACCTGCAGGGGTTTTCAACGACCGAACACATGCTCGTGTCCCTCGCCCGTGTCTCTCACACGGCCTAGACACGCCCGTGCCATCGCTCGTGTCCAAAAACTTGGATATTCTGTTTATGACGTCATCATCCATCTAGGGGCATACGGCAAAGGCACACGCACGTGTGCAAGGCCATGTCCTCCACACGGTTGAGACACACGGACGTGCCTCTGCCATTTTGTTTACTACCATGCATACTGACCTAAAAATTCAAGTTGCAGGGGATACACAGCTGAGCAACACACCCAAGAGGCAGGCCATGTGTCACACACGGCGTAGACACATGCCCGTGTGTCTACCCATGTGTACCTTTTTGGAGGCTATTTTCCAAACCAATGGTCACCCTCAACATTCATACACATTTACAAACTTCAATGGTATTTAACATGGCCTAAATATGTCCATAACCCACCTTGGCATAGCCTATTGCATGTTAACCTCATCTCATTGGTTTAGCACATGCTAGGTTATCCTTTTTGTATTAAGGATTACCACTTCAATTATCACATTTTATAGTTGGCTCATTTTATAACTCATTGCAATTTATGACCTAACCATCTCCTAATGATTTGGCCACATTTCACATGTCCTTTCATGATATACCATATTTAACCATCACATGAAACATTTAAGCATAACCATGCACAATTAGTAGGTTTACAACCTACATCGAAATGAGCCATATCCCATGGCCATATACAAAATGAATAAGTATGTCATTCAAGCCCTTACATTGGCTAGCCAAATGACACATATAACAAAATGATCAAGAATCCTATACATGCCAGTATAACAAAATAAAAGTTTCTATATACCCAAGCAAGACAAGTTGATAGTGTTGACAATGCTCCAACTATTTTTCAATCTTCACGACTCATTGAGCTCTGTAAGATGAGGGAAATGAAAGGGGGGTAAGCACTTACATACTTAGTAAGTCCGTATAATAGGAAGGTAAACTTACTGATTGTTTAGCATACAACCACATTAGATATTCATGCTAACATGCATAGTATAATTTCCCTATCACATACACTTAATCATCATGTTAGTTTCATGTCAATACAATTAAACATTAATCATAGATGTGCTCATCATTTCAAGAATTTCTATTTTCGTTCCTCATTTTAATCCCATTGAACTTCTCAAAATCTCAATGGATATCTTATTTACCGTCAAATCGTGTGAGTGATCATTTTAAATACGCACTCCCGTGAACCTCTCTCCTACAGTGGGATTACCAGTCCAGGCTAAATCCCCCGAAAAGTAAACTCATAGAGTAATGTTTAGATTACCAGTCCAAGCTAAATCCCTTACAGTGACATGTACTCTAATGAGCTCAAATCTGAATTACCAGTCCAGGCTAAATTCAAACCCTAATCGGATTACCCGTCCGGGCTAAATCCATTTCAGCACACTTATTCTTCGGGAGGCTTTATCACTAAAGGAACACCCGTCTGGGCTAGATCATTTTTACAGTCAATTCATTTCGAGAAATCTATCAGATATCCTTTTACTTCAATCGGGAAACTTCAATTCTCTTTTAAACTATATTACCACATTTCATGGATTATCATGCAATGAATGTCTAAATTGTTCATGCAGTGAATGTCTAAATTGTCATACATTCAAATATATACATTTTGTGTCTATTAAGAGTTTACTTCGAGTTACATAAACTTACCAAGTAATTACTTCGGGTTCGTATTTTGGTTATTCCGAAACCTTTCGTTTTTCACGCTCGACCTCCAAAATTGGTTCCTCGGGGTCTATATCAGTAAAAATAAATTATTAATACCTCACATTGTTCATTTTCAGTTTAAGACTCACCTCCAGGTAAAATGACCAATTTGCCCTTAACCTTTCACACTTTTTACAATTTAGTACTAAGGCTCGTATAATGAAATGCATGGAATTTCTAAGTTATCCAAGCCTAGCAGAATATTTTTCTTGCTTATAATAGCCCACATTTTCTTTCATTTCACATTTTTCTACCCATTTTACAACTTTTACAAAATGGTCCCCTAAGCCATTTCCATGAAAAACTACTTAGTAAAAGTTGTTTACTATCCTTTAAACTATCATATTCATCCATAAATTATCAAAACACAAGCATCTCATGCATGGTAAATTTTTGAACATGAACTCTAGCTTGAAATATGGGTAGAAATAGAGAGATCATGTTACGAGGATCTCAAAAACATAAAGAACATAAAAAACGGGGCTAGGGAATACTTACTATCAAGCTTGAAATGTTGAACCAAAACGCTAGCTATGGCTATAGATAATTTCGGTAGCCACAAGGAAGATGATGGCTGATTTTAGCTATCTTTTTCCCTTTTTATTTCATTTATTACCAAATAACCAAAATACCCTTCCTTAATAAACTTTTAAAATTTTCCATGCATGCCCATTTTTGTCCAAAATTTAGAAATTGGGTAAATTTCTATTTTAGGCCTGTTAATTAATAATCCATAGCAATTTCATACTAATTGCTTCTAGAACCCAAGTTTTTCAATTTATTCAATTTGGTCCCTAATTTCCAATTGGACATATTATACTTAAAATTTCTTCATTAAACTTTAACACATGTTTAGTTTCATGTCCTAGACCTCATAATAATCATAAAACAAATATTTTAATGTCAGCTTTGTGGTCCCAAAACCACTATTCCGACTAGGCCCAATGTTGGGATGTTACAGTTTGTACATTGAGGACAATGTACATCTTAAGTGTGAGGAGGTTATCTATAGAATTATTAGAAAATCCCTAAATTATGTCTGGTGTTTAAGTAGTTTTCTCATATTACTATTAGAATGAATTCTTATTGATTTATGATTATCATTGATGTGTTTTAGATTAAATTCATAGGTAATTGTGCATTGATTGTTTAAACTTTAAGACATTAGAGAATCAAGCATTATAAGTTTATTTTCATAATTAAAAATTTTATGTTGTTTCCCTAAATTGAAGTATTACCTTAAAGTTAGAGATTTGCAAGATTAACATCAAAAACCATAATTTGTGTGAGATTTTGAGCCTTTAGAGCATACACTTTTCTTGCTCACTCTATTATTGGTTATGAGTGTGTCAACACTAATTGGTTATTCTAGAACTTGTTTCGATTATACATGTCGAGACCAAACCTTTGATTTGATATACTGAGATGATAAAGGCACCTAGGTTTTAACCCACTTATCCCATAAGCGTACCTTTATAATTAACCCTTAATGAACCCCCTTTAAGCTTAATAAACCGTTTCTTAATTTACCCATTAATATTAACCCATAACTCATTTTTGATTCATTGAGAATTGTTTCCCATTTTATTGACTCCCTTTTTGTTAAGATTTGATTTGGTTAGTTGCTGAACAATGTTCTTTTGTTTCAGTTGTTAAATTTTCTCTTATTATCTATTGTTCTAAAAAAATGAAAAAAAAGTGAAAAAAATACATTTATGTTGATTATTACTAGTTCTATGTCTTTGAGCTTAAGTAATTAATTTCATATTCTGAGAAGAAGCTCATGTTATTCTTTAATAATTTCGATTGATGTAATTATTTAGTATTAGTTTATTTTTCTAGTTAGGTAATTTATCAATTCGATATCGATTCTAACATTGTTTTTTAGCCTTTATCCATACCTTTAACCCAAGCCCCGTTACAACCCTTTAAAGACCTTTTGATTTGTGTATCATATCATTTTATAGTGGTAGAGATTTGATTTTCATGCAAGCCTATGGTAATGACTTTTCATAATTGACTTTTGAGTGCGTAATTTTTGAACCTTAAACACTTTGAGTGATTTGAGTGAATATTTAGTGAGGATGTAAAATCTTGTCGATTTTGAATTGAAGGTAATTACTTAGATAAGAGAAGATACCTATGTTTATATGACTTGGATTGTTTGAATCTTTAGGGCTCTTTTAGTTGAATTATCAATGTGTGATTATTTTTGAATTATGACAAAACATTATTGATGAGAATTACAAATTGAGAAAGATTAATTTTAATGAGTTTGATGATTTTTCTTGAGGACAAGAAAATGCTTAAGTGTGGGGATATTTGATAAGCCATAAAAGTAACATGTTTTTAATCCCATTCTTGATGTGTTTTTGGATGATTTATTATATGAATTAGTGAATTTGATGCTCCTAATCTTTTAAATTCATGTTTCTATACTTATGTGAGCATAGAGGAGCGAAAAACGAGCCAAAATCGGGCAAAAAGAGTTGTTTCCAAGATCCAAATGGCCTGGGCATTTCCACACGGACTGACCTCACGCTTATGTGAGCCACATAGGCTGGCCACAAGCCCATGTGCCAGAACGTGTCGATTTCGCACCCTACTTCCCTGTTACGCGGAAAAACCCAATTTTTAGGGTTTTTGAGCATTCTAAAGTCTATAAATACACATTAGAAGAGGACCTAAAGGGAGCACGCAGAGTAGAAGGCAGAAATTACTCGAAGAACACCACCAGACTCAACTCAAAAATAGGATCTCCTTCAAGACTAAAAATCTCCATTCAATTTCTTTAGAAGTTTTTTGGGTTTTTTTATGTTTTGTTGTTTTCCTATTTTTGAGATGTTTTCCTTCCCAAGTATGAACTAAATTCCCTAAATACCTAGGGAAGATGAAACCTATGACAGATCTTATTATTTGATTTTTTTGAATTACAGGATATATATTTGTTCTTGATCTCAATTATGTCCACTTACCTTCATGTTTAATGTTTCCAGGATATTAATTCATGATTGATGTGCTTATTCAGTGGAGCAAAAGTCCTTGTTTAAGAGTAGATCTGACATAATTGAGTAGAGTTGCATGCAATCCTAGAAATAGGACGACATAAATCTACCAGATTAGAGTCAAATCTAATAGGGGAATCTATAGATCGAGTTAATGCGACGATAGGGTTTTAATTAGAAAGAGATTTTCAATTAATCAACCTAAAGTCTGTTATTTTTACTCTCAAAAGAGATATTAATATAAATTAGGGATTTCTATGGATCAAGTCAAATCAATAAATCATTTAATTCAGATTTAGAGTAATAAGTGAAGTTTAGGTGGAATTTTTCCTAGGTATTGTCTCTCTCCTAAGTTTTCTTTGATTATTTTCCCAATTCGCTCTCCGTCACTTAATAAGCAGTTTAGTTTAATTTTAGATTAAAAACAGCCCTTCAATTTATAAGCTAGATAATAAAAAGATAGTAATTACTAGTACTTTTAGTCCTCCCAGATATGATATTCCTAACTCACCGTAGCTATACTACCATTCTATAGGTGCACTTACCTTTGCCGTATTTTAGTTAGTTCGTGAAGCCATCAACGAGCATGAATTGATAAAGTTACGACATCAAAAAGTCCCGTACGAAACCTAGGAATAATATAAGATACAAATGTCATGACATTAGGATCATCGAAATGTGATTACATGTAAGACCATGTCTAGGACATTGGCATTGTATTGAGATTACGTGTAAGACCATGTCTGGGACATTGACAACTTTAATCGTTTTCGTGTAAGATCCTATCTGGGACAGTGGCATCGATATATGATTACATGTAAGACCATATCTGGGATATGGCATTGTTTGAGAATATGTGATTTCCGAGTATCCTTAATGATTTCGAATGGTTCAACGAGCAAAGTCAAGTTGAGAAAGAATATGTGAATGAGCTAAATGACTCAGGTACGTACGAAATTCATACGAGTATTGAAAAGGGGGAATATTTGATGAACTCGATTAAGACATTGAATATATGTGTTCAATGGGAAAGATTTGTAAATTTGAATGAAATTAACTACGTTAAACATATTTGAATTGAAATGCAAATGTTCATGTGATAGCTTTATTTGTATATGGAGTACTAAGCTTTTAAAGCTTACTTTGTGTGTTATTTCCATATTTGTGTGTTATTTCCATATTTTATAAAATTTTGAAGCTAGCTTGGACTCAGGGATCATCAGGAAATGTCATCACATTATCAATCAACTCGTTGGTACTTTTGAAGCTTTGTATATATGGTATATGACATGTATAGGCTAGTGTCATTTTGATATGTTTTGAGTTATGAATGTAGCCATTAGATTTGGCTTAAAAATGATGTAAATGTTGGTGTGAATTTGGCCATTTAAGTTGGCTTAAGTTATGTTTTTGATAAGTTATTTGTGTGATGTATATAATGCCTTATATGTTGGCTTGTTTGGTACAGTTATATGGTTGTTATTTTAATTAGTTGTAAATGGGAGTATTGAGGTTGGAATAATGGTATGTTGCTACTTGATTATGTGATATTGAAATGGTAAGTCTTGTAGCTTGAAATAGGTGATAAGATGATGATGATGAAATGCATTTAGAAGTTATTCAAGTTAGATAGTTTTGGAATGATTGTGGTTGAGAATTTAACCAGTGAAATGGTTGACTATGAAATGACATGCATTACAAGCGATTTGGTATGTTTTGGCTGCCTATATATGCAATGAAATAATGCCATTTTGATGGCTAGGTGAGCATGGGAATAAGGTGGCAAGTTGGCTTTGCAAATAGCATATTTTTTTTTCCACAGGGGCAGAGACACGAGCGTGTGTCTCAGCCATGTGTGACATATGGTTATATTACACGGCTGTCTGTCCCCTGGGGTACCTTTCGATTTAAAGTCAGTATACCCTACAGTTTTGAGACGGCCTAGACACACGGGCATGTCTACTGGCTGTGTGCGACACACGGGCTGGCACATGGGCGTGTGGTCGACCGTGTGACCCAAGTCAATAACCCCCCTTAGATTTCACATGGCCTGGCACAAGAGCGTGTCCTCGACCATGTGGTGCAAGTCAATATGGATGCTCTATTTTCACACGGTCTGTGACACGGGCGCATCTGGTAGCCGTGTAAGGCACACGGCGTGTTCACACGGGCGTGTGACCCTGAAATATTGAAAAATTTTCTATGTATCTCAAAGTTTGTGAATGTTATCGGTTTAGTCTCGAACCATTTTTAAGCATGTTTTAAGGTCTCTTAGGACCTTATAAGGGATAAAGTGATTGAGATGAATGGATTATGAGTATGATTGCATAAATGTTTGTGAATGTGGTGTATTGGAATGAAGGAAATGTGCAAGTGTACACAATTGCAACAAGTAATAAAGTGACAAGTAAATGTTGAGTTATCGTACCCACAGTGACTGTGAAAAGAATTATTTATGAATGTTATTTAAGACACTTTGGTGTACAAAAATATTTCGTTCGAAGAAGGTGATTAAAAACTAAGATTTTAAACTAAGTAAATTAAATAAATAAATGTCAAATGCACGATTTCAAAATATGATTTAATCAAAATGACATAATTGTGTTGATTTAATTACATTTCTTTAACTTAGAATTATTAAGCTCATGCTTATGCTGTTACGAATAAATTCACGGCGACTCGGTAATTTGCTAACTTATGAACATATTCACCTACACAAATCCATTCATCTCTTAACATATCCCTATGTTAATTCAAACGATTAAACATATTTTAATAAGCAAACATGTTATAGCACATACATACTCATTAAATTGAACTAATCTCTTGCATATCCCTATGTCAATTCAAACGATTAATTAAATCTAATAAGCACATAAAAGACTATGTGAGGTAACAAGGTATCCTTACCTTGAAACAGTTTAATCACAATAATCTTGCAAGTTACGCAAGGCAAGTGTATCACCAGATACATTGCTAATTTAACCTTCAGCTACCTTAGAAGAATAAATATGAACTGATTCAGTACTGTGTCAATTAATTACAATTTCAATCCGTTTAAATAATTAATTCATTAGCTACCTCACAATTGTAATTTAAGAATAACTTAGGCATGATTTTACTTAATCAAGCATTTTACCGAGGCCTATAACAGTATAAACACAATTTTAATAATTTAAGCAGATGAAATGCAATCAAACCAACACTAATTAAATTCAAGCTAAAATTATTAAATTAAACATTCCAACAACATAAGTATTCATAGATATATTCATCATAACAACAACAAAAATTAAAGAGATGGGGAACAAGAATCAAATCTGGTGTTTTTCCTAGGCTTGACAAGGTTGCTCCGTTCTTTGTTCTTTGTTGTTCTCACCGATCAAGGCTTCTATGAACACTCAATTGCTGCTCCAAAATGGCTGAAGAAGAACCCTTTTCCAAGGGGAGAAATCGGCACAAGAGCAAGGGGCTTGAAATGGGAAAATAAGAGGAGAAAGTGAGAGAGGAGAGAAAAGATATGAATAAATTGAGGTTGGTTTTGAATGATCAGCCAATGGGGGTTTTTATATCTGAATGTGGCAGCTAAAATTTGCTAAAAATAGCAGCCAAAGAGCCACCCCTTGGCCGGACATCTATGTGGCAAAGTTGATGTCTTCAACTTTGCTAAATATAGCTTGGGGCAAATCCATAAACGACCAATTGTGGAGGGGCTTGAATGCAACTTTGGCAAGTCTTCAAGGGATTCTTTGCAAGCTTAATTAATCAGCCAATAAGATGATTTGGGTCAGCATATGGATGGTTTTGGGCTACCCAATCCTTGGCTGATTCAGTTTAATCGGTTCGGTTCAACTGGACCACTTGTTCTATAATTAATTAATAATAATTTATTTAGCCCAAATTAAATTGGGTATAAATTAAAATTAATTATATTATGAATTAATACACATAATTGGACTGTCTTAGGCTAGAAATTAATTTGCCTCGATACTTCAAATTGGTTATTGGTTTTGTGCTTCTAGCAGTGTCTGCCGAGCTATTTTTTGCCATTTGTGCAAATCTGTCGAAAATAACCAAAATTCATCAAAAATAATTATAAAATTAACTAAATTTCAATATGTTCATATTTTAAGTGCACTTTAATTACTTTATAAAAATTAATTATTTTTCGACAAGAATTTAATCGAATTCGCATGAATTTAAGTTAAAAAGGGTATTAAAAGTGTGTAAATTTTTGTGTTTCCTTGTATTATACGGTAATGCCTCGTAACCCTATTTTAAAATGAATATGGGTTAAGGGTGCTATATTTTATTGGTATTAGAGCTACGATTTAGTTGATTATAGGACTAACGTAGCGAGTAAGAGTCTAGCTATACATGTCATATATATAAACTGTAATAGTATAATGATTCCTAACACTTAAAATGTGTTTTTCATATTGAAAATGGATCCTAAATGAGCAATATATGATGATGTTGAAAGTAATGCTCTCGCTCCCGCTCACGCTCAAGGGACAGCGCCGACTGAGTCTAGGTCGATTTCTAGTAGCGAATGGGGAGAGGCTAAGCAAGCCTTCTTCCAAATGATGAGTGAGTGGTTTACAGAATTCGTTCAAACAAATCCGACTGCTCAAAAACCTCCACCCCCACCTATTCCTCAACAAGTTCCAGTTGTACCACAAGTGATAGATTCGATTCGTAAGCATGGTGCTGAGGAGTTTTGAGCTACCATTGATGATGATGCTGAAAGACCTGAGTTCTGGCTTGAGAATACTATCTGAGTATTCGATGAACTATCCTGTACTCTAGATGAGTGTATTAAATGTGTTGTATCCTTACTGAGAGATAATGTGTATTATTGGTAGAAAACATTGATATCAGTAGTCCTAAGGGAATGTGTCACCTGGGTATTCTTTCAGATCGAGTTTCAGAAAAAGTATATAAGCCAGCGATTTCTCGATCAGAAACATAAAGAGTTTCTAAAATTGAAACAGGGTCGAATGACTGTCATTGAATATGAAAAAGAACTCGTACGGTTAAGCAAGTATGCCCGGGAATATGTTTCCACTGAAGAAATCATGTGCAAACATTTCGTAAACGGTTTCAATGAAAATATTAAGCTGTTAGTTGGAATACTTGAATTGGAAAAATTTGTCGTACTAGTTGAGAGGGCTTGTAAAGCCAAGGATCTCAGCAAAGAAAAGAGAAAAGCTGATTTTGAAGTAAGAGATTCGAGAAAGAGATCAGCTAGTAAATCTTATCAGTCTGTATCGAAGAAATTTCAAGACTCGTATAACCGTTCTAATGCATCTGTAGGACATTCAAATAGAGATCGTGAAAAGCAACCTATAAATTCCAAAGCCCAAACTACATTTGTTGCTAGTGTTGGCAGTGTGAGACCTAACCGACCTGAATGTAAACATTGTGGTAAATATAAATGTGTACAATTGTAATATTAGTATTTGATATTAAATAAGATATTTATTATTATTTTTATATTAAGTTAAAGATATTTATTAATTAAATAATTAATTTATAAGATTTTTGTTTGACAAACAAATTGAATAATGATAATTGTAATAAAAATATTGGTACACTTGTAATAAAATAACTAATTTACTTAATATTAAAGTAAAAGATATTTGTTAATTAAATAAACAAAGTAAATAAAAAAATAAAAGAATGAAATAAAAAGAAACAAAGAAAAGAAAGAAACAGAGACATTCGAAACAGAGCAGGAAGAAAAGGGGAAAGAAAAGAAAAAGGAAAAACTAAGAGTTTAAGGTTTAAAGCTTTGATTGGTAAGTCATTTAAGTCCTTTCTATTTAATTTTGATGTTTTAAAAGCTTTAAAATAAGATTTTGATGAAATTAAGTTGATATTTCAAGAGTTCACATGTTTCCAAATAGGGTTCACGCTGGAAATATTATGGAATTAGGGATTTAATTGAATGAATTCTAAGTTAGAATCGATTAAGGGATTAAATTGAAAACTAGGCTATAAGTTTTATGTTGTAGGGACTAAATTAAAGAAATTTTGAAATTAGGAAAATATGCTGGAAATTTTATAGTTAAATATGAGTTTAGACAAAATTTGAATAGAAAAAGAGAGTGAATTAGATTAAGAAAGAAAGTAAGTTTAGTTAGGATTAAATTGGGAATAAGGTAGGAATTGTTTAGAAATTTAATTATTTATTTTAATTAATGCTGTAAATAATAATGTAAATTACTATTATTTTAGTAGCCAACAAAGAACCTGAATCATTGGCACGAAAAGGGAAGGCGAAAGTTATCGAGGAGTAATCGCAAAATTCAGGTTTGTATTACTATAATTCAAATTATTTATTTATTCATTATATGTTTAATTTAATTTATGTATATGGTAAGTAAATTATAAGGTAAGTATATTTGTTGAATATGTATATTATTTTGGTTGTGAAGGATGAATTATAAGGTTTAGATTGTTAAATGAAATGGTAGAAAGGTATATGATATTTTGACATATGAACATTAAGTTGTTAAATGAATGAAGTTTTTAATCAATTTTGAATGATGCGATGATAGTTATTTAAGTTAAAATTATGTTAATGATATAAATACTAGTTAGGTGAATTTGAAACATTGGTATTGGTTGTTTTTTGTTTGAAATTGCAGGGGGTTTTAGATAAGAATAAGCAGAAATACTGTCAAAATTTTTTAAAAATATATATATATTTACGAAAATTTTCCAGAATACTCGAACAAATCCCGTTCTACTTTTAATACATGTTTTGGGCTTCGAGAGTCCAATATAGGGACTTATTTATTAAATTATACTATGAAAGTTATATTAATTGTAAATTATTCGTAAATTATCCGATATGTCTGGTAATGCCTCGTAACCCTGTTTCAGCGACGGTTTAGGGTTAGGGGGTGTTACAATAGGCATCTTTTGGTGTTTTATTGTTGATGGTTCCGCCAGAAGCTGCGTCAACCATTTGCTGAGTCGAGGGATTCAGACCATTGTGGAATGTTTGTACTTGAAGCCAAAGCGGTAACCCATAATGAGGGCACCTTCTTAGTAAGTCCTTGTACCTCTCTCATGCATCGTAAAGTGTTTCTAAATCCATTTGCACAAAAGAAGAGATATCATTATGTAATTTAGCCGTTTTAGCCGGCGGAAAATATTTCAGTAAAAATTTCTCGGTCATTTGTTCCCAAGTAGTGATAGACCCTCGTGGTAACGAGTTCAACCACTGTTTAGCTTTTTTTCTCAGTGAAAAGGGAAACAACCGAAGACGTATGGCATCATCAGAAACGCCATTGATTTTAAATGTATCACAAAATTCTAGAAAGTTTGCTAAGTGAGCGTTGGGATCTTCATCCTGCAAACCATCAAACTAAACAAATTGCTGTATCATCTGAATAGTGTTAGGTTTTAATTCAAAAGTATTTGCAGCTACAGAGCAGTCTAACTATGCAAATTCCAGTTCTGTTAAAGAAGGTTTAGCATAATCATACATAGTACGTGGAGCAGGATTTTGATTAGCCGCAATTGCAGGAGGTAGCTGACTGCCTTGGTTTTCAGCCATCTCGTCAGTTGGGGTTGAGTATCGTCTTCTCGCTCATTCTCCGTGTATAGTAAGCTACGCCTTATTTCTCTTTGATTTTTACGAACTGTGCGATCGATTTCTTCGTCAAAAAGTAATGGTCCTGACGGGTTTCTTCTAGTCATAAACTATAAACACCTGACAAGAGAAAAAATAAGTAAATTAACAAATAATAATAATAATAAACTAAAGTTAAATTGCAAGAAAAATAAATGGCTAAAGTAATAAAAATATAGTGTTCCTAATATTTTGAGTCCCCCGGCAACGGCGCCAAAAACTTGATCGCGTGATTCGTAACAAGTAATAAATATTTATAATGAGGATCAAACCTAGACTAACTATTATCACGACAAAAAAGGCAAGCGCACCTATCGAACAATAGTATAGTAATGGCAAAACTAGGATATCGTACCCAAGGGAACCAAAAGTACTAGTAATAACTATCTTTTTATTATCTAGCCTAAGAATAAAAGGGTTTGTTTATTAAACTAATTAACTAATTTAATTTAAGCAAAGAGAAAATTTGGAAAAAAACTTGAAGAAAAGCAATTGATAAAAACGACACCCAAGGAGGAATCCACCTAGATTTCACTTGTTATCTGACTCTGAACTCGACGATTTATTCACTTGACTTGCTCCGTGAGATTCCCTAACCTATGTTATTATCCCTTTCGAGACTAATAACGTCTAACGCTCAGTTGAATTAATCAAAATTTCTTTCTTAATTAAAACCCCTAGGGAAGCAATAAATTACTCTATGGACTCCTATATTAGGTTTCACCCTAATCCGGCAAAATCTCGTAACCCTATTTCTAGGCGTTCGATCAACTCCACTTAATTATGCCAAATCTACTCTTAGGCAGCGTCTATTCCTCCTCTGCATAAGCACATCAAATCATGAATTAATACCCGAAATATTAACTGAAGCATTAAGAATACATAATTAAGAACAAATCAAGTATTTATCATACAATTCAGATAATAATAACAATATCCATCATAGGTTTTATCCACCTTAGGTATCTAAGGGGTTTAGTTCATAATAAAATAAGAGTACATCTCAAAAGTATAAAAATAACAAAACATGAAGAAAAACTCTAAAACTCCTGAAGGAATTCCTTCAAGTAATTCCTGGCGTGTGGTTTGGTATTCCAGAAAAGTTATGGAAGAGGCCTCCTTATTATGTCACACTTAGGGTGTTTATATAGGCTTTGGATTATCTTTCTTCCTCCCTAAGTATCCTTTTTCCGTGTAAAATACAACTCTTTGAAAAAGGGACACGCTCGTGTGCCATGGCCGTGAGACATGATTTTCAGCTGTGTTCAATCCGTTAAATTGCACACGACCGTGTGGGCTCAATGGCCAGGCCGTGTAAATCATGAAAACCTTGGTCGACACCCCCGAAGGCCACAGGCGTGTGAGATGCCCGTGTGGCAAGGCTTAGGCCATGTCATCTTCTCGATTTGGTCCGTTTTGTCCCTTTTTTGCTCATTTTGGCTCCTTTTGACTCTTGGTGCTCTCCTCAGTACAAAACATGAAATAACCAGATTAAGAGCACCAAAATCCACAAATCTAGTAATAAACATCCATAAATATGCTAAGTATTTGGGGAATAAATATGTATAATTTGGCGTTTATCAAATGGTCAGAGAAATGTCAAAAAAATTTTGATCAGCTGAGAGTTCTTTTGACTGAAGCTCTAGTGTTAGTGCAGCCAAAATCGAATAAAGAATTTGTAATCTCTAGTGATGCATCGTTGAACGGCCTGGGTTGTGTTTTCATGCAGGAAGACAAAGTCATAGCTTACGCCTCGAGACAATTGAAGCCGCATGAAAAGAATTATCCGACGCATGATTTAGAGTTAGTAGCTATTGTGTTTGCGTTGAAGATTTGGCATCATTATCTATTCAGTGAGAAATGTCATGTTTATTCATATCACAAGAGTTTAAATATTTGATGACTCAGAAAGATTTGAATTTGCGACAGCGGAGATAACTAGAATTGTTAAAAGATTACGAGCTAGTGATTTACTACCATCCGGGAAAAGCAAATGTTGTTGCTGATGTATTAAGCTGGAAATCTTTGTTTGCTCTACGTGCAATGAATACTCAGTTGGCTATATCTGAGGATGGCTCAATTGTAGTTGAGTTAAAAGCGAGACAGTTAATTATATAGCAAATTTTTAAGGCTCAAAAGTTTGATAACGAAATGTTAGCAAAACGAGCTCAATGTGATTCGAACCCTGATTCAGAGTTTCAAGTTGATTCCGATGATTGTTTAAAATTTAAAGGCTGAATATGTGTTCCGAGAAATTCAAAATTGATTCAGACGATTTTGAACGAAGCATATAGTATTCATTTATCTGTTCATCCAGGAAGCACGAAAATGTATAATGACTTGAAACAATTCTATTGGTGGCATGGTATGAAACGTTACATTTCAGAATTTGTTTTTAAATGTTTGATTTGTCAGCAAGTTAAAGCTGAGCATCAAGTCTCGTCTGGTTTATTGTAGCCGATTATGATTCCCGAGTGGAAATGGGATAGAGTGACTATGGATTTTTTTTCGAGTTTGCCCCTATCTCCGAGAAAGAAAGATGCAATATGTGTTGTTGTTGATCGATTGACAAAATCAGCTCATTTTATTCTGGTGCGTACAGATTATTCGCTTGACAAGCTTGCTGAGTTATACATCTCCGAGGTTGTGAGATTACACGAATACCTGTTTCTATTATTTTAGATAGAGATCCGAGATTTACAACGAAATTTTGGAAGAAACTGCAAGATGCACTGGGTACAAAACTACATTTTAGTACTGCATTTCATCCGCAGACGGATGGTCAATTTGAACAAGTTATTCAGATACTTGAGGATATGTTGAGATGTTGCATTCTTGAGTTCAAAGGTACATGGGAAAAGTATTTTCCATTGATTGAATTTACATATAACAATAGTTTTCAATCGAGTATTAAAATGACACCTTACGAAGCATTGTACGGTCGTAAATGTCAAACGCCGTTGTATTGGACTGAACTAAGTGAGAATAAGATTCACGGGGTTAATCTGATTAGAGAAACAGAAGAAAAAGTAAAAGTAATTTCTGATAGTTTGAAAGCAGCGTCAGATCTACAGAAATCATACACAGACTTGAAACGGAAAAATATTGAGTTTCAAATCGGGGATAAAGTATTTTTGAAAATATCTCCGTGGAAGAAAATACTTCGATTTGTTCATAAAGGTAAATTGAGTCCGAGATATATCGGGCCGTGTGAGATTATCGAGCAAGTTGAACCAGAGGATTATCGGCTAGCATTGCCGTCTGAGTTAGAAAAGATTCATAATATATTTTATGTATCGATACTACGAAGGTACAAATCTGATCCTTTGCATATTATTTCCCCGACTAAAGTTGAGATTCAATCAGATCTATCGTATAGTGAAGAACTGATCCGAATTCTAGCTTGTGAAATCAAAGAATTGAGAAATAAAAGAATAGCATTAGTAAAAGTATTATGGCATCGAAACGGATTTGAAGAAGCTACGTGGGAACCCGAGGATAATATGAGAAAACAATACCCAAAACTATTCGCTGGTAAGATTTTCGGGGACGAAAATCCCTAAGGGGAAGAGTTCTAACAACCCGATTTTAGCTAAATCAGAATAGTGGTTTCGGAACCACAAATATAAGGTTGTAAAATTATTTTAATATTATTTTTGGAGTTTAAATTATGTGAATCTATATGTGTGAAAATTTCATGAGCTAATTTTATCGTTTAATAGCTCAATTTGAGAAAAAAGACTAAATCGCGTAAAATGAAAAAGTTGCATTCCATTTGTTAAAAGTGCTTAATTGTCATGGCTTATTAAATGAAAGATCCTTATGTTATAATTAGACTATTGATAGTGGAAATTTCCATCAATAGGCATCCATTAAGTTGTTTTTAAATGGTTTAATTAAGGTTAAAATTGTAAAATGGTTATTAAATGATAACTAAAGTAAAACAAAACCAAATGTTCATCTTTATTCATCTTTTTGACCGAAACTAAGGAAAGAAATAAGGTTTAGGAAGCTTTCATGCATTCAGCCATCTTTAAGCTTGAGTGTAAGTCCGTTTTAGCTCGGTTTTTGATGATTTCTATGTTTTTGTGATCGTTACTCGTGTTCTAGCTAGACCATGCTTCAATTTTTGAAAGTGTTAATGATTTTGAAAGTTTCCATTGATGAATGCTTAAGTTCTTGAATGTTTAATGATGGAAAATGAGTATTTGTTGATAGATTATTATGTTTTATAAAGTGATTTTTAGTGAAATTGCATAAAAGGGAAAAATATGTGGTTAAATGTGTGAAATAAATGAAAATATGGGCTGATATGAACCTGTATGAAATTCAGCTAGCATGAAATTAGAAAAAAATTGTGTAATTTGTAATTTTGTGAAATAAGGACTAAATTGTAAGAAATGTGAAATTATAGGGGCTAATGTGTAAAATGCACCAAATTGTGTGCTTTGGATGAAATTGAATGAATTGAGGAATAAAAGAGTTAATTTTAAATTTATATAGATCCTAAAAGAAAGAAATCAGATTTAGTTCAAGGGAAAACGAAAGTTATCGAGTAATCGATCCGATTCATCTATTTCGGCTACGAGGTAAGTTCATATGCAAATAAATGTCTTTGAATTGAATTATATATGTTTTATTATCATTGGATTACTATGAATGTCGAACGAGCAAGTACAAGCATGAATCGACGAAGTTACGACATCCGAAAGTCCCGTACAAACCCTGGGAATTGTATAGGATACGAATGTCATGACATTAGGATCATCAAAATGTGATTACATGTAAGACCATGTCTGGGACATTGGCATCATTAATCGATTTCGTGTAAGACCCTTTATGGGACAGTGGCATCGATATATGATTACATGTAAGACCATATCTGGGATATGGCATTGTTTGAGCTTATGTGATTTTCGAGTATCCTTAACGATTCTGAATGGTTCAACGGGCAAAGTCAAGTCGAGAAAGAATATGTGAATGAACTAAGTGACTCAGATACGTATGGAATTCATACGAGTATTAAAAAGGGGAAATCTTTAATGAACTCAATTAAGACATTGAATATATGTGTTCAATGGAAAAGGTTTGTAAATTTGAATGAAATTAGCTATGTTAAACATATTTGAATTGAAATGCAAATGTTCATGTGATAGCTTTATTTGTATATGGTTTACTAAGCTTTTAAAGCTTACTTTGTGTGTTAATTCCATATTTTATAGATTATCGAAGCTAGCTTAGACTCTGGGATTGTCGGGAAACGTCATCACACTATCGATCAACTAGTTGGTACTTCTGAAGCTTCGTATATATGGTATATGACATGTATAGGCTAGTTTCATTTTGATATGTTTTGAGTCATGAATGTAGCCATTAGATTTGGCTTACAAATGATGTAAATGTTGGTGTGAATTTGGCCATTTAAGTTGGCTTAAGTTATGTGTTTGATAAGTTATTTATGTGATGTATATAATGCCTTATATGTTGACTTGTTTGGTATAGTTATATGGTTGTTATTTTAATTAGTTGTAAATGGGAGTATTAAGGCTGGAATAATGGTATGTTGTGACTTGATTATGTGATATTGAAATGGTAAGTCTTGTAGCTTGAAATAGGTGATAAGATGATGATGAAATACATTTAGAAGTTATGCAAGTTTGATAGTTTTGGCATGATTGTGGTTGAGAATTTAAGCAGTGAAATGGTTGATTATGAAATGACATGAATTATATGTGATTTGGTATGTTTTGGCTGTCTATATATGCAATAAAATGATACCATTTTGATGGCTAGGTGAGCATGAGAATAGGGTGGCAAATTGACTTTGCAAATAGCCTAATTTTGTCCACACGGGCGTGTGTCTCAGCCGTGTGCGACACACGGTCATGTTATACGGCCGTGTGCCCCCTGGGGTACCCTTCGATTTAAATTCAATATACCCTACAGTTTTGACACGGCCTAGACACACAAGCGTGTCTACTGGCCATGTATAACACACGGGCTGGCACATGGGCATGTGGTCGGCCGTGTAACCCAAGTCAGTAACCCCCCTTAGATTTCACACGGCCTGGTACACGGGCATATCCTCGGCCGTGTGATGCAAGGCAGTATGTATGCCCTGTTTTCACACGGTCTGTGACACGGGCGTGTCTAGTAGCCGTTTGAGGCACATGGCATGTTCACACAGGCGTGTGACCCTGAAATATTAGAAAATTTTCTATGTATCTCAAAGTTTGTGAATGTTATCGGTTTAGTCCCGAACCACTTTTAAGCATGTTTTAAGATCTCTTAGGACCTTATAAGGGACAAAGTGATTGAGATGAATGGATTATGAATATGATTGCATAAATGTTTGTAAATGTGATGTATTATACGGTAATGCCTCGTAACCCTATTCCAGCAACGGATACGGGTTAGAGGTGTTACAATGGGAGTGGGTATTTATAGTGAAGGTTGGTAGGTGAGTTTACTAAAATGACATGTAGAATCCCCCAATATACTCCCTTGTTTGGATGGTTTGGTAACCCAATTGTTTACCAGACTACTTCATCAATTAATCCATCTTCAATTGGATCAAATCAACTTCTTCATGACCCATTTTGCATGTGTTTTCCGTCCATATAGAGTGAATTTGGGCATGTCCATGTAACTTTATTTTATAAACAAATCATGCATAATTTCATTGGTCCAACTGCATTAAATAATATTAAGATTAATATGTAGCATAAAATAATTAAAGTATGCAAAAATTTAATGCAAAATAGCATAATATTACATTTTTCACTAAATCATTCCCATTATTGAACTATAAACAGAATTCACTCAATTAATGATCAATTACTCAGAATTAATATTATTTTTAAGTAAAAAGGTGCCAAAAACAACTATAAAAGCTTTATATAAATTAGAGTTTACAGTACTCACAATCCTATGGCATGATAACTATATTCAATGGTTTCAAGATATCACAAGGCCAAAATCTCCACAATTACACATATTTACTTATTGTTTTAATGCACATAATCTCATTCACAATGCATGCTTAACAGATACATATTTCATTGCAATTTAAATGCCACAATAGTGCTCATTGAGAGATCATATATTAGACTTCATACGTGTGCATATAATATCAATAAATCACATATCACACTAATGTATTTTTACATAGTAACTGTTGCATTAGCATCCTATATCACGACACATCTTACTTAGGCATGAATTTTCATCAAGGCAAAAAGTATAGGAAAGACTTACTCTCCGAACTTAGGATAGGGTTTTAGGCTAATCCTAAGCTCCCGATTAACACTATGAATCGTGCATACTAGCAGCGACTCTGGAACATTCACCAATCACGCTTCCGCTTACTAGTCAAAAGTTCAAACAAGCTTCTCCTTACTTTTTGTCTTACTTGTAGGGGCTCTTGATTGACCTGACACTCTTTATTTGTTGGAAATGACAATCTATAACTCCAATTCGGATTTGAACACAAGAAGAAAAATAACAAGATTGGGGAAAAAAAACGTGATTTTCTTTTGCAATTGGGGGTTATCTTGGTGTTTGGGAAGCTAATAAATTTGAAAGGATGAGTCAATTTCGAAGGAAACTCTCTGATTTAGGTTATGGGAAATTTTTTGAATGAGTTTAGGTTTTGAGAAGGAAGAAGATGGTAGGTGACTCCATGTAGGAAATACATTTTCAAAAATTGGGCAATTTGCCCTATTGGGCACTCTCTATTTCTTCCCTTTTTCAATTATATTCTAACTAAATTAAAGTCCATTGTTTTTTCAATTAGACATCGTAATTGAATTTTTTTTAAGTCAATTAAAACCTGATTATGTTATTTTAATACTTTAATTAATTATTTACGACCCTAATTTCAGTATCTGACTCAAACTTTCGATTTAATAACTGAATTCTATTAACTTGATTTTCGAGATATGACATTCTAACCCAACAGTGATCCAAGATGTCGCAACAACAAAGGCACCATTCTCTCCCCTTACGACCACTCCAAAGCTTATCTTTGTGGTGTGCATGTTATATCAAAAAGTAAAATGGTCATTCTATTAAAAATTGCATCCATTTTTATTGTTAAGTGTTGAGATGATTGACAAAGCAACCAAATAGTGACATGTGGCATGCGACGTGTGGCTCATGCTGATGTGGTATTATTTTTTAAAAATCCTAAAAATAAATATTTTGTAATTATTAAAAACCATATAAGGATGGACCTTAAAAGTTATACAAAATATAAAAATACATAATACGCATAGGTATCTTCTTAATCGAGTTGATATTTTAGTTAATCAAGTTGACCAGTTCTATTTTATTAATTTCTTATAATTTTTAACAAGTTTTATATATAATTCAAATATATATATATATACACAAATATATACAATAGTATCTTTTCATAATAACTTATTAATATTTTAAAAATTAATACTTATTCATAATTTCATATAATTCTTAATCATTTAAATAAATTTCTATAATTTTGTATGATTTTTATAATTATTTAATAATTATTTAAGAAACCACTCTAGAATGAATCTGGATAAATTGTTGTCTAAGATTATTTGAATATGGACAACCATTTGTTCATGTTCATTCTAAACGTTGTTTTTTAATCACTCCAATATTTTTTAAAAAATAATTTCTTATCATTTCTAAATAATTTTCTATAATTTTCAATTATATAAAAATACATCTAAAACAAACTTGAACAACTGTTTGTCTAGGATAAATCTGGACACCACGTATCACTATCTAATTGCTCTGTCAACCACGACATAATTTAAATAGTAGAAATGGATGAAATTTTTAACAGAACGGTCAATTTGCTCTTTAATGTAACATATGTGAACTAATTTATCTAATTTTTTAGTAAAGAGGTAAAATGTAATTTGACTACTAGTATAGGGGCCTCATAGTACTTTATTGCCACTCATCATTTAATTCCACGTCCCTTAAAATAATTTTTTTTGAAAAAGTCAAATAACGCTTAATAGCACAAATGGATAAATTTTTTAATAGAAATATTAGTTTGTACTTTTTTTTAACGTACATGAATTAATTTATTCATTTATTTAGTAGAGGGGACAAAATACAATCTGAGTATCCATATTACTTTTACTAAAATTTAATTCTTCTTCATAATTTTTTTCCCATTTTTAGAAGAGAATTTTAGTTAAAAATCTTTTGTCCTACTATACTCACTTTTTTTAACAAGTTCCCTTTTTTGCTGACTTATTGTTCGATGTAAAATGTAGTAACGGCTCCAATGTTTATGGACATAGATCATTGCCACAAATCTTTTGTGTACCATATAATAATCAAAATTAAAGTATTTTATCCGCTTTTCACCAAATCTTAAAATGATTTTCTTTTTATTTTCTTTTATTTTTTTTATGGACAAAACAGTCTTCAAAGTTGCCAACTAGGAAAACGTGTTAAATAAGCATCACACATCAAATTGTTCTGCTACACATTGGGTGGCGAGAAGAACTTCAGTGTTTTCTTTTACCTTTTGATGAACTGATTGTCTTCAATTTTTTTTTTTTTTAATTTGTAGAAATACTTTGAAATGCTTGGCATTACTCAATGAAATATTTCTATTAAAAAAATGCTATTGATATTAACTTAAGATGCACTTTTATTCATGAGATTATTTCTCTTTAAAATAAAATTACTATTGGGACAGAAACATTCTCTCTTTCATTCTTTTCCTCATTTGCATTAGTTCTCATTTTCTAAAATTTGCACACAAATCAAAACCAAGAATTTCTACGAGGCCAGCTAAACGACATGTCGTAGATTCGATCCCACTTCTTCTCGTTGCACTCATCGCCCACTGCTTTGGCTATCTTCAAAACCTCCTTTTTGGTCTTTTCTATTCCATCAGCCTCCTCCACTGCCTCAACCAGACCACTAATTTTATCAACGATGCCGGAGTCATAGGTTCTAGCCTGGTTAACCTTATCGTACTCGTGGAGCAACTCAACTTGAATAAGGTTTTTCATATAGATACTATTACGAGGGAGGAGCTTCCAATTTTGTGGTATGATGTGGTGTGTTTGTGCAGGATAAGAGATGAGGAACATGTGAGGAAACTCGATTGTTGTCACGTATTTCATAAGGATGGCTTTCACGGTTGGCTTCACCATCTCAAGTTTTATTGCCCACTTTGTCAATCCCCACTCAAAATCGATTGACAAGTCTATTTCACACGAAACCAAGTTAGTGACCATTTATTTACCTAGTTTGCACTTTGTTGATTGGATGGGTGACGATGACAATGTTAGAAACTATTTTGGTGTTATACCTCCTTATATTTTCTTCTTTTAGTTTGCTCGAAGTATTATATTAGATATTGTTCAAATTAAATATTGAAAACATCAATTTCATAAACTAATATATTAATATGTTTTGCTTGCAATGATAGGCTTATTTGGGGTGGATAAATGAGATTTAGAATTACTAAATTCACTATTTCTTCTTCTAAGACTTTATTTTTATAGATGGAGGTTCAACTGATCCAAAAAATTCCTATTGGTTTTTCAACCACCTCAAACAAACTAATTTGGCAATTTTCTAAAAATAGGGAATATGAGGTTCAAATAGAAATATTGTATCCTCTCATCATCTAGGCCTTTTCTTATTGGGGAATTATTGAGTAGAGTTAATAATAACAATAGTTGGTGTGGTGAAGCCTATGGAAGCTCCAACCTCCTCAAAAAAAAAAAAAAAATCTTTGGAGAGTATGTCATAATGTGTTGATGACCAAGGAAAACATCACAAAAAGGATTGGGCATCATGATTCAAGCTGCCCTCGAGATTATTCGGAGGCAGAAACATTGGAACATATCCTTTTTTCTTTCTATCCATATGCTAGAGCAACATGGGCGGCATCAAGTTTGAAGTACTCTCTAAGACGAGAAGGTTTTGGTATCTTTCAACATTGGTGGCATGAGATAATATGAGATTTCCTCAGTATTGAAGCATTTAGTTCAACAACTCTGATTGCTAATCTTTATTGGTCTAAATGGAAAACTCATGTTTGGTGGAAGTAGTTCCAATCTGATTGAGGTCTAACATGGGCCTATAGCTCATACCTTGAGTTCCTTCGAGTCATTCTGAATTGAACACTACGAAGAAGAGCAAATCTGACTGAGGTTTCATGGCAGTAACCTGGAGAGGGTTGTATTAAAATCAACTATAACACTTTTATGGTCAAGGATAACCCAATATCAAGTACTAGCATTGGTTTGTCGAGACTCAAATTCTAATATCATCGTCAGGATTAATCGTCAATTCGTTCTATTGAGGTGGCTGAAGCGATGACAATCAAAGAAGCATGCTCTATCATTGATCATAGAAATTGGTCTCAAGTTTTATATTATCAGATAGCAAAGCTATTGTGGATCAATTTTTTACTTCTAAATAGGGGATTTCCTGGAGACTATTTTCTATTATTGATTCCATTAAGACTTTCCTTGCAGCTAATTCACAAGTTCAATGCTCATTTGTTGGTAGGGAAGTAAATTGACTAGCAAACAAGGTGACCGTTTGTACTAGGAGAGGGACTTGCCTTCCTAATTGGATTAATCAAATCCGAACTGAATGGGGGTTTATTGATGTAATTTTCTCCCGACCTTCCTTCGTATCGGGTTTCCGATGAATAAAATTTTTTGTCAATGGTGTGAAACTCTTAAGGATAAATTACAATAGAGGTAGCTTACCTATAGATAAGTTTTTCATTTTGGTTATCAACTATAAAAAGTTTCAAAAAATCACTCAAGTATTCTTTTTTCTTTTTTTTCTTTTTTTTTTTGTCATTAGTAGTGTCTAACGAAATGCTGACGTGGACTGTTTTCTCACACCTGCTTATGTGGATTTTTTTAAACATAATATGTTGGATAAAACACATTAGTGAACAAAAATAATTAATTATAAATAAACACATATAAAATAAAATATGAACATAATTATTTATAGTTAATTTATCAAATATGAAAAGCAAATAAAACAATAATAAACAATTGAAATAAAGGAGAATTGAGGTTTTACGAAACGTTGAGGCCCGTGAAACACAGTTTCCTTAAGACAGATTCGGCCGCTCCTACGGTACTTGGATTAACGTTAGTCGAAATTCTCCCAAGATACAACAACAACAATGATCGAAGTAGTAGCACCTCTACCATAATCAATCGAATGAACAATACATTTTTCTATCGTTGGAATATTTAGAAAACATGAAAGATGAAAAAGGAGATTTTTGAGAACAACATAATTTCGGCAAGAGAAATTCTTAGAGAGTATGAGAGTGTGTAAAAACTCTTCAGAATCATGGCCTTTTATAGGCATGGAGAATGTTAGAATTTTGGAAAAATATCCCAAAATTCAAAATCTAAATAATGTGTAGGATAGAAGATATAAAATATATATATATTAGAAAAAAAAAGAAAGAAAAAATGATATACTTTAACAATTTGTTCTCAATTAAATCTACAACAAATTGGAGAACGGGCGTCCGTTACCATTAGCTAAAATTTGTCATTTTGAGGGTAACCAACCTAAGCTCATCTTTTCCCTATCAAATATTAATTAGGTATCCATAAATGAAATTTTGTCCACTTGTTAAGTAAAAAAAAACTATTTTTGGTAAAATAGGCTTAAAAAACCAATCCCCTTTTATAGTCCCACATCTTCACTTCTTAACCCCATTAAAAATGAAATCATCTACAAACTTAAGGGAGAAAAATGATCAGAATGGGACAGACTCAATATTAGAATGACACAAACCAACAACTAACTTTTTAAATTAATATTATCTTAAATCACAATATTGCATAAAATAATTTTGAAAAAAATGAAAATTTTCATTAAAAATTTCATTGAAAAATTCTTGAGAAACAACAAGCATGGTAGAATGGTGGTCAAAATCTTCAATTTTATTTTAGGGTATAAAAAATTGACTTATTTGATTTCTTAGTTTGTTTGGAACTTGAAGACAAAAAGAGGCATGAATGAGGCTAGATAGAGTGGTGGTAAGAGGCTTATTTGGTAATGGCAACTTGAGTACATTAAAGGGGTTGGATGTAAAGAGAAAGAGAAGACTAGAATAGTGTGGTGGTAAGAGGCTTGTTCGATGACAAGGGATATGTGAACAAAGACAAATGGCAACTAAGGTGTAGTTTTTTTTTTTTTTTTTGAAAAATTTTGATTTGATTATGAATAAGATAACTTTGAAACATGAAAAATGTTTGATTTGGGGTTAACCAAGATTTGAAGGGTTCTATTATAATTAGCTTTATAAAATTTTGTTACATAAAATTACTGGGAAATTATATGGGCATGATGTGGAAATTAGGTGGCAAATTAACGTTTGAGTTAATAGCCATGTAGGATCTTTCGGTAAAGAGTTAATGACCACTTACCAAAATTAAAAAAAAAAATTGATTAATTTGGTGATGATTTTATAACTTTTTATAGCTGGTGATAAACAAAAATTTATACATTGTAAAGAGACACGAGCATGGTTGAATGACTTTTATTATAGTTTACTGAACTTTTAAAATTAAAAAAAGTTTCAAAAAGAAATGACTTCTAACGAAATTTAAGAAAAAAAAAACATTAGTGACCTTTTTTTTTCCAAATGATGTTACTTTTTCGAAAAATTCTCATTGAATTTACACCTTAATCCCCACCTTTTTTATAGAGAAGGAAAAGAAAACAAAATGCTAATGACATAAGCGCGTGCGGAACAAGATCGAAAGTTGTCCAAGTTATAGATTTGACCTAGAGCTCTAGACAAATTGTCGGAAACTTGATGTTCGAAACATCATGAAATGAAAAAAAAATTGAGTTAGATATAAGACTTAAAAGACATCAAATAAACTCAAGCAATTATGAAAGAAAGAACATGTAACAGCCCAATTTCGGTGAAATCGAAATAGTAGTTTCGGGACCACAAATCTGAGCCAAAAAAATTTATTTTATTTTTCTTTTATGGTTCGTAATATGATACAAATTTCATGTGAAAATTTTGATAAAATTTTTTTACGGATTATGTGTTTAATTACGGGAAGGACCAAATCGCATAAAATGCAAAAGTGAATTCTAGTAGCTAGAAGGATCAAATAGCTATGGAATTCAAAAATTAAGGTCCTTATATGGTAATTATACCATTAATAAAAAGATAGTAGATATATTTGGATGATTCATCCATGGAAAATTAGAAAAAGGCTAAAGACTAAATTGAAAATCAAAATAATTAAAATATGATAAATTATTAAATAGAAATAAAAATCATTTTTATCATCTTCTTCCCCAAAATATGCCATGGAAACCCTAGGAGAGAGAGAGAAGAAACTTTCTTGGCCAAATTGGATCTAGATAGACCAAATTCGGAGCTAGAACGAGGAAAAGAGGGAAATGTCAGATTAGTAGATTTTACGTACAAGAACATTTGTCGAGGTAAGTTCGTGTAACTAATTTGTGTATGTTTATATGCTTGAATTAAATGTTGCGTTGTGAATTGTATAAATATATATATATATATGTGTGTGTGTGTGTGTGTGTGTGTGTGTGACATTGAAATTGTATCTGACAAAGCCCGATCAACAATAATGCCCGAAAAATGATAAATGATAAAAATGTTACTTTTATGCTTGAAATGAATGTGGGATGTGTTTATTTGAATTATATGAATGTTATAGATGTATAAAATAATCACATGCCTGATAATGCTTGAAGAATGTTAAATCCTGTTTGAATAAATGAAAATTGATGGATAAATGTGATTTCCCTTATGGATTGAGGTCCTACATTTGTTGCTTACAGGATTTAGCTCTGACGAGTAATCCTTTGACCTCATTTCTGATAGGATTTAACCTGGATAGGTAATCTTGATATAAGTCCTCTCGAGCATATGTTATGGATTGGATTTAGCCCGGACAGGAAATTCAGATCAAGCTCTTTAAAGCATATGTCATAAGAAGGATTTAGCCTGGACTAATAATCCTAACTAAGCTCTATTGTGTATATATACATTGGAGACAGGAGTTAGCCTGGACTAGTAATCCTATTGTATACATATGTGGCTTGAGAGTGTACTCTCTGAAATAGTACCTTATAGGTACCATTGGATATGAATCGACGGATCCTGATTTGTACACCTCGAGTGTACTACCTATGTATCCATCGATATTTCAGATAAATTCAAAGTGTGACAATTCCAGACATGAGAAGATATGAATAACAAAATGAGTTATTACACGTATTCGTTTGAAATACAAGAAAATGATGATACATGACAAGTGGTATATGAAAGTATGAGATGATGATATTTGTACATGGAAATTATCTGATGAGAATGTTCATCCTTGATTATAGACTTGTACACCTTGAGTGTACCACTACTCGTGTGACCTTGATGTTTTGATGATATGAGTAAAGTTCTGACATGAAATAATCTGAACTCGATATGAACTATTATGAAATTATACTTGTAATGTAAAGAGATGATTTATACATGTTAAATGAATACATGTTGTGGAAAACATATGTCCATGGAAACTTCATTATTTTTGAACCCATATATGTTTTGATATTATTATGAAATATATGACTAACAAGGGCAATGAGTATATGTATAGGGCTTGAGGTCAAATTGATTGAATATGCCTTACATAGGTACCTCAAAATAGAATGAATGGTAAGTTAAGTACCATGTTATACGAACTTACTAAGCATTTTATGCTACTTAGTTTTATTTCCTTCTTTTAGAGTAAATCAGAAGCTCGTTGGATTGGAAGCTTGGCGGGAGATCACTCACATCCATTGGCCTTTTTCGGTACATATGGTAAATCATTTATGGTTATAATGGCATGTATAGGTTATATTGGTCATATTGGCATGTAAATGTAAATGATTATTGTAATCTAGCCCTTGGAATGGCTAGTGAGGTTTTTGTTTTGGTACATGTATATATGTATTTAAATTTATTTTATAGAGATAACATAAGTTTTTATTATTGATTGATTGAGAAAGGTGAAATGAGTATGCCTATAAAAAGTAAGTTTAAAAGCATGAATGCATGTAACAATATATCATGTTAGATGTTATAAATTGCTTGAATTCAATGCTTGGATTGGTTGGTATTTGTATATAAGTTTGGTGCAGGAATTTGGTATAATTTTGGGTAAGAAATGAAGCTAGGAATGACTTTATTTTGTCCACACGGGTGTGTGTCTAGACCGTGTATGACACATGGCCTAGTATATGGGCGAGTGGTTAGTCCGTGTGTCCCCTGCATCTTAAATTCGAGAAAATAGAATGCTCATAATTGAGCACATGGGCAGGGACAAGGGCGTGTGTCTCAGTCGTGTGCGCTACATAGCCTAGAACACGGACGTGTGTCTTGGCCGTGTGAAACCTGCACCTAATTTCGAAAATAATTAATTAACCACACGGCCTAGCACACAGGCGTATGGCATGGCCGTGTGCACAAGTCAGAGAGTTACATGGGGTCGAACACGGCCTGTAGCACGGCCGTGTCCCTCGGACCACATGGGTGTGTGTGCCCTATAACTTGGAAAATTTTTGAAATTTCGCGAAAAATTCTTAAAGTCTCTGATTAAGTCTCGGCTCGATTATAATGCTAGTATTAGGCCTCGAGGGTCCATTTAAGGGACGTTATAAATAATCTTAGAAAAAGAACAGTGATTGACATGATTTATTTGTAAATGTTCTGAAAGTTCTGGTAATACTTTGTAACCCTGTTCCGGTGACGGATATGGGTTAGGGGTATTATAGAACAAGAAAATCGAATAAGAATAAGGGATCTTAAAGAAGTCCAAGTTAGTTTATGAGAGAACTTGTTCTTGATGGATTCCAATTGAAATAAAGTTACCAAGATGAGAAAATAAATTAATAATAATAGATACTTATAAGAAAATACCAAAATTCGAATGAAAATTCAAAAAAAATGAGTAAGGAAGGTGAACCAGCCAAGAATAATGAAGATCCACTAAATTGAAGCGTATTGTGACCAATCTTGATGAGAAAATAGGTAGTTAATTCATATTTGAACAACGAAGCAAAAAAGATTAATTATTGAACTAAAAGAATGAAAGAAAAAGAAATCAAAGCACAAAGAAAGGGAAGGATAGCCAAGGAAGAGTCCAACAAGAGGTTGAATAGGGTCTCTTAGAAGAAATTAAATCATTCTTGAACCCCAAGAAAGCTTCCAAATAGATCTGAAATAAAAAAAATCAAAATATTTTATTATAATGAATTTTTAAGTCAAAATAAAATTGTTTTGTAACAAAAGAATTCTACACAATGAAAGAAGAGGAGATCTCCTATTGTTGAAGGTTTCTTGATGACTAATTATGAGAGAAAGTCTCTTCTTGGTTGTTTATGATTTGAAATTGAATCAAACAAAAGATTAGAATAATAATAGCAAGAATCGAACAATAAAAAAAAAAAAAAAAAAAAAAGAAGATGGAATTGATGTGATATATGTCTTAAGGAGCCTTAGAATCAAAGAATCCACAACCCCTTCAAATGAATCTAATCTCCCCTCCAAGAAAGTGTTTTTGGCAAGTTCAAACTTGAAGATGATTCCAACAATCTAAAAGATTGTTAAAACTTCTTGTAGAAAAACTTAAGAAAAATTATTAAAGAGATTAAACTTAAAGAATATTTATTTAAGAAAAAGATTAATAAATAACAAGGGACCCTATATATAGCCTCTCAAATGTTAACTTATGTCCTTAAATTTAGGATTTTAATAAGTATGCCAACTAAGCATGACAACTCATCAAATAACTAACTAACTAATTAACATGTGAAAAAATATGGTAAGTGTGGAATTCATGGGAAATTCAATCAAGGCTTACAATAGGCTCCTTGGGCTGATTTTTTACACAATGATCCATTTATTGAATAAAACTTGAATAGGAAAATTAAAATATTTACAAATTTGGTCATTTTGACAATTTGGCAAAATATTCAACTAACTCATTCTCCAAACTTCATATTGGGCTTGTGGACATCCTAATGAACCGTTTTTCAAGGACTTGGACTTGTGCTCTATTTGCTCTCGAAATTGGCTCATTCAAGCTCGTAAGTGTGATCCATTGCGCACCAACTTCAAGAATTGATTTCTTGGATCAATAATTCCAATATTTGAAATGTTGATTTTCTTGATTCTTGAAATCATCCAAAAAAACAAAATTGGAGTAAGATTCAATTTCTTGGTTTTCTTGAAAATAAAAAAGTGAATCTTGATTTTTTTTTCTTCTCTTCATATGCGCTTCTAAAGCCTTTTGAAGTTTTGGATAGTCTCATTCAATCTTGCCTTGATCTACTTTGCTTTTGAACTTGTTATTGGGTCTTGAGGTAAAGAAAGCCCATCACGTTTACAATCTTCTTTTTGGGCATTGATACTTGCATCAGCTAAACTATAGCAAATCTCTGTATGGTTTTTTACTCATCATTTTCATGCATGATTGAAAGAACTTCATCTTATAACCCTCGTAAAGTATGCAATCCCAAACTCTTGCTCATCATTAAGCTCGTTAAAGCATTTGCTACTTTATTCCCTTTTTGTATGTGCGTAGAATTATAACCTCTCAATCTTATCGAATCAATCTTCCACTAGGACGGATGATTATGTTGTATGTTGTATCATCAAAACTGCTACTTAACAACTTTACAGTCGCAAGGCTATCTAATTCCAGAATGATTTTCTTAGCATCATAAGACCAGACCAGTTTTATCCCATAAAAAATTTCCCATAGTTCTATTTCATTAATAGAACACTTATTAATTCTTTATGCAAACCCAAAGATCCAATTCCTATTATGTTCTAGAATGACCTCCTGCAACAACCATTTCCTCTACGCTCTTATATACTTCATCAATATTGATTTTAAGCTACCTTATAGATTTTAATTCCCATTTAACCAGTCTCCACTCCTTGTTCTATGTTCTAGCATTATCCAACAACTAATCCCATGTGTTAGCATAATATTCTAGCCACAATATTAGGGTCATTTCTCATCATTATTATTGAAATCGGATTGGACTGATTGTGTAACACCCCTAGCTCAGCCCGATCGTCAAACCCGAGTTACAAGATGCTACTACAGTTACCAAAACAAATCACATTCAAATCATGATTCAAAATACTGCTACATACTAATTCATGTCATAATATCATGTATAATGTGAAATACAAACAAACCAAGTCTAAATCGAGTTTAAGAAAGCTCTAAAGTTGACATGAGCATGAAAAATGACCATATTGAAAACTTTTCAAAATTTGAGTTTAGGTATCGATACCAAAATTCAGTATCGATACCTTTTTGGCATTCTGCCAATTTTTACAATCTAAAACAAGTCATTTTATATCGATACCAATATACAATTATAAATACCCATCCTCAGTGATCGATATTTTATACTGGTGTCGATACCAAATTTGTATTCTGTCACTTTAAAACATTGTTAATTTGGTAAAGTACCGATACTCTTATTCAAGGTATTGATACTTAATGCCAAAAAAGGTCAAAATCATCACATTTTAGCACTTATTCATGCTCAAACCAAATGTTATCTAAATTGGTGCCTTAGGTACAATCAAGGCCTACACAAAAACTATTTAACACAATACAATCAATCATCAAAAAATCCTAAAATTTCACTAGCCAATAGGCCATCACTTGGCACCATTTCACAACAAGATTATATGCAAACCATTCCATCAAGTTATACCATTTCAACCATTCCATATAACATGATATCCCATATGTATTTTTACATAATACAACACTACTAGTTAAATATGATCAAGTGTCATTTTCTTAGATGCTCATAATCAACTATGATTCAAGCATACTTAACATTACAAATAACATGACACTTCTGACTACATGCCACATATAATCGAGTTCAAATGATTAAAAATCTATCGAATCAAGTGATGAATAGTGTGAGCTCCTCGAAGATTCGATTGACACATTCCAAAAGTCAAAATCTACAAGAAAAGAAAAAAAAAAGGTAAGGATTATGAAATGCTTAGTGAGCTCACATGTAGTTAACAATTAACTTACCTCAAATAACAAGTAAATATGTAAAGCTAACATGAATAATCAAGTTTACCTAGTTCATCAAAGCACAATACAACATTTCATTTCAATTTAACCACATCTCATTCATAGATATACATATATTCAAACTTGACATTAGATCCTTCATTATGATATCTTTGAGCATTTTGCACAACACATTTTGTTTTCACCTTTCATATTAATTGTATTAGCTGATGAAGCTTAGTAAACAACTCAAGTAGATAGGTATTAGTTTCATCAAAGGCTCATCTGAGCTGAGCATACAATCGTGTTAGATTACCTATACGGGATAAACCTTTAATTGACATATCAAATAGCTTGGCCAGAGCTATAAATACATGTAAGGTTACCAGTCTAGGCTAAATCTATACCACATGTATCTTCAAGCAACAAACGCTGGAGCTCAGTATAATCAGAAATCAACTAGTAACCATGTGTAAGATACGTTAAAAAAGTTTCATCAGGGAAATTTCTATCATACAAGTTCATAGTTACCCATTTTCAATTAAACCTAAATCTCACCCTTTTTGTACTAAATTGTAAATAAATCAAAGCTCACTAATTTTATAAATATTCACATTATAACAAATATTTAAGATTCAAAACATAAGTATACCATATGAACTTACCTGAAAAAATCAGCAAATTAGATTCACATCAGAGACTAATCAACAATTTTCCCTTTTCCCTGGTTATCCTCAACTTGAGTCAATTCCTAATCTATATAGTAATTAATTTCAAACTATTAATTTCAAACATTTCACAATAACATAGTATCATCATATATCAGTTCAATTTTCGGACTTATATTTTTGCTCAAATCTTAACGAGCCTTTAGACCTAGATAGTGATTTGA
This sequence comes from Gossypium arboreum, assembly GCF_025698485.1. Classification (NCBI taxonomy): domain Eukaryota; kingdom Viridiplantae; phylum Streptophyta; class Magnoliopsida; order Malvales; family Malvaceae; genus Gossypium; species Gossypium arboreum. The sequence goes on from NC_069073.1 coordinate 113,376,825, forward strand.
CCTATGATCAGGTCTAGATATCAATATGCCTTAAATAATATAAAGTACTTTCAAAGATGGGGACTGAAGATGATCATTTGTTTCCGCCGATCGTGGTCGTCTCCACCAAATAGAAGTGAAGAGTGAAAGAATGATAGATCAAAGTGATTAAGGAAAGAATGACAGAGCACATAAATGGAAAAAAGATTTGATCTTGTGTGACAGCAACCACAGGGAAAATGCGAATAAAATTGGTATATTTAAAGTGAACCATATTATATTAGGTTAAAAAACCTTATCATCAAGTTTTTTTTTTTATTGAAAGAAGTTATCATCAAGCTCAAACGGATAGAAATGGGCCTTATTTTTTTTATATTTCAAATTATAGTATCATTAACCTTATTTTTATTATTTTCATTGTTTTAATATTAAATCAATTAAATTGATCGATAAAAATCGATAATTTTATTGATTCGATTATCGATTCGATTCTAAAAATATAATTTTTCATATGTATTCCATTTCAGCAATGATATCATAAAAATTTTCCTATTCCAACCCTTTCTATATACATAAATTATAGTATGATTTTTATCGGAATATTATGCCATAAACAACAAGAGCGAAATATTGAAAACAAGGAAAAACGATGCTCACCTCAGTCTCAGGGTTTGTTAATTAAAATAAATTTTGATATAAGCTATAAATTATTTATGAAAACTACAGTAATTTTGAGTATCCAACATGTCATGAGCGACATTATCCTAAAATACCAACTAATATTATCAAATAATAAAAGAAAGGAAAAGGTTTGTGTCGCACAAACAATGCAAAGCTTTGCACTTCACCTGGGTGGAAAGGGAAGCAACTATTTTGTATTTTGGGATATTTTTTATATAGGTCCATTCATTTTAAACTTTGATTTAATTCCAACCTTAATTTACAGTTTTAATATTTTCTAGATTTAGTCTCTCTTTTAATATTTTTAATTATTTAAAAAATTAAAAATTCTAACTTTTATATTTTTAAATCTTTTTACCATGTAGTACAACCTTAGCATACCCGTGAAAAAATTAAACGCGCCAAAAATTAATTACTTAAATTAAATTTATGGTAGAATTAATTATTTAAATTCGATTAAAAACTATTTTAATTAATTTTGAAGAGTTTCTTATACAATAAATCAATAATAAAGATTTTGATTTCTTTAAAAGTCCAACCCAAGTTAAGCTCACAAGTATTTTACACTTTTGTATAAATTGTGAATTTAATACATATACTTTCATTAATTTAATTTTTAATTTTTTAAATTTTAAAATTAATTATGACTGAATGATAATAATTAAATTTGTTTCATTAAATTATACTATTAATCTTATAATTAAATTTAAAATTTTTATTCATATTCTTCAACTTAATCATTCTTAATTATATTTTTCAAATCTATTAACTACTTTTTGAGTAATGTGGTTTAACTAATTTTTTTAAAGAGTAATATATAACATTACATATAAGATAATAAACTAATTTTTTTAATGAGTAATATATAACATTACATATAAAATAATATATTTAACGCATTAATGAATTTAATAGTTACAATACTAAATCCATTATTTACACAAAAGCTCTATTCATGACTTAAGTTCTAAAGTATACTCATTTTTCAATCTGGTACCTAAACACATTTTCGTTTCATTTTGATATTTTGAGTATCAATCACTTTCCAATTTGATACCTAAAGTATGCTCCCAATATATTTTTTACTCCAATTTTTACCAACGTTAAAAAAATCTAATAGCTATTTATAAATAACTACATAGCGACTTTATTTTTATTAGATATACATATACATTAAAAATCTGAAAAATGAAAACAAATAAATAAAAAGTTTAAAATATATATAATCTAGAAATAAATATATAAATGATAAAAAATTTATAAAAATAAAATTTACAAAAAAATAAGATAATTAAATATATTAATTGAAATTATTAATATCATTACAAAATGTAAAAATTATAAAAGTATTTTAAAAAAGTATTTAAGATATTTAAATTTGAAGGATTTTGTTAAACTCCTTGAATTTAAATATATTTTTATAATAATTTTCAATAATTATATAGTATTTTAACTTTTACAAATTACAATTTATAAAAAAATTAAACCTCTAAATTTTTTATATATTATATATAACTACTTAATTTTTTAATCAATATAATACTAAAATAAACACGTGAAATATTCTAATAGTAATAGAGGTCAACAATCAATCAACACGGTCAATCGATCAATGGTCAATGAATACCAATCAATGATGGCAAATTAAAATGAACAATGTTTTTAATATTTAATATTATAACTATATATTTTTATTTTAATTAAATCTAATTACTATGTGGATTTTTTTATTAACCAAATATAATCAAGATGGCACTTTTCCATTGGCAAAGAGACCTAACACCATTGACCAATGTCGCCTAACAAATCCTGACCAGATTTTTTTAACGCATCAAAATAGAAAAAATTGATATTTAAATACCAAATAAATTGAGAAAAAAAAGTTGAAATATCAGAGTAAAAAAATAGGTACACTCCAAAGGATAAATCATGAATTAAGCCTAAACAAAATACAATGGTACTAGCAGAATTTGACCTTTATAATTTCTTTTGGGAAAAGACACAGATTGAACAAAAATTGAGAAGAAAACCAAATGCTTCAACTATTTTTCGCGGAAGCTTTCTGGGCAGTGCAATAAAACCTTTACGTGCCGCCCCGCCGGTCTGAATCTATTCACCCACACAACGCTAACGACTCAATTCCATAAGACAATCAGATCCATTAGCAAAGCTTATTTTATTGTTGAGTTATTTTGGGGCAGTGGATCAAACTTCACACCTGTCTTCCAACTAAATCAATTAATCAAACGATTTAATTGATCTTCACCTACCCAACGCCAGACCTAAAAATTTCTGCGATGTTGGTTAAATTAGCTTTTACTTTCCGAAATACTAAAGAGATTCGTGACTCTTTATAGTCAAAATAAGGATTTCCTTTGTACCTGAACTTATCAATTTGCTTTCAAACAGAAAATAGAAGCTGAATTCAAATGTCGATGCAACTGTGAAACCATTTCGAAATCATAACAAAAAAGCTTTCTCGAATCAAATCTCAGAAGATCCGTGAAAGATAATATACAGATCTATATAATAGAAAGGAAAATTAGAAGATTAGACAAGAATCTACCGATTTAACTTACCGAGTGCTAGAAAGAGCAAAAACAATCGAGAAAAGTAAGAAGTGGAGAGGAAGAACTGGAAATAAGTGGAATGGGAGGAGTAGGAAAGATTTGCTTTACATTCTTAGAAAATCAAGAGAGAAAATACAAATCTTTCCACCCATCCCACTTCCAAAAACTCCCGGCAACTCTTTCTCCCTTTCCCTCTTTAACAATAAAATGATGGTAGATCTAGTGTAAGTGTTTTTTTGGGGTGAGAGTGAGAGAGAACTCAAGGAAATCAAAGCCATAGTAGGAATCTGTAGACCATACAAGGTACGACCTCCTCACACTTAATTCCTTTCCCCTTATCCCTCTTCCCACTTTGTGCTGTGAAAACCTCTCCTCCTCAAAGCAATCTTAAATAGATCCCAACACACTCATTAAGCCCCCCATGCTGACGTATGCCCTAGTCCCGAAGTAAACAATTTCCGAATTTATTTTTATATTTTTATATAAACAAATCTAATCAATAAAATTATTTATATTTTATTATTTCAGCAATAATTATTTAAAAATAATAATTTATTGAATATTCTTAAAATATTTTTATTTCTTTCATCTATTGCATTAGAGCATTCCTAAAATATTTTGATTATTTTTAGATTTGGACGATGGAGATATAAACAATATCTAATTTGGAGATTATAGTTACCAGAAATATTAGCGTTTGATGCATGGATAAAGTTTATAACAATTATAAATTTTAATTCAATTTATTTATATAAAAATATTTAATACAAAAGTAATGTAGCTTAAAATATTCATAAGCAAGATTTGAGGTGATAAGTAAATCTAGGGTATAATAATAATAATTGAGAAATAAATATATTATATATATATAAAAATTATGAAGATGACAAAATTTTAATTTTGTATGTAGTTAAAAAGAACATTGTGGCAAATACTAATATTTTTATACCATTTCCTAAATTATGAATAAACCTTCCATTTATAAAATAAAAGGTATTACGCATTAAAACATATTTGAATCTACGTTTTTTAGATGTTGTAATAATAATGTTACGGACGGAACTAAGGGGTCAAAACTCGTGTTCCTTTAATATGTATTACTAAATATAGTAATTTTGTAGATTTAAACATGGATCCCAAAAATTAATTCATAAATGTAAATATTGATTCACTCTGTAATATCCCATACATTACTCTAGAAGTAAACAATGTTAATTTGGGTTAATATTAAATTATAGAAGTGTGAGGAGTGCTGGGCCATAATGTGAAATTTTAAAATAAAAGATGATGGAATTAAATGGATAAGAAAAAGAGGAAGGACTTAGAGAGTAAATTAAGCATGAAAGTACATGGAGATGTGGATGGTAGTGAAAGTGTTGGACACCATTTATTTTAATGATGATTTGATTTTTTTAATAATATATATGTAGAAAGAAGGACAATGGATGGATATTTTGATAGAAGGTTGTAGAAAAAGAAATATGAAAAGAAATAATAAAAAAAGTATCACCACCATTTTCTAGCTTCTCTTTCATGCCTCTCTCCATTTTTACTAAGTTTTGTTTCTTTTTTTAAACCCTTTTTCATTTTCAACCCTTTTTTCAAACTTCAAATTTCTTCATAGATTATTAGTAAATCTAAAGGACAATTCTACAGTAAACTTACCATCTTGTAAAGCTAGTTAATATCCATTTTGGAGAATAAAGAAGAGTGAAGAAATGTTAAAGGATTTTGAGTAAATAAGGTAAAGATGATTAGGGGTGTTCAAACTTCTATTAAAATTAAATTAACCGATCGAATCGATCTAATTCAATTAATTGGTTAGTTAACTGATATAGTTTGGTCGGAGGTCGGTTAAAGATATTTTGAAATTTTTGGTCAACGATTAATTTGGTTTGAAATCAGATAGTTAATCGAATTAACCGAACTTAATAAATAATATTATATATTATATGTATTAGGCTATTACTAATTCAGTTAATTCGGTCAAATAAACATTATCAATTTTTTTTGATATGTTTTATACTTGTTTTAATAAAAAATAAACCATATAAATTTTGATTAATTCAGTTAACCGATCGAATTAACCGAAACATTTCAGTTCGGTTAATTTTTTTTTGAAAAAATTTTGGTTCAATTAATGATTAAAGGATTAAAAATTTTGATTAATTCGATTAATACTAGTTCAGTTCAGTTAATCGTCTAAACGCCCCTAAGGATGATGGAGTTCCTTTTAGGATTTCATATTTATCTCATAAAAAATATATGGAAATAGCATGTAACTTTTGTTTTGATATTAATGTTGTATTTGTGTTATTGAAGAGAATGAGAGGAAGGGTGAACATCCAATTGGTGAAAAAGGCAAATAAATAGCAAAGGAGTGAAGGAAGAAAGAACAAAGGGGTTCATTCAACCAATTTTTGTTGTAAGTATATCAAGAATTTTACTTTGAAAAAAAAATCTAAGCCCTAAATGAAAATATGATACTTTGCTTTAGTTATACTCATAGGATACATTAGTACTAGAAAATAATGATTTGAACCTGAAAATTTATTTGAAAGTGGAATTATTTATACGGTGAATTGAAAATGTGTATGTGTGATGAATTTGTTAAATAAGGACTAAATTATAAAAAGTGAAAATTTTAAATGGGTGAAATAAATAGTGATATAAATTACTTAAGTAAGATGTTAGATTATGATGAAATAAATGTTGAGTGAGAATTGATGATAGTTGATTGTGTATTGTGTATAAAAAAGGACTAAATTGTAAAAAGTGTAAGTTAGAACTATTTTTAAACGTTGTGTGAACGTAGTGAAATTGTTTATGTTAAATGCCTATGTAGACAAAATGAGAACTAGTAAGATATAAATGGCATGCCATTAGGAAAGTGATTAAGCACGCTAGCGATAATGGCCCTACGGTGCAAGTGAAAGCAACACTATGGTGCAAGTAAGTGGCACTTCGATGCATCTTATCGATTTTTTTATTTATCCTATCGTGTTCTTTTAAGTCTACAATTGGGCAATAGCAATATGAGGTAAGTGAATCTAATGTGGCTCAAGTAACTAATTTATAACTTATGGAATTGATATCTCAATGGAGTTAATATGGAAACAAAATTTGTATAAGGTGATTGAATGAAAAAAAAACAGTAGTATATATATGTTTATATATGTAATTAAAAAATAAATTAATTTTACTTGCATGGTATGATTTTTAATATGCTTACTAAGCTCTCGTGAGCTTAACGTGTTTCTTTTCAAATACATAGGTAAAGATCATTTTGAAGTAAATGTGAAGGTCGACTCCAACTCATCACATCACATCTCAAGATTTGGAAGAAGTATGAATTTTAAATTTAGGGCATTAGATTTGGCATGTACATAAGATCTCATTGAGAATGTTATGTATGATACTAAAGGATGAAATTGCCGAGTAATGATCTTTATTGTAAACTTTGTATTTTGGATGTGTTTGAAGTTGTTTCATGATGATTCAAGCAATGTTTAAGATTGATAAATCTATATTTGCAAAATTTTCATTGGTTGCAGGTTTTGAAGTTGCAGGTTCAACGTCACGACAAGGGCTACTCAGATAGTCACGTCATGATGTTGGATACCCTGTAGTCGCGACGAGCATTAAGTGGTTTTGATTTTCACCCTTTTTTCCCGAATTGAATTTTGGCCACTTAGAGAGCTTTTGTAAGCTTGTTTTATGCTTGGATTAGCACATAAATCTCAATTTAAGAGTGTTATAAGTTGTTAACCTGAATGAAATGCTTAATGGAATTTTTGAGAGACCGGAGTTGTCTCAAAGATGAATGTGACATCCTGATACCTTGACTCAACAGTCGGGTTAGGTAAGAGGTGTTACAGACTCCGAATAAAAATTGTAATTTTAAACATGAGTTAGAATATACGAAGGTACTTGAACTCGACAATTTATACCTACTTGGTACCTAACCTTTTTTAGACCTAACTGGCACCTAAACTTGGAACCACAAGCAAACTTGGTATATTTTTTAGGTACTTGACTAATATTGTTAAAATATGTTGATGTGGCATTGACAACCAATAGCATTGTGACACGTGGTAACCTCACATTTTAACACATGAAAAATATAATTTTTTTATAAATTTTAAAATTTTCTTTTTTTTTCGTCACATGTCAAAATGTAAGGTTGTCATGTGTCATTGTGCTATTGATCGCCAGAGTGTACTTTAATAGTGTTAACCAGGAACGTAAAAAAAGTATCAAGTTGCTTACGGTTTCTAAGTTTATGTATCCGTTAGATAATATGGAATCACATACACAATAAGATTAATTACATGTATTATCTACTATCATAAAAGGTTAGCCAAATTAAAAGTGATCTAATGTGGTTAAAGCTTATCGTGCTTTGGTTATTAAATAAAATATGAGTCAAATATATGTAGATAATTTAGTAAATAATTTCTAATTGATGATGGATTGATTAAAATTAAGGTTAATATGCAAAAGTTATATATTAGGATTACGGTTCCCAAATTACACCTATGTAATTTTTTTAATATCTTATCTTTTGAAAAAGAGATTTACTTTCTCTAAAATACTTGTGTTAATTTGGAAGATAAAAACCACAAGACTTGAATATTTCAATATATTGATGGATTTAAGTATACTTTCATATTTAGTTTTCTATTCTTAATGATGTAAAATGACATATACTGATTTATTAAGTTTTATACCAAGATTTTACAATTCTATCAAGTGGTATTAGAGTCTCGTTATGTTAAACCATTGAGAATTAATTGATTTTCTATAAGATTTTATGAGTTTGATTTATTGATTTGGGGTTTTGATTATTTATTTTGAATTTATTTCAAGGCTTTAAACAAGTAAAGATTTTGTTTCCTAATTTTTATATTTTTTTTTCGGAAACATTATTAATTCATCGATAATTCCAAGTTTGGAAAATTCTAAGCAAATAAAGATTTAGATTTAGTGATTTGAAGCTTTATTAGCTTGGAAAATTCTAAGTTAATAATGAGAATATTTTAGTATGATGTCATCAATTTTTTCGTGTACGCGTGTACATAAAAGGTATGTGAATCTATTAGTTTAATAATAAATATAAATTTTAGACGGCACGTGTAATTTGCTAAAGGTTATAAAAACTTTTTGTTGAATGGGTACATAAATATTATACGTAAATTGGTTTTTACTGAATCTATAAAAAATTATGGTTTAAGTTTTGTGTGTAATGATATTAAGATTATTGATAATTTTTTGTGGATACAATTATGATTTTTTTTTCAAATTTGTTTGGGCGAACATTTCTTAAAGTTATTATCTTTTAGATGTTGATTCAATTTTTTGGGTACTTTGATGTAAATTCATGTCGACCATGATACAATTTTTAAAAAAATAGTTTTTACATTTGGTTTTGAATTTTATTGTAAAGATTTTAATGGTTGCTTGTTTAAATATTAAAATTCAATTAAAGATTAAGGTTTTGATTTTGATTGAGTAATTAGATAATTTTATTTTGGTTATTTTGGAATTGTAGCGTGATCATAAATTATAGTTTTGACCTTTGACTGTTATGAAAATTTAAAATTTGAATATGAATACATTTATATATTTTTAAAATGACTTAATTGAAATAATACGTTGCCAAAGTGGCCCCTATTGTTGAAATTATTTTGTTTTAAAATATAAAAAGTTGTGTGGATATAACTTAAGCCATGTTAATATTGATTAGCCCAAAGGAATGTTAATATTTAACAAAATTATATGGGTTACTGTGGTAATAAACATGTGATGATTATTCGATTCTACGTTTAAGAAATAAATATACACAAATGAAGATTTATTGATTGACATGTTCTTATTGTCATTTGTCCGATTACTACACTAATATATCACTTACAAGTTAATTTTTTTTCAAAGTTAAAATATTAATGGAGTGTTTAGTATCTTAAAATGGAATTTATATTCATTTGAATTTATTATTTTAATTTATTTTTGAAATCTTATGTGAGATTATTTTGTTTCATTCAACAACTATTATACCTACCAATATTACTACATGCACTAAAACATTCAGGGACACTATGTCGAATAAGATTACCACATTTAAGGAATTTGTAGCCAACATTGAAAGAGGCCTTGCAAGAACGAAAAGGCTAAAATTAGTACGTTATTGACAAATCTAATTTCAATATGATATACAAAGAAAAATAAGGAAGTTGTGGATACGAGACTAAAAATGAAACAACAAAAAGAACTAACCAAGGATGGTTGTTTCTCTTATGGTACGACAAGTGCATTTCTTAATTTTGTTTATTCTAAGGTTCATTTGATGTTGGTACCTAGATACACTTGGTGGATAGATTTTGGTGCAACAACTCACATCAGTGTGTCTATGCAAGGCTTTTAGAACTATCGAAAGTCAAATGTTGGTGAAAGATACATTTACGTAGGCAGCGATATTTCGACAAAAGTTGAAGCAATAGGAACTTTTAAATTAAATTATCATTATTATTAAGAACTAAATTTTATTTGAATTTGAATGAGACTTTTTTGTATTGTCTTTTAAGTGGAATTTGATTTTCATTTCAACATTGGATAAAGTTGGTTATTCTTATTCATTTGTGAAAGGAAAATTTAGTCTTTTTATAAGTCAAATTTGATTGTTTTCAATTCATTATTAGGTTATACAATCTATATTTACTTAATACTATTGCTTCATTTAATAAACCGTTGCATACTATCGTAATATGAAAGAAAGACAAATTAATGGTTAAGAATTCAGCTTCATTGTGACACAAGAGATTAGATTATGTCTCTAAAAAGAGAAATTAGAACTTGTGTTCAATGGTATTCTTATCCCTTTCATTTTTCACATACTTTGAAAGATCTAGGGGTTACAAATTTTATTATCTCACTATTAAGGTTATTTTTTAGAGGGATAATGCTCGTTTTTTGAGGATGTTAAGTTTGTCGGGGGGGAGAAAGAATTAAGGACATTGTATTTGAAGAAGAATATGTTGATATCCCTCAATAAATTTGTAACACCCCATACCCAATCCGATCGCCGGATCTGGCTACAGGGTGCTACACTCTATATTCTGATCTTAACTATCATATTCTGCATAACAAATTAATTTAATGTCGATATTAATTTAAAACACAGTTAAATAATTAACATCACCAACTATATGAATTTAATACAATTATATTTGAGATATAAAATTTTACAAAAGTAGTTTTAACTTGCGGACAATTTTATTTAATCATGGAAATGTATCCTGTGACCCTAAGTAATTATAACTCAACTCTAACCTTGAGACTCTGCCTCTAGGTCACTCCGTTGTATGCATATTACAACTAAGAAGCAAATTTGCTTGAGCAAGTTGGATTATGGCCTGGTCCTTCCTCGAATCCTCAAATTTCCCCACAAATGAACAAAGATTCATTTCTTTAAAATATTTACATGTATGAATAGTTCCAAAAATTTTGATGTTGGAGATTCTGCCTTTCTGGGTAAGATGGTTTCATATGAGAAGATTAAAAAGACTCTCTTTGTTATGGCTCCGTTAAAAGTTCTACGTAGTGATGGGTTTCATGCTATCTTTTTTCAAAAACAGTGGAGTGTGGTGGGAAAAGATGTTTGCGATTGGGTTAAAAAGATTTTTATCAGTGGCTTTATCGATCCAAATTTGAATAATACTTTCATTACTCTTATCCCTAAAGTTTATAATCCTAAAACATTTTCACAGTTTCGACCCATTAGTCTCTGCTCTATGCTTTATAAATTGGTGATGAAAGTTATAACGAACCGTTTTAGGGTTATTTTCCCTAAAATTATTGCTGAGGAACAAGCAGGGTTTATAGCTGGGAGAAATATTACTGATAACATCCTTATAGCTCAAGAAGTTATTCATTCGATGAAAGGTAGGAGGAACATGAAGCCTTGGATGATGATTAAAATCGATCTTGAAAAAGCTTATGATAAAGTTAGGTGGCAGTTAACTGAAGCATTTATTCAAGCGGCTAGCATTCTGGAATATTTGGGGAAGGTTATTATGTCTGCAATTTCGAATCATACCATGTAGATATTGTGAAACAGGTGCTCTATTCAAAAGTTTAAGCCGGCAAAGGGCATACACCAAGGATGTCCTCTTTCTCCTTACTTGTCCATTCTCAGCATGGAGTGGCTTGGACATGATATTCGTTCCAAGATTTTTAATAGTCAGTGGCATCTAATTAGACTCTCCAGGTCAAGTCCTAACTTTTCTCATCTTTTTTTGCTAATGATTTAGTTATTTTTAGCAGGTTGATATGAAGCATGGCAAAATTATCAAAGGAGTTTTGGATCGCTTTTGTGCTTACTCGGGACATAGAGTTAACGCTCATAAGACAAATATTTATTTTTCCCATTGTGTTGAGGAGGATTCTTGGAGAACATATTAGTAACTAGATGGGTTTTCAAAAGGTTAACAATCTTGGATCCTATTTGGAGGTTCCCTTATTCTATGGAAAAGTCATTAAAGGTACCTTAAGATTTGTGGTGGAAAAGGTACGTAATAAACTTTCCAGTTGGGATGCTAGATAGTTGTCTTTTACCGGGAGAGCTACTTTAGCTCAATCTGTTTTGCTTTCTATACCTAACTACTTTATGCAGACTATGATCATACCTAAAGGGATATGCGAGAAAATTAAGAATTTGGTTAGACAATTCATCTGGCGTTCTTCAAGTGGGAAGAGGAAGTTGGCCCTTATTAATTGGGATTTTGTTTGTCAACCGCATTCTAATGAAGGTCTCGGGTTGAGAAGATTGGAAGACCAAAATGTCTCTTTTCTCATGAAGTTGAGGTTTAATCTAGTTTCAAACCATAAAGCCTTATGGGTTAAGGTTCTTCATTCTAAATATGGTTTGGAAGATAGCTTGCCTAATAATATTATGAGAAATAATTGTTCTTTTCTATGGAAAGGTATGTCAAGGATATGGCCCTTGTTCAGAGATAATTTGATATGGTCAGTGGGCAATAGGAAGTCTGTTCGATGTTGGCTGGATCCTTGGATACCTCAAATTAGACCGTTAATGTAACACCCCTATACCCGGTTCAACCTAAGGAACCTGATATAGGAATATTAAATTTGTTGCCAAAGTGATTTTGGCTAATCACTAATATATTTGAACATTAAAAAAAATTATAATTTATATTTTAGTCCCTATTGCTTGGAGCATACTTGATCTTCTTAAGTACATGTCATTCTATTCAAAATATTGAAACATACCCTCTTGGCACTTGGAGATGTGATGAGATGAATGCTTACAACCTCAATTACAACTCTTCAAAATCACTATACTTAATCTGCACACGAAAAACAAAGCGTACGCTGAATAAAAACTCAGTGGTATTTCTATAATCTGAATATTTAAAAAATAATATAATATAATAATAGGCACAATTAAATTTATAAGGACATATTAATTTCTAGCATCATATCATAACTATCATTTTTATTTATTAAACAATATCCTAATTGACACATTTCATGCCATACTTAATTCATGAGTATATAACTCATATATTCCATGTATTGTCAACATATTTCACATTCTATTTTCAATTCACTATATCACTTCCATTTCTCACATCATTTCATTTCAATATCAATTGTAAGACTTTATTATTTATTTACCCCTATTAACAAGACTCGGACTTGGACAGATACACAGATCCAACCAAAACACACCAGTTTGGCACTCAGTGCCTCATCGGATAATTCAAAGTAATAGATTGGCACCCAGTGTCTCATCTTCCAAGCCGAAGTAAGTTGGTACCCAGTACCTCATCAAATTTATCCGAAGTAATAATTTGACACCCAATGTCTCATCGACTTGTGGTCGAAGTATCCCTGAACTCTTCCAATCCTATAGTATGCCAACTATATCCGACTCAGCTTGATACAGTTAATAGGGTTTCACATCACTTTTCAAGTACAACATATATCCAATATTCAATTTCCACATCAATCACATATACATGTAAATTCAATTCAATATCAAAATACTAATACTTACCTTAATTACTTACCATAAACATTTAAATTAAAATATAATAATTAATAATTAAATTCGGATTATAGAAATACAAACCATAATTCTCGAGCTACTCCTCGTTAAACTTGTCTTTTCCTTTCTTAGCTGAGGTCTCCAGCACAACGTTAGCTACGGAAATTAAAACAATTTAAAATCATTAATACACACAATTTCACATTGTATATTTAAATTTTTATTCAACTTTTGCTCACATTTCAATTTAATCCTTAATCAAAACTAACTTTATTTTATTTAAAACTAATTTCATATTTTCATTCAACTCCTACTTTAGACTAATTTCAACCTTTAAATTTCACCATAAACCCTAATTTTGAAATTCTCTCAATTTAGTCCCTATTACTCAAAACTTATTATATATTTTACAATTCAATCCTTTTTCACTTCTAACTTGAAATTCTATCAATTTAACCCCTAGCACTTCAATTTATTCAACATGAACAACTTTTAAAAATTCACTAACTTCTAAAATTTCAATATAAATTAAGTAATATTTTGTTCTAGAATTCTAAAAACATTAAAATTTTAAGAAAAAGGACTAAATTGACTTACCACTTTGAGTTTAACCTTAAAACCCTAAATTTTCTCCTTCCTTTTTCTTTCTTTCTTTTCTTCTTTCTTTCCCATGTTTCGTTCCCCAATTCTGTTATTTCTTTTCTTTTTCTTTTATGTTTTGTTTTATTATTATATTATAATATAATATATATATATATTACTTATACAATAAGAAATACATGTATTATTATATACATATGATTATTATTTTACACATTTATTTCACCATTACCATACATTTGTCATAATTTGGTTTAATTACTTATTTATTTATTTTATACTTTAATCATAATATAATATAATATAATATAATATAATATAATATAATATAATATAACATAACATAATAATATTTTCTTAAATAATAAGTAAGTATATATAATTATTACAAGTATATGTATATTATTGTTACACATATAATTTACTATTACCATACAATTGTAAATTTTATGATTTATTTGCTTAATTAGTCCCTTTACTTTTCTTTATTCTATTATTAAGCTTTCACACTTTATTCAATTTAATCCTTATACCTAATTAACCTTAATTTAAACAAATTCACCTAACCAAACCTAATTAACTACACTACTAATCGACGTAACTATTTTTAATAAATATTTACAAATTTGTTTTTCGAAAACGGAGACCCGAAAATACACTTTCTGATACCCGTGACTATCGAGTCGTTACAGTTAATCAATCAAATACCTTTGTATCGGAATTTGGAGGTAGATTGCCGACTTGAAGACATGGTTACTTTGGAGGGTAATTGGAATCTCGATCTCTTCCATTTATAGGTCCCTGATTCTATTATTAGACGTATTGTGAGCATTCCTCCACCACACCCAGCTAATGGACTTGATAGGATTTTGTAGGCATCGAATACTAAAGGAGACTTTTCGGTGAAGAGCGCTTATTGGTCACTAAAGGAAGATAGCTGGAATCCCAAGGATCCGATATGGAATACTCCTTGGAAATTCAAAGGCCCTCATAGAGTTCAACTTTTTCTTTGGCTCACCATTAAAGAACATCTTCTCACTAACATGGAGTGTGTTTGACAAGGCATTAGCCATGAAACATCGTGTCCAATTTGTGGTCATGCTGAAGAGAGCATCCTATATGTTCTTAGAGATTGTTTGACGGCTAAAGAAGTTTGGAGACAAATTATTCCTTCTAATCAGGATAATTGATTTTGCAAATTGATGGAGTTGTTAATTTGAGTACAGGTTTTGCATTCGCAGAGGGAGTCATATGAAATCATCAAGGGAACTGGATTTTGGGATTTAACCATGTTAGAAGTTATGTGACCCAAATTCTTGTTAAAATAAATACTAATGGCAAGATAAGAGGATCTACGAAGGCGAACGTTGATATTTGATGTTGAGTACAATAAGGTGTTTTAACCTTACTGCATTACTTCTATTTGACTTTGATTAGAATAAGGTTTTAAACCTATAAATAGACATAATCGTTTCTCCTCTTGTACCCTTCGAATTCGACATAATGAATTTTCTTCTCCTCTGCCCGTGATTTTTCTCCCAAAAGGGTTTCCATGTAAAAAAATTATGTGTGTTCTACTTTTCTTTCATTTCTTTGCAATATATTGTCATTATCAACGTTCTATTTTTCACAAACCATTCTTTAGGGATGTGTTTTGTTTTTTTATGCTGAGCTGTGGGGTATCTTCAATGGGCTAATTATTTTGCAAGAACGAGGTTTGAATAGCATACTGATTCACACGGATAGCATTGAGGTAGTTCATGCTTTGCAAATACAACTAATTCGAGCTCTGCAATGGTTAGGAGGATCCAACAAAAACTACGAAGTTTTGAGCATTGGGAGTTCAGACATGTACAAAGGGAAGCCAACGTCGTCGTTGATCGAATTGCCAGGAGGGTGTTTGCAAAGAGAGAGGGAGTTACTGTTTTGACATTTGCTCCTACAGATCTTCTAATCATTCTCAAAAGTGACAAAGCTAACGCTACTTTCGATTGTATTGGTGTAGTTTAATCTTTTAAGTTCTGTTTTTATCATAAAAAAAAATGGTAACTGAAAACATTTAATAGCATGTGTTGCAATATAATTAATTGCTCTAATTTCCATGTATGAAGAACCATATATAAACAATTAAGTCCATATTTCCCGCTCCCTCACAAAGTTTTCACGTGCTACCAAACGGCTGCTATTCCCTTGGGTTGAAGTATATACTAAAACATGCAATTCAGGCTCTATGTTAAAGAATTAAGTAATTCAGGTATTAATAAATAAATAAATAAATCTAAAAGGCGATTTGAATTTGATAAAAATATATGAACAAAACGTATTTTTCTATTATTGTTATTTAATCTTAAAGACGTGTATTTTATATGTTGGTAATGGGACCAGTAAACCAATGTCGAGCACTAACGATCCACCAAGAAACAGTAATAACAAGCAGACCACCAACAGCAACAGGCGTGTAGTTGAGTGTCTCAGAGGTGACTGGATAGGCAACAGGCAATGAGAAGAGGACCGAGATGGTCGCCACCCATAGCACTGCGATCCAACCAACCACCACTCCATAGCGCCCGAGGTTGAAGGGTCCTGGGACAAACGATTTCCGAGCCAAGCTTACCCTAAAGAATATTGGTAGGGCGTAAGCGATGTATAGTCCTATTGTTGCAATAGATACCATGGCCTGAAATGCCACCAAGCTTCCTAGAGACTGCAACGACAACAACAAACAAAAACAAAGGGAACATTGTTTGCTATTAATGAATATTGCTAATTGCTAAACATGGGGGAAACAAGTACTTATATCTGTTCCATCCACTAGCCTATATCAATATCATCTAAACTGGTACGAATTGCATTTTACCACTCGGATGCAACAAATAAAGGATTCATTTAAGTAATGGTTAATTGGATGGCATACCGTTAGTGCCATACAAAAGGAGATAAATGCAGAGAGCCAAACTGCATTTATAGGAACCTCCTGCTTGTTCACTTTATGCCACAAAGATGACAATGGCATGGCACCGTCTCTCGAGAACGCATAAACCATCCTGAAAACAGATATCTAGTTCAATCAGTTGCCACTTGATAGAAAACAATATCCAAGAGATTTGTCTTACAAGAACATAAGAAAATGGGTTTACCTTGAGTTGCTAGTAACGGAACTCATACCGCAAAAGAATATGGCAATTCCAATCACTCCCAAGCAAATAATTCCCCCAACACCACTGCCATATCTATTCTTAAATGCAAGGTAAAATATTTCAGCGATAGCATAGCCTCCGGCATCATTATCTTCACTCAAAAGATATGGGATGTCGGTAACTGCAAAGGTAATACCGAGTAGGTAACCCCATCCAAAAATAATAGATATCCCAATGGCACTAATTATTCCTTTTGGTCCATTCTTATCAGCATTCTTGGTTTCCTCTGTCTACAAATAGTAGTTTAAGATGAACAACATGATTTAGTTTCATTTGTCAGATTGGAAGTGTTCCATAAGGCAGAAGTAATTAAAAATCCAACGCAAAAGCCAATCTAATGATAGTACAAATTCACACAACGCTGGTGAAACTTTGTTTTTGTTTATGTTTCCAAAAGCAGATCTAACAAATAGCATGCCCTAAAGATTTATGTCATTAAGTTTCACCAAACATATACGGAACCGTTACATGGTATTCAATTAAGTTAAGCTTGATAACCTTTTGTTACCCTTGGTTTTTCTACAGCTTTAAAGATGGGTTTGATTGAGAAGAAAATTAAGGAAAGGCAAAAGTTTACCATATGAGCAGATGCATCATATCCAGTAAGGGTATATTGACTCATAAGAAGCCCAAGAACAAAAATATAGACTTTACTGTTTATTCCCTCTCCATTATCAGTGTTGAAATGAGTGAACACAAACTTGGCACTAGCCCTCTCCGTAGCAACTGAGGGTATGAGGATCATAAGAAGAACAACACCTAGATGCAAAGAACTGTAAGTCAAAAACGGGGGATTGCTTAAGCCAGAATTCATGTTAAGCCCGGATATCTTCATACCTAGAAGATTCCATACAGCAGCTAGCTGCCCAAAGAAAGATAAAACTGAAATGGGAAGACTGTTTATTATAGCATGCATAGATAGAATTGCCCCATGGAAAGCAATGACTACATATTTAGATGCTTCATATCCACCACCATTTTTTCCACCTGTGCTAAGGAGAATTATCACCTGAATCAGTTGTGCAAGTGAGAAATCTACACTTGTTGTAACAGCCCACTGCAAATGAAAAAGTAGTTTATGTTGTTAGAACTTGTTATTGTGTTAGTATCGAATCTCCATGAAGATTGCCTTCCACTGATACATTTAAGCAAATGAAATTCGAAGACACACCTGACCAACAATATTGAACCTGCCAATAAATAATTTGTCTGCATTAGAGGCATCGAAGGGAGATAAAGCTGACTATCCCTTTTGAATATACAAAAGTACAAATATGAACATATGTAAGCTCTAAGAAAACAGTGAGTCAGTGAGATAAAACCCTATTGTGTACTGAGACAATTCAGTACTAATAAGGGGGAAACGGAAAAGAAGAGCTTGTTATACAAACTGTAATTGGATTTCTATGCAGAATCACACCCGAATTTATACATGAAAGTGGCTAATATACATGGAAAGGAGCACCAAAGCAAAAGTGTTTCCCTTTCCCATGGTCTCAGGTGTGAGGTAGGACATGAGCATGCCAAGTACTAAGGTTGAATTACACTGTAGGAAATCAAAGGGAAACTAAAATCCTACATCAGGACCATTTATCTAATGAAAAGGACATATATGCACAGAGCGCACAAGAACTTAATGGCCTCAATTTTGGGGCTGAAGCAGTGACAAATATATTTTTAATGGACCTCATGTGCAAAAATAAAGAGCTCTAAAACATGCAATACATGCTCAAAGGAAGTTTAATCTATGATTTGATCCAGTGTTTTGGAGCTATACTCCAATAAAAATATAAGATAACGTCAGCTTGAGAAACCAATCAAGCTGGCCCGATAGTTATGTCATCCATATGCATCCTGTACTGACAGGAAAACTATCTAATAACATACGCAAAACGAGCTTCTCGTATAGTTGATAGTTCATATGGTCAATAAATCTCATTGGCAGGTTTACAGCATAATCAAAACAAAATCCCAGTCAAATGTCATAAACTATCTTCCTTTTGGCAATGAAAGTTTCCATCATTCATAAACTGGATTCATTTAAATAAAGGCAATACCATCATCGAATTTAAGATCGAAGCAATAAAGTTTGTCAGCCAAAAAGTAGCAAAACTCATCAAAGTGAATGTGAACTGTAGATGTTAGTTAATGAAATTATAATTAAAAAAAGAAACTCAATTACCAGCCAGTGAGCCAAGAGGCAAAGGGTGCCCAATTTCGGCCAGCAAGCCTAGCACTCCAATAATAAAGGCCACCAGAAGTTGGGTAAGAGGAACAGATTTCGGCCATTGATAACCCAACAAACATGGTAAACCCACCAGCTATAAACCAACCATAAACCAAAGAGATTGGTCCACCAAAAGTCAACCCAGTGTTGTAGAGTGTGGTGATACCAGTAAGCACTGATATGATGGAAAATGAAAACGCAAAATTCGAAAACACCCTGCAATATGGTTTGACAAAAAATCAAACAAAGAGAGCTCATCTTTTTTTCCCTTCTTTTTTTTTTTTGTTTGTTTCCGGTTGACACTCTTCACAATCAAAATTTAAAACATGAAAAAAAGGGTTGTGAAGAACTTTACGATAAATCACGCTTGAGCTCTTGTTTGTAGCCAAGCTCTCTGAGACGGGACTGCCCTGAATCCACCAAAACGCTCCCATTTTCAACTGTATGAGATGGAAGACCCATTTTTTGGCTGACCGGAACCGTACTTTTCACAATGGAAAGGAGAAAAAGGAAAAGGATATTGGGTTGTTTTTCTTTCTTTCCTTTTTTTTTTTTTCCTCTGTTCTCTTCTTCCTTACTGGATAACCAATCACTCTCTGTGATTCTTGTGTCCTTATGAATTATTTAATGATTAATCAAAGATCATATGCACATCAGATCCCATATAAAAGTCAGATCAATGAAAATTTGTGATAACTTCACTGGTCAAATAGAGGGTTTCACGCTCTGCTGTGCATTGATGTCAAATTAAAGAAATGGTCTTTTTTTTGTCAGATACAGTAAGTAGGAAAAAAAATGGGAAATTCGAGGCCAGGATGGTGGATGGTCAAACACACTAAGTTCAAGCTGTACACAAGCATAGAGCGAATCCAATTGCTTGCATGATTATCTTTTTTCCATTTTCAGTTAATTTAATTTAATTTTTTATTTGACACAGAGCCACTGAAATGATCATAAATTTAATATATTTTTTAACACATGTTAAAATGAAATTGATTGCTCGTCGACTACAATGCCACCAACCAATCGTTAGTAATTCAATGCTGAATAAATGGTGGTTTCAACGTGTGGAAACGATGACCGCAAAGGCAAATCAAGAGAAGATTCCCACACGCTGTTCATTGTGAAGTAAATCTAGGAATTTTGTTTCTCCTCCAATTTTAAATTGTGCAATTTGTTTGGAATCTTAATCTTTGACCAGCGCAATTCTTTAGCTGTCATATCATAAGACTTTTTAACTAATTAAAAGGTTTGGCCCATAATAAAAAGGAATCATAAATTAACTCCTTAACATTTATATTTTTATTTTTATTTTATTTTAAAAAATTCAATTTTTTTTAAAATATCAAATTTAAGTCAAACAACTTTTTCAAAAAATCAAAATATTATTTTTTAATAGAAATATTATACTTGTCCATGGGTTGGAGCACTTCAACTAGTCCGAAGGCTCACCCAAAAAATAAAAAAAGTTTAGACAAAAATATAGGCTCGAAAAATAAGTTTCGAAAAAAATAAAACTCATTTATAAAACGGGTCGAACCTCGAATAATTTTTTTGGCTCTGCCCGAATTTGCAAAAAATATTATTTTTACTTGATTCTTGTCATTTCACTATTATATTGTTATTATTTTGTTGTTATTGTTTGGATATTATATAACTCTTATTTTATTGTTAATTTTGCTATTATTTTAGAAGTATTTACTTGTTAAGTTATACCTATCTTAGTGTTATTTAAGTATAATTTTTTTAAAAATTTAGTTTCAATTTGTTGTGAAACATTTATTTTAATGTTTTTGATGTATTATATTTTTAATTTTTATATAAAAATAAATTAAATTTTTTTAATACATGCATGACTAGGTCCTGATTTTAGCATTTTTATCCGAGTCGGACTTGAAAAAAAAGTTTAGACCCATTTTCAGGTGGTCGAGCCTGGGCCTATCAATTAGGTCTAGTATTTTGTTAGGGCCCAACTCAGCCCATGGACAACTCTAGGAAATACTAACTACAACATTAATTTTTTTAAACATGACACATGACAATCTACATGTACTTCATATTAATTTTTATTATTTTTTATGAACTTTTATATTATCTTTAAATTTTATTTTTATTAAATATTTTCAAAATCTTTTAAATTATTTCTTTACATGACATAAAAATAAGTAATATCATGTCAAGATGAAGTATTTACGAACAAGTATGTGGATTGCCACATCAACATTGTTAAAAAAAAATTAATCAACATTTACATTAAAGAACGATTTTACTCTTTTTAAAAATTTACATTCAAATTTAATTTAAAAACACAAAAATTAAATTGACAAAATGTAAATATTAAAAACTAAATTTTAATTAAAAAACTAATTTAAAGGTAAGCTTCACATTCAATATCACGCTATTGTATTAAATTTTAGGGTTTAATTCATAACTTATTGCAAATATATATAATTTTATTGGTAAAAAAGTATATAAATTTTCAGTAAAAGACATTAAAAATATAAATAGATAGAGATTATTTATTATTTAATTCAGAATAAATTCTTACTCTTTTTGGTGAAAATCTTTACTTTATTTTTTAAAAACATTAAATTATTTTTAAATAACAAATTAACTCATTAATTATTTAAAGTAGGGAAAGATGGTGGAACAAAATTGAGTGTGGATAAGAATAAAGGTGATGAGAGAATTAAAATGAGTGATCCGTAAGGAGTTTGAGAGTATGATTTTGGCCTAAAATGCCAAAAGTAATCAAAAGTTATAAATTAGGGTTGAATAGGAATAATGGAAAAAAAATTCAATCACTATAAGTATTAGGTTAAACTACACTCAAGTCATCAAACTATTAGTAAGTTTAAGTTTGATCATTTAATTTTAAAAAAAAATAAAAATAAAATGGTCACTGAGTTATTCAAAAATCATTTAGTTGTTAAAATCGTTATTGTATGGCCTTCTCTATTCGCATTGTCTTCACCAATTGAAAACTCTCTTTCTCTTTTTTTAATGTATTTTGGTTTGTTCTCATGAAACAACATTGAATGTTATGAATTTGTGAACCAAAATCCAAACAACTTTCATCTTCAATCTCTGATATTAATCGCTGGATCGACTTAGATCTAAGGTGTCTTCTTCTACTTATTGATGGGTACTGATATTAAATCGTCTCTTTGAGTTCGCTAGTCTGACTTTTAAAGAAAATATCTTAGTGACTTAAATAAAAACTTTCAAATAATTCAGTGACTTAAATGAAAACTTTTAAATAGTTTAGTAATCATTTTATAACTTTTTAAAATTGAAAGACAAAAATATAAAATTACTAATAATTTAATAACCTTAAGTGTAATTTACTCAAAATATTAGTGCCCGAGTTCAAACTGTTGGTGATAAGTTAATACTGAATAAGAGTTAGTATTTTGTTTTGAAAAAATAAGCAATTCATCAAGTTAAATTATTCAAAACATTCTAATAATAAAATTAAAATATATTTAGCATTATTCAATTATGGTTACGATAGAGGGAGCAAGCAAAATGAGAAGTCGGTAATGGCGATGACAGAGATAAGGATGATTCATGAGGAGGACCCTTCTAACGAGAATGAGATATCTAAAACACATTTTTAGCCAGATAACTTTTTATAGAATTGTGTTGTTTTTAATGTAACATTATTTAAAGTTTATATTTATAATATACGAATAATTATAATTTTCAGTTCTATTTTTATTTATTTTTCTAAATAATATGATATTATTAATTAGCAACATTATAAACTACATAATGTTTTTGGTTTATACAACAATTGCTATGGTTGAAAAATAATGCATTCAAACATAACATTAGGCACGTTTTCTTTTATAAGAAATAAATATATCATATATTATTAATTTATTTTAATTTTATAATTTTAAATTTTATTAAGGTTTTATCTTGTCAAAATTATAATTAAAATGATTTCTATTATCATGATTGGATTCTAATTTTATATGTTATTTAGTATACATTATAAAACAGAAGGTTCTTTTTCAATTTTTATGAAATAAAGTAACAACCAATAATAATCATTTAAAAATACTAACCATGATAATTAAAAATATGTTTTTTACTTATGGTTATCCTATAATGTAATTAATTTTAAACAAATTAATATATTTTATATTACTACAATAATCTTATAATATGATTGAGCATAAATTATATATTTTAGTTCCCATCGTTATGATTTTTAATCAACTATATAATGTTTTTATGTGTATTCCTATTATTGATATAAATTATTTTTATTTTAGAAGTATAGTATTCCCATGTACTAAAAAGAAATACATAAAATAGGTCATTGATGATGATGATCTATTATGTACTTAATGTTTTAGTAATAATGTAATATGATTCAAATTAAATTATATAATTTCTTACTATTATATGTGTTTTGGAATAAATTTCAAACATATAACTTTCTCCTCTGATTTTTAAAGTTATAAATTAGGTCATTGATGAGTATATCTAATATAATGATTTGTACCTTATGTTACAATAATACCTTTTCATGTGATATATAATAAATTAAATCTTGAATTCTATGAAACTTTCCTTATCCCACAAAATAATAATTATTTTTTATAAAAATAAATTAATATTTCATCCTTATACATAGGTATTTTTATTTTCAAATTCAATCTTATATATTTAGCTTGGCCAAGCCATAATATTAGTCTTTCATTTTACAATTCAATCTAACAATATAAATATGAAATGAATGCCCTTGATCGATAGATCAAACGCTAAGAGTTGAATATTAATCTACTTAAAGATACTTGATCTAATAATTCATATGCACGCTTCTTTTGTGTTAGTTGTGTAAATGTAAATATAACACTATTTTAATGCATCAAAATGCTAAACATAATGCATATATTTAACTTGTGTCATTTTTTTAATAAAATGTTTGTATTATACTTTATTTATTACACTAGTTTTCTTTTGTTAAATATGTCAGCTTCATTTGTCTCATTACATAATATATGCACATAATGATATTTGAATTTATGATCTCAAAATTTCCATTCCCTCAATTCTACCATTTCAATCAAAACTGCAATTGGTTCTTATATCAACTTTCTATAGTTTTATTATATAAAATTTTTCACTCACATTGTGAGTATGTCATAATATAGTATATATATATTAAAATTGAGTCACTAAATCATAATTATATTTTATTACATAAAATGAAGGTGACATTTGACAATGAAAAAGAAAGTGAGAATTCTTGGCAACGGTGTACTTAATGTGGAAGGATCTCCAGATTGTGTTTCTTGTTGAAAGCTTGAAAACTAACTTTATCAAGATCAAGGACTGATAGTGGATTGTTACACCAATGAAAGATACAAGGTGACTGATGAATCTAAAGAGTTAATCATAGGGGACAAAGATATTTGATCTACTATAAGCTGGTAGAACCATTAATTTGAAACCCTCTGATCTTGAGTTATGACACGAGAGGTTAAGACATGTACACTTCAGAAGATTATAAAGGTTGGTGAGAAGCAATGATGTTAGAGAATTGCCAAAGTTAAGGGAGCAATTTGCAATTCTTAAAATATGTGGTGAATGTTTGAAGGGAAAGCAGCAACATGAGTCGCATATACAGTTGCAACAGATCCAAACAACTACACCACTAGAGCTACTGCACATGAACTTAATGGGGTTAATGCTAACTGAGAGCTTGGGAGGCAACATTATATTTTTGTATGTGCAGATGACTATATATTCCAATTCACATGGGTAAGAGAAATCCGACACAGTTGATGACTTCAAGAAGCAAAAGGAACTTGAGAATGAGAAGTGTTAGCCGCTAGCGTATTGAATAAATTGTCAGGATAAGGAGTAACCATGGAAAGGAAATCAGGAATGAAAAATTCTCTAAGTTTTGTGACAATGCCTGCATCCAACATGAATCTTTTGCTTTAAATACTCCATAATGGAACCGGGTCATTGAAGAATAACACCATCTAGGATATGGCACGGGTCATGTTAAATGCCAAGAGACTTTTATGCAGGTTCGAGGCAGAGGCTATCAATATATCTTGTCGATGCCTAAGACGAGATGACACCCTATAAAATGTGAAAATGAAGGAAGCTAATAGTAGAATACTTTCATATGTTTGGGAGCATGTTATATACTTTAAGACAGGTTCATAGACCGGTAGGTACACCCACCGATTTCTGATTCAATCGGTTGGTTTGATCCGGTTTCAACAACAATGGAAATTACTTATCCAATGCTCAGTTGCTCACTAATTGCCTAACACATGTTTGAGTGACAAACAAAGGGTAGTAGAAACCCAACCCAGCAGAAACATATCAGAGTAAATGCAATGTCCAAACAATTGAAGACATGGAAACAAGGGCGGAATTAAACTATAAGAAAACTTACCAGCCAGTGAACCAGGAAACCACAGGACCCCACTCATTGCCGCACAACCTGGCACTCCAAAAGTATAGGCCACCAGAAGTAGGATAGGCAGAGCAAATCTCGGCCATTGCCAGACCCACTATCATGGTTAAGACGCCCACGATTGGCCACCCGTATACCATTGTAACAGGTCCACCGAAGGTCAGTCCTGTACTGTACATCGTTGTGAGTCCAGTGATCACTGATATAATGGAGAATGTCACCGAAAAGTTCGCTATCGCCCTGCACCACACATTTCTCAGCCTCATCATCATCAACATGCGGCCATCAACTTGATAGATTGACAAAGAAACAAAAACAGATAAGAGGGGAAAAGTAATTGGATTACGCACGACAGACTGCGGCTGAGTTCTTGCTTGTAACCCAGCTGGTTTAGGAGAGCGTCGTCGGTAACGTTGGGTTCATGATCGAGGGGGAGATATGGCGCTAAATCTGCACTGATTCCGATTCCAGTTTCCATTTTGGAATGAAATTTCAAATTTGGTTGTGAATTGCGTGCTGCTCTTAACAACAAATTGTATAATAAAGCAAAATTTTATTTTAATTTTACGGAGATCTAATAAAGCAATTTGAGACGACAATCTTTACAGTTAAACATTCGTTGGCTGAGATTGACAAGTTGATAGATCCACGCAGAAAGTTGTGCGATGAATTTATTTATATCGAGTAAATTCACATTAACTCCCCTTCTAATCATTCAACTATAAAAATTATAAATTTATAATATAAATTAATTCCGTGTTAATACTAATTATATCCGTTCCAATAGTAAACCGTAACAACAAACATATCAATATATCTAAAACCAAAATTGTGAATTTTAAAATATATTTTATTTTTTATTCTGGGTTTATTAAATTACGAATTATTATATGCATAGTATATAATGATAATATTATTTAATTTATAGAATAATTTTTTAATAATAAATTACATTTGTGAAGCTTATTAAATAATATTTTATATAATTGATGAATATTTTTATTTTTTAGTATAGTAAAATTTACATATTATGATGTTTGAACTCATATCACTAATATTTTTAAAATATTTTCTTTACCACTTCAACCAAAATTTTATTTTGAGTTAATTCACGATTTGACCTTCCAAGTATACTTATTTTCTTACTTTAGTACTTAAAATTTTTTACCCTAATTTAGTACTTAAAATATCATTCTATTATATATTTTGATCTAATTTTTAATGCCGTTAAAAAGTAGCCGCAAATAGCCATGTGGTGTTATTAATTAAAAACATATATTTTATCATATATTTATATATCAAATTTTAAAATTATAAAAATATAAATATAAATATAAAAATTCAAGAATATATATAATAAAGTATAAAAATAATTAATTCCATAAAATAAGTAAATGTTTTTAACCCAAAAAGTCTAACAAAAATTGTTGGTGTTGTTCATCATGTTTTTCATGTAAGAAAAGAGAAGAATTATGCTTTCTTATATTTTTGTTCACAGCAATATGAACAAAAACAATTTTAAAATTGCTTAGTAAAATTTTATTTAATTACATTTACTTTAATTAATTTAAAATTCAAATCATCTTTCTTTTAAAGTTTAAATTAAAACTCAAATTAAATCCAGAAATTTTCAAATTCTGACGTTAATGGCTACCATCGACCATCATGTTCCACCGTTGGTTGTCTCTCACCCGTAATCGTTTGAGTCAAAATTTCATAATTATATTGTTTTCGATCCTGTCTTTTCATTTCCAACATTTATTTTTTCAAAAGAACACAAGATTTTTTATAGATTTAGGTGTTTTTCATCGTTGGATTCTCTTCAAATTTCAATATATTCTTTCCCTCTTTATAAGCTTCTCTTTCACCATTTAGATCGACCAAACAATACTCAAAAAATCTATTATTTCTTTGACTGAAATTTAGGTTCATAATTTTTTATGCTCTTTTTTTCTTTTGTGTATAGCGTTGATAGTTATGATATGAATGTGCATATGTGGTATGGAGAGGAAGATTTTAGTCATTATTGTCTGTATTGGAAAAAAAAAAAGATGGAGAGAAGAAGATGAAGGAGAGAGAGAAAGAGAGGAAGAGAGAACCCAGGAAAAATAAATTAAAATATTTTTATTAATTAAATTTAATTTTAATAAATATATTTTAAGTAAAAGTAATTTAATTAATATTTTCTTTTGAAAATATAAAGGCCACTATGGCATTCTCTAATTTGTTGAAATTTAGTTTAACATCAGTTAACTTTTGGACTAAAACCATACT
The DNA here is from genome assembly GCF_025698485.1 of Gossypium arboreum. Classification (NCBI taxonomy): domain Eukaryota; kingdom Viridiplantae; phylum Streptophyta; class Magnoliopsida; order Malvales; family Malvaceae; genus Gossypium; species Gossypium arboreum. The sequence goes on from NC_069073.1 coordinate 113,404,873, forward strand.
AGAAGGATACTTTGGTACTAAATTGAGACAAAAAATTATGTACTAAAATAAAAATTGAGTATATTTTAGGGACCAAATCATAAATTAAACTTTTTATTTTTATGACTGTTTTATATTTAAAATTTATTTAATCTCGATATTTACAAATATTATATATATATATATATTAAATATTTTTAAAAATAACAATAAATTCGGATAACATATTTATATTTTGACTGCCGCCGCCAACTAAAAGGCACCTCTTATTTGCTAGGCTTTACATAATTGTAATAAACCAATAATTGATGTCATTATTGCGTTTAATGGTGGATTCGTCTATCTTTAAAGAGGTTCATTTATCCATAGTTATCTAAAATGTAATATAAAATGATATTAATAAAAATAAAAAATTAAATGGACAATTTTTTAAAAAATTAAGCATTTACAGGATAATATTGTTATATTTAACTCGAGTTGATCCCTTACTTTAAAAATATTTTTCAGCAAAGAATCAACTTAGTTATAAATTTATAAAATTAAAATTTAGTTGGAATTTTTCATTATTAACATTTTACTTTCTTTTCAAAAATATTTTAAAATATATCATAAATTCAATTTTATGATTGATATAATAAATAAATTTATAATTTTTATATAATTTGCAATTTAATATTTTATTTGATAAAATTAATGTCTTAAGTTATTATTATATGCTATATACAACTTCGTAGATTAAATTATTATTATATCATTATAAATAAATATGAATGTCCATATTCTAACCCTCTCATTTATAAGGTAAAACCTCTAATTCATTATGAAAGTTGTTTAATGTGTTAATGAAGCACTTAAATAAGCCTCATTTATTGTATTGCATTGAATTTTAATTACTTATAAATAGAATCCTTACCTTTTTTTTTTTGAAAAACAGTGATAGGGCTTATATCATTAAAATAATAAGGCCCAGAAAATATCTTCTCGGCTCAGGTCCATTGAAAAAACAAGTGAATACAGGCTGCCCTTCTATCTACAGGACGAAGCCTGTGTGTTAAAAAGACAAAAGAAAACAGGAAACTTAAAACAGATAACTAAGAAATATGAAAAAAGTAAACCTAATTTAAAACCCCGTCAAATCGGACAGCCTGGCCAGCACCTAACCTCAGCGTCTTTTCCTATCAATAGCCGCACTAGTTCCAAAATAGCTTTTCACAAGATTTACCAAATACCAACTATCATGACTTCTCATAGCACCATTTTAAAATTCAATCCGGGTGCTCTCACCATCTTCCTTCCGGATCAGTTGCGCTGTGGATCCTCCCTTCCTTTACCAGGTATGCCCCTTCCCTCCTCTTTAGTGTTTCTTTCGATAAATTAAGGGCTTGAACATTCTCCGCTCTGTGAATAAACTGGAAACTCACCTCTGGAAGGCTGGTTCTTTTGCTCTGAATATCTCGAATAATTGCTCCAAGAACTGATTTGTCTATTTCTTGCGATTGACATTTCTTAATAACTGTTTTCGAGTCTCATTGTATTACTACTGAGGATAAACCCATTGATATTACTAATTTGATAGCCTCTAACCCTGCATGAGCTTCTGCTACGAACAAGGAAGAGATGTTTTCATGGAGAGTCGACTTTTCAGCTGCTACCTCGCCCCTTTGGTCACAAACAATTAAACCCGAGGCCGATCTAAAATTTCGTTTGTCAAAGGCTATATCAAACTGGACCGTTACACTTGTTGTCTCCCCTGCTTGGTTATGGATACTTTCGGTGAAAGAGGCAGGTTGCTTTTCTCGGATCCCTTCCAGCTCTGCTAAATAGCTTCTGATTTTCTTAAATAGATCCCTAATTGCAAAATTTTTCCTTTCATAGACAAACTGATTTCGGGAACTCCATAAGAACCACAAGGCACAACAAAACATCCGACACTGATCCTTGGTTCCTCTTTCAAAAAACCAAGTAAGCCACTCTCTGATATGTTGGTTCGTGTAGGTTACAGCCCAAGAGAGATTAAGACTTGACCATATTTCTCTAACTGCAGGACACTGCCTAAAGACATGGAAGCTATCCTCTTCGCCAGAACTACAACGCGGACAAATGATGTTGTTAGCCACTCTCTTGTAACTTAGATTAACGAATGTAGGAATGTAATTCCAGTAGATCCACCATATTGTTAATGTAATTTTTGAAGGTAGCTGAGTATCCCATAATTTCCAAAAGAAAGCTTTTGTTTCGGTCTGTAATAAATAACTAGTAGGATCTACACTAGCAAATTGTAATAGTTTGTAGGTGCTTCGTACTGAGAAAACTCCGGAAGGTTCTTCGTTCCACACTTGGACGTCTTCATGCTCCACTTCTGCCAGAGGGATCTGCAAGATCTTTTGGGCAGTTTCCAATTGAAAGGTACTGCTAACTAATTCCCTTTTCCATGTTTTAGTTGAGCTATCAATTAGATCCAAGACTAACTTCAAATCACTATTTCCTATTCTGTTTTGCCGACCCACTGTAGGACATCCTGGAATCCAGCAATCATTCCATATAGAAATCTCAGTACCTCTACCAACTCTCCAACAAAGTCCATTTTGAAGGAGGCCCTTTGCTGCCCAAATGCTCCTCCAGGTAAATGAAGGTAAGTTTCTTAACTGTGCATTTAGAAAATTTAAGTGCGGAAAATATTTTGCTTTAAGAACTTTAGCAACTAAAGAATTTGGACAACTAGCGCCATCCCTGCTTGGCTAATAACGAAATATTAAATTGGCAAAAACTTCGAAAACCCAAACCTCCACAATCTTTTAAAAAACACAAATTTTTCCATACATACCTGTGCAATCCCTTTCTTCTGCGTCCCTTTTGCCACCAGGATTTAGTAATAATACCCTCTATTTCATCGCATAATGACTTTGGTAATAAAAAACAGACCATCGAATATGTCAGTATAGCTTGCAAAACAACCTTAATAAAAACTTCTTTGCCCCCTTGTGACAGAAATCTAATACTCCAGTTATCAAAACGTTGCTTTAGTCGATCTTTCAAAACTTGAAAAGATTCCTTCTTCTTTCTACCTATCAAACTTGGCAGCCCTAAATACCGTTCCAAGTCCGTTGAGCTGCGAACTCCAAGCTGATGAACCACCAATTATTTATCCTCCTCCGACGTATTTCAACTAAAAAAGATAACTGATTTATCAAAATTCACACACTGACCTGATCCTTTTCTGTATTCCCGTAAAATCTCCTTAATCACGTGAACCCCATTTCCTGTTACTTCTCCGAACAGAATACAATCATCTGTAAATAGTAAATGAGAAACCTGTAGGCTATTTCTACTAACCTTGACCCCTTTGAAAGTCCCATCTCTCAAAGCTAATCTCATTAGGCATGATAAACCCTCTCTGCAAATTAAAAATAAGAACGGACTCAATGGATCACCCTGTCGAAGTCCCCTGGTCGGATAGAATATTTCTCCAATAGATCCATTCAGCACTGTCGTATAGGAAATCGTAGACATACACTTCATAATGGAATCTGTTCATTCTTAAGCAAATCCCATTCGATTCATAATTTCCCCAACAAAGTTCCATTCCACCCTATCATAAGCCTTGCTCATATCTAACTTGACTGCTATGAAACCCTTTTTCCCCAATCTCTTTTGTTTTTGTCACGGGGCTAGACCTTTCGTCTCGCAATCCGTGCGGCCTTAGGCGATTCGCTCGTCCAAACTCGCCCAAGTCAGCCTTTACTCGAATGAGGATTCCTTAAGAACTCCTCCAAGGCACTAACTCGTACAGCGGAAGACTTACTTACGCCAAAAGAAGCTTATAAGAACAACAGAAAGGGACGCACACAAAGTGTTTGAGTAAATGCTCTCTATTCTCTTATTCACAAAGAATAATGAAACAATGAATGGAGTGAGTACAAATGAGGGGGAGGTTCTCTATTTATACTTGAGCTCCCCCAAAACCGACGGTCAAGATACAATTACATCGACGGACGAGATTAAAGGTTACTTACTACCAAATATAATATCATATCTTCTAAGATTACCCAATCTCTTTTGTTTCAGCAAATGTAAGATTTTATATGCTAACAATACATTATCTGAGATAAGTCTTCCTGGGACAAAAGCAATCTGTGTTTCATCAATACATTTATCAATAACTCCTCTAAATCTGTTCACGATAGCTTTCGCCATTATTTTGTAAATGACTTACATAAACTAATTGGTCGGAAATGCTTCATATTAAACGGATTGGTGATTTTTAGAATAAGCACAATAGCGTTAAGTTGATCGAACTAACCTCCATATCTCCATTCAATAAGTGAAAGCAAAAAGCAACAACATCATTCCCAATGATAGGCCAGCATCTTTGGTAGAAGAGGGCTAGAAATCCATCCTCCCCTAGGGCTTTTGTGGATTCCATTTGAAATAGTGCCTCTCGAATTTCCTATCCATTATATGGCGCTATAAGCATCCTATTATCTTCCTCCGATATACACCTATTAATCCCTGATAATAAATGATCATTGTTTGTTGGAGCTCCTGCTGTGAACAAATTCTAGAAATAAACCCGTGCGATACCCTCCTCTCTAACAGGTCTTCTGTTTCCCCTCTATTTTCATTCTGTGACTTTTCAATCCGATTCTTCCTCCGTCTCTGTGTAGCCTGGCTATGGAAAAACGTTGTATTTCTATCACTGAATTTCAACCAGTTTAAACGGGCCCTTTGCTCCCAATAATATTCATCTTTTTCAATCTTGAAATTTAACTGAATCTTCTTGTCAATTAGCTCAGCCAGATTGCTATCATCCCTTTCAGCTTCTGTTAATTCTGATAATCTTTCAGTTAAAATTTTTTTCCTCCATTTTCATTTTTTTTTGTATCTGCCATGCCCACTTTTGCAAACCCTTTTTTAAAAAATCCATCTTCTGCAGTAAGTCTCATACCTTCATTCTCCATAATCATTTTACTTCATCAACAAATGAGTCTTCCAAATTCCACAAAGCCTCAAATTTAAAGCAATCCTATTTTCGCCCTTCAACTACTTTATTTTTAACAATTAAAAGAGGGCAATGATCAGAAAAAGAATGAACCAGATACTGAATTTTCGCCTTGAGAAACAATAGCATCCATGTCACGTTTGTTACTCCTCCATCAAGTCATTCTTGAATGTTTGTCTCGGGCAAATTTCCTCTGTCCCATGTAAACCACCTACCAAAAAACTCGATATCATATAATCGACAGTCCCCTAACATTTTTTGGAATGTTTCCATCCTATTTTAGTCCATTGGAAGCCCTCTCTTCTTTTCAAACCCGTACATAATCTCATGGAAATCACTAGCCACAAGCCAAGGAATATCATCAGCATGATAGAGATTCTTCAAAGTGGCCCATGAGTCTTCTCTGTCCTGGACATATGGGGTACCATAAAACCCTGAAAATCGCCATTTAGTTTTAATTCCAGTATCTTCAACTAGTACGTCGATATGTCTTTTCGAAAAACTTTGAAGAGCTATAGACATATCGTGTCTCCACGCCAAACACAATCCTCCTCTAGTGCCTTTCGCATCAACTTCGATACCATGTACAAAACCACAACTCCTCCTTACTCTCTCCATCTGAATTTTGCACAATTTAGTCTCCATGAAGAAGACTACTTGGGGATTATAGAGCTTCAGCATATGCCGAACTCTTCGAATTATCTGTGATCTCCCCAAACCACGGACATTCCAACTTAAAATTTTCATTGCGTTCGGTCGGCTTGCCTCCTAGCAGCCGTTGATAATAAATGATTTTGATCCTCCATTCTCCCGCTTCTTGACATTAATTTGTTCACCTCATTTGTTCCTGATGACTCATCAACTTCCCCTCTAGACCTTTTCTTGCCCTCTTCTCCTATTAATGTTGTATCCTCCATGTCATGTTCCATCGTACTATAGATTTGACCTAACAAAACGTCTTTCATCCGTTCGCCAAAACCTGGTGATCCCCCTTCTATGTTGAATTCAAGAATTGGGTCTACCCTCTTTCTGCAACTCTTTTTATCTTCCGCCTACCATTGCCCATTTTTTATGAGTCCATTACCTTCGTTACTACCATCCACTTTACCATCTCCAACCTCACGCAGCCAGATACTATTCATAGCTAAGGCTTTTCGGGATTGAGCTCATAAAGATAGATCCCAACCCATATCAGTGGCTTCCACACCAAGTATCATCTTAGCTTCACAAAAGGAGTCACTATGACTTAGTCGACCATAATAAAAGCAAAATAATGGTAATCGCTCATATTTAAAATTGACATATGAACATCTCCCACAAAATAGAATCTATTTTTTTCCTTTTCAAAGGGAGCCTAACATCAATTTAAACTCTGATTCTCATGAAAGTCCTATTCTCCTTCTCCAGATTTGATTCATCATATTCCAGAAAAACACCTATAAAATTCCTTATTTACACCGCCAAATTTTCAGAGAATAAACCAATAGGTACATCATGAATCTGCACCCAAAAAGGTGCCATAACTAAATGTACTTGTAATGGATCCTCCCCCTATTGCAGTTTATAAAGAAGCAGCAAATGATTATTAAAAGTCCAAGGGGATCCTTTAAGAACCCTTTCCAAGTCCATCATATGAAAAAAATGGAACAAATACCTTTTCTCCCCCAGATCTCGAATCTAAACTCCCCTCACCGGATGCCATAATTTTGCCAAAGTACTCTTCATTGCAGGAAAATAAATGATACTAGCTGTCAAGAAATAACCCGCTAATAGAAAACTCTCCCCCTCTCCTTCCCTGTTCAGATCTGGTTGAATTTGAATAATTTCGTCTTTTTCTTCATTAACTGAAAGTTGAGCCAATTCATTCTCCATGCTTGCAGGTGTAGATTGCAAATTTTTCTATCTTCCTACGGATAATAGCCGCTAAGCACTCAAGGGCATCGCCTCACAGAGACTAAAATCAAACAAGCACAACAAACTAACATAAAAAAAAATAGCAAAACCTAAAACTTCTTGCCAGAGACGGTAGACAATAGCTTGCTAGGGTAGCAGACTATATTTTTTATTTTATTTCTTTGATTATCCCTAAATAGAATCCTTACCTGAGTGAAATAAGATACGAGAAAATTATCTGTTTACTTTAAGTATTCTTTTATTTGATTATTTTATAATACGTTATCAACACGAGCTTCTACGAGTTCATAGTGAAGTTTACATCATTTCGACTTTATATAATTTGCCCGTATAACTCTCGTTAAACTTTATACGGTATAATGATTTTCATAATTCTTTTATTTTATTTTCTATATAAAATATTTGCTTTGGGTAATATTTTCACATTTATTTTTCAACTAAAATCTAATAATGATTATTATATATACATGTTTTTCTTTGTTAAAAGAAATTTCAATTAATGTAATTTGTGTTAAGTTATTATTATGGCTATTCCTCTCTATGCCAATATTTGAAATACATATTATTATTTAGCAAATTTGGTATATATAATTGAATTATTTTATGATTGAGAATGCTTATTATTTTACTAATTTTTTTTTATTTTGATTCAAGTTATTATAATGTCAAATCTTGCCAAACTTGAATTTGCGGCCTTAGACATCTCAGGGAATAATTATTTGTCATGGGTGCTAGATGCTGAAATTCACCTAGATACTAAAGGTCTAGGAAATACTATATTAGTTGATAAAGAAGCATCTAATCAATACAAGACAAAAGCAATGATTTTCATTAGTCATCATTTACATGAAGGGTTAAAAGTGGAATATCTCACTGTGAAAGACCCTCTTGAGTTGTGGAAAAATTTGAAAGAATGATTTGACCATCAGAAAACTGTGATACTCCCTAAAGCTCGTTATGATTGGATGCACTTACAGTAGCAAGATTTTAAAACTGTAAGTGAATACAATTTAGAACTTTTCAAAATTAGTTCTCAAATAAAATTATCGGGAGAAAACATAATTTGATGAGGACTTGTTAGAGAAAACATTTTCAACCTTTCATGCTACTAATGTGCTTCTGCAGTAGTAATACCGTGAAAAAGGTTTTAAAAGGTATTCTGAATTGATTTCATGCCTTTTGGTGGCTGAACAAAATAATGAGCTATTGATGAAAAATCATGGAATTCATCCCACTAGTTCTGTACCATTCCCTAAAGTGAATGTAGCAATACACAATAATTGTGAAAATAGAAAATATAGATGTCGCGACTGTGGTCGTGGACGTAGTGGGGGACGTGGTCAAGGACACATTAGTAACCGTTATCATGGTGGCAATAAGACTGATACTTCTAACCACCAGAAAAAGAATAAAAATGAAATACAAGAAAAAAATGGTCAAAATAATCCTTCAAAGATTGTTGAGAATATATGCTACCGATGTGGTATGAAGGGACATTGGTCATATACCTATCGTACGTCTGAGTATTTAGTGAAACTTTATCAAGCATCCATTAAAAAGAAGGAAATGTATATGGAGACAAATTTTATATCTCAAAATGATAAAATGGAGACAAAAGATGAAGATATTCACTATAATACTAAAACTAACCATGCCTACGAGGGTGATGAATTTAATGACCTTAATAATATAACTCACCTAGATGTGGCAGATTTCTTTGAGAATCATTCGAAAAATTGATTTTATTTTGACATTTTTATGTTGTTTTAAGTATGTTTTACTTTCTTGCATAAAGAATAATTTATATATTTAATAAATATTTGCAATGTTTCTCATATTATATTTTGTTTGTTTTATGAATAATATGAATATTCAACAAAATTTCGATGGACACAAAATCAATGGAGACATGTGTGTTGTAGATAGTGCTACAACACATACGATACTCAAAGATAAAAAATATTTTTCTCATTTGACAATAAGTAATGCCCATATTAATATAATATCGGGAAGTTGAAAACTTATTGGAGGCTCTAGAAGAGCTATTATATTATTACCTAAAGGTACAAAATTTATCATTGATGATGCTTTATATTCCATTAAGTTTCAAAGAAATTTATTGAGTTTTAAAGATATTCATCTTAATGGACATCATATTGAGACTATGAATGAGAAAAATATTGAATATCTATATATTACAAATGTTGAACGTGGAAAGAAATATGTTTTGGAAAGGTTAGCTGCTTTTTCATCAGGTTTATATTATACACATATTAGTGCAATTGAGTCACATGTTACTACAAACTAGAAGTTTGTATAACCACATACTTTTACTATTTGGCATAACCGATTAGGCCATCTCGGATTTATTATAATGCGAAGAATCATCAAGAATTCAATTGGACACTCATTAAAGAACCAAAAGATTCTTGAATTCAAAGATTTATCTTATGTCGCTTATTCTCAAGGAAAATTGATTATTAGACCATCACCAGTAAAAGTTGGGACTGAATCTCCTGCATTTTTGGAACGTATTCAAGGTGATATATGTGGGCCCATTCATCCACCATATGGACCATTCAAATATTTTATAGTATTAATAGATGCATCTAGCAGGTGGTCACGTGTGTCTTTATTATCGACTCGCAACCTGACATTTGCGAGACTACTCACTCAAATAATTCGATTAAGAGCATAATTTCCAGATTATGCAATCAAAACTATTCATCTTGATAATGCTGGTGAGTTTACATCCCAAGCTTTTAATGATTATTGTATGTTAATTAGGATAAAAGTTGAACATCCTATAGCTCATATTTACACACAAAATGGTTTAGCTGAATCGTTTATCAAACGCCTCCTAATAATTGCTCGACCATTGCTTATGAGAACAAAACTCCCTGTTACAGCTTGGGGATATACTATTTTGCATGCAGCAGTACTTGTATGCTTAAGGTCAACAAGTTATAATAAGTACTCCCCATTACAATTGGCTTTTGGTCAAGAGCTAATATTTCCCATCATAGAATTTTTGGATGCACAGTATATGTTCCAATTGCTCCACCACAGTTGGGAATATATGTTGGTTATAAATCTCCTTTTATAATTAAATGGATGTCTATAACCCCCTTAAGCATATTAAAGTAATGAGATAAAACTCTTTACTTCATTTATAATTAGGAGATCATTAAATGGATTAATTAGAAAACTTAGTTCATTAAATGTAATACATTTATTAATTGAATGTAAAGGAGCATATAAATAGCACATTATAAGTAAAAATAAGAAAATGAAAAATTCTCATGTATTTTCATCCACTTTTATTATTAAATATGTTGAACCATTAACCGGAGGTTTATTTACTGCACAATTTATTGATTGTCATTTTGATGAAACAACATTCACAATATTAGGGGGAGAGAAAATACAATTGGTAAAAAAAATTACAAGGAATGGATCATCATTATCTCAATTTGATCATCGCACAAGTCAATGTGAACAAGAAGTTCAAAGGATCATACACTTGCAAAACATCATCAATCAATTGCCAGATTCATTTACTGACCTAAAAAGAATTACAAAATCTCACATGCCAGCTGAAAATGCTCCAATACGGATTGATATCCTAATAGGGCAAATTGTTTGTGTAAAAGAAAGTAATCCATGCCTGAAGCGTGGAAGGCCAATCAGTTCCAAAGATAAAAATACTCGTAAAAGGAAAGGAGCAATTATTCAAGATGATAATATTGTGGAGGCAAGTGCCCAAGAAAAGGCTAAACATATAACTAATCAAAAAACCCCAAAAGAGGTTCATTTGCCTGAAAATGGTGATAACGAAGAAATCTGAATAAGTTATGTTACTTTAGGAAAAAGATGAAACCGAAAAAATATAGTTGTCGACAACAATTTTACTTATAATGTTGCTATCGAAATAGCAAAAGAAAATGAGGATCCTGAGCCTAAATTTACTGAGGAATGTAGAAATAAAAAAGATTGGCCAAAATGGAAAGACGCAATTCAAGCAGAATTAAATTCACTTTCTAAACATAAGGTTTTTGGACCTATAGTCCAAACATCTAAATATGTAAAGACGGTAGGATATAAATGGATATTTTTGTAAAAACAAAATGAGAAAAATGAAGCCATAACATATAAAGCACGACTTTTAGCATAAGGATTTTCATAAAGGCCTGACATTGATTATGAAGAGACATATTCTCCTTTGGTGGATGTAATCACATTTAGATACCTTATTAGTTTAGCAGTACATGAAAAACTTGACATGTCTAATGGATGTTGTTATAGCCTATTTGTATGGTACACTTGATAATGAAATTTATATGAAAATCCTAGAAGGATTTAAAATCCCTGAAGGATACAGAGTTTCCCGGGAAAATTGCTCAATCAGATTAAAGAAAAGTTTATATGGATTAAAACAATCTGGACTTATGTGGTTCAATTGTCTTAGTGAATATTTGTTAAATGAATGTTATAAAAACGATCCAATCTGCCCATGTGTTTTTATAAAAAGGTCTAAATCAAAATTTGTGATAATTTCTATTTATGTTGATGATCTAAATATTATTAGAACACTTGAAAAGCCTCAAAATGCAGTAAATTATTTAAAGAAAGAATTTGAGATGAAAGATCTTGGAAAAACAAATTTTTCTTAGCCTGTAGTTCGAGCATTTAAAAGATAAAATTCATGTCCATCAGTCAACTTATACGAAAAAGATCTTAAAGAAATTTTATATGGATAAAGCAAATCCATTGAGTACCCCGATGGTTGTATGATCGTTAGATGTGAATAAAGATCAATTTCGTCATTGCGAGAATGATGTAGATTTTCTTGGTCCTGAAGTACCATATCTAAGTGCCATAGGAGCATTGATGTATCTTACAAACAACACAAGACCTGATATAGCTTTTTGTGTAAACTTGTTAGCAAGATTTAGTTTTTCTCTAACACGTAAACATTGGAATAGAATTAAACATGTATTTAGATATCTTAGAGGGACCATTAATATGGGGTTATTTTATTCAAATGATTCAAAATCCCTATTAATTAGTTATGTTGATGCTGGATATTTGTCGGATCCACATAAAGGTCGATCTCAAATGGGATATTTATTTACATGTGGAGGTACAGACATATCATGGCGTTCGACAAAGCAAACATTAGCTGCTGCCTCTTCAAATCATGCTGAAATAATTGCAATGCATGAGGCAAGCCGAGAGTGTGTTTGGCTAAGGTTATTAACCCAACATATTCAGAAGATATGTAATTTGCCTTTATAGGAAAATATGCCAACTATCTTGTAATTTGCCTTTACAGGAAAATATGCCAACTATCTTATACGAAGATAATGCAGCATGTATAGCTCAATTAAAGGGTGGTTATATCAAAGGTAACAGAACGAAACATATTTCACCAAAATTATTCTTTACTCATGATCTTGAGAAGGAAGGTAACATAGAAGTTCAACAAATTCGCTCTAGTGATAATTTAACAGATTTTTTTACCAAGGCATTGCCAACTTTAACATTTGAAAGACTACGAAACAAGATTGGAATGCATCGACTCAAAGATATAATGTGATGTTGCCATTAAGGGGATCTAAAATACGTTGTATTCTTTTCCTTCAACTAAGGTTTTGTCCCACTGGGTTTTCCTGGTAACGATTTTTAACGAGGCAACTTGTAATAGGAGATTGTGTACTCTTTTTCCTTCATTAGATTTTTATCCCACAGGGCTTTTCCTAATAAAGGTTTTAATGAAGCACAGTTCTCTCTAGTGGACATCTAAGGAGGAGTGTTATAAATAAATGTGAATGTCCATATTCTAACCCCCCTCATTTATAAGGTAAAACCTCTCATTCATTATGCAAGTTGTTTAATGTGTTAATGAAGCACTTAAATAAGCTTCATTTATTATATTGCATTGAATTTCAATTACTTATAAATAGAATCATTAATTGAGTGAAATAAGACACGAGAAAATTATCTTTACTTTAAGTATTCTTTTATTTGATTATTTTATAATAATATCTTCCACATGTTCATTTTGTAAGAATTATTTGTAATGATAGTTTTAAAGTTTTAGGTTTGTAAAATTTTGGATAATAAATCAAGAAATTATATGTACAAATATTTGTTTTCTAATATTTAATGAGATAAATGAAATTTAAAATTTTTAAATGTATTTAACGTGTTACAATTTTTATATTTTAAATTGGTTAATGTAAAATATTTTTATTATAAAATATTATAAAGATTAAAGATTAAGGCTTAATAAATAAGTGTTTAAATATTCATAGTAAGCATATTTTTGCATAAATATACATAAATAAGTAATGGTGGAATGTGATGATGGATGACAATTAAACTAATTAATCAAAGATTAAAATATAAGAAAAATGTTAATAATGATTAATTAAATAATAATTATAATATATAGGTGAAATTGGTGGATGGAGAGATGAAAAACTCATCTTCTCCAAATGGCTAAAAGAAGAAAAACAAAAAGGGGACGCCATTTTTGAATCTTGAAGCATTCGACCATTCAATTCAAGTAAGTCCCAAGCTATTTTTCTTTGATTTTTATGGAATTTGATTCATAAGAGCTTGATTTAGCCAGCTCATGTATCAATTTGTCGAATTTTTGAAATTTTGATAAGTTTTCATTATTTAGAAATGGATGAATTGAATGTGAATTTGATAGAAGTTGAGCTTAGATTATGGAAATGTCTAAATTGTAAAGCTTAATTGTTACTTTCGTACATTAGGGATCAAATTGAAAAAAATGCAAAATTGTTATGAAATTTTGGTATGAATAGAAAGTAGAAGGTCCCTACTAAGTATATGTGAAATTGAATTTTAGTCTGAAGCCCTATATTGAAAGTTATACTTGTTTTGGGTTTAGGGAATAAATTGAATTGCAAAATATTTATGGCTTTGTATTTGAATGTGATTTAGATGGAATTTGATATTGTGTCATTGTTGAACTATTATTCGTAGCTAAAGACAATGTCGAGTCATCGAGAGGGAAAGGAAAAGTGAGAGCCGACAACTAGTGACGTGAGCTTTTGGTTTATATTTCTATAATTCAAGATCAATTTAATTATTGCATATTCATGACATTTTGCATTATATGGTATTGAGGTGAGTTGACAATAGTTATTTGAATCAAATTGCTATAATTGATATTGAATATCAAGATATGAGTTAAATTGAATAAAATAGAAAATTTCATGAATTAGTTGATATATGATAATTGGTATGAAATGATGTTGTAACATGCTATATAATGTGATGAAATAATGGATTGACGGTAAATTGAGAGTGGTAGAATATGAATTGAATTATATAATGAAATTGAAAATTAGTTACCTTATTAACTATTTGGACAGTGTCGGATATAGTTGGCATGCCATAGGGTCAGGATATTAATTGAAAACCATCGTTGCCAGGAAACCCAGGGTGGTAGATTGTGTATATAGAGTATTGTTTTCAGGCAATATGGGATCACAAGATAACCAGTTTGTGGAAACCATCATTGTCGAGCAACCCAGAATGGTAATATGTACATGTTCAATGTCATTGTTGCTGGGAAACTTGGGGTGACAAATCCGTGTATCCATTCTAAGTACGTGTCTGGTTAATAGGGTTATAAAAACATGATTTGGCTATATGGTTGATGAAATTAAATGAGTTGAAAACGAGTCATGGGGTCAATTGAGTAATAATGAGCCAATAGGCTTGGAAATGGTTGAAATGTTGATATGAAATGGAACATATGTGTTTATGTATTGATGATGGTAAATGAACAAATATATATGCCTAAACTTGATAATATGATTTGGTTAAGTTATTGTAAAATGAATGAGTAATGGTAAATTTGAGTACCTACTAGTGAATTGATGTGTAAAGATGATCATATGCATGTTATTATTGGTAATGAAAGTATTTGATATGAAATTACATGAGACTTGATTATGATTTGCATTAGATTTGGTCATATGCTGTAATGAACCGAAAGTTACGGTATCGGAAATTGAGTCTTGAGTACTGTTTCCGTGAAATTTATTCATGAATATTTATTAGAAATATTTATGAATTATAGTTGAATGGTTATTTAGTGTTTAATTAAGTGAAGTAGCTTGAATTTAGTTTAAAGGATTAAATTGCATAAGGAATAAAAGTTTAATTATAGATTAAAGAAGTAAAAGGGACTAATCTAGCAATTAGACCCTAAGTGCCATGTGTGTGAATGTATGATATAACATGTGTAATAGTTGGTATATATGTGTAATAGCTATAAGATATTTTATGTTATAGCTATTACACATGTTAATTTATATTTTTATAGGTTAATAATAATATAATATAGTATAATGAATAAATAATAATGAGTAAAGAAACATAGAAAGAGTTACAGAGAGCAAACGTGAGAAAGAAAGAAGGAAAGAAAGAAAGAAAAGAAAAGGAAATTTGAGGATTAAGGCCCTAAAGTTTAATTGGTAAGTTGTTTTAGCTCATTTTCTTATGATTTTTATGTTTATGGATGCCTAATTCAAAGTTCTACATGTATGAGGTTAAAATGAAGAAAAATAGAAAATTTTAGATATTGATTTAGTTGAATAAATTGAGGTTTTATGGGTTAAATTGATAGGAATTGAAGTTAGAAGTGAAAATTGAGTGATTTATTAAAAGAATTCTAAGTTAGGTTTAAATAGGGATTAAGTTGAATAGAGCTCAAAATTTATGTTTTATAATGAATTTTATGAGTTAGAAATTGTTAATGAGTTGATTAAAAGAGAATATGAAGCTTAAGTTAAAGAAAAAGATTAGTAATGGAAAAAGGACGAAATTGGAATTTTTGTAAAAGTTTGATAGAAAGTGAAAATGTGTTTTATGAATTAGTATATTGATGAATTTTAATTGTATGATTGTTAGTAGCAAACGTAGCACGGATACGTCATCAAAGAAGGAAAAGAGAAAGTGAACGAAGATATCGATTAAATTCGATAAATAGTGGTTTGTATTTCTATAAACCGAGCTTAATCGTTATTGCTATATTTGATATTTATATTGTATGAAAATGTGAATGAGGTAAGTATTTTTACCATATTGAAATGAATGTGATTTTGAATACCCTATTAACAGTGTCGGGCTAGTCGGATATAGTTGACATGTCATAGGAATTGGAAGTATTGGGATATTCCGACATTGAGTCGATGAGACACTATGTGTCGACTCTCTGTTAAAGTTCGGATTTGTTTCGATGAAGTACTTTGTGTACTATAATGTTAAAGTTCCGGATTTGTTCCGATGAAGCACTATGTGCTTATCCCGGAGTGTGGGTTGGATCCGTGTATCCGTTAGTGTCCGAGTTATGTTAATAAGGGTAAATAAAGTAAAGGTTATTAAAGTACTAATTGATATTGAATAATAGCAATAATGTGTTTGAATTACCATGTTTTAAAGTTGATTAAGCTATTGTTTATGGAAATACCACTGAGAGTATTCTCAGCGACGGTTTGTTTCGTCTGTGAGCTAGGTACGAAAGTATAAGGACTCAAAGATACAAGCCGATCCCCAAACTCAAATTGGTGAAGTTTCTATCTTTTGGAAAATGGCATTGTACCTAGGATGTCTTTTGGTTATATTGAAAGTATCTAAGTTGTTAAATGATATTTTGGTATGTTTTGTAAATGTTACCAAAACCTTAAGAATGGTATGTTTTGATATGTTAGTGAAGAGTAATAAGAGGAATTGTTGGTAAATGTTGTAGAAAGAAGAAATGAAGATGTTATAAACTTAGTTATCAACATTTTATACTAAAACAGATTTGGACAGTAACAGTAGTCCAACTTTGAAAATATACCAAAAATAGTATAAAGTGAATTAGATGATGAATAAAATATGTAATTGAAGCTTAATGAATCTATTTTTATATGGAAGAAACAAAATTGGTAAAAGAGTTGTATTTTATGAGATATTTACGTTTTGGTGAAACAGGGTTAGAACAATTTCTGGATTCCTGTTCTGACTTTAGAAATTCACCATAAATTGTGTATTAAGAATTAGGACTCAAACTTTATATGTATGGGTTCATTATTGAGTCTATTTTAATTGAAACAAATGGCATAGTCATTGGATTTCTGTACAGGAAGAAATTTGATTCGAAGTGCACAAGGGTCAGAGTAGCTGAACCCTGAAACAGGGAGACTTCTTATAATAAACTGTACTAATTGGCCTGACCAAAAATTCTAGAAAAAATTAGTAAGTAGATATATGAGTCTAGTTTCAGGAAAATTTACGGAATTGGATTTCGAGTTTCGTAACTCGAGATATGATTTTTTTAGCGACTGTGACGCAGATGGATAGTTTACTACGAAAACTGTTTAAGTGCTAAGATAAGTTTTGTAATGTCTCCTGCTTGACTCCGGCAACGGTCTCGGGTAGGGGGGACGTTACATATGCAATAGTTTTAAACTTGTTTTGCATTGACTTGAATCATGGAAATACCATTGAGCTTTATTGATCAGCGTATGATTTGTTTTTTCCGTGTGCAGGTATAAATAAATCCCAAGGTTTCAAGAAGTGAATCTAGCATTTAGCCAGAGATCCTCGACTTAGCAATGTTTGTATAATTTTTTTTTTAAAATATGACATGTACCTAAGTTGAGTCGGTGATCATATTTGTATTTGAAGCTTGAAATGGTACTTTGGAAATGGTTAGATGGTTTATTTGCATATGTGAATTTGGTGTTTATTTGGATTGTATGAAAGTTTGCAATATTGAAACTTATATGAATGTTTATGTTAACTTTGATAAGTGAATGGTAATTGCCATAGGTGTTTTAGTTAAAATGTATGTTTAGGTAATATAAAGGTATATATGATGAGATATATTAGGAATGAACATTTGAGAATGACATATTTAGCTAAAATGGTGATTGATTGTGATGAAATTGTTGTATAGGTAAAGCTTGTTGGTACCATCTTGTACCATTTAGCAAACAAACAGTCACGAAGCTACGTCGAGCATTTGTTGTCGCAACGAACCAGGTCGGTATGTTGTGTTACGACGAGTGTAACGATCTAGTTTCCAATGATGTCAGAAACTCCAGTTTTGAAACACCATTTCCGTAAATATGTTCGTAAATTTAATAATTACGAGGCTAGAATAGAAATATATTAAAGTTTGGTCTAATAATTCTATTTAATTGATAGTTAATTAAGGTACAAGTGTAACGATCATAAAGTTAGTGGTACCAAAAAAAAAGTTTCGGGACCCCATTTTAGTGAATCGAGACTATAAATATTTCATTTATGGAGTTATATTATAGGTGAATTGAAATTTGGATAAATAATTTTATCGAATTAGTAATTAATTAAAGTACAGGGACTAATTTGTAGAAGTGGTAAAAGTTAAATTACTATAGATTTTTAAGTGGAATCTTAAGTTAAGGACCAATGTGGTATAATTACCATATTGGAGGTTTAGTTTCTGCAAAAGAACATATATATGTGTTATATTATAAAATTATAATTAGATAAACAAAAAATAAAATAAAAATTAAGTATAATAAAAAAACATGTAGTGGGATTAAGTGGAAAAACAAAAAAATAAACAAACATTCATCCTCATTTTGTTCATGCAACCGAGAGTAGAGAACGGAGAAGAAAAACGTTCGGCCTTAGGAATTTCATATTGAATTTCAAAATTGGTTAGTGTAATTTAATCTCTTTTTTTTGTAATTTTTATATTTTTGGAATCTCGATAGCTTAATATCTAATCTGTGTGTTACTTTCAGAAACTGTTAAAGTTTATAAATATTTCCATTGTTAAATCTTAAAGCTTTTGGTGTTAAATGGTTAGATTTAAAGTCAATATATGAAAAAAAGGATTAGTTTGTAAAATGAAACTTGTTAGTTTTGAAAATAGGGACTAAAGTGTAAATTTTTTGAAATTGGTATGAAATTTCTATAATTATGGATAGTAGTGGGCTGTAGAAGGATGAAATTGAGATCGATTTCGAAATCGAGACCCAAATTTGAAAGTTTTAACTATTTTGGTTTTAGGGACTAAATTGAATAAAATACAAAAATTTAAGGGAATTCGGGTAATAAAATTAAACTAATATATGCAGATAATAGAATTATATAAGATGTGTGGAATTGATGAATTGAATGGAATAATTGTATAGATTGAAACTTGGACCAAATCAGAAATAATCAGGGAAAAGACAAAATTGTTGAATTGTCCTTAAAGTTTCAAATTATTTATTGTTTTAACCAAGTAAGTTCATAGAGTATGGTTATATATAATTGTAACATATTCTTGAATCATGAAATCGTTTGTGTGTGGTTGTAATTTGAATTGTTTACAATTTAGTACAAAAAGATGCGATACATGCTAAATCATAAAGAAATGATAAATTGATTATGATTAATTGAAATTCAAGATATTTAATGAATTGATATTTTATTATGATTGACCTAATAAGATTTGTATGAATTTGATTGAGTATCGAGATAGAGGATTAAATTGAATAGTTTGCAAAATATGTATGACCTTGAAATTGAATCTGATTTGAATAGAATTTGATATTATATCATTATTAAATTATTATTCGTAGTTAACAATGACGCAGGATCGTCAAAAGGAAAAGGGAAGGCGAGAGTCGACGATAGGTGACACGAGCTTTCGGTTTGTATTTTTATAACTCAAACATCTTCCATTGTTGCATTTATGAACTCATTTATATGGAAAGATCATAAGGTGGGTTATAAATGATAAATCGAGTGAAATCGATTTGATTTGATTGGTTATTTGTGATAAGGATTAAATTACACTGTAACAACCCGTTTTTTTAGTTAAATCGGAACAGTAGTTGCGGGACCACAAATTTGAAGTCAAAATATTTATTTTATTATTTTAATAAGTTTTACAGCATGATAGAATGATAGTATTAAAATTTTGTTAAGAAATTTTACCGTTTAAATGCTTAATTCGGTAAAAAGGACTAAATCGCGTAAGGCGTAAAATATGAGTTCTCTAAGTGAAATGAACCAAATGACTATAGAAATGAAAATAATGAGTACTTTCATGGTAAATATACCATTAATAAAATTAGTGGACAAATATGGGCTTATATCATGAGAATTATAAGGTTAATTAACAAGGTTATAATAGTAATTATGAAATAATGTTTAACAAATAAAATAAAACATAAAAATTCATTAGTTGTCATCTTCCTTCCACCGAAAATCAAATCTTGAAAAAGCCATTAAAGAAGCTTAAACATTCGGTCACTTGGAAGCTTAATCAAGGTACGATTTTTACTCGATTTTTAATGATTTCTACGTTTTTGAGCTCGTTGTAGCTTGATCTAGCTAGCCCATATCTCTGTTTTCAAAACTATTATAGATTTTGAATGATACCATTGTTGAATTCTTGGTTGTTTAGATGTTTTATGATAGATTATTAAAGTTTGAAGCTAGATTAACAAGATTTATAAAGTGATTTTTTGACAAAAATGTCAATTACGGATTTAATTAAGAAATTTGTAAAATCCATGGGCAAATGTGTGAATTAATGAGAAAAATGGGCTGATATGAATGTAAGGAAAATTCGGCTAACATGGGCTGGTATTGAATTGTATGAATTTGTATTTTTATGTGATAATGAGTAAATTGCAAAAATGTGAAATAGTAGGCGTAAAAGTGTAATTTTTCCAAAATGTGTAAATTGTGTTAAATTGAATGAATTAATGATTAAATAAGTAAATTTTATTATTATATAGATTGAGACAAATGAGATTCGGATCTAGAACGGGAGAAAACAAGTATCAGATTAGTCGACCTAATTCGTCGTTACAGCAAACGAGGTAAGTTCGTATGTTAATAAATGCTGTTAAATTGTGCTATAAATTTATCATTATTGTTGAATTGAATTATAATGCTGATTGGAAATGAGTACAAGCACAATCGACAGAGTTATGATGTTCGAAAGGCCCGTATGAACCTTAGGAATAACTTAGGATTTAAATGTCATGACATTAGGATTACTGGGATATGAGATTCATGTAAGACCATCTCTGGAACATTGGCATCGATATGAGATTCGTGTAAGATCATGTCTGGGACATTGGCATGGGATATTGGCATCGATATGAGATTCGTGTAAGACCATGTCTGGGACATTGGCATCGATATGAGATTTGTGTAAGACCATGTCTGGGATATTGGCATCGATATGAGATTCGTGTAAGACCATAGCTGGGCTATTGGCATCGATATACTATAAAATGTGAGACCATATTTGGGATATGGCATGGTATGAGTTATACGAGATTTCTAAGTATCCTTAGCGATTCTGAATGGTTCAACGGGTATAGTCAAGACGAGAATGAAAGTACAATCAAATTAAGTGTAACAGGTACGTACGAAACCCAAATGAGAATCAAATGAAGGTAATTTGGTGAGTTCTTAGTGTATCATGTGTATGAAATGAGAAAGATTTATGTATAAGTATGTTTTATGCCAAAAATGTGTTTATTTGGCTATAATGAGGTATGAATTGAATGATGTGTGAGATATGAGTTATAGATATTTTAACTAAATATATATATGGCACATAGTGTGCGAAATACCATTATTTGATGATATTTCACATGATTCATCTTTACTAAATAAAATGTGATTGATATTGGATTAAATAAAGTTATATATATATTCGCTTATGTACATGCAAATGTGAATGATGGGATAAGAACGGAATTGATCCACACGAGCAAAGAAATAAATAAACTTGTGAAGCTTTGTTAATTATGTGATTGGAATTATGGTATAAAGATGAAATCAAATGAATTTATATTATAGTATATGTAAATGCTTAATATGTGCTTATTCAATAAGATAAGTTTAATATCATATGAGCTTACTAAGCTTTATAGCTTACTTTGTGTTATTTTTTCTATGTTTTATAATGATTCAGACGTTCTCTTGGGTTGGAAGTCAGCGGAGATCGCATCACACTATCCGGTTTTTGATTTCGGTATTTATACACTTGTGACTTGGTTATATGGCATGTATAGGCTTGAGTTATGTGGAAATGTGTTTGGTAATGTTGAATGTGAATTTGATTTGTATATGAATTGGCATGTTTTGGTTGCCTAAAAGTGCATTGAAGTGGTATGAAATGATGTGGTTTAGGTATGCTTGAGGAGGGTGAGAAATATGGCTTAAACCAAGCCTAATTTCACCCCACACGATTGAGCACACGGGAGTGTGACTCGATCGTGTGTCCGCTATAACTTAATTAAACAAGTCAGTGAGTTATACGGCTTAGACACACCGGCATGTCTACTAGCCGTGTGTGGCACACGGGCTGGCACATGGGCGTGTGGCCGGCCGTGTGGCCAAGTCAGTATACTTTCTAGATTTTACACGGCAATGGCACACGAGCGTGTCTTTGGCCGTGTGATGCAAGTCAGTATGTATGCCCTGTTTTCACACGGCCTGTGTCACGGGCGTGTCTGGTGGCCGTGTGAGGCACACAGTCTGTTCACACGGGCGTGTGATCCCTTCTTGCATGAAAATTTTCTAAGTTTTCCAAAGCTTTCAAATGTTATCGGTTTAGTCCCAAACCTTTTTCAAGCTTGTTTTAAGGTCTCGCAGAGCCTTGTAAGGGACAATATGATTATGTTTGATTGATGATTATGTGATAATGGCTTTATGTTCGAGAAATGTATGTTGTATGTTGTGATTTGATCGGTAATACCGTATAATCCTATTCCGTTGACGGATACAAGTTAAGGATGTTACATACATAGATATTAGAAGTAGTGTATATTATTAAAAATGTGAATAAATATTGTCCGAATGTGGTTGATTTAAGGTGTCTTAATGTTTCTCAATGTGGCTGTCCAAATGAATCTTTAATGTGTTCGAAAATGTTTTAATGTTGTCCAAATTAAGGTTGCATAAATGGTTCATGTTGGTGCTTAAATGAATTACAATGCTGTCCGAATTTGGAGTCATAATGTTTTCCGAATTAATGATGTTTAAACTATCCAAGTTGTTATTTGATTGTCTTCGAATGTGGCTGTTTTAAATGAGGTATAATGCTGTTTGAAATGTGCTACTTAAATGTGATTTAAATGATGTTCGAAAGTGGTCAGATAATAACTTTAATTCTTGAAAGTTATGGTATCTAATTGTATGCTTTAATGATACTCAAAGGTGATTTAAATGATGTCTAAAAGATATTAATATGCGGTTTTAATAGTTGGAAATTATGTTGTCTAAATGTATGTGTAGATGATGCTTAAATGTGATTTAAATGATGTTCAAAAGTTGTTAAATGACCGTTTTAATTGCTGAAAATTTTGGTATTTGATTGTATGTTTTGATGAGGTTTAAATGTGTTAAAAATGATGTCTTGATAGTATACTTTGCTAAAAATTTTGAAAGGGTTAATATTGATTGCATTGATCTACAAACAAATTTAAAAATTATCATATATATTTTTTGATAATTATTTTTAATATTTTATTATATCTTTATAGGATACTTGTTAATCTCTTGACTTTACTTGTGTAGTCTAAAAATTCTAGTCTAATTTTAACAAAGTATTTTTCAAAACTCTAGTCTAATCTAGAATAATGTATCAAATATTTTCTCTTTAGAAAATAAAAATTAAATAAATAAAATACATAAAATTAAAAAAGCACCACCAATGTAATATGTATCCTATCATAAATGTAAAAAATGAAAAACATAAAAATACCAAACTAATATAAATCAAAGAAAATCAAAGGTGAAAGGTGAAAGGTGAAAGATGAAGGGAGATGAAAGGTGAAATATTAAACATTTAAGATGAAATATGAAAGATTGAATATCCATTTAATAATATTCATAACACAAAATTCATAATTTTTCAATTACAAAACTAATTTACAAAAAAATTGATTTACTAATCTAGTCACCGCCATTTCTCTTTCAAGTTTTTCTCTTCCTGCTTTTGTGCAAGAATAAAACCAAAAGCGTAGCGCGAGACAGAACAGAAGACTATAGAATAGAATAGAATAGAATAGAATCGAGTAGAATGTGTACGCTCCATTTCCCAGTCCAAATGCAATCCGATATCCGCACCGCCCTTCACGTAGCTTTCTCCAGCATCGGCTCGCTCAGTCCGTTTCGCAGGTCAACTCTCACCCTCCCACCTCGCTGTCTCCGCCCCGCTGCCTCATTGGGTCTGCTTTCAAGACCTTTCTCTACCTCCGCCAGCCTTCCCGACAAGCCTTCCATTTGTACCGCCGACGAGCTCCACTATGTCTCCCTTCCCAATTCTCACTGGCGCCTCGCCCTCTGGCGTTATCACCCTCCTCCTCAGGTTTGTCGTTTTCTTTGATATTTCCAATTCGGCTATCGCTATTTTTTTCTCCCTTTTTCTTATAGATTGATGAGATGAAATGATTATAACCATCACTACGTTGTAACAGGCGACCCCGAGAAATCACCCCCTTTTATTATTATCTGGGGTGGGGACTAATGCCATAGGGTACGATCTTTCTCCCGAGGTAAATTGTGTGTTTTGTTTTGAGATAGTTGAATATGGATTTTTTGGTTTCCCCAATAGTATGGAGAGAAAAAGTTGGGTTAAACTAACTTCGATTGGAGTTGGTGTTGACCTTGTATATTAAAACGAGAATTCAGAAGTTCGGTCCAATTTGTTTAAGCCTTACCGTCCTGTAACCGTCATGCATAAAATTGAAGTCTAAAACGGTAGGTATATATATAAGCAAGAATTCCCAAGAATTTGCTTCTTTCTTTTTTCAAAGAGATGTAAATTGTTTCGGTATGCTCTTTTTGGCTTAAAATGCTGAATTATTTGCTTATAGGTTTTTACGCTGCATTTGGTCCAAGGATTTCTCTATATCTTTTAGTTGTTTTTGCGCATGGAGTAGCAGGGACTAATGAACATTTGATTTGGCCTTTAGCACATGATTACAACAACCAGAACTTGTTCAATTTGGGTTTCTTTTAATTTTTTATTTTTTATAATCGGCTGGATGCTTCTCAGAAACCAGACTATGATGAGCCTAAGAAGATGGTTTTGCACTGTGTTGTTGATTATCAGCAGCCAGTATTATAACCACATAGTATATCAGCGCTTTTGTTTATCCTGGTGATAGCCTCTGGGTTTGTTTCAAAATTTCTTAAAACCAAGGCTGATAGCCCTCAGGCAAATATTGTGAACCATGCTCAACGAAATGCTCATAAATGATAGTTCAATCCATACGGACCCTTTATGGCATCAAAAGTCACCACCTGTCAACTTCTATATGTTTGATGTATGTTGCCTTGGTTAGTCATGACTATCTCACAGTTAAAAGTGCCATTCATGTTACCTTTTCTGCACACTTACATGAATACCTACAGTCGAGTTGAAGCAAATAATGATGTCTTCCAACTTTTACGTATAACTTTAAGATGCTGAATATTATTTCCTTCTCTTTTTCTTATAAATATGATCCTTTTCCTGATAAATGTGAGATGGATATGCAGTCTTCATTTGCAAGATACATGTCTGGCCAAGGATTTGACACATGGATTCTTGAAGTTCGTGGTGCTGGGCTAAGTGTGCAGGGATCAAATTTCAAACAAATTAAGGAAAGTGCTAATGCAGTATCTGAGCAGATGGAAGCTGTTGCTAAGGGTGTTACAAATGGAATGTCTCCTGTGCAGCAGCCAAATAATGTTTCTGATACTTTATCAGATTCTGAGATTTCTCATTTCGGACAAGATTCGATAGGGATTGCAACAGCATGGGATGAGTCAAAATTGGTGTCGAAGTTGACAGAAATCTTGATGCGTTTGTCTGAGAGACTTTCTGGCTTTCTCAGTGATGGCCAATCAAGGCTTATCTCTGCTAAATTGTTTGATCAAATATCAAACCTTTTGGAAGGTTCTCAGTTATCTGATCGCTTTGAGGAGGTAAGGGCAAACCTTTCCAACTTATTGGAAAAACAACAAAACTCTGGTATAACTAGCCAAATTAGAGATCTGAGTCAAAGACTTGTAAATATTATTGAAGAAGGCCAACGATCTGTTTCACCTCAGTTCATTGATATGCAAGAGCGGCTTTCGTCAACAATAGAAGATTTTCAGAAACAACTTGACTTGATTGTGAAGTATGATTGGGATTTTGATCACTATCTGGAGGAGGATGTTCCTGCTGCGGTGAGGTGACATTTTGCTATGCTGGAAGGCTATGCAAATGCTGAATTATTTTTAGTTTACTTTCTTATTTAGAATGTTATGAATTCCATTTGTTATTTTGCATTTTGTATGCTATCAGTGTCTACTGTCTTTAGGCTGAATTGACGATTCGCATTTTCATTCATATAGATGGAGTACATAAGGGCACACACAAAGCCAAAGGATGGAAAATTGCTTGCGGTTGGTCACTCAATGGGAGGCATATTGCTTTATGCTAAGCTGGCACGGTGTGGTAAGATACCATCATTTGCAGTTTGTCACATGCTGATGATTTTCACTCTTCAATACTAATGCATAGGAGACAAAGTAAGATTCATCCCTCAATTAGTGGAACTACACTTTGAAAACCTTAAAATGAGCTCATATTGTGGTGACCTCGTCTTATTCTAAGCTTTAAATAACAATTCATCAAACTAGAATTGTAAAGCTGCCATAGATTTGCAATGATTAGTGGAGGAAACAAATTATAATTATTTAAGGTGTACAAAAGCTTTATGCCCGTCGAGTAGCCACTTTAGGTTAAGTAGACTCAACTTTTAAAGTTGAATATTATATATACATATACAGTGTATATGTATATATATAGACGAGGGATCTATTTAGACTAGTGTAACACTTTCATGACTTTTTGTACCATTAATTTTTTTCAACAATTCAAACATCATATTCCATGTTCTATTCATATATAGATCATGCACGTCAAGTTGAGAGTAAATTACCTTAGTTTTATACTAGTGTAAGTGGATCCCTCCCAATATATAATTAGCGTAAAAATTTGGCGTTTTCCTATATAACTAGTATATTTACACTAGTAAAATTTGTTCAACTTGTTAAGTGAAAAATTTTTGGTCTTTAATTTTATGTTCATTCACAAGTTTGGAAAAAATAATTTGCATGTATTTCTTGTGGTCTTCTATTAATCACAAGTTGAGCCTTGTTACAATTTTGTTTTGTTACTGGCTTCTTTTTTAAACTCTCTTTTTCACTTTGTTGCCATCTCATTTTCCAGCTATAATTTTCACCTTAATTAACTCTACAATGAATATTATATATGATTTTAATCCAATCTTTAATTGGTTGGTTTTTTGTACATGATGTAATAAATTGTAAAAAAAATTATGTATTCACTTGAAGTTGTTATATTTTGGGATATTTTATTCAATGTTTAATTTTGTCAATGTCGTACACTAAGTAAAAATCATTATCTATAAAAAGATAAATATTATTATAATAACCCACTGACTTAAGTACTTGTTATGCCATTGCTTTATGTGTCATCACCTGTTTAATAACAATTGAAAAAAGAGCTATTGAATTATCACAGGGTGCATATTGAGCAGCCAATGCTATAAAAAGAAGATTATTCTTAATGAGATCGCCTGTGGTTTCATTTAGCTGAGCCCTTTACTGATATGTCCGATGTTTTTGTTCTCCTTATTGTTTGAATGAATGAGCCCTATCTATGTTGGATCTCTAGTCAGACAGTACTCTTCATCTTCTTCTTTCAAGCCTGATGAGCCTTCAACCCCCCCACCTTTTGGTCCTAAGATATTTATATATATATTTCCTGCCCAAACTGGTGTTGCTGTTAGGATCAAGCATATTCATTATGGATACTTATCCATAACATTGCCCAGTGGAGTGTAAAAACTCCACAAGCGAGGTTAGTGGAGTGACACCTACCCATTTATTTTTTATTTATTTTTTAATGTACTATAAGGGGCATGTGTTACCCCATTAACCTTGCTTGTGGAGTTTTTAAACTCCAGTGGCAGTGTATGAAATAATAAGCCTATTATTATTTGAAGAGTAGCGCTCCCCGCCCTAAGGGAGCCAATGGGTCAAATATATTTTTAGTATCATAGAATGTTGCTATTGTTAAATTTAACTTAGGGGGCATGTATTTAAAATTTGATTCTATTTGAATCAAAAGCATTTTCTAGTATTAGTTTTTAATGTGCTTCTCTTTATATTGTACTTCCTTTTTCTCGTGTCAATAAAAATAACCATTGGTTTTGTGTGTTATATATCTTCTTGGAAGGTTTTGAAGGAAGGGAACCTGAACTCAAGGCTGTTGTTACATTGGCGTCATCACTTGATTACACATCTTCAAGTTCGACACTCAAATTACTCTTACCTCTTGTAAGTTGGTGAACCAGTGTTAATTGCCATTTATGATGATGTGATTTTGGTAACTACCTACTTAAAAGCTTGATACAAATTGGTTTGAGAAACTAATATCATGGCACTTGTTATGCAGGCAGATCCTGCACAGGCTCTTAATGTACCTGTTGTTCCATTAGGGGCAATGTTGGCAGCTGCATATCCTCTATCTTCTCGGCCTCCTTATGTCTTGGCTTGGCTTAATAATCTAATATCAGCAGAGGACATGATGCATCCGGAGTTGCTTAAAAAGCTTGTCTTAAACAACTTCTGTAAGTATGGGTATATTTTCTTCACATGATGCGAAATGCCACAGCTTTTCTTATTTGAATCTAAAGCTTCACTGTTTCTATGTAAATGACATCCGGGTAGCCAATGATGAATTACATACAAAGTCCTTATACACAAAACCGGTTTTCTGCTATTATGACTTGATATCTGTTGCCGATTTTCTGGCTTGATGGGAGTTGTCTATGATGTGATCCCTAGTGCTCTACTCTGGGTTTATCAAGTTTTTTTTCCTTTAATGATTCTCAGGTACTATACCAGCTAAACTTCTTCTGCAGCTCACGTCAGCTTTTCGAGAACGGGGATTATGTGATAGGAATGGTAAATTTTTCTTCAAGGATCATCTACATAAAAGCAATGTACCTGTCCTGGCTATTGCAGGAGATCAAGATCTAATTTGCCCACCTGAAGCTGTAGAAGGTAAATAATGCACATAATTCTCTCATATTATATGGTTTTCCTACGTATTTACACTTTTACTTGTTATCCTTTGGATCAGAAACCGTGAAGCTTCTTCCGCGGAACTTGGTCACCTATAAAATATTCGGAGAACATCAGGGTCCACATTATGCTCATTACGATCTTGTGGGAGGACGACTGGTAAGCATTGCTAACAGGAAAATGTACACTGAAACGCCCTTTGATCGTTATTCTTCTTCTGTTTCTAAAATTGTTCAAACACAGGCTGTGGAGCAAGTTTACCCATGTATAATCCAGTTTCTTAGTCAACATGACGATTGAACATGATGATATCTGGGCCAATAAACATCGCTACAAAAAGATATAGTAAAGAAACACTAGTTCATTTAGCCGATAGGCAACCTAATGTACCCATTTCTTGGTAATGGTGGCAGCATGGAGTATGCTTATATTATTGCCATGCTCGACGCAGTTAATCTGACTCATCACTTTTGGTCGAGATGCATTCGGAGTTGAAACAAAGGAAGTATGAAGGACCTTCAAGTTTGGATGAATCGACATTTACCTCATCTTTTTTTTTTTTTAAGCTGTGAATTATAAATATTTTCCAATATTTACTAGATAAATTACATCATATATAAATACAAAAGGAGTATAGTGTAATATATAAAAAATGGGTCGGGTTGGATTCTGATATTATTTTTATATCTTGAATTTCAAGGTTTATGAGTTAAATTATTTTGTTCAGATTCATTTTGATGATTAAAATTATTATTCAAAATATTTTGATACATCAAGTTGACTTTTAGACATAATTTATATGTATAAAATTTTACATATCACAATCTAAAATGATAATTATGGTTTATTGTTTAAAAGTTAGAAAGAATTATAAATTCTGAAAGTTGAAGTTTATAATTTTAGAAGTTACGTTAAAAGTCTTGGTTTTATCAAATTATTCTTAAAATTTTATACAACAATAATAAAATTAGACTAGGGTAAAAAAATGTAACAGATCTATAAAAATCCATAAAAAGCTAAATGTAATTCTAATTGAAATGGTAAAATTAAGGTGAGGAGTAGATTTGATCATGCGCTGAGCCATTTGTTCAAGTTTGGAGTCTGTCTACAAAATGGTTTGAAAAAAATATAAGCTCAAAAAATGAATTCGGACGTTTATAAATGGAACAAGTCTTGGGTAAAATTTTTGTCCCTAGGCCCGACTTGAATTTACCTAATTTTTTTCTTGATGTTATTTATTTTATTTTTTTTACCATTTTGCTATTATATTATTACTATTTTATTGTTATTATTTGGATATTATATAGTTTTTGTTTTATGGTTAATTGTGTTACTATTTTAGAGCTATTTATTTGTTAAATTACAACTATCGTAGTGTTATTCAAGTATAAATTTTTTTTAATATATTTTCAATTTGCTAGGAAATATTTATTTTAATATAGTGTATTTGATGTGTTATATTTTTAAAATTTATTCTTATAAAAAATAAATATTAGAAAAATTAATACAATCGAAATTTGGGCGAGCTTGGGTTTAGTTTTTTTTTTTTATCTAGATCTGGATTAGATAAAATTTTACACTTATTTTTTAGGCTGGGTCTGAAAACAAACTTAAAATTTTATATTAAGTCAATCCATGATCAAATCTAGTAAAGAATAAGATAATTGTGGTAAATATTTACTTTGCTTTATATTTTTATTTTCAATTCTGGTTTGTATTTATGGTATGAGTTGAATGATAACAACTTAACTGATGAAAATACTTAAAAACTTGAAGATTAAGATAAGGGTAATCATATGATATCCTGTGAAGTTTACAAAAAAGCTATTACTTCCAGAAAAAAAATTCATTTTCTTAAAAACCATTCGAGAAATTTTAAATAAATTAACTATTCAAATAATAAAGTTAAATTAATTATTTACATAATTTTATTGTTCGAATCTACATAGAATAGTGTCTTACAAAATTTTAACCATCATTTTATTCAAATTAAAATGCAAAATTATAATATAATATTAATTTTCATTCACGTTAATAAGAAAAGTGAACGCAACATGAAACAATTTCGAATATAATTGAATAATTATAAGTATATTTAACATTTTTTTATATGGAACAGAAGGGACAATTTTCATTCCTTCCGCTCAATTGCCATATAAAATTGAAATTACCTTTGATCTGGTCCCTTAAGTGTCTCAAAGGACAAAGCATGCTATGCTACTCTCCTTCTGAGTCACACTGACTGCATACTGCACTTCGGTAATGCTGCTGCCATATAGCAGCCTGCCAAAACCCCATCAACTGTACCATTATCTGAACATTCTGATTTCCAAAATACCATCCAAAATTTCACAAAAAAGGACCATCCCAACTCTTCTATTGGTGCTAAATTTTAATACACCAAAGAAAGGTCAGACTGAACCCCCCAAAAAAAAAAAAACACACACACACAAATTATGTCCAAGTCTTGAGTTAAGTTGATTGTAGGACTGTGTATATAAGGCATAACATAAGTTCCCTCCATATTTCTATGTTGCTTTCACAATGGACCCTCAAACGTCTGTCTCTGATTTCATTTCCAATATTTCAGGCCACAAAGACGTGGGAGAGTCGTCTCAGAATCATGGGGATGAGGTGCTTCCTCATTCTTTAACCATTGCTGCGTTGGTAGGACAAGATGATTACTTTCAAAATGCTTTTGTAATGACTTCGAGTTTCCAGACTCACCCAATAAACCAGAACCCGCAAGGCATTGAATTTCCCGAGGAGATTTCACTCGAACCTGATTCAGGACAGTCCAACCAGAGGAAAAGAAAACTCTTTGAATTAGAAAACTCGAAATGTCTCCAACAAGTACGTTCATTTAAAGCTACTTTAAGTATTATATGTATAAATGTAGAGACTCATTTGTTTGAATTTGGTTTTAGGAGGTTGCAGGGGTGTCTCAAGGACTTGAGAGGAACCAAAATGAGCAGCAGCAGCCTAAACAAAAACGTCGTGGTAAATTGCATACGATTTCAGAGAGGGTGAGTTCAGTTCATGCAAATAGTAGTATAATCTTAATTTACTTGTCTTGAAATGGGATTTTCCGTTTCATGTCCGCCATTTCTTCTTTTTATCTCTGAACAGCGGCGCAGGGAGCGTATTAGAGGAAAGATTCAAGCTTTGCAAGAATTGATACCTAACTGTAACAAGGTCTCATTTTTTTCTTCATTTTTCCTTATTATCAATCAATCTCTGACACTATATTAATCAAGTATAATACTTGTTAATGACATGAGTTTAACCCTGACTTGTAATTAACATTAGAGTAACGATCCCAACACTGGAATTCTTGAAATCCCTTCTTTGTTGCTGTATTCCTGCACCCTCTTTCTAATTCAGAAATTTTTTTGGCGTAAAGTCTTAAAAGTCTTAAAATTTATTTTTAAAGATGATTACATGAACCGAATTTGAAATTACTTAATTCGGAATTTAGATATGCATGCTCTATAGTCGTAATAGAATCCATGGCAGTCAGGGATGCAATATGTTTTTAGCCGTTTTATAGCAAAATTTGTGTTTCCTATGTTGTGGATATTTCACATGGAAGTTCAGAACTCATGACAGTAGTCATTCACATGTGTAGCAGAAAAACGTACAAAAACTAGATTTTGCCATGGAATTGATAAAGCCAATGTGATGGCTTTGTAATTTAGTGCTGCCACTTGCACCATGGTTTTTTTTTTTTAATGTCGAGGAAATGAAGTTAACTGTCAGAACTATTCCTTCCCCCCCCCCCTCCCCCCCTACTTGTTTTACAGTACGTAAAAGAAATTTCTAACCAATCCAACATTTTGATTTGATTTATTTTTTAAAATCATCATCATTACCTCTATTTTTTGTGTATGCCAAATTTCAGTGGGACAAAGCTTCGATTCTGGACGATGCAATTAACTGTATTAAATCACTAAAAGTTCAAGTTGAAGTAATCTCTCTCCTCTTTCCCTTTCTACTTCAAATTTTTTTGCCAATATTTATTTCTTACTGCATTGTGTTCATCTGTTTTCAGATGATGTCAATGGCAAGAGGAGCTTTTTATCAAGTTCCATACATGTCACAAGCAGTAATGCACATGAGAGCAGGGATGGTTGGCATGTGTTTTTCATCTGGTCTTCCTACAATGCCAGCAGCATCTCCATTTTCAGAACCAGCAGACCTGCCACTAATGTCTGGAACTGGAACCAGAAATCTTGGCCTCCCACTTCTTCAAATGCCATTTTTTCATTCACAGTTACCACTACCAGCAGCTGCCACTCCAACAATGTTACCAAATTATCTTACAGCTGTTGATACTCAAAACATTGTATCCACCACTTCCATTGATTGCCAACAAATCCCAATTACCATTCAGGTTTGTTTTACTTCAATACCCTCGTACCATGGAATTCTCTTTAATAAGAATCACATTGCATTTTATCCCATTTACTAAAAAATAGGTAAATTACTCTTTACATATTAGATCAAAGAATAAACTGGTTCATTTTATAAATATTTCATCCATTTGTACTATTAAAAATTAGTGTGGGTAATAGAATAACAAAATAGCCTTATTTTTATGTATAAAGACCTATTTTTAATGATAGAAAAGGATAGAATTTTTAACAACAGACTAGTTTGCTCTTTGATTAATGTACAATAATTAGAGGTGGAGCCAAAAATTTTTTTTGGGCAGAATTAAATTATATATTTTATGTTGGTAAAAATGTAATTTTACCAATTTTAATAACATATCTTTATTATTTTTAAAGGATTAAATCAATTTTTTATTATCTTGGGGAGCAAAGTGCAATTTTATTATTATTAATTTAAAATTTTATAAGTTATAAAGAGAGCTAAATGGAAATTTTTTCATTTTAGGGGGCTCGGGCCGAAGCTCCTGCCAATTCCCTAGATTCGCCACTGAAAATGATTAATTTACTTATTTTTAAAAAAAATAAAATAAAATACAATTCAATACTACTACAAAAATTTCCATGGTAATTTTACCATTCCCTCTCTTCTTATCATATTAATAATTTTTATTATCAATCTCATTTATTTACTAATATTGCCTATCCCAGTCCCATGACAATAGTTTCCTCGGTGAAAATTATCTTGCCTCGTCATCGCCATCAAAGCTTCCTTCTAGTTATCAGTAATCGAGAGCTTGCATGGCATCACAATGATGAATTGATTTCCCTTGTTGATTGATTGAAGAACAAAAGAAGAGATCCCGCAATGGAGCAGACTGAGTTACCACAATTCGTTTGTGGACATTGATTTGAGAATTGAGGGTCTATAATTTCTTGTATGGATATTAAATAAAAATGTTTGAGTTTGGATTCGGTAAATTTAGCAATTAAATTTCTGCGACTCATATTATTTGATTATCTAATTTAATAATTCTAATTTAAATATAATTAACATATGATATGAAGCTTAAATTTTAAAATCAATAGAAATAAATATACAATCTTTTTCTATTTTAATAATTTTATCGTAATCTATATGTAAATTATTTAAAATAGGAATATTATACTATATTATGATAAAATTTTGATCACTCCTTAAAATTTAGTAGGTAAAATTTTGAGATTAGTTATAGTTATTGAAGTTTGATGGAAATTATTTGACAAAAGACTAAAAAATACTTCGAAAAAAAAACTAATTTTGAGCAAATAAAATAGAGACTAAAATAATGTATTTTGATAAATATAGGGACTATTTTCATAATTTAATCAAACTAATTATTAGATGACATGGTAATGCCAAATACATGTTCGAAAACATGTGACATTGTCGTGTCATCCAAATGTTATTACAAAATTTAAATTAAAAGAACAATTATAATTTTGATGTATTAATTTTTTGAGAAGTTATATTTTATTTACCAAAATTTGAGTATTATAATGGGCATAATGCCAAATTACCTCTAATGTTTGGCTGAATTTTCATTTTAACCTTTTCTCTTTGAAATTCATAACGGTACAATGTCTAAAAATTCTAGATCAAAATGATTTAAGCCCAAAAATGACACAAACTCAAATATCCAATTTAAATGAAAGTATTTAAAATGGCCAATTTGAAAAATTGAACTAACAAACACGAATGACATAAACTTAAAATAACTATAGAAAAATGATTAAATCAGAGTGATACGAGAGTTTGTACGCTTAAGCATGTTGCAACAACATGCATTGCATGCATTGAAGCTTTAACATGTTGTGATCTTTGAGTACCATTGATGCCTTATCTTGAAAATACAATAATCAGTCATATTTTAGAAATATGACTTTGATGCATGGGATACTATAAGAAAATTTTGGGTTAAATTATGATATTAATCTTGTACTTTACAAATATTGTAGATTTAGTCCTTATACTTTAATTTGATTAATCTTAGTCCCTGTACTTTTTGATTTGGTCAATTTTAGTCATTTTACTTTTCGAGTTTTGAAATTTTAGTCTTGATCCAAATGGTAGCAGCTAGATTCATTCAATTTCTAGTTCTGTACTATGCATACGGTTGTAAATTTAGTATATATTCTCTAATTAGATCATTCTAAGATTTCTAAGCCCGGATACTTTTCGAAATTTGAAATTTCAGTCTTGACGCAAAAGATTATCGTTAATCTATATGACATTACACATATGATAATATATTTGACTCATTAAAATTTGGATGAATCTAACTATTATTGTTTGGCGAGGATTGGAATTTTAAAATTCGAAAAGCATAAGGATTAAAAATGATCAAATTAAAGTATAAAGACTAGATCCACAAGGAGTGATAGCAAAATTTAACCGATGATTTTGACTTATCAATGCTGAAATTTGTTAGAAAATGTTGAAATATTATTGTGAAAATTTTGTTACAGCAACATAAAGTCGTGGTTAGATCATTATGTATACATCCTCTGTTATTAAAAATCATTATGTATACACCCAACGACTTCGAGAATTGAAAATTCATTTTTAATTATATATTGAAACTCACTTTTGCTTAGTTCTTAAATATAGCGGTTTTTGGTAATCACTTAATTTAATTGTATAAAAGCGAGTTACGTCTGAATTAAACTTGAATATAGAGCCTTCTTTCGTTTCTTGACGGTGAAGTAAGATCAAGCTCATGAACTTATTATCCTAGGTTGGAACAAGTTGATAGGATTCCCTTTTACGTCCCAAGGTCCCTCCCATGTGGCGACATGGGGGCGTAAAAAGGAAAGAGAGGGATGGGGTTTCTCTTGCTTTTGGCATAGCGGGGCCCCAGCAGGAGGCCTGCACGACGGGCTATTAGCTCAGTGGTAGAGCGTTACAGGTTCAGATCATATCTATTTTCTTTTAATACAATGCCTAGAACTACCCATAACCCCTCCCCAAACCATAAATAGGAAGATAATGCATTTCAACGCACTCAAATTTGTTAGACAAGACATGTTAGCGAACAAAATAAATTAAATATAAATAAACACATATAAAATAAAAGTAGAATAATTTATATTTAATTTATCAAATACAAAAAACAATCAAAATTAAAATCGAATAAAAGTTTAAATTAGAATGAAGAATAGAAATTTTACAAAACGTTGAGGCTTGTGAAACATAGTTTCTTTAAGACATATTCAGCTGCTCCTACGGTGCTTGGAGAAATGTTGGTCGAATGTCTCCCAGGATACAATCACAACAATATAAAAGTAGTAGCACCTCTACAACGATCAACGAAAGAATTTTGCCTTTTTCTATCACCGGAATGTTGTAAAAATATGTAAAGGCAAAAGAAGAATTTTGAAATCAACAGAATTTCAGTATAAGAAAATCTTAGAATGTAAGTTTAATCCTACAAAAAACACAGTCTTTTATAAATATATAGGATGGTGAAAATTTTGGAAATAACCATAAAATCTGCCATTAAGGAGCCAAAAAATCAATTTGATTTAAAAAAATTAAATCAAATTTATTGAAATCAGATACTATCCATATATAAGAGGATTATGTCTGCTGAGGAAAAATATATTCGTATTGGGCTAAAATAGCCACAGGCCCATTTGGGCCTGACATTTAGAGTCGCCCAGTCGTGGGATGCACCTCAACCCCGTCGAGTTAGAACTTGCATCCCCTCCTACGCGCGAGACAAAATTACAAGTTTAGTAATTTAACTATACTTCAAGAGAGTTCACATATATAAACACATCTCACATTTGGTATTTAACCAATGTGAGATCTAAGCCTTTACTTTTCCTCAACAATATTTCCAAGTGGCTTATTTTGAGCATCAATTTCTCATTCATCACTCAACCATTTTGAGCATATGATATACCGTTGTAAAGGTCTCATGGAGTAGAATATGAAACCATAATTAGATGATTCAAATCTCCACCTTTACTTATTGAGAATATGCCTCAAAGTTTCCATAAAATGTAATTTTTCCAACAGAATTCACGTCCTCCTGCATTGGTAACAATGTTCATGTCAATCGAGTTAAGACTCAATCGATAATTGTCTAAGTATATTATTAAAAAATTATTTTAACTATAATTTATAAATATTGTAGAAGCCCAATTTTGCCTGGGCCCAAACAAACCAAATCAAACCAAACTAAAAAAAGGTCCATTTACAAAATATCAGACCCAAGTTACAGGCCTAATGCACTACCCGATATGTTGCAAGCCCAAATGACCCAAATAACAAAAACCCTAGTGGCCCAAATAACCCATAAGCTAAACTAAATAGAAACCCTAGCCTCTTTTGCGCCGCACCCTTCCCACTTCAACACCATACCCTAGCTTCTACCATCGTTGTTTGCAAGAAAAAGGAAGAACAGACAAACACGCAACAGAAACAATAGCAAATAGTAGATAAAAAATAGAAAATAATATTGTAATTTGGCTATAAAAAGCCTACAAAAACTGACTGTAAAAGAGGAGTTTAAAAAAAAAACAGAAATCGAACGAAAAAAAAATAAAGATCAAGTTTATAAAGGTAGCCTTTTTATTTTTATTTTTTTGATGTTTATTCTCGAAGTAAAATAAAAAATAATAAATAAAAAAGAAAATCATACTTGTCGTTTCATCTCCGAGCCACCGTTGGTGCCTCCATCGAACCGAAAGGCCGTCGAGCCCTCTAGATTTCGGCCAAAGCACTGTGGAAGGTGTCGAAAACCAAAGGATTTTCTTGTTTTAGGGGGGTTTCGGCTTTAGTCCGGTGTTTTTGACCCCGAATCAGAGTTTTATGTAAAAAAAAGGGTTTTAAAATATTTTTTGGGCTATTTTCGGCCACCGTCACCGGTGATCGGCGGTCCACGGCGACCCTATGGCCTACATGAGAAAAAAAATAAGAGAAAGAATTTTTTTTTTTAGAACGGGGTTAGAAGTGTTTTTTTTTGGTTCTTTTTATTTATTTATATAAGGGCCTATACGATGTTGTTTTGGGCTTAAGCATCAGATGCTAAAACGGCGTCGTTTTGAAACGTGACCCAAAAACCGACCTGACCTGCCTTAGAATCCGTATGTTTTTTAAAAGGGGGGTCTATTTACACCTTTACACCTTTGGTCCTTCCGCTTTTATGGCCTGTTTCAATTTAGTCCTATTTCTTCTTTTTTAAAAAAAAAAAATTTACCCTGTGATTTGGATTTTGTTTTGTTTCAGTCCATCATGAAATGGCACGTTCGTGGGACTGAGAATAATTTCCCTTCTAGTCCTCGTCCCTTTTTGCGCATTTTATTTTGGCCCTTCATTCTGCCCTTTCTTTTTTCTATTTTACAATCTATCCATTAATTTTGTCTAAATTGTGACTTAACCCTTATTTATTTAATTTCAACCCTTTATAGATCTTATATATATTATTTTATTTATTTATTTATATATTTATTATCTTTTACTCTTTTGTATATTTAAAGATTATAATGCTTATATTTTCTGTATTTATGCACTTCTTGTTTATCATCGTTCTTATTACTATTATTTATTTATTCATCCATTTATTTATTATTTGCTTTTTTTATATTTAAAAATAAGATTGTTACATTTTTCTATTTGTACATTTTACTCATTTATTATTATTGTTATTATATTATTTTTTATCTTATTTTTACTACATTTTTATTTCTTTTATTTTTATTACTTT
Source organism: Gossypium arboreum (assembly GCF_025698485.1). Taxonomy (NCBI): domain Eukaryota; kingdom Viridiplantae; phylum Streptophyta; class Magnoliopsida; order Malvales; family Malvaceae; genus Gossypium; species Gossypium arboreum. The sequence goes on from NC_069073.1 coordinate 113,444,097, forward strand.
ATTTATTTTGTTACCAATGTCATGAATTAATATTCTTATTAGTGTTATAATTATATTGATTTTATTATAGCATTCTTTTTTTATTATTTATCATTCTAGTGTTTTACCCATGTAGCTACTTCACATTACTTGTTATCATTATATCATACGCTATATTTAAACATATTTTTTTTTGTTTTCATATCACGCCTGAATAAATTAAATGCATATCACCTTATGTGTTACATTCATTTTTTTCGCACGATGCATAAAAAAGGAAAATTTTTAAATAGGGGCAAATGTTTATTATTTTGGAATTAGAAAAGTCGTATTTCTAACTTACGGAATATGACCTCCTTCTAAAACCTAGATAGTCGAATATTTACTTTAAAATAAAAAATGAAATTTAAGTAATGATCAATGGCGTTCATTTTTGTTCTCGAAGATCTAAGGCATTGTGTCCAACTTATGAGACATGATCCTTTCTTCTCGATTAACTTGAAATAAACCCCTTTTTGTGAAAATTAATTTAGTTAAGTAATGTCTTAATAAAGGATCGTATTTTAAAATCTCTTCAAATTTTCAATTTTCGACACTAAAGACGTCGAGTAATCAATTAGGTACCAATTTTGGGCATAACGAGGGTGTTAATCCTTCCTTGTGCGTAATTGACTCCCAAACCCATTTTCTGGATTTTTGTAGACCGAAAAATATTGTTTTAATAAATCAAACATCTTATTAAAACGATCAAATTACGAGGTGACTCGATTACACTTCCTAAAAGTGATTGATAGCGACTCCCATTTTCATTTTAAAATAAAAAGTCGATTTAAAAAAAAAAAGTTTCGACAAATATAATTGACTTAAAACGTGAAAATGTGAAATTAAGAAAAACATGAAATAAAAAAGTGGAAAAGAGTTAAATTTGATAAAATCTAAATCCTTAAAAGCCCAAATGAATGAACATATTGTATAGTTTTAGTAAGTACGAAAAATCTCATGGTTACAATATGAAATAATGAGCTTAGACTAATACATGTATGGTGTACCCAGGAAGATTATTTATTGAAATACATGACCTTGGGTGCAAATGTCAACAACCTAATCAAAGAATCAGTGGAGAACTTTCTGGCAAACAAATAACAGATATTACTGCTCTGCCCATTATACTCACATTGGCTTCCATGTCTCAAAGCCTTCAAAAATTCAACGGTTACCAATGGGCTTAAGTAGGTTACAGGGTGAATGCCAGCTCTGGACCAATCAACCCAGGTCAAAGTTCTATTGGAATTCTTGGGCGTAAACTTCATGGTCACAAAGGTTGGCAAGTAATGTTCATCGGAATAGCAAGCGTTGGTGCAGTAGCTTTGGAAGAGTGGAAAATAGAATTGGTCAGAAACAACTTCCAAGGCCAGTTCCCTATCCATCTCGAACCATTGGGAGCCTTTTCTCCATTCATCAATTGTGATATGAGGGCTCATTTTCTCGTTGTATCGCCCACGCCCAACCGGGGAGTGTTTATCATATGCTTCTATGTAACTCTGGGTAGAGTTCATGAGGTAAGCGTAGATTGTGGAGAAGTTAAACAGTGGAATGCATGCTTCTGACAGAAGAACAAATCTTTGGTTTGAGAAATCCATCAACGCATTGGCCAGAAGCCGGCGCTCCGCTTCTATCATATTTACATGTCCCCATCTCACTTGCTGCATCATCATATAAGTAGCCATTCAGACTTGTTTAAATTTTATTGAACTTCAACAATCTTAGATTACCTATTTAGATATAGCACTTTATAAATAAATAAATAATAACTATCAAATATCACACATTAATGCAAATAATTCAAATCACCAAGTGATTAAGAGGTATGTGTTGGCATATTCATGGTAATTATATTCTTAATAATCTTTATTGTATAACTCACATAATAATAATAATATGTTCAACCCTCAATGTTTATATTTTTTGTTAATTTGATTCCTATTCTCTTTTTATTCAAATTTGGCCATTAATCTTTCAAAAAGAATAAAATTATTTTTAATGAAAATGCTGACTAAAATAATAATTTTTTAATGTAGTTAATGTGGCAATCCACGTGTACTTCATGTTGGCATGAGCATAACACTATTTGTCTTATATGTCATATCAACAAATAATTTAAAAATAATTATAAAAGTTCATAATTTTTTTAAAAAAAAAGCATGAAGTACACATGAATTGTCATGCAGATTGCCAAGTTTAAAAGTTCAACATTTTAATCAAGTATTTACATTAGAAAAATCATTTTGACTCTTTTTAAAAGGTTTATGATAAAATTTATTTTTTTTAAAAGGTTGGAAGTCAAATTGAATTAAAAAAAGAGTAAGGATCAAATTTATTTTCTTCAAAAACTTATTGTTTTATTTATTATATTATATAGAGTTCAAATCTCTAAATTAATTTTAATTTGATTTAAATCTTAGTAAATAAAATTATATTTATTTGCTTAAATTTCTTTATAGTAGTAAAGATTATTTGTTATTAATTTTTTCTTACCAATCTAATTGAGTTTTTAAATTGAATTTTATTTTATTTTAATGGTTTGAATCTCTTCAAATATTAATTGCCTATAATATATAGTGATTCAAGTTGTGTGAATATAAAAAATAACAAACAATAATTTCGATATAAAATGTTTCAATTGATTTTAAATAAAAGAATATTATAAAATTCATATTGTAAATATTTTCTTTCTTTATACAATAAAAACATTAAAATTTCAAATTTAATATTTTAAATTTTATTCATTTGATGTTATAGGTCCTTTCTTCGGGGTGTTTAGTTTAAGAAATCTCACATTCTCAATGGTAATGTAAAATTTAAGAATGAATTTCCCATTTAGATTGTAAGGTTACTTACATTTCCAATAATGTCAAGATTCTGGATAAAACTTAATCAAATTATTACCTAAGATTCCCGAACAATATTACTTTTCTATAAATTTTATCCTTCATTATTTTTTATCATTTTACCCTTACATCATAGGTTTATCTACCTTAACTAATATATGCAACGTAATTATTTTTAAGTATAGGTTCAGAGGATGCCGAATTTTGGGATTAAGTTTTGAAGGGTTAAGTAAAAATTTTAAGAGTTTAATGAGAGTTTTTTAAAAATTGAGGTCTAATTAAATTTTTGTGAAATTAATGAGAATTTTAAATATTTTAAGTGAACTTAATTAATTTTTTTTAAAAAGAAAATATATAATGAGAATTTCAAAAATTTTAAAGCGTCTAATTAAAATTTTCTAAAATTTCAAAGAAAAAATCATAATTTCTCATTTTTAAGCCTTAGGCCCTTTAAGCTGAAGGTGTTCATGGACTAGGTCCAACCAAAATTTTAGGCCCGTTTACTAGGTTTAAGCCCGACTTGAGAAAATACTAAAATTCGGGCTCACTCTTACCCTACCGTATTAATTTATTATATTATTTATTATATATTTTTTAAAATATATACAATACATTAAAATACTAAAATATTAAAATAAATGTTTCTCAACTAATTGAAAATAAATTTTAAAAATATGTATACTTAAATAATAGTAAGATAGATGCAACTTAATAAGTAAATGCCTATAAAATAGTAAACAATAATAACAAAATAGTAGCAATATAATGTGTAATAATAGCAAAATAGTGAAAAGAACAACAAGAAAATAGTAACAAAACAATAAAAAACAGCAAGAAAATAGTAAAAAAAATAGTTTTTTTTTTTTTGCATATTGGGCCAGGCTTAGGTAAAAAAAGTCTTACTCGAGACTCGGTCTATTTTTTAAATAGGTTTTTTTTTACCTGAATTTATTTTTAAGGTCTATATTTTTACCCAAATCTTCTCATTTTTCAAATAGGCTTCAGATCAGACCAGGTCTACTTTAAATGATCCACCTCTGAATTTAGATTTAGATTAAAATATTTGTAACTCATTTCCTTATTTGTCAAATGTAATTCATTACTTATTCTCAATTTTTTCCCTTTTTAATTTTTTACCAAATGAAAATTTAATAACTAATTTATTTGCATCATAGGATGTTACGTGCAATTTCTTAAATATTTTGCTTTGATTATAAAATACAATTTCATTTTGATATTTATTGACCAATATGAATTATAGTACAAAAAGAAAAATCAAGGCAAAGTTAGAATTTATTTGTATTTAAGATATTAAACTCATTTTCTTTACGACATAATCTCTGGCAATCTTTTATTATTATTATTATTATTATTATTATTATTATTATTATTGAAAGCACCTTTATTATTATTAAGAAAAATTAACAATGTATGTTATATTATATTATATTAATTATTATAAGAGAGTTTTTCATTATTAATTATTTCTTAGTTAAAAATTATCATTTTGTATATTATTATTATTATTATTATCATTTTTTATATTTTAATAGTTAACTTTCTTTAATAATTTTTATCTTTATTTATAATTAAAGGTAATTTAGTACAATATGTTTACAATCTATCAATCAAGTAATAAAATCTTACCTTGTAGTCAAATGAACCAAATAGGGTAATCTAACATACTAAGAAATGTGGCAAGTAATCTTACATTCCAATAGTTCTACTCTAAGAAATCATCTTTGAATCATACATTTTAGGGGGCGTTTGGTTCATCGAATATAACATAGCAGCCAGTAATATTACATTTCGAAATGAGATTACGGTTGGATTTTATCATTTTGACCATCTAGTAATCTCACATTACGACCATCCCGTAATAGAGGGTGTAATCTCTTTACAACACATTCCTTGGATAATCTTAGATTACGGGTATAATCATAAATTTTGACCAATTTACCTTTTATTTTTATTATTCTAATTAATTTAGGCATTGTTCTTAATTAAAGTTTAAGACTATAAAAATATATTATTTTTCTTAATAATGAATCAGCAAATATCATACATTACAATTATAATTAATATATTTTATTTAATGATTTATTTATTAATATATTAAGTATGGTTATATCTATAATTATGATTGGTGTTGCAATCACTCTTCATGAATTATTATAAATATGATTTATAAATTTATTTCAACACAATATATTTTATTATTAACATATAAATTGTAATAAAAAGTAAGCATTGTAATAATTTATCATAATTTTATGAAAATTGAGACTAAAAATATTAAAGGAACTAAACTTATTAAAAACAAATTATATAACAAAGATAATTGAGTAAAATGTACTTCTAAATAACCTTACAACCCATCAATCAAACATTTAAATTCTACATTCTAACCAAATGAACCAAATAAGGTAATCTCACAATCTACCTATAATGTTACATCTACGTAATCTTATTACCAAATGCTTCATTAATTATTTTTACTTTGTAGTATTATTTACAGATTTTATGAAAATATTATTTGTATAGCTATAAAATTATTAAAAAAAACAATACCATAACTTCGTTTAATTCAATAAATCTAAGTTATGTAATTAAATATAAAAATTAGGCAAAGCTCCGACCACACATTTTGGGAATCAGTTACCCAAGCATCTTTTCCCCTAAAGGCAATATTATTAGACCTACTTATATGGTTGAAAATCTTCGTACTGCAAATTTTGTGTAAGACAATTTATTATTAAAAATATGAAAATAGTGTTGTATGATAAATTATGAATTTATACTCTAATTTTCTTTAAACTTAATTTATTTTTATTATAAATAATTTTTGGAAATATAAATATATATTTTAAATTTTATTATATTTAACTAGTATGCACAAGTTTAAAACTAATTTACTTTTGCTTTTAAATAATTCTAAAATTTGAACATATATTGTTGGGGATCGACCCGATTAAGCAACAAACAGATAAAAATAATGGAAGAAATTGAGAAATTGAACACACAAATTTAACGTGAAAAAATCCCTCTAAAGAGGATAAAAATCACAAGTAAAGATAATTTTACTATAATGGCAAAAGATCGAAGAGTACAAAAGATAGAGATAAAAATTAAACCCTAAAACCCTAAAAACAAAGAACCCTCAAAACGTAAATACAAAATTTTCTAAAAGTGTTATGAGTTCTAATCTCTAATGGGTGTGTTCTCTAAGGTTGTAAAAGAGTCTATTTATAGGCTATATTTATAGGTCAAATAATAATGAAACCGATCAGAGTTTGATTGAAACAAATAAACAGAGTTCAACTGGAAGATTATTTTTCAAATTTGACTAAAATAGGAGTCATACTCAACAAATCTCCACCTTGACTCATATTTCCACAACGCCATCTTTGCCAAAGCCTGCCACAGGCCTATCTTGAACTATGCATGGAATTAACTAAGTTGAATCTGTGCTTAGAAACGGGAAGACTTCTAGCCTTCAACTTGTACATTACCAAATCAAAACTAACCGAGTCTAATTATCACGAACATATTGCCCTAACTTTTCAAAACCTGCATCCAAAAGAGAACCTCTTCAATGAAACAGTCATACATTTTTCCCTCCTATGACCAAGTTGCCTCCGCTTCAAACGAGTTGACTTTGACTTCATAACAGACAAGGACGTTTGATTTCACTGATCACTGTAGAACCTTCAGAATATAAAGACTGAAAGTCCTTTTATCTTTTAATAAAACAAGAGCTCCACGAGATACCTTAATGTCGCTCAACTTGATGTTGATTCTGCATCCTTTCAAGTCTAAAATACTTAAGGAGATGAGATTCTTTCGTAAATCAGGTACATACCTGACATCTGAGAGTGTCCTAGTCGTCCCATCGTACATCCTAATTTTAACAGTACTAATACCAATTACCTTACTGGATGAATTGTTTCTAATGCGTACAACTCCATCTTCAACTGAACTATATGTGTAGAACCATTCTCTATTAGGACAGATGTGGAAAAAAATCCTGAAACTAGGATTCACTCGGTCGTAAGCTTGGAGTTATCGTTCGTTGACACTAACAAAAAATCATAATCACTTTCGTTGGCCAAATTAGCATCAGCTACATCTTTCTCATTACTCTCAACAGCTCTTTTATTTCACAGTTTATAACAATCTGCTTTGATGTGACCTAACTTTTTACAATAGCGACATATTTTGTCTCGCTTCTTTGATGCTACTAAAACAGAAGCTTGCCTATCTGCCTTGCCATCCAAACCAAACTTATTGTCAAGTTTGTCTCTACACAACAAATGACCCTTCACATCTTCGAACAAGAGTTTGCCTCTGCCATAAATTAGAGTCTCCTTGAAAGACTTGTATGAATGGGGTAAAGAGCACAATAATAACATAGCCTGATCTTCATCGTTAATTTGAACCTCAATGTTCTTTAAATCATTTAAAAGAGTAATGAATTGACTGATGTGATATCTAAGAAGATCACCTTCGTTCATGCGAAACGTAAATAGACAACGTTTCAACATTAAATGGTTAGCTAGAGATTTAGTTGTATAAAGAGTTTTTAACCTTTTCCACAAGGCGGATGAGGTATTCTCCATCAATACCTCCTGCAATACCGTATTCGTGAGGCACGACTGGATTGCAGACAAGGCCTTTTCATCAAGCTCTTCCCATTCTGTTTGATTTAGATTCTCAGGCTTTTTCTCGGTAATAACATTTTTCAGTCCGATTTGAACTAGAATTGCCATCATTCAAACTTGTCACATATTGAAATTTGTGACACCATCAAACTTCTCAATTTCAAACCTTGTTGCTGCTATCTCTTAACGAACTGATCTACGAAAATTGAACTAGCTCTTATACCACTTGTTGGGGACCGACCCGATTAAGTAACGAACAAGTAAAAATACGGAAGAAATTGAGAAATTGAACACACAAATTTAACATGCAAAAACCCCTTCAAAGAGGATAAAAAAACTATGAGCAAAAATAATTTTACTATAATGACAAAAGAACGAATAGTACAAAAGAGGGAGATAAAAATTAAACCTTGAAAATCCAAAAAAAAAAAGAACCCTCAAAACGTAAATACAAAATTCTCTAAAAATGTTATGAGTTCTAATTTCTAATGAGTGTGTTTTCTAAAGTTGTAAAGAGTATATTTATAGGCTAAATTTATAGGTCAAATAATAAAATAATCTGAACTAATCAGAGTTTGATTTGAAACAAATAAACATAGTTTAACTGAAAGATTATTTCTCAAATTTGACTGAAATAGAAGTCATACTCAACATATATCATAGCTTGATGGTGAAGGATTTTACAGTTCAGGTGTAACTTGAATTCGAGTTGTACTTAATCGTATTATCCATTATCAAATTCAACAATTAAAAAGAAAAAGTGAGATGGAAAATTCAAAAGGCTAACCTTGCTGGGAATTCTTCTGCCATAAAACACAGAACCTTGAGGCTCTGCTGCCTTTGACAGATTAAAAGAAGGATTGGAGTGGATGTAGATGGAATACATCCCTTTGTACCCTTTGAAGAATTTCTCCCACAACGGAGCCAATGAAACATGCCCTTTTGTCAAAAACAAGAAAGCCACTTTAGGAACTCGATTGAAAGGATATTGAGCAATTCGGGGAATCATTGAAGCCCTCCATAGAAGCTGTGGATCATCCATCCCATGCATTGCTTCTGGTGGCTCCAGAAAATCATTTAATCCATACTGAGCTCCATCATCTGATATTGTTTCAACAGGCGAATCAGATGGTTGCTGAGGTGCCATTGCCAACGACGGTGATGATGATCTAGAGGTCAAAGAAAGCTGGGTATGTAGATCCAGTGAAATGTTTTTGAGGTGAAAACTGAGAATGACACCAACAGTGAGACCACAACCGAAGAGGAGGAAATAAGTAATGAAATTGAAGACGTGCCATTTTGCATTAAATAGCTTGGACAAAGTGGTAGATTGATTGTTGTTGTTGGTGTCATCACCGGCGCCTCTCATTTTGTTTAAAGAGGGAGTTAGTTTGAGAAAGAGATCCAGGTACCTTCTTACGTTTGAGAAAACTCGAACCCTTGTGCCCATGAAAACTGAATCAGGTGCCTTCTTCTGTAGCTTCGCCGCACGGTCAGCCATAGCTAAGGTCCTTTGGTTGGCTTTTGATCTCAACCAACAGGAGAAGGAAGAAGAAAGAAATCAGAGAGAAGGCAAAGAGAGAATGTATGCTGCAGGGAGCAGATATGGCGGTTCGTAGATTGATTGTCAGCCACCGTTTCTGGTATACTCATTGACTTTGAACTATTACAAATATGCCATTTAAGGCCTTAACTAATATTAGTTTCTCAATTTCTACACCTCAGGAAATAGCGATTGGAATTTCCAAACTCTATATTATAATATTATATTGCAAGTTACAATACAATTTTATTTGGAGGTATAAAATTGTGATAATTCATTATTATTAACTATTTTTAGTATGAATCATATATATATAATATTATAAAATTTTATCTAAAATTAGAAATTTTAGCATTGTTACTCTGATTTTTATAATTATAATGTCTTTAAATAGTCTATTCTCGTTAAAATGTTTATGTGAATTTTAAAATTGTTAACAATATTAAATTAAATTCAAGTCAATTACAATGTCATTTTTTCATTACATGAATACTAAGTGAGTATATTTTTTCTAATTTCAAAATATCATGCCAATAAATTTAACGGAAGTTTAACGATGTTTAGGAATGAACCTAAAATTTTAAATTAAAAAATAAATGGACTAAATTCTCAAAATTAAAAATATGAATATTAAATTTCAAATATAAGAATAATACAAAAACTTTGAACAGATTATAATATTTAAATTTTTACTCTATAGTTTAATAAAAAACAAATAATTAACTGAAACACGAATTTTGAACCATATTAGTATTTATGGTTTTGCTGATTCATATATATCTAAAATATATATATATATATTATTAATGGAGTGAATATGTAGATATAAAATAAAAACATTAATTTATGATTTACTTGCAAATTATATCAAGAAAAAGATTCTACTCCTGTATACAAATAATAAAACTTTTGTTGCAACATCAATACATGGTCTCCACTTTTTAAGTTTGTGGTTTTTCAATCGGTTTGAATATTCATTATTGCTATTCTTTTAGTTATATCTAACAGGCCGATTGAAGTAGTTCTCAGGTATTCAGTGTTGCTATGTTACATATTTTTAAACAAAGAATATCCAGAGTTGATAGTTGTTTGACAATCACTACAAAAGACCAAGTTGTAGATGAAGATGAGCCAAGCTAAGTTGTCTAAGCAGATAAATGAACAACTAAAGATGATGTTTAAGAGTATGAAATCAGGTTTCAAAAACAAATACAATTTCGCTTGGATTTAGAAATTTCTCAATGGGATCTAAACAAGATATTCTTTAATGCCGACAAATTGGTTGGGAGCTTATCAATTAAATTATACTTCAAAAATTGGTAATTTGTTCCAGGCATGAAAGCTTCAGCAGCAAATTCTTTAAGAATGTCTTTTATGACCATGGTTGCTGCATTCAACCTTTTCATAAAGCCCCTTAAAAGTTCATCCTCACGCTGCTTGATGGACATGAGGTAGGCAGGAGATTACTTCAATGTCTTATTCGCCAATAACCTGATTATAAACAGGTCAGCTAATTGCTCGAAACTCATGATAGAAAACTGTGGCAATTGCAAATATCACACCTAAGTTCAGTCCTTCAATGTTATTGAAAATACCATGCTAACTTCATTTGAAGCCCCAGATATATTCATGTAATTCACATAATGTGCTAAATGTTTCCTCCACCATCATACATCATTTTGAGAAATTTAAACGTGGGAAAAATATGATGTTGCAATATTATCTTAGCTTAGGACATATTTTTATACTTCTTCACTAATCCAAAGAATTCTAACTTTTGAAAATCCTTAAGTGTTTCTCTAACTTTTCTATTTTTTACTCCAAGGTATTTTGATTAAGAAAACTATAACTATTATCATAATACTCATCATAACTATCGTCTTTATCCTCCATATCAATGTCCTCATCTAATAAATTTCATTACCTTGGCATGCATTGTAACACCCCTACCCGTATCCATTGCCGGAATAGGTACGAGGCATTACCGGAGTTTACTGAACATTTTCAGATAATTCTGAGTCATTTATTATTCATATTTTGAAAAGAGTAATAACGTCTCTTTATTGGGCCCTCGAAACCCCAAACATACATTAAAAACCAACCGGAATTAAATCGGGATCATAAAAAAATTTCGCAAAATCTTAAATTTTATTTTCATCTAAGTACTTACCATTTCAATGCTTCTTACAGTTAAACATGTTACCATTTAATCAATAGCTTGACCTTTGTCTAAGCGTCAAGCCACATCATTGTTAGTATACTTGCACATATTTCATATAAATTCAACATTGATATACTTATTTTCTCGACATGTCACACTTAAGTTTAATAATTGTCTTTACTTACATAATTTCCTTGTATCAACATATCAAAGATAATCATATATGTACATGTCATGAAACATATCATTCTCTTACCGTTTCTTCATAAGCATATATCATTCATTTCATTATATCAATATTTCATGCTCCATCATTTCCATATATTTTATATATATTTATTCCGGTAATAGCTTATATCAAACTTAACATAAATTATATTCCATGTACTTATACTTATTTCGTTTATCTATCTTCATAATTATTTCATATAACCATTCGTCATTTGATACATATTACCTGAATATCAATTGTTCAACAGATGTCATAGCGTCTCCCATCCACGGTCTTATTTATCTTTGACATGATGCCATAGTGTCTTTCAACTATGGTCTTACTCATTTTCTGTCATGTTGCCATGGTATCTTTCAACCATGGTCTTAGACATTTCATATCAGGTTGCCATAGTATCTTTCAACCATGGTCTTGCACATTTCGTATCAGGTTGCCATGGTATCTTTCCAACCATGGTCTTACACATTTCATATCAGGCTACCATGGTATCTTTCAACCATGGTCTTACACATTTCATATCAGGCTGCCATGGTATCTTTCAACCATGGTCTTACACATTTCATATCAGTCGCCATGGTATCTTTTAACCATGGTCTTACACATTTCATATCGAGAGCACACTCCATGAACCTCATCTTTACTGATGGGATTACCGGTCAAAGCTAAATCCAGTAATATAAACTCATAGAGTATTGTCGGGATTACCATCCAAAGCTAAATCCCAACGACAATTACTCTAATGAGCTTAGATCCGAATTACCATCAAAGCTAAATTCAGACCTAATTTGGATTACCCGTCCGGCTAAATCCATTTTACACGTATTCTTCGGAGGGCTATATCGAATAGGATCACCCGTCCTGCTAGATCCTTTTACCGTCAATTCCTTTTCGAGATCCATCGAATTTTCCTTTCATTCAACAGGATTTATTTTCAATTTATATCGAGTATTATCAATATTTCATCAAATATCATGAATTGAACATTCAAAACATATTTTCATCACATAACCACATATTTCAAGTATTTAAAATACAATTCAAGTTACACCAACTTACCTCATTGCTTGTTTGTGTTTATAATTTCATTAATCCGATATCTTTTCTTTTCCACGATCAAGTCTCATATTTGAGTCGTCCGGATCTTTATAAATAAATTTGATCATCATTTTCATTCATTTCATATTCTAATGCATTTAATTAATGCTCTAGGCAAAATTACCATTTTGCCCCTAAACTTTTAATTAATGACGATTTCATCCTTAGGGTCAGGAAAATAAAATTCTTGCAATTTAATCCTTATTTTCAGCTATTATTCTCATACATATTGATAACAGTCCATGAATTCTATAAAATATTAGAATTTTTCATAATTTCAACACTTTTTAATTTAATCCCTAAAACATGTTTTCCCCTATCTTGAACTAAATTAATAATTTTATTCAATTTTGTAATTTAAATAATAAAATAATCCATTTCATGCAATTTGGTCATTTCGACATTTTTACAAAATTGCCCATAAAGTTTTACTTTTATTCAATTTAGTCCTCGAGCCTAAAATATGCAAATTAGCCATGCTAAATGAATATTTATATATGTTTTCCTCCTCCTCCTCTCCATTCCACATCCTTAATGTATATAACACACTTGTAAGTAACATTATCTATATATTTTTTTTATTTACTTTTATGAATATTTAAGTTGTCCATCTGTGTCATAGTCACTAAATTATTTATATCTGGAGCTATAGAGCTCAAAATTAAGATCAAAAAATTTTCCCTAAAACTAGACTCATATATATTCTTTCCATAAAATTTTCAGAATTTTTGGTTTATCCAATAAGTACAGTTTATTCTTTAAAGTTACCCCTGTTCTGTTGTCTGACAGTTCTGACCCTTCTTTACTAAAAATTAATTATCTCCTTGTACATAATTTGAATGGTATTCCCGTTTATTTATATTGAAAATAGACTCATTAAAAATTCTAAACATATAAATTTAAGCTCATAATTATTTCTATCCAATTTTTTATGATTTTCCAAAGTCAGAATAGGGGAACCCGAATTCATTCTGACCTTGTCTCACAAAATTCATTATATTTCATGATTTAAAAATCTATTACTTACACCGTTTCTTCTATAAGAAACTATACTCAATAAGATTTAATCTCATATTTTATTCATCCTATAATTCAATTTCTACAATTTTTGTAATTTTTCAAAGTTAGACTACTACTGCTGTCCATAACTATTTTAGTGTAAGATATTAATTATCATGTTATAACACCCTTATTTTCTTTTTCTACACCATTTCTCATCACTTTCTCTTATTTTCTCTTCACTAACATATCAAGAACATAGGACCTTATGTAAGAAAACTCTACTATAACATTATTTCCATGCTTTGTTAATAATAACAAACTTAAAAACATATTGAAATCTTGATGTACTTACCTTTTCTTATTGACTTCAATCTTTAACTTGATTTTTCTCTCTCCTCCAGCTTCTATTTCTTGAATCCAACTTGATATTCTTGCTCCCCATCATCTCCTTGTTGTCTTTCTCTCTTGATGGCTATGGAAATTCTTTCAATTTTTAGGTGAAAATAATGAATTTTTGGAGGAAGGACTAAATTGTAAGAAAAGAAAAACTTTCTTTCTTCTTATTCTTCTCACGTTAGTTGCATGAGAATGGTGATCATCCTCCCCTTTCTTTCCTTACACATATATATATATATTAAATAAAATAATAATAAAATAATAAAATATCACTTAAAAATCAATTTAAAGTATTAATAAATTAATATTTATTTATTTAATTTATCTAAAATATCTCCAACATCATCATTGTCTCTAGATTTCTCTCTCTTCCAATTGACCATTTTGCCCTTCGTGATCTTTTAAAATTCCAATCTTGAGTCATCACTTAATTTGGTAAAATTACAATTTAGTCCCTCATAATTCTTCACCTATTCAATTTGGTTCTAATTCATCAATTTTTCTTGATTTCTAGATCATTCCACCCTTAAAATATTTGCACTATTAGTCCTTCAACTTTTCATATTTACACTTTAATCCTTCAAATTTTGAGTATTTACTCTTGGGCCATAAAACTTTTCTCACTTTTACAATTTAATCCTTTCTTGAATCAATATGTCATAATATACTTCCCAATATTGACATAACTCAAAATTTCCCTTTTTGTCACTTTATTTCCTTATTTTACTATATCACGGATAATATTTTACTATAAAAATTTTCGGGGTATTACATGCATATTGCTCTTCATATCTCTATTTTTGAAAAGACATTTGCTCTTCATATCTCTTATTCTCTCTTGCATGTATAGATATTGTTGATTACTGAATTGATGATGCTGAGACCCTTAATCTGTTGGTGATGCTTTAGCATGGTGCTAGTTTTGGGGGTTACAATACCATGGGAGTATTGGTAAAACTAGTGGTATGGATTTTATCGGTAAAGGTTTTGTTAGTTTTGATTTTGTGCGTTGGTTTGGTTTTGCGAGGGATATTGTTGACTAGCATGCAATGGATTCTAGTTCAATTTTTTTTTGTCTGATTTATGTTTGCTCTGATGTTATGACCAACGGGGTCTATAACTTGATCATTGGCATGATCAAACTTAGTACTTGGAGGATCATTGATATTTGAGTGTGTTATATATGTTCACGATCACCATACCAATTGTTAACCAATGAGGTGAACAAGGGAAAAAGATGAATAGAAGATAAAGGAGAGAAGAATAAAAGATGGAAAGAGACTTGTTGACTTGGAAGTCTAATTTAATATTATTGACAGTGACAGTGATGTGATGTCCTAAGATGAGACATGTTAGAGTGACTAGCAACCAATTACTCTAGGTCTCTATGTGCTCTTACATAATCTTAGTGGAGCTATCCCTTTCCAAAGTTTGCCAAGTTGGGATTTGCAAACTGGTTCACGAATTAGCCTAGGTTTACATGTGTTCAGTTCTCTATAGATACACGATCAAATTTGCGAGATACACTATAAAGTTCATAAAACTCATTACACAAGATATAACAATTACACATGCAAAATCACACGTGTACATATTTTTTATAACACGTATATATTATTGATGTGTTGAAAAAAGAATAGAAGCAAAAAGCAAACGTAAGTCGCGAATATGTTTTTAAATAGAAAAATAAAAGCATTACGTATGGAGAGCTAGAGGAGACCAATTAATAGAGCTGGGATTGGGCTAAGTTTGCAGGCCTAACCTCCTAATAAGGAATGGGCTTTTGGTAAGCTCTTATTTGTCTGATTGTAAAAATACAACAAAATTTTAACCAAATGTTGAGAGTGGAATTTGAACCCACGCCCTTTCGGACCAGAACCTTAATCTGGCGCCTTAGACCAACTCGGCCATCTCAACTTCTTAACACCATTTGTACAATTGAAAAAATATTATTTATCTATAAGCTATTCTGAAAAACTGATATGCAGATTCATCCTTCTAAATAAATATGCATATATTAATATAAATGAAGTAGGATCTTTTCCTATAAATACAATGAGAAGAAAGTTACAAATAATTAATTAAAATATTTTTATATGATATCAATTTATATTATAAAAGTATCCAAATTAAAAACCTTCCATATTTACTTAACTGCAACAACAAATGTATATTTAATTTTTTCACATACTAATATATGGATTGAGTTCTTTATCTTATTCAGTTCGACTTATGCTTTATACAAAGTTTTTTTAAGTCAAACTTGATGATGAAATATTATATAAAAACTTGAAATTCAAATTTAACTCAATGTATTTGAAATAATACATATTTTATATACGATAGCACACCATGCTTTAAGGCTAAAGTTTCACCCACCTTTACTGTTGATAAGCACAGGAGCAATCTATCCATGAGAATCCCTAGTAATTATAATAATGTTTAACCTCCATTTGCGATGTAATGAAGGCTATAGTAACCATATTTTATTCTAGTTTTAATGTTTTAATCTTAATTTTGAAACACAGTGCATGCAAGGAGCAAAATTAAACATTAATCGATAAACAAACTTCCATTGGAAATATTCCATCAAAGACAAAAGGAAAAGGAGATTCACTGATCATTTGTAACATATGGGGTTAGCAAATATTTTTTTGGTATCTTTTATTTTAAAAACTTAACTTCTCGGTAGAAGTTACGAGGATATAAGAGGGAAGAGTGGCCGTTTTTTTTTTTTTTTTGAAGGGAAAGAGATTTCGCGCTACTTTAATATTATCGTTGAGAAGTGCTTTTAAAAATATAAAATATTTATTTTAGACATGATAATATTAAGAAATAAAAGATGTATTTAAATGATATTAACATTTGTTAATGTTATTATATATGAAATACATCAAATTCATTTATAATAAAATATAAGAATTATTATAACTTATTATTAATATTTTAATACATGAATTAGAAAAGTTAAATATATTTAAAATAATTTGTATTATTTTTTATAAAATATAATTTGAATATATAAACCATATTAGATATTAACATCACATAGAAAACATAAACTTGACAAATTCAAATATTCTATGTATTTGAATTCAGTTTCAAAAGGAGTAATAATTGTATACTCAATATAAATATTAAAAATTTACATTAGCATTTGCAATTTAAAAGTGAATTCATTAAACTACAAGCTATGCTATCTCTTGTTAATTTCATTTCATAATCACTTGAATTTTTTGATTCACCATCATCCTGATCACTTTCTCCATCATGCACATCTTCTGGATCAATAATATTCTCATATGCCCTGCCAATATTTTTGTATTCCATCATATGATCATTTCAACCGACACGTTTTCGGATAAAATTGTGTATTGTCATTGTAACAACAACGATCATCATTTTCTTTTCAAAACTATAACTTGGCATATCCCTTAAAATGACCTTTTTTTTTTTTCAAAACACCAAAGTTCATTCAATCACATTATGTAATGATGAATGTGAATGATGGAATATCTCTTCTTTACTAGATATAGGTCTACCTCTACGGAATTCAGGAAAATGATATTGTTGTTATCTATACGATCCAAGATAACCTTTCATTTAAGGATATCCAAAATCAACAAGATAATATTTTCCTACATATCATAATATGATAAACAATTAATTCAAGAGTTGTTTATTTTTTAAGATTATCAATTAAAGAACTTATATTTTATTATTTAAAAAATGAAATAAATGAAATATCTTACTGCAATAACATTCTGAGTCGGGACACATTTTCTTCCAATGTAGGGAATTTGTTCATTGGTGGAAGAATAGCAACAATATGTATACCATCAATTGCACATATGCAATCCTAAACAAATAATCATGTTAGTCCCATGCATATTTTTATTTAAAAATATTAAAATATAATAATATAATTTTAAATTTTTACCTTAAAATGCGGCATATATCTAAAATCATTACGTATTTGCTTGAGTATTAAGCTAAAAGAACGATCATCAGGTGCAATTATATCAATGGCCATCCTTGAAACTTTCTTAGGCACAATTGCAAAGTATTGACTTATTGTTGCTCCAGACCTTTGAAATCTTTCTCAATATTGAGAAAATTTTGCACCGGTGCCCAAGATGTACAAAAAAGTTCTCAACATTTCACGAGAAGATGTGTGCCTTAAAGTTTGCAAATTGTATCTTGTCTCCAAAACTCTTAATAAGCTTGTGAATATAATTTTTGACATCCTAAAATTAATCATGCAACGTGATTCATGACCTTCAAGGATTTCTTGAATCCATGTCTCACCTGACTGTTTTAAATTTGTGCATGGTTGCTTCAATATATACTTCTCATAATATAATTGCATAGAAGAATATGCAACATGAAATAACCAGTTAAAACTTTCCATGAGTTGTAAAATCTCTTTTTTTCCCCTTTCATTATCACTTCCATCACCACTGAAATTGTCAACCATATTCATCACCTACGAATAAATTCTATATCCAAAAACCAAATATAAACAACTATTAATTAGACTAGATTACACATAAATAAATAGAACATAAATAAATAGTCAAACAAAGATTACACATGGATGACATTTATAAGTCACATAGTAGATATCTTAAAACCCTAGAAAACAAGAAAATTTTGAACTCTCTTATATTTTCGTCTTAACCATTTTCGTCTTAAGCCACAAAGCTCTAATCTTGGGATTAATTGATAAAAACACAGTTCTTTTGTCCTTATTGATTAATAATTTCAATGAGAGAAAGTATAGCGGACTAACTTCTGGAATTTCCTCCGACAAGCTATCAAGCACTTTGATTGCTTATGGAATGCCATATGGATCCATAACAGGAGTCAAACTAGATTTGGATTGACTCACATTGTCAATTGCACTACATAATTTTTCAATTTGATTGGACAATCTTGTAGCCCTTTTAATTTGCTTTGATGATTTCTTCCTTCCAACTTTAAAATGTGAAGTTCCTACCTCAGGTTTTTTTTTTTTTTTTATTGTTTCCATCAAAGTCATGCCCCACTTGACTTGAAATGTGAACATCATTTATTGTATTTTCTTCCTCATTCTCTTCAAGTATGTCATTGCCAACATCCTCAAAAAATTCACTAGGAAGTGTACCTAAAGAAGGTGACCATGCTTTATCACTAGTGGCAACTATTCCCATAAACATCTGGTCCAACTTCCCTTCAAATTCAGGATCAATATCCAAAGTTCTAAATTTTTGAGCTTCAAGCACAACCTATATATAAATTGATAGTTGAATAAGAAATTATCAATAACCTCGTAAATAAGAAAAAAATGATAAGAATTATTAATGTACCTTTAGCTTACTCTCCCACCAATCATCTGATACATCAACGATTCCTTTTATAGGATTACACCCTAGACCAGTATCTTCACCTTTAAGATTTTTCCAAGCCTTCCATTCTTTTTTCAAGGCATCTCACCTATTTTTAAATTGTCTTTGTGATTAAGCCTTGCCTATTTCATTCTTGAAGTTGGTAGTTATTTTCAATCATCCCTCTTTTTTGAAATGAGTACCAGGTCTATTGCCTTTCAATATCTCTTTAATACAAATATCAAAGGATATTTCTGTCAATCTTTTATCCCACATTGATTTGACCTTTTCATCATTAACTTTAATGGTGAAGTTTTTTCATCTATTATATAAATATATATGATCACATATAGAAAATTGAAAATCAATATTACAAAAATTCTTAAAATATGAATAAATAATCTTTAAATGTAGTTTGTATATATCAATCATCCTGCATACGACAATATTATTTACATTAGTTCATAAATTTCACAAAAATTTTTAGATAAGTATTTTGTAAATTAAACATTATGTATATGGACATATATCTAAAAACATACAAGTGAAAGTTTAGTTAGGCTCGTGCTTTTGGTGGATGATAAACCATAAAAGTAACATATTTTAATCTCATGCTTGGCATGTTTTTGGATTATTTGTTATAAAATTTAGTGAATTTGATGTTCCTAATCCTTTAATTTCATGTTTCTATACTTAAGAGAGCATAGGGGAGCAAAAAAAACGGAAAACGAGCCAAAATCTGACAAAACGAGCTACTTTTAGAATCCACACGGCCTAGCCATTCCCACACGAGCTGAGTACACGATCGTTTGAGCCACACAGGCTGGCCACACGCCCATATGCCAACTCATGTCGATATCGCTCCCTGTTACCCAAACACGCAGAAAAAGCTAATTTTTAGGGTTTCTGAGCATTCTAAAGTCTATAAATACACACTAGAAGAGGACTTAAGGGAGCACACAAAGAAGAACAAAAAAATTACTCGAAGAACACCGTCAAAATTAGCTCAGAAGCAGGATCTCTTACAAGATTGAAGATCTCCAGTCAACTTCTCTAGAAGTTTTTGGGTTTCTTTATGTTTTGTTGTTTTCCTAATTTTGATATGTTTTCCTTCCAAAGTATGAACTAAATTCCCTAGATACCTAGGAAAGATGAAACCTATGATGGATTTTATCATTTAACTTCTGAATTATATAATAAATACTTGATTTTTTTTATCTCAATTATGTGTACTTATTCCATGTTTTAATATTTTTAGGATATTAATTCATGATTGATGTGCTTATTTCAGTGGAGCAAAAGTCATTGTTTAAAAGTAGATCTGGCATAATTGAGTGGAGTTGCATATAATCCTAGAAATAGGATGACATAAATCTACTGGATTAGAGTCAAAGCTAATAGGGGAATCCATAGATCGAGCTAATGCGATAATAAGGGTTTTAATTAGAAAGAGATTTAAATTAATCAACTAGAGTCAGTTATTTTTACTCTCGAAAAAGATATTAATATAATTTAGGGATTTTTACGGATCAAGCAAGTGAATAAATCGTTTAATTCAGATTCAGAATAATAAGTGAAGTCTAGGTGGATTCTTTCCTGGGTATTGTCTCTCTCATTGGTTCATTTGAATATTTTCTACTTAATTCTCTATTACGTCTTAATAATTAGTTTAGATGAATTTTGGATTAAAAACAACCTTTTCAATTTATAGGCTAGATAATAAAAAGTTAGTAATTACTGGTACTTTTAATCATCGTGGATACGATATTCTCAACTCACCATAGCTATACTACTATACGATAGGTGCGTTTGCCTTTGTCATGATTTTAGCTAGTTAAGTGAATCATCATCAGTGGACATGCTTCTTCAGCCAGTGAAGCAAACAAGCAAATTATTGAAATTTGATAGAGAATTCTCAAATAGCTAAAGTAAATTCACTATTGATATTCACTTATAGATCTAAACCAGTAGTAAAATCAAGCATTCGACGAGGAATTTGACAGCGAATCATCAACAAATTATTGTACATTACACTATCAATGAACACAAAAGTAAATCCTATACAAGTTGTCAAGAGTTAAGAACAACAAAGTGAATAGATTGAGACCAAACAAAACCCATTTTTAGATGAAGACCAAAGCCATTTACCTCTCATGGGAAGTCAATGTCATTTATGATCATCTCGATAGCCTCCAACCAATACTCGGCCACAGTAGGGCCGACTCTAGTGAAGCCTCTAAACAACTCAGCTCTATTGGACCAGAGTCGTTCAGTTACTGACCCCTAGCCCCCCAAATCCAAAATGGAGTCCAATAACCCTTTCTAAAACCCTCAACATAGCTTGAGACAGCGTGTCGTCCCCAGCTGATCGGCTCTGAGACCTGGTCTCAACAGAAGGTGTAGCCGGAGTCTCACTCGTGTCCAATTTTGGCATATTGCCCAAAGAGGAAGACTCAACTCGAGTCCTTCTACGGTGCCCGTCGCGTCCACGGATACCTCTACCGCGTGTTCTACGTGCGCTCATCAAAATTTTAAATGTTATATTTTAAAATTTTATGCATCAGTTCTAGTGTTTATTAGTAGATATTTTATGCTTAAGTTATCAGAAGTTCAAAAGTATTTCAGAGATTTTAGTCTCTAACTTACTCAATACAGTTTCAAAAAGTACTAACTACTGTGTTTTCAGAAAGTTCTATCTAAGTTTAGAAATACCTATAAAATCAGCTCCGGAGACTTGGTAAACCACATACTCGTTCAAGATAAAACAAGTTTTTGTTTGAAACCAGTCCTTTTTCAAATAAAATTTTGAAACCTAAAATTCACATCCCGAGTTTTGTAACCTGGCTCTGATACCACTAAATGTAACACTCTAAATCCAGCTTAGACGTTATGGCTGAATCAAAGACTGTTACGAAGAAGGGTTTTAATACACGTCTTTTTGGTTAAAATAAATCACGTTATTTGATACCAACCAGAGTCTATATGTTTCAAATAAACTCATTTTTATAATCTTAATAAAAAAAGTTATACATTATTCTTTAAAGTATTTGATTAATTTGCAGCAGAAATATAAAAAAATCATTCTTGTCTTCAGAAAAACCATTTGCTTGTGTTTTCAAAACATTTATTCGTATAAAACCATAATTTGCCAATCATTATAATTTTAAAAAACTTAAACACAACCAATCCAAAACCAACAGTTAAAATCATATAGTCTAGGGAGTTCCAAAAATTACAAACTCTCAAATAAATTCAGAATTTAAAATACCAAAAACTAATGGTAATGGGGAAACAGTTTCCCAACGAATGGTCACCGCTGAGCCTCTGTCGTACTGACCTGCCTATGATTGAGGGTTACCAGTTCAGATCAAACAAATAGATGTAAGTTTCCATAAACTCAGTGTGTAATCTAATAGAGATAGTAATGCAACATACATAGAATCTCATATGCAGACAAAAATAGAATCGAACCTAAGTCTTTAACAGATGCAGATATCAGAATCAGATGTATAGAATAGATATACAGAATCCTACCCCCATCCTTTACACACCATATCTGGCCATCCCATCACACTATGTGGGGTTAAAAACATCCATCATCCCTACATAACATATAGTGTAGATGCGACACATAACAAAATAATATATAGCCAAACTGCCAAATAATAGGCGAAAGGCCGCTGTACAAACCACTTCCTCCATATATGCAGATCCCATCATAAACACCAATACAAAATACAGAATTAACAGAATTATCATGCTTAACATGCTCGTATATAGATAACATATATACTCAAATAGAATAGTTAGACATACAAATCAGATCCCTACTCAAATCAGACTATCAGAATATCAGATCACATGAATTAAGATTTGGTTAGCCTTTACTGACTCTACGGTAGGTCCACAATCGATCGAAATGACCCGTGTGACTCTAGGGAAAATTTTAGTATTTTGGGCCCACATAATAGTATAGCCTACATGGCCTAGCCCAAAACCCACACACCCATGTGTCTCACCCGTATGGCCCACTCGCCCAATCCGACTTAGCCTATGTGGCCCACACAACCACACATTTGCCGTCACACGATCGTATCTCACACACGGCCAGCCGCACACCTGTGTGGCGTCAAAAAACTCAGTTTTCAGCTTTCGTTGAACCTCGTTTTCTCGCATAAGAGTACACACCTAGTTCGATTTTGACACGTAAGCAATCTCGAGCCCTTCCTAAAAAAACACCATTCAATTGATCAATTCCAAGTACCAAAACACTAATCTATCAAAACCCCAATCGACATACTTGAAAATTTTACTCAATCGAAAGGCTCGATCACTTACCAAAACAATTATGATAGCCCAAACACACTACACGATAGAAGATGAATTTCGATCCTTTTGATTAACACCTACACAAGAATTCACCATATTAACACACCTGAAAATGATTCCCAATTGTACAAAACTTCAAGAATACTTACCTACCACAGTCTGAGCAGGGATTACGGAACTTAAAACACAGTGATTGAACGACAGTATAGCGAACAAAAATCTAAGAAAGAAGAAATCAAAAAGAAAACGTTTGGAAAAGGAATTTGAAGAAGAAACGTCAAAAGGTTTTGGGAAGAGAGAGAAAAATAAAATAAAATAATAAGATAAGAATAAAATTGATTAATCTGGACATAATCCGACTACATCCATTAACAATCCAACCAACTCAAAATTTCAAGTTCATCCAAACTCTCTCAGCCAACTGAAACAAAAATTATCACCCTGGCTCACACAGGAATTCGACCATAAAACCCCCAACAAACTAACTTTTTACCACTCAAACCAGCAAGCTTATTTTGATATGAGTTTACAAAGAATATTACATAAGCCTACCCAGCAGGGATAAGGTTAGGATAAAAAATAACAAAATTGCCAAAAATGGAACTTGAACCCAAGACCTCAAACACATAATCAGAACACTTAGCCACAAAAACAGATACATATTTTTCAAATTTCACAAAAACAAAAATAAGTTAATCGGGGCGTTACAGTCCGAAACATTTTCGTTGCAACTGAAGTTTGCGACATCAATAGAAGCTTCAAACCCATACCAATATTTGTTTTTTAAATCATTTAAAGTCTAATTTCAACCTTTATCAACCTAGATCATTCCTCGTACATGGGTCCAAGGGCTATGATCTCCAAAATAATTTTTTAATAAGCCACGAGGCATACTGACATCCCAACACATAGTACAATAAGAGACACTATAGGGCATGGCGTTGAGACATTGTGTAATGTTGCAACATTGTCTTACCTGACATCACGATGTCGCTCTGCCTGCACAATGTTGCAACGTTTCAAAGGACGATGTCGTGACATCACTCTTTATCTGCTCAATGTCATGACATTACGAAGGATATTGTTGCGACATTGTACGAAATCAATTTGTTTTGTGTTTCATTCAATTTGTTTCCTAATGCATGAAATCAACAATTAAGCTTTACAATTTAGTCTTTTTTCTTAAACTAACCTTAATTTCTATCAAATTCACACCTAATTCTTCAAGAAATCAACAATAATAACTTTCTAAAACTTTAGTAGTTTCATAAATTGTTACATGGGCTAGCTAAATCAAGCTCTCATGACCTCAAATCTATAAAGATTAAAAGAAAATGGTTATATTGTATTACCTATTATAAAGCCGAAATTTTGACGAAAATCTTGAAATTTTCTTCTTTTTTTCAATGGTGGTTTCGGTTGGGATAAAGATGATAAGCTTTCATCCCCCTAACATATATATAGTATAATTAGTAAACTAGTTAACTTAATTAAGTAAGCTTAATTAATTATTAAAACATATTTAGTTTAATTTAATTATAAATTAGGCATAATAGATATCAACATTACGTCCCACTATCTATATAAAAAAAAATAGTTTATTTACCCTTTTAACCCTCAGATAATTTCTATCTAGATCCTCAATCCATTTCCTAATTAAAATTTTATAGTGATTGAACTTTTACAATTTAGTCCCTAGGCCTTAATTACTCACAATTTCGCTAAATTACTTAATCAAATTTCAATTCATCAATATACTAACTCCATAAATATTTATATTTAATATTTATGGACTCAATTTACGAAAACAGGGTCTCAAAACCATATTTTTCGACACCACTGAATTTTGAGTCGTTACATGTTTGGCGAACAAAATATAATTAATTCTAGTATTATGTGAAAGTAGTGCTTTATAGAAAAAAAATTGATGCAAATTAAATTGAAAATTTTTAACTCATTTTATTTTGGAGAAGTTGAAAAAAATGAAAAGAAAAATAAATAAAATGAAATAAAATAAACTGATGAATTAATATTGAAGTAAAAAGAATGGGTGCCATGTATAAAAAAAGTTGAATTGAAATTTAAAATATTATTTTAGCTATCAAGTTAAAAAAGTTGAATTCAAATTTGGTAAATACACATTTTGAATACTTTAATCAAGAATTTGATTTTTTTTTTTACTATAATCAACATGACTTTTGTTATTGAAGCAAAACTTTGCATATATAATGCATATAAGTAGGGATTTCCTAGTGTAAATCTAAATTAGTTTTATAAATTTTCTAGATTTAGTAATATAATTATATTGGTCATTGTAAAATTTTAAATTAATTTAATATTTACGTAAGTATAATCATAAAATTAATTATTTAGGTTATTTGTGCACAAGGATTCAAATAACTAAACTAAAGGATATAATCAACATACTTACAAGTATTGTACTGAGCTACATAGCTCAACCAATACCATATGTACAAGTAAGTTGCCTATACGTCTGTCTTAGGTTAGTGGTTCAAATCTCCCTCTATGCAAGTTAGATTTTTTCATACAATATTTAAAATTACTCATAAATTTATCTTAATATCTTAAATAGGACAATAGAAGGGAGAGGCGGTGGCGTTGGGGGAGGGACAGAGGTGGGGTTATTTTATTTTAATAAAAATATTTTTATTTAATATTAATATAAATATTATTATAAAATTTTGCAATAATTATTTATAATACATTATATATTTTCAAATAATTTTAATTTATTTTAATATTTTTAAAACTTTTAGAATAATTATTAAGAAAATATTTAAAATATCAAAATAATATTTTATTTATATTTCAAGGATCAAATTGGTCATTAATCTTTTAAATTAACGTGTCATTAACGAGAGATTATAGATGAGTGACAAAATGTAACAATCCAATAGCATTAATGGCTATTACGTAGTTTTAAAAGTTTAGTAGTCGAAATGTAATTTTGACCAAAGTTCAAAACAACACATATAATTTACCGTAAATAATATAAAATTTTGCAATAATGAAATAAAAAAACCTAACATGCTTCTCATATTTTTATTATTAAAAACAAATTTTTATCTTCATTTATCAAATATTTCTTTTAATTTTCAATTATTAGAATATGAAATTTATTTTTTTAAAAATAAAACAAAATATATATACACAAAATCAAAATCGCATATAAAATTCGCGCGAAATCCATTACATAAAATATAACAGGTATACATACAAGTACATATTTTTATAACATAGCCAAATATATTTTTACATAGAAAATAAAAATAAAAATAAAAATAAAAGCATTATGTATGGAGACCAATTAATAGAGCTGGGATTGGGCTAAGTAATAAGGAATGGGCTTTGTTATGCTCTTATTTGTCTGATTGTAAAAATACAGAACCAAATGTTGAGAGTGGGATTTGAACCCACGCCCTTTCGGACCAGAACCTTAATCTGGCGCCTTAGACCAACTCGGCCATCTCAACCTTTTTACACCGTTTATAATAAAACTATTTATCTATAAAATAGACTGAAAAACTGAGACCAAGTAACCATTTAAGTTATGCAGATTCATCCTTCTAACTAAATGTACATATATTAATATAAATATGCTTCAAATACAATGAGAAGAAAGTTACAAATAATTAATTAAAATTTTTATATTATAAAAGTATCTAAATTAAAAACTTCTAATATTTGCTTAACTATACCCAACAAATGTATATTTATAAAAATCTTACTATTTAATTTCTTCGCATTCTAATATATGGATCGAATTCTTTATCTTATTCAGTTCGACTTATATTTTATACGTACTTTCCTAAGTCAAACTTGATTAATGAAACATTATACAAAAACTTGAAAATTAGCATTTAATCCAATACATATAAAATAATAAATATTTTATAAATGATAGCACACCATTCTTTAAGGCTAAAGCTTCACCCACCTTTATTGTTGATAAGCACAAAACAATTGATCCATCAGAATCCCTAGTAATTGGAATAATGTTAACCACCATTTGCGATATAATGAAGGCTACATCAAAATTAATTTTGATCACATAATCTGAGGTATCTAACTTGTAGTTGTCTCTAACTGTTTGTTTGATTTCTCAGCATGCATGCTTTTTTCTAAAAAAATTTGATGTTCTGAAATCAAATTGGACCACAAATTTTACCCTCAAACAAGCATGAATTTTGAGCTTTTCAATTAAGTTGACAAATCTATCTTTGCTCACCTTTCAAATGATGATGAAATAGTTGAATACCTAGACACATTGGAACGGTAGCTAAAAGCTTATGCTCACCAAACTACGTCCGCAAAATGGCACAAGAAAGGAAAAATACGTGCTCTATTGGTATCCTCCTCAACCAGCATTTTTGGCTTTGAGAAGGGTAGCTTATCTTTTAATAATAATAATTACTTGCATTAATCATATAACATTAAAATATTTTTATTAAAAATAAAAAAATTGAATACATATATTCTCTTGCAATTAGAGCTCTCTTTGCTAAGAAAAAAAATAGAGTTGTTTATAAATAGGATGATTTATACGATCTAATTTGGATTGAGTTTGGATAAAAGAAATTTATCTATAAACTAGTTCAATTCAGTCGAATATAAATAAAATAATTTTTCAAAATATTTTTATGTAAATTTAATTATAAAAATATATAAATATTAATATAAAATACATTTTATCATTTTAAACAGAATAAAATTTTTCTGAATGAGTCTAATTAAGTTTGAGCTTAAATTTTTTTTAAATCGAAACTCAACTAAATCTAAATAACTCAATCTATAAACACTTCTACCTATATATATATATATATAACAACCCACTATAATGTAATTCAATCAAACCCATATTAAAACTCCAAATATTAGCCAGGGATGAATAATTCTTAAAAATAAAAGAAGTTAGATTTTAAAAGAAAGTCATCAAAAGTGATCACAAATTCCTAATTTCATTGTCATGCACGTTTTTGTTTTGGTGTTTATGGGGAGGCGCCTTAACGAACCAAACACGTGTTACGTTTAGAATTTTTTTGGATTTTAGGAATTGGTCTTGCCTGTTATTGGAGCTGTGGGCCCAGCCCATATTCAAAAAATATTTTATGTCCCCACTCAAAATTTAATTTGCTATATTTTATTATTATAAAATGTTAAAATAATTATTTTATATTAAATAAAATTATTTAATTCGAAATTTAAGTCAGCCAATTCAAACCCAAAACATGACTATTTTACCAAACTGACCTAAAAAAATTAATATTTATAAAAATGACCCAAGTTCAAAAACAATCAATAAAATAACCTAAAATGAACAATAAAATAGGGTTTTGGCCTTCTAATGGCCGGCACCACATCGTATTTTGGCTCCATGATTACCTAATGATTATTTCAGGCTTTAAAAAGTTAATTTTTTTTTGTTTTGGCCTTCCAATGATTGGTACCAGGATTTTTTTTTAAATCGTATCATACTGGTATAAAAAATACGAGTATTTAAATAAAAAATTTTGTTCTTTGGCTTTGTCAATGGTAGGCACAGTCTGAATTTTAATTTTTTTGCCTTCTAATGGCCGGGAGTTGGCATTGACCGTCCAAAACGTAATGATACTTCCGACCATTAGAAGGTAAAAAAAAAATTAAAATCTCGTATCTGGTGCCGACCATTGACAAGCCAGTACCAAAATTTTTTTATTTAAATACTCGTATTTTTTTATACCAGTATGATACGATTTAAAAAAAATACCTTTGTGCCGACCATTGGAAGGCCAAAACCAAAAAAATCAATTTTTTAAAGCCTGACACAATTATCAGGCAATCACGGGGCCAAAATACGAGGTGGTGTCGGCCATTAGAAGGCCAAAACCACATTTTATTGCTCATTTCAGGTTATTTTGGTGATTATTTTTTAACCTAGGTCATTTTTGTAAATATCAAATTTTTTAAGTCAGTTTAGTAAAATAGCCCCAAAACATCTTGCCTCGGATATTTTTAGTATTTCTTTTGCCAAATTATATTTAAAATGTTTTTGAAATACATCGTAAGGGAGTTGTTTATTCTTTATTTTTGAAGAAGAAAAAATTAAAAATAGGCACAATAACTTGTCGAAACCATTTTCAAATCGAGCTTTGGAAAATGGGAATCGATTTTAAAAATGAAAACGGGAGTCGCCACCAATCTTTTTAGGTGTGATTGGATCACCTTTAAAACATTTTGTTTTAAAATCATTAGTTTTGGTCCACGAAGTAAAAGAACGGGTTCGAGTCGATTACGTCACGAGGAAGGATTAGCACCTCGTAACGCCCAAAAATTGGTACCTAATTGATTATCAAATGTCTTTAATGTCGAAAGAAAAAAAAAATTTAAGATGTAGTCCTCTTTAAAATATTTTAACTTTGAAAATTGGGATTCACTAGCGTCAAAGTATTAACATTAAGTTATCCCTTTTTGAAATTCCTATCTCAAGCAACAAAACGCTATATCCAATAAGTTAGGACATATTGTTTTGAAATTCCAAGATACTAGCTTGCATTTAGAAAACCTTTAAAAAACTTAGAAGGGTGCTTAATTATTTGAATTCAACGAGAAAAGTGGCAACCCAATAAGTTAGGGCACTACTTTCTCGAAATTTCCAAACACCAAGCATCACCTTATTTGCAAAAAAAAATCTTATCTCGAGGTAATAAGATGTCATATCCAGTGAGTTATGACACAACACCTCAAATATCAGAGAGTAAGTATTTTATTTAACACTCGTATTATGATTTAAAAGAATATGCCGTTATTTAGATTAAACGTGAGAGAAAAAAAATCGAAATCCAGTAAGTTAGGGAACGATTGTCTCGGATTACCAAATACGAAATATTTACTTTAGTGAAAGAATCACTATCGGGTTGGATAAAACCTAAATTAAGTAATGAAACGAGATAATAATGAATGCATAACAAATAAAAATTGATAACCATAACGGGATAAACATAAACACAAATATGAATACTAACGATAAATACGAAGGTAAGATAAATGAGTCGAATAAATAATAAGAAAGGAAATAATGAATAAGCTAAATGTTTGAAATTATTTAAAAGAAAACTATAAATAGAATAGATGATGAAATAATAATAAAAGTAATGATATGTAAATAAAATAAATATGCTAAAAATATACAGTTATCAAATTAGTTAATATAAAATAATAACGTATAAGTAAATACAAAAATAAAGGAAAATATAATAACAATAATAGAAAAATACAACAATAATAATAGTAAAAGATATAATAACATAATAATATAATAGTAATAGTAACAATATAACGATAATAGTAAAAATAATATATTAAATAATAGTAATAAAAGTAGTGCTAATAATAATAATAATAATAATAATAATAATAATAATGATGATCTATTAAGTTATAATGAAAATAATGATAATGATGATATATTAGATAATAATAGTAAAATAATAAGTAACAATAATAAATTATAATAATAGTGATGAGAATAACAAGTGATGATAATAACTTAATAATAGTAGTAATAATATATTAGTAATACATAATAGATGTAGTAAAAAAATATAGTAGTTATAGTAATAATAATATAAACAAGAGCATATATACGTATGAAAATAATGATAGTAAAATATAATAATAGTAATAATAATAATGGAATGAAGGTAATAATAATATTAAAATAAAGTAAACAAAATAATACTATATATCAATATATATATACATATAATGCAAATACACACTACCATATAATAATAATAATAATAATAATAATAATATAGAAATACAAAGAGCAAATAAAATATTAAATTTAAAAACAATACTATATATATAAGTATATACATACATATATGTACACAAAATATACACTAATAATAATAATAATAATAATAATAATAATAATAATAATAATATTAAAATGCGAAAGTAAATATGATATAATAGTAATATTAAAATGACGTAATAAAATAATACTTATATATATAGAAATGTACATACGTACATATATAATAAACATACATTAATTAATAGTAAAAACAATAGAAGTGCTAATAATATTAGTATTAGAATGAAATAAGAGATAAATGCAAACATAATAATATAAATAAGGTAAATGAAACAAATAAAAATAATAGGAAGGACATAATCGAATCGAGAGCAATATTTTGGGGCAAATCCGTAATAAATAAAAGAAGAGGGGATTAATTCGCACATGCAAATAACCGGGAAGGACTAAAACGGACAATAGCCCTTTGACCCAAAACGCGCAGCTTTGATTCTATCCCTTATTTCTTACTACGATTGGAGTGAATATAATGAAACCTTTAAACCTTTTTGATTGCTATTGATATACTGATTTTTTGTTCTTGAATCTCAAAAAAAAGAAAAATCCCCTCTTGAATCTCAAAAAAAATCTCTTCTTGAATCTCAAAAAATTTCTTCTCTCCAAAATACAATCAATTCCTCTCTCCAATCCTCCCCCCTTTTTTACATTGAGATTGTGGCTTTTTATAAGCTTTTACCACTTGTTCTTCTTCTTTTTTTTAATTTATTTGCCTTTTCTTTTGTAGGCAAATGGAGCAAAATGGGGGTGGGTGGCTAATTATGGTGTGGAGTAGGTGAGATTAGGTTTTTTCTTTTTTGATTTTTTTTTGATTTTTTTTTGGGTTGGGTTAGTGTTTTGGGCTAAGTTTTGGGTTTGGTATTGGGTTTTAATTGGGTAGTTGAGTTATGTTTATTTGGGTTTGGTTTTATTGGGCCCCGGGCAAAATTTGGGCCATCTGTTGCCCTCTTTGCTTGTTGTTGTGTAACAAGAACGAGCAAAGATATAAAAGACCAATTTTGCGGGCTCGCCGAGTCTTGAGTTCTTGATCCGCTTCTT
Organism: Gossypium arboreum; assembly: GCF_025698485.1. Lineage (NCBI taxonomy): Eukaryota > Viridiplantae > Streptophyta > Magnoliopsida > Malvales > Malvaceae > Gossypium > Gossypium arboreum. The sequence continues at coordinate 113,476,666 of NC_069073.1, forward strand.
CGATCTGTTCCCCATAAACACAGGGATGCCAAATCATTGTCTTCAACTTGCTCCTTATAAACACAGGATGCCATCTTTGAAATCTTCGATCCGCTTCATTTGTAAGCACAGGAATGTCGATTTATTTCTTGATTTGATCCCGACAATACAGAGATGCCAAATCATCTTAGATTTGCTTTAACGTAAACGCCGAAAGCCAAATCAACTATGATTCGATTTGTTCCTTGTAAGCATAAGGATGCCAATCCATCTTGGATCTGCTTTAGCGAAATCATCTGAAGGTGAGATCTGCTATGTGTCTGCTCTCCATCAAAGTGAAGATGCCAAACTTCGATTCGTTCTCTAACGATACAGAGATGACAAATCATCTTAGATTTGCTTCATCGTAATCACATGAAAGCCAAATTAGCTATGTCTTCGATTTGTTCCTTGTAAACACAAGGATGCCAAACTATCTTGGATCTGCTTTAGCGAAATCATCTGAAGGTGAGATCTGCTATATGTCTGCTCTCCATCAAAGTGAAGATGCCAAACTTCGATTCGTTCTCTGATGATACAGAGACGACAAATCATCTTAGATTTGCTTCATCGTAATCACATGAAAGCCAAATCAGCTATGTCTTCGATTTGTTCCTTGTAAACACAAGGATGCCAAACCATCTTGGATCTGCTTTAGCGAAATCATCTGAAGGTGAGATTTGCTATATGTCTGCTCTTCATCAAAGTGAAGATGCCAAACTTCGATTCGTTCTCGACGATCTGAGACGACAAATCATCTTAGATTTGCTTCATCGTAATCACATGAAAGCCAAATCAACTATGTCTTCGATTTGTTCCTTGTAAACACAAGGATGCCAAACTATCTTGGATCCGCTTTAGCGAAATCATCGAAGGTGAGATCGCTATATGTCCGCTCTCCATCAAAGTGAAGATGCCAAACTTGATTAGTTCTCGATGATCTGAGGCGACAAATCATCTTAGATTTTCTTCATCGTAATCACATGAAAGCCAAATCAGCTATGTCTTCGATTTGTTCCTTGTAAACACAAGGATGCCAAACCATCTTGGATCGCTTGGTGAAATCATCCGAAGGTGAGATCGCTATGTGTCCGCTCTCCATCAAAGTGAAGATGCCAAACTTGATTCGTTCTCGACGATCTGAGGCGACAAATCATCTTAGATTTGCTTCATCATAATCACATGAAAGCCAAATCAGCTATGTCTTCGATTTGTTCCTTGTAAACACAAGGATGCCAAACCATCTTGGATCCGCTTCAAGCATAAACATCGAAGGTGAGATCGCTATGTGTCCGCTCTCCATCAAAGTGAAGATGCCAAACTTGATTCGTTCTCGATGATCTGAGGCGACAAATCATCTTAGATTTGCTTCATCGTAATCACATGAAAGCCAAATCAGCTATGTCTTCGATTTGTTCCTTGTAAACACAAGGATGCCAAACCATCTTGGATCTGCTTGGTGAAATCGCTCAAGGCAAGATCTGCTATGTGTAGCCTATTACCCTATTGCTTAAGGGATTAAGGCGCGTCATCCTGTAGAATGATTATGCTTGATAAGTAGGATGCCATGCTCGAAGTGAGTAAAATGTTCCTAATTAAACATGTTATGATGCAAAATGTCATGAATATGACCCTATCCTAGACATCATCATTCATTCTTTCATTTGCCTTTCTTTTCTCAAAGCTTCATTCACGCCTTTCGGCCCAGTAGGCTGTACCTTTCCTCCAATGCTACGATCCGTGAGGATGTTTGTAGAACAATCTTTTCTTAAAATTGAATCATTGATTTTGTTCATTTTCCTTTAGATTGGATGAAAGAAATTCCTTGAGTTCCTTCATCCTTTACTTACGTGAATTTCTCGAACAATTGTCTGTTTTAGTTTCTTGTATTGTCTAGAAATTTGAGTAATGCATAAAACTTTGTTTGTAAACATATTTAGTTCATCTATCATTATTTAAATGTAACATGGAAGATGAATAAATCTTAAGAATAATTGGATTTGAATGAATTAAGAAGAAAGAATACAAAGGAAATTAATCAAGGTCTATTTTAGGAAGGAATAGAATCTAAAGATGGAAAACAAGATAGAAGTTAGATCCTCCAGATATCACCGCTTGAGTGCCTATACACCAGCTCCATAAAGTCTTTCTTGAGTTCAAAATATGTTTAAAAGATCCCAAGTACTCTATTGATGCCCCGTTTGTAGCATTCTTCGCTCTTTGTAACAAGATTCTGTGTACTCTTCAAAATTTGATTTGCCTTTCTGTGTTTTCAACTCAAAACCCTTTTGATCACAAGGTGCCTTTTGTGGGTTTTCACCTTGGCCTCTCCGTCTTTTTTTTTTTTTTTTTTTTCAAGGCGCCCTTTGCGGGTTTTCACCTTAGATTCTTTTCTTCTTTAGACAAAGTATTTTTTAACTGAGTCCGAGTTCACTGGATTAGGTAAACTTTTCCCATCCATTTCGCTAAGATCAATGCATCACGGAGAAAGCTTTCTTTCGACATCGGCCCTTCCCAATTAAGCATCCATTTTCCTCTAAAATCCTTTTGAATAGGAAGGATCTTTTTCAGTACAAGGTCTCCCTCATAGAATTCTCTTGGTCGAACTTTCTTGTCATAAGCTCGCATCATTCGCTTCTGATACATCTGACCATGTCGAATGGCTTTTAGCCTCTTTTCTTCAATCAAGTTCAACTGGTCATACCGGGATTGAACCCACTCAGCTTCATCTAACTTTACTTCATCAAAATTCAAGAGAAGGTATTTCTACTTCAATAGGTATCTGCTTCCATCCCGTAAACTAACGAGAATGGAGTTGCCCCGGTAGAAGTTCTGACAGATGTTCGATAGGCCAGGAGTGCAAACGGTAACTTCTCATGCCAATCTCTATAGGTCTCAGTCATCTTCCCCACTATTTTCTTAATGTTCTTGTTGGCAGCTTCTACCGCCCCATTCATTTTTGGACGATAGGGGGAAGAATTGTGATGCTTAATCTTGAACTGGTCGCAAACTTCTGCTATCGTTTTGTTGTTTAGGTTCAATGCATTGTCGGATATGATCTTTTCAGGCATTCCATACCGACAAATGATCTCCTTCTTCAAGAATCGACTCACAGTTAACTTAGTAACATTCGCATAAGAAGCAGCCTCTACCCATTTTGTGAAGTAGTCAATTACTACAAAGATAAACCGATGACCATTCGAAGCTCTCGGTGATATTGGTCCAATAACATCCATGCCCCATATGGAAAAGGGCCATGGAGAAGTCATAACATGCAAAGGTGAAGGTGGTACATGAATTTTATCCCCATAAATCGGCACTTATGGCATTTCTTGGTGTAAGCGATGCAATCCCTTCCATAGTGGCCCAATAATAGCCAAACCTCATGATTTGCCTTGCCATCGTGAACCCATTTGCATCGTCCGCATACACCTTCGTGAACTTCTTTTATAATTAACTTAGCTTCTACAAGATCGACACATCTCAAAAGTACTTGGTCTTTTCGTCTTTTGTATAGGATATCTCCGTCTAAAACATAGTCGCAAGCTAACCTCCTCAAGGTTCGTTTGTCATTTTCACCGCTTTGTTAGAGGTATTTACGATCTTTCACGTATCGCAATATATCTCGATACCATGGGTTAATGTCATTTCCTCCTCTCAATATTACAACAATGAGTGGAGCCTCGTAAATACCCATTTGAATTGGCTTCATTTCTTCTTTTTATTTGCCTTGATCATTGAGGCCAAGGTTGCTAAAACATCATCATCGATTTTTGTCTCGTGGGAGATAATTGAAGGTGATGCTATCAAATTCCTCAAGTAACCCCAAAACTACCTTTCGATAACTAATCAATTTAGGGTCCCTTGTCTCCCATTCACCTCTGGTGATAAACAACCAACGCCGAATCTCGTATACTTCTAGAGTTTTTATACCTCGCTCTATAGTTGCTTGAAGTCCCATGATGCATGCTTCATATTCAGCCATATTGTTTGTGCAATCAAAGTCTAACTTACACATAAAGGATAATGATCACCATTCGGAGATGCCAAGACTGCCCCAATTCCATTTCCGACTACATTAGAAGCCCCATCAAAATTGAGCCTCCAAGAAGAATTTTCAGTCATTGCTATACACATCAACTCCTCATTTGGAAAATCGAAGTTTAGTGGCTCATAATCCTCTAGAGCCCTACTAGCCAAGAAGTCCACTACCGCACTTCCTTTTATAGCCTTCTAATTTATGTAGACTATATCAAACTCCGAAAGTAAAATTTGCCATCTCGCCATTCTCCCATTTAGAGCTGTTGACTCCATCATGTATTTCAACGGATCAAGTTTTGAGATGAGCCAAGTGGTATGGTATAGCATGTACTGTCTTAATCTCCGAGTTGTCCAAATCATCGCACAACACAACTTTTCGATTGGTGAATATCTCATCTCATAGTCAGTGAACTTCTTACTGAGATAATAAATTGCCTTCTCCTTTTTCCCTGACTCATCATGCTGGCCAAGCACACATCTCATAGAATTACTGAACACTGATAAGTACAGTATTAATGGTTTATCTGGGCTGGGTGGTGACAATACCGGAGTATTCAACAAATACTGCTTGACCTTTTCAAAAGCACTCTGGCATTCCCCATCCCAAATACCTTGATTGTGCTTTCTGAGGAGGCGAAAGATAGGATCACATTTCTCGGTTAGTTGTGAAATGAACCGAGCAATGTAATTCAACCTTCCTAGGAATCCTCGAACTTCTTTCTGAGAACGTGGTGGGGGTAATTCTTGTATAGCTTTGACCTTGTCTGAGTCGACTTCAATTCCTTTTTCACTGACTACGAAGCCTAACAACTTTCCGGATCTGGCTCCAAAGGTACACTTTGCTAGATTGAGCTTCAGCTGAAATTTTCTCAACCTTACAAACAATCTTCTCAAGACCTCAATATGCTCTTTTTCCGTACGCGACTTGGCAATCATATCATCAACGTATACCTCGATATCCTTATGCATCATGTCGTGGAACAAGTTCACCATGGCCCTTTGATACGTTGCCCCGAGTTTTTAGTCCAAATGGCATTACTTTGTAGCAAAAGGTGCCCACAAGGTTATAAAGATGGTTTTATTCATGTCCTCTGGATGCATCTTTATCTGGTTGTATCCTGAGAAACCATCCATAAATGAGAACAATGAATATCCCGCTGTGTTATCTACTAAAGTGTCAATGTGGGGTAAAGGAAAATTATCTTTTGGGCTTGCTTTGTTCAAGTCTCTGTAATCAACACACATTCGTACTTTCCCATCCTTCTTGGGGACAGGCACAATGTTAGCTACCCATTCAGAGTACTTCACTTCTTGCAAGAATCCTGCATCAAACTACTTCTTGACTTCATCCTTTATCTTCAAGACGATATCTGGTCTCATTCTTCACAACTTCTGTTGGACTGGCTTACAATCTTGTCTTATCGGAAGACGATGTACCACAATGTCAGTACTCAATCCAGGCATATCCTGATATGACCAGGTGAAGATATCCTTGAACTCTCGAAGCAACTCAATCAGACCATGCCTTGTGTCCACGCCAATTAGGGTTCCGATTTTCAACTCCTTCCCTTCCTCTAGGGCTATATTCTCTATTGCCTCTTTCTCATGTGGCATGATTTGTTTTTCCTCCTGCTTAACCATTCTTAACAGATCGAGAGATACGTCACAATCCTGAACATCTTCAAAATCCTGAGGTTCCTCTAAACACATGTCTTGCTCGCCAGAGAAATTAAGAGTCGTAGTATCAAGACTCATATCATTGATATATAGGGACTGTGGAGGTATGAAAGAATATACAAAGAATGAATGAATCAAAGAATGATTGTTTATGTGTTATGAATAAAAGAATAAGAATTGCTAGAATTTGGAGGAATATTGGTCGATAAAAATAGAACGATACTCGTTTAAATTGATAAAAGTTATGTTTTATTTAAATAATTATAGATGAACATAAGCCTATTTCACGAATATAATCTTATTACTCCTAGGCCCTAGAGTAATGAGACATGTTTTGAGAATTACTCGAAAATTCCTAAAGACTACGGAAGGTCTTCCGTAGTCCAATTATTCGAAGAGCTCCCCGGTTCGTAAGGCGAATGCCCTCGAGGCTTCCTTGCTCGATCCTTCATTGTGTACAGCATTAACTTGATGACTTTCCTTTCTCAAGTAATCCTCCGATTTGAAGGATTTGGATATAGGTGGGAATGTCATCGGTCCCCACTCCACTTCTCTTCCATTCAAACGCGCTTTTCTTCTTGCTTGGCACTTCTCTATTTCCTGCCTCTTGTGCTTGTAGTCTAGCGTGAAGCCCAAGCCAAAGCGGTCCTTCTTCTCAATCAGTTTTGGGATTTGAACCTCTCCTTGCAACCGTCTTCCTAGCCCCTTTCCCGACAATGCTCCTTTCCCCATCATTATTTGTAAGGCCATCCTCGTGGCTCCAGACATTTTGGGTACCGGCACTTTGCTTCTTTCCAAAATAAAGGTGGCATTGATGACCTCTAAAGAGCGGAAAGAACATTCAATAGCCTCCTCATTTGCCTCAACATAAGGGGCCTTCTTGGTAATCGCCGCTATGATGTCCTCTTCCGCATTGATGGTTATTAAACGACCATCCATTACTAACTTTAATTTTGGTGCAATGAAGAGGCCTTTGCTTCTGCCGAGTGTATCCATGGTCTCCCAATAAACAATTGTAGGAGGGCTTGATATCCATCACTAGAAATCAACTTCATACGTATTTGGCCCAATCTCCAAAGGGATGTCGATTCGCCCCATTACTTTTCTTTCAGTTCCATCAAAGGCTCTTACCACATTATGACACGTTTTTATATGCGAACTGTCAATGGGCAATCTGTTCAAGGTGGATAGCGGCAGGACGTTCAAAGCGGACCCATTATCCACGAGTACACTTGGAAGTGTGTATCCTTTGCACCGAGTAGTGATGTGTAGGGCTTTGGTTGACCCTATGCCCCCAGGTGGAATTTCATCATCGTTAAAATAAATGAACTTGTCAGCACTGATGTTGTTTACTAACCGGTCTAGCTTGTTAACGGATATGTCATGGGTAACATATGTTTCGTTAAGCACCTTTAACAACGCATATCGATGCACCTCAGAGCTCAAGAGTAGGGCTAACATCGATATCGCTGCATTTGCTTATGCAATTGCTCGACCACGCTATACTCGCTATGTTTGAGAATTTTAGAAATTTCTTAGCCTCTTCCTCCTTCTGGCTCATTGATGAGTACTTGATTTCCTTTTCCTTTTCAAACCTTGGCATCTTTCGTCTCTGCGGGCTCTATTCTCGATATTTCCCCGTCATAACGTTTCCCACTTCGTATGAGAACCTTCATTTTGCGTGCCTCTGGGCGCTTAGCTATATCTCTCCCCTCGGTATTGTTATATTGCAGTCATAGCTCCATGGCACCCTCCCGTCATCCTTATAAGGGAAAGGATTGGGTTTGTGGATGACTATTTTGGGCCTAGTTTGTGACCCCTCTTCATTATTCCCTGGCAAGGAGATAATAATTCTCGGTTGGCTGGTTCTTTGTCGTTCATTCTCCAGTACACATATTTGTCCTTCATAAGAACTACCCTCAGAAACCTGCAACTCTTTGTTAACTATAAGGTCTTGTACCATAACCTTGAACTCTTCACAATTTTGAATCACATGACCTACTTCCCCATGGAACTCACAATGGTTCTCTATTCCTTCTCCTCCTTTTCTAGAGGTCAGTATACCTCTCTTTACCATCTCCTCCCATATTACCTTCATAGGTATCTTCACCTCAGCAATGTCTTCCTTGATTTTTCTTATCTTTGTTTCATCAATGGCATTCACTCCTTGATTGCCATGATCCGAATGATTTTCAACATCGAAGTCTTGTCAAATTTCACAACCCCCATCTTGATAAGCCTCTCCACGGCCTTCTTGAATCCTGTGCAGTTTTTGATCGAATGCCCTGGTATTCTTGCATGATATTCACACTTAGCATTTGTATCATACCATCTGGGGTATGGTGGCTGTAGTGGTTTCAAGTGAAATGGAGCAATGGCATGTGCATCATACAAGCTTTGATAAAGCTCACGATACGTCACAGGGATAGGCGTAAATTGCATTCTTTCCGAATTCTGCCTTATGCTCGATTCTTGTCTTTGGGTATTTTGTTGTTCAATCATAGCTGCTTTGGGTTGACCAACTGTGATTGCCCTCGAGTTGAGACTATTCACCTCATTATCCTTTCTCCTTGGGGCTGATCTTTTAGCCACTTCCCCCTCAATTTTACCGCCTCTCACGGTATTCTCAATCATCTCACCCGCCATAACTATATCCGCGAAACTTTTTGTGGTACTTCCAATCATATGTGTGATGAATGGCGCCTTTAAAGTATTAATAAATAACATGGTGGTTTCCTTTTCTAACAATGGTGGTTGTACTTGCATTGCCACCTCCCTCCATCGTTGTGCATATTGCCTAAAACTTTCATTAGTTTTTTCTCCATGTTTTGAAGTGTGATCCTATCTGGCGTCATATCAGTCACATGGTTATATTGTTGCATGAAAGCCTGTGCCAGATCTCTCCATGAACTGATTCTTGCACGGCTCAACTGATTGTACCACCTAGCTGCCGCTCCCACCAGGCTGTCTTGAAAACAATGGATTAATAGTTGATCGTTGTTCACATAACCAGTCATTCTTCTACAAAACATTGTTATGTGTGCCTCTGGGCAAGTAGTCCCATTGTATTTTTCAAACTCTGGCATTTTAAATTTATGAGGAAGCACCAAATCTGAAACCAAACTTAAGTCTTTGGCATCAATCCCATGATGATTGCCAGCGCCTTCTAAAACCCTAAACTTCTCCTCTAACCACCTGCAACGATCTTCTAATTGTTTTGAGGATTCAGTGGCCATTCTTTCCTTCTCTATTAAATCCAGATCAGGAGTAATAGGGTTGATCGAGCTATCACCCAAATTATTTCCCAACCCAGATGGGAAATTTATGGGGATTCTAATATCCACTGGCTCATATTGAGGCCTTACTGTGACAGATGGCCTTTTAGGAGGTGCCTCGATTTGTAGGGGCACATGAGGCGGAGTAAAACCCGGCGGAGGACCTTCATTATCCTCTTCAGTGATCGCCATGGGAGCTTTTCCTTTATCGGTGGCTCTCAGTGGTGAGCCATTTCAACCATCATGTTTCTCTCGAGCCTCTAGCATCGCTCCCTTATTTCATTCTCGTATTTTGGCCAACTGCTCTTGCATTTGATCTTGCATATCTTTTGTAATTGCTCAAACCTTTGATCCATGTTCTTAGTTTTAGTACGAAAAGCCGTAAGGATGTGTGATTTCTAGATTTTCTTTTCTACCTCTCTGTTTTCTACCTATGCAAAGTAAACTTTAACTAATCAGGGTCTTTCTATAACTTTGAATGCAAATGATGTGATGAAATGTTATGATATGCAAATGCATGAATGCAAAAAGAATATCGATTCTGGTTCAACTTCATTTAGAAAATTTTATTTAGAAAAAGAATATCTTTACATATAAGAGGATTACAAATACGATTTCGCCCTAAGGCCCAAAGCTTTAACTCTATCTAATAAAAGGGCTAACTTTCGTCCTACATCCGACGATGATGAATACATTAGACTCAATACGTCAGCTCGAATTGCCAAGTCTTGCACATACTCAGCAACCTCTCGAATCTGAGCTATGGCTTCACTAATGACATGATCCCTTTTTCTGACCTGTTCTTTAGCTTGATATAGCTCTCTCCTCAGATAATCCTCTTGCGCCTTGAGCTGCTCAACTCGGAGTTCACCGTCATGCAATGCCACCTCCAAATCTTCGACCTTGCTTCTTAGCTCTTTTAACTCGACCGTAGAATTATGGTTTTGGTGCCAACGCAGGGATTTTCCAAGTTCTATTACCTTGGTCTTCAATCCTTTATTCTTTTCCTCTAATGCCAAATTTTGCCCCCGCATTTCTTGAGATTTCCTCTCCCAGTACTCGGCTCTATCATTTTCTTCTTGAACCTCCTTCTGCCATTGATTGGAAGATCCTCCTACTCTCGCCCTCCTCAAGGCTACTTGTGCCCTTTTGTAATACTCCCTTAGATCATCTCGATCTTCCTCAATCTTCCTCTTTTCTTTCCTCTGTTTCTCGACTTCCATCTTTTGAACACCAATGTCCAAACTCAAGTACATCTTTTCTTCTTCGAGCTTTGCTATCCTTCTCTCGAACTCCAAGCTTTGTCTCTCGAACTCTTGTTTCATAATTTCTAACTTTGAGGGCCTTACTTGAAAATATTCCTCCATTGGTCGAGCTCCTTCCATACTTGGCTTAGGGATATTATCATTAACTCTTCTACCTCTCCATTTTATGTATTCCGGTGTCGTAGCGGGGCTAATAGCTTTTCCTCTCAATCGACAAGTCTTCTTCCAAGCACTAGAAACTTCACTAACCCTCCTCTTGTAATCGGCTCCTCTATATACAAACTCACTTTGAGCCAACCCCGAGTTCTTTGGTATGAACTGTCTCAATCCATTTGCCTCAAGATGAGCAAAGGGCATAGCCAATGGCACCCCAAATCCCCAATAAGGGTACCCAATCAAAACTACCGCATCGGTAAAGAACCTCACCAGCATCATCCACGAGCTCTCCACTCGACATCTTTCGACTGAAGGTTCTGAAGTAACGCTATCCAATTCTCTTTTGGAACATCAACTCTCCGGTTGAAGCTACTATATCTTTCAACGGTGAATAATCCTCAAAGTAAACCCGACAAACCACCCTATCTATCAACCGAAAATGAACTGTAGAACCAAGCCAAAAGCAACTGAGCACACCCTATAAACCCGCCAAAGACTGACCCTCCTACATGCACCTAAAGATCTAAATGTTTCCGCCAAAATTGCAGGGACAGAAGTGACCTTTTTACTGAGTCGATGAAAAAGATCCGTGGTTGCCTCATCCACATATCCCAAAGCCTTAGGGAAGACCATCAATCCATATAAACTTAGGGCAAAAACATCTATCTTCTTTGTCTCATCAGGGTGTGTCAGAATCAAATCTTTCAAAGCATCCCACGAAATGCACTTGCACTCACCCTTTTCTTTAATTCGGGCCGTGGCCCACTGCTCGCTCATCCCCATAATAATCATCAATTTCTTCCAAAAGGTAGGGACACAAGGAGCTCGGGAATAGATCCTATCATTCTGAAACCGGGGACAACGAAGTAAAGCAGTGTACTCTTCCACAGTAAGTACCATGTCTACTTCCCCAAAAGTGAAGCAAATCAGACGGGTTCCAAAACTGAGCAAGGGCTCTGAATAAGTGCTCATCTATCTGAACATCAAGCAAGTAAGGTAAGTCTCCATAGTTACTGTAGAATAATTGCTTAGTCTCTTTGCCCCATCGATCCCAAATTTCCTTAAGCTCTTGGAGATTATTCGTGTGACACTTATACGAGTATAATCTGGCGGCTCGACATATATCCTATAGCTATACTGTCTCCTTTTTCTAGTTGAGTTTGCTCGGACCATCTGTGGACGTTAACGTTGCCTTCCACTTTATCAAGAAGTCCGTTCTCCATAATAAAACTTCCTAACTTAGAAACTGACCACGAATCGATATCTTTGTAAATGCAAAATGACATGCAAGCAAAAGAAAAGAGATAGTCAGTATCACATGATATCAATAAATTTCAACGATAACTTATAAGGGTGATGTCTAAGTTGGGCTTATACGGTCCTTCGACATGGGGTTGGTTCTAAAGTTTGAGGTACCCGAACCAGCAGATTCCTCGATCCTCACCCATTATAGGCTCATTTGAATCGAGTTCAGTTCAGGGGAATACATTTCCCTATGGCTACACGGAGATGAAAATCTCACGAAACCATAGGTACGGATGTATCCCGAAAGTGATCCATTATCCTGCACGGAGGCGAAAACCTCACGAAGGCGTAGCTTCTCACTCCCACTTAAGGGTGTGACCAAAACGGTCATGCGAAATGCAATGCGATCAAAATATAGCATGTAATAATACAAACATATGTAATGCAAAGAGGATTAAATTTTAAAATTTTTAATTTCCGACATTAAGACAAAAGATAATCAATTACATGGCCTGACTCTCTTATTACGTCCCCAGTGGAGTCGCCAAGCTGTCGAAACCATTTTCAAATCGAGCTTTGGAAAATGGGAATCGATTTTAAAAATGAAAACGGGAGTCGCCACCAATCTTTTTAGGTGTGATTAGATCACCTTTAAAACATTTTGTTTTAAAACCATTAGTTTTGGTCAACGAAGTAAAAGAACGGGTTCGGGAGTCGGTTACGTACGAGGAAGGATTAGCACCCTCGTAACGCCCAAAAATTGGTACCTAATTGATTATCAAATGTCTTTAATGTCGAAAGAAAAAAAAAATTTAAGATGTAGTCCTCTTTAAAATATTTTAACTTTGAAAATTGGGATTCACTAGCGTCAAAGTATTAACATTAAGTTATCCCCTTTTTTGAAATTCCTATCTCGAAGCAACAAAACGCTATATCCAATAAGTTAGGACATATTGTTTTGAAATTCCAAGATACTAGCTTGCATTTAGAAAACCTTTAAAAAACTTAGAAGGGTGCTTAATTATTTGAATTCAACGAGAAAAGTGGCAACCCAATAAGTTAGGGCACTACTTTCTCGAAATTTCCAAACACCAAGCATCACCTTATTTGCAAAAAAAAATCTTATCTCGAGGTAATAAGATGTCATATCCAGTGAGTTATGACACAACACCTCAAATATCAGAGAGTAAGTATTTTATTTAACACTCGTATTATGATTTAAAAGAATATGCCGTTATTTAGATTAAACGTGAGAGAAAAAAAATCGAAATCCAAGAAGTTAGGGAACGATTGTCTCGGATTACCAAATACGAAATATTTACTTTAGTGAAAGAATCACTATCGGGTTGGATAAAACCTAAATTCGTAATGAAACGAGATAATAATGAATGCATAACAAATAAAATTGATAACCATAACAGGATAAACATAAACACAAATATGAATACTAACGATAAATACGAAGGTAAGATAAATGAGTCGAATAAATAATAAGAAAGGAAATAATGAATAAGCTAAATGTTTGAAATTATTTAAAAGAAAACTATAAATAGAATAGATGATGAAATAATAATAAAAGTAATGATATGTAAATAAAATAAATATGCTAAAAATATACAGTTATCAAATTAGTTAATATAAAATAATAACGTATAAGTAAATACAAAAATAAAGGAAAATATAATAACAATAATAGAAAAATACAACAATAATAATAGTAAAAGATATAATAACATAATAATATAATAGTAATAGTAACAATATGACGATAATAGTAAAAATAATATATTAAATAATAGTAATAAAAGTAGTGCTAATAATAATAATAATAATAATAATAATAATAATGATGATCTATTAAGTTATAATGAAAATAATGATAATGATGATATATTAGATAATAATAGTAAAATAATAAGTAACAATAATAAATTATAATAATAGTGATGAGAATAACAAGTGATGATAATAACAGTAACAATAGTAGTAATAATATATTAGTAATACATAATAGATGTAGTAAAAAAATATAGTAGTTATAGTAATAATAATATAAACAAGAGCATATATACACGTATGAAAAATAATGATAGTAAAATATAATAATAGTAATAATAATAATGGAATGAAGGTAATAATAATATTAAAATAAAGTAAACAAAAATAATACTATATATCAATATATATATACATATAATGCAAATACACACTACCATATAATAATAATAATAATAATAATAATATAGAAATACAAAGAGCAAATAAAATATTAAATTTAAAAACAATACTATATATATAAGTATATACATACATATATGTACACAAAATATACACTAATAATAATAATAATAATAATAATAATAATAATATTAAAATGCAGAAAGTAAATATGATATAATAGTAATATTAAAATGACGTAATAAAAATAATACTTATATATATAGAAATGTACATACGTACATATATAATAAACATACATTAATTAATAGTAAAAACAATAGAAGTGCTAATAATATTAGTATTAGAATGAAATAAGAGATAAATGCAAACATAATAATATAAATAAGGTAAACAGAAACAAATAAAAAATAATAGGAAGGACATAATCGAATCTGAGAGCAATATTTTGGGGCAAATCCGTAATAAATAAAAGAAGAGGGGATTAATTCGCACATGCAAATAACCGGGAAGGACTAAAACGGACAATAGCCCTTTGACCCAAAACGCGCAGCTTTGATTCTATCCCTTATTTCTTACTACGATTGGAGTGAATATAATGAAACCTTTGAACCTTTTGATTGCTATTGATATATCGATTTTTGTTCTTGAATCTCAAAAAAAAGAAAAATCCCCTCTTGAATCTCAAAAAAAATCTCTTCTTGAATCTCAAAAAATTTCTTCTCTCCAAAATACAATCAATTCCTCTCTCCAATCCTCCCCTTTTTACATTGAGATTGTGGCTTTTTATAAGCTTTTACCACTTGTTCTTCTTCTTTTTTTTTAATTTATTTGCCTTTTCTTTTGTAGGCAAATGGAGCAAAATGGGGTGGGTGGCTAATTATGGTGTGGAGTAGGTGAGATTAGGTTTTTCTTTTTGATTTTTTTTGATTTTTTTTTTGGGTTGGGTTAGTGTTTTGGGCTAAGTTTTGGGTTTGGTATTGGGTTTTAATTGGGTAGTTGAGTTATGTTTATTTGGGTTTGGTTTTATTGGGCCCCGGGCAAAATTTGGGCCATACATAACTTATTTGGTCCTTTAATTTTATATAAAAATTATTTTAGTTCTCTATTTAATTTTCCACCTCTTTTAGTTCTTAAACTTGCATTATTTATCAAGTCATCTAAAAATAGTTGAAAAATGTTAACTTTGGTGATGTATAATATGTTTATATAAACCTATTAATGTATTAATTTTTTATTAAATTGGCTTATTTATCTTATCTCCAACTAAATTATGTGTCTAGTTAACTCGTAACACTATTTCAATAAGGATTTTAATATAGTATAGATAAAAAAATTAATTGATACACTTTCAAAACAAAAAGATTAGTTGATACATATTAATATAAAGTAAAAGTAAAAAAAGTATTAAGAATAAAATTTAAAGTTAATTTAAATGCAAATTAAAAGAAAAAAGTAATTAAATTAGAGTAAAATCGGCTTATGAAGATATATTGTTGGGATCTAGAAGTGTTAATGATAGACATTAGTGCTAGACCTGATCATGGGTCGGGTGTCCGAAATGTGGGACGGTTTGGGCAAAAATATAGGCCCTAAAAATGGGCTTGGACAAAAAAATAAGGTCCGTTTAAAAAAAGGGTCGGGCCTCGGGTAAGGCATTTTTGGCCTGGGCCCGGCACGAATTAACTAAAGGACAAAAAAAATCTGCTTTTTTTAATGTTATTTTCTTGTTGTTTTCTCCCTATTTTGCTACCATTTTACTATTATGTTGCTACTATTTTGTTGTTATTATTTGAATATTGTATAAAACTTATTTTATTATTAATTTTGTTATTATTTTAAAGGCATTTGTTAATTTTGCTAATATTTTAAAGGCATTTTCTTGTTAAGTTGTATTTATCTTAGTGTTATTTAAGTCTACATATTTTTTAAAATTTATTTTCAATTTGTTGGGAAATAATGTTGTTAGTATTTTTGATGTATTATATACATTTAAAAATTATATAAAAAATTAATACGGGCGGGCCAGGTCGGACCCAAGTTTTAGCATTTTTATCTAGGTCAGGCTTGGGCAAAATCTTAGGCTATTTTTCGGGTTGGCCCCGGGCCTAGTAAATGGGCTTGAAATTTTAGTTGAGCCCGGCCCGAACCGGCCCATGAGCACTTCTAATTGGAGCCTCAACATATTAGAATGCTTGTGTATCGTCAAAGACTTTTAACCAATGGAGAAAGATTGAGGAGGCACCTCACCAACTACCTTTATCATGTTTTTTATGAAAATTTTATTGAAAATACAAGTCATGTCTTGCACGAATGCTTTGTGACAAGAACCTTTTGGGTGATGCTTGTGAAAGATTGATTAAGAGAGTTTTTAACTATGGAAATTGATAGATGGGTGTCTGTAAACTTTGGGAACCCTTCTTATTTTGATAAGGAGGAAGAAGACTGGGATTTGCTCTTTAGTGTCATTTGTGGATTAGGAGGAATCATAAGATTTTTAATGAAAACTATGTGGATACAAAGGGGATACTAGAAAAAAGTAAGAGATTGAGAGATGAGGTTAAAAGATCCTTGGTAGGTGCTAGTAGCAACCATGCTCTGACAGGTCGTTATGTATGCAGAGCAATTAAATGGGAAAGGCTGCTAGTAGGTTAGTGCAAGCTTAACATGGATGGGTTCACTTGTATACTGTATTGGTTATTTAGATAGCACAAACTGTAAGGTGTTGTTAAGGTTTGTAGCCTAAGAAAGTGCAAAGCTTAGATCTAAAGGCCAATTTATTACTTTGAAAAGGCTTAAGACAAGGAAAAAAACTTGCATCCAAATACCTTCATAAAAGTATAGTTTGGTTGCCTATGATAAAGTGTCCCGTATGGAAAGATGGCACTAATTACACGAGTAGGCAATATATTAATAAAATAAACTACACTAACAAAAGCATCAAACCAAAACTTAAGTGGCATGGAAGCTTGAGCTAAAAGTGTCAATCCAACTTCAACCAAATGTCCGTGTTTACACTCAACAACCTCATTTGTTGAAATATGTAAGGGCATGATAATCTATGCTTGGTCCCATGTAAAGCAAGCATTGATGAAATAGTTTTGTATTCACCTCCCCGGACACCTTGCAACTCCTTAATTGTGCAACCAAATTGAATTTGAGCAAGTTTATGAAACAGAGAAAATCTTATAAGAGCTTCAAACTTGACTTTCAACAAGTATGACAATATATAACATGTGCATGCATCAACAAAAGAAATGTAGTAATTATAACCATTAGACAAAACATGTGTAGGGCCCTACAAATCAATATATACAATATCAAAATTATATGTATAAATTGTGTTAGAAGAGGAAAGTAGAAGTTGATGGCTCTTTCTCATTTGACAAGAAAAATAAATAGATTATTTTCATTAGAATGAAGCTTTGCATTACAAATTTTCATTACTTTGGACAAAAAATCATAAGCTAAGTGTCCTAGCTTCCTATACTAAAGATGATACAAATTGATATTATTAGAATGTGCACTATCATCAAATAAATTAACCATAGTAGAGTCCTTTTTGTGAACAGTCGAATAACTCACAAGTAGTGCTCAGGTCGAACTAATAAAGCCCTTCTTTCTTGACTCCCTCAAGCAAAATTTGACTAATCTACTCATCCTTTACCAAGCAACAATTTGCATGAAATTCAAAGAATACTCAATTATCTTTAGCAAACTTAGAGATATTAATTATATTTTTAAGCATATGTGGAACATGGAGGAGATTATTAAGTTGAAAAAAATTTAGTGGGAGAGACTAATAGAGCATGCTAATAAGATTTATATATAATTGACTACTATTATCAATAGTGACTATACCAATACCTATGTATTCTTTACTAGGCACAAGATGCTTTCAGTTATTTGTAAAGTGATGAGTAGCACAAGAATCAACAAACCAAAAATTAGAAGAAATTGTTAGGCCTAACATAAAAGCTTTTACTTAGTGTGTTGGTAAGTGGAGAAATTGATCCTTCAACATTGGGGACACTTGGAGAGGATGTATTAGAAGAAGTATCACCATTCACAACAAATTTGTATAAGGATGAACTATAAAAAATATTGTTGAAATTTTATAAGGAGTAAAAGGACACATGTTGACAAAAGAACGCTCAGGGAGAGGTAATGAAGGCTTGTAGCTAGTTGTTATGACACCAAGAAAACACTAATCATAACGATGAAAACAATGATCAACAAGATGTCCAATATTGCTACATAGTTGGCATTACATCTACAAATGACCATGGCTTCTCCTAGCAAAAAAATAGTTTGGACGAAATTGCCTTAAAGCAAAACCAACAATATAATTGCTCGATCCTGAAGCATTAACATTCATTGACTTAGACACATGGAGATGTGTTGCATTTGCATTGATAAGGAAATGAATGGCATTCTACTGCCTCGATTTTGCATCAAGAAGCACCGCTACCACGCTATCAAGAAAGAATGACTCATGATTGACAATTATAACCACCACAAATGGTTCATACTCTATCGATAACCCACCAAAGTCATAACTATATGCTCTATCTCTAGAAATCTAATTACCACAAGCTACCTAAGTGTCGCATACCTCTTTGATTTGTGAGATGTACTTTCTCATGTTCAAATCACCATTTATAAGGCACGCAACTTGTAATGCAAGTGCATTACCTTTGTAATGGAACGAGTAACAAATAGTTTTATCAGAGTGTTCTATATAGCTGAGGAGGTTTCTGATCCAACTAATTGAGGTAGTAAGTGAGGACTCACCATTGAATGCAACCAGGAAGCTAATGCACAATCTTGTTGAACATACACAACATGAGCTTTGTTTTCCACTTATTGATCGGAAATGTTGACCATTATTTTTTAAGGCACCACCATAGATCCATCAAGAAGCTTCCTTGAGCGGTGGCTTTTTTAACTATCAACAAGGTTTGTTGTTTTCAAAACAGAAAGTTCTTCTCATCCAACGTAACATTCACCTTTTTTATTAGTGAATTTTTAAGCAAGTCTGAAAATTGCATTAATCCCATTGTAGTAATTTGTTCTGTCACTAGAGTAACAGATTCCATCATCCTCGTTTGAAAGAGAGAACGCCGATCACCGAAAAGCTCTGATACCATGTTAAAGTTTTTACTTGAAACTAGAAAAGAAAGAGAAGAAATACAAAGAATTGAAACAGGAACCAATAAGAAGAAGACAAGAGAATAGAAAACCTCTACTTTTAAGAAATGGTGGAAAATTACTAATTACATCATTGGCTATGTCTATTTACAATCAAATGATAATACTGTAACAGACTAAACTAATTAGTTAACTAATACAACTAATTAGTAACCATTTAACAATTTCTCAATAAACTAGTAACCAATAACAACACAACAACACGTGATGTAAAAAACTACAACAATGATTAAGTCAATTGTTTGGAGGTAAAGAAATAGTTGTTTCCTTATTTCCAAATAACTTGAGTTTTTTTTTATACAATACCTAATTGTCCATAACCTCTATCCAACCCTTACACAGAATGATAAATACAGTTCAGCGTACTTGAATCTACGTTCTTCTGCATTGAAAATAATATTGATGCCATTCTAGATAACACTTATTTGACCCAAATAACTTAAGTTTATATATAAGATATTATGCTTTGTATATATTATTACTTAAAAAGTAATAAAATTTACTCATTTGTTAGCTTTTTTCCTAGAAAATTCAAATCTTGTTTTTTTTTTATGGTGTTCAAAATTTCTGATACTGTTTTCTTTTACACATCAACTTAGATTTCGTTTACCATTGAAATTTAAAAATATTTTTTAACTTCAAACCAAGATTTTAAATCAAAAGAAATAGTAGATAACCAAACCAAAAAGTTAAAAATTTGAGGTTTAGGATAAAATCACTTTCTAAGTATGATTATATCTAAAATAAACTATTTTATCCATTTAAAATTACTCTTGGAAAGCAATGATGAACATTATCAAAATTTTGAAAGAACACTAATTTAACAAGGTTGTTTAGTTTGAGAAAAGCAAGTTGATGTAATTAGGCGCTGACAAAGAAGAGAACATTGATGATGAACTTAACGCTTCAAAGTTGACCAAAACAATCTTTCCACCCTCATCCTGACTGCTAACTATTTTTTGTATATAATTAGACTTTGACAATGCCCAACTTTTGCTGACATGATTAAGCCTTAACGGGAAGAGACCATAAAAAAACAAACAAATCTTCAAGGATTAAGATTATTAAATTCTACCTTACCGTTGGAGAAAAATGGAATAAGGGTTGAAAATTTAGAATTTAAGGATAGTTTAATTAAAAAAATGGACACGCCTTGAGTTGAGTATTCCTAAGAGAAAACGATTCCAAGGTATCTGTTCTAATTGGGAAAAAGACTCGAATAAAAATTCTAAACCACACCTTCCTTGGAAATTAATGTAAATTTTTCCCTTTAAAAATTGGCAAAAAAATTTTTTTTTAAAAAAGAAAGAAAATTTATAAATTTAATTTTTTAAAAAAATTTTTTGTTAAATTAATTTTTTTGGTATTAAATTATTTTTAATTTTTTTTTTTCTAAAATTTTTTTCCCAAAATTTTATTCATTCCCAATTTTCTTTTAAAAAAAAAAACCCAAAACCCCAATTTAAAAATAAAAAAATTTAAAAAAAAATTTTCCCAATTAAAAATTTCCCAAAATTTTCCTTACCCAAACAAAAAAACTAAAATTTTTTTATTTTTAAAATTTTTATTAAAAAAATTTATTTAACTTTTTTCAATTTTATTCCAAATTTTAAAAAAATTTTTAAATTAAAATTAATGTTTTTTTCAAATTATTAAAAAAAAAATAAATTTTTTTAAAAAGGGAAAATTTTTAAAAATTTATTCTTTCAAAATTTTTGGAAAATTTTTTAAAAATTCAAAAAATTTTTTAAACAATTTGGAGTTTGTAATTAATACAAAAAGTTTAAAAAAAAAAAGGGGTAAAAAATTTTTAAAGAAATTTTTAAAGTGAAAAACCCAAACCCTTTTTTTAAAAAAAGCAAAATTTCAAAGGGGAGAAAAAATAAATTTAAAGGAAAAAAATTAAAGGGGATTAAAAGTTTCCAAATATTAAAAATTTTTTTTTTTTCCCCTTTTGGTTTTTTGTTAAAAAGAAGGAAAAATTTTTAAAAATCATAAAAAAGGAATTTTTTAAAATTTTTTTTTAAAAAGGAAAGGGGTTTTTTTTTATAAAGAAAAAAAAATTCCCTTTTTTCTTTAAATCCACATTTTGGGATTTTTTACCAAAGGGATTCAATTTTTGTTTAAAAATTAATTTCCTTTTTTTTTGGCCCTTATTTTTTTTTTTTTTTTATTTAAAAATTTTAAAAATTTTAAAACTTTAATTTTAGTTTAAAATTAAAATTTTTTTAAATTTTTTATTTTTTAAAATTTTTTTAATGGGGGTTTTTTTAAAAAATTGGTAAAAACAAAATTTTTTTTAAAATAAAAAAAAATTAAAAAAAGTTTATTTAAAATTTAAATTTTTTTTAAAATTAAAACTTTTACTAAATTTTTTTATTTGAAAAAAAAATTTATTAATTTTCATTGGGGAAAAAAAAAAAAGGGTTTTTTTTTAAAATTTAAAAAAAGGGAAAATTATTATTTTTTTTTCCCCTTTCCCTTAAAAAATTTTTTTTCTGTTTAAATTAAATGGAGAGTGGCAAAAATTTTTTTACCCTTTTTCTTA
This sequence comes from Gossypium arboreum, assembly GCF_025698485.1. Classification (NCBI taxonomy): domain Eukaryota; kingdom Viridiplantae; phylum Streptophyta; class Magnoliopsida; order Malvales; family Malvaceae; genus Gossypium; species Gossypium arboreum. The sequence continues at coordinate 113,498,280 of NC_069073.1, forward strand.
AGTTTTAATTTAAATAACCCTGGTTAATTTTTAACTTTTAAGGTTTCATTAAATTTTAAATTTGCAATTTAAAATCTGGGAAAAGTTTTAGAAACCCCAATATTTTTAAAAATTTTTTAAATTTGATTAATTAAGTACCTTTCTTTTGGGGGGTTTTAAAAGGGATTAGGGAAAAAAGAAAATGGTAAAAAATTTTAAAATTTTAAAAAAAGGAAAAATTTTTGAAGGTTGGAAAGTTATTTTCTTTTTAAAAAACGGGGTTTAAAGTGAAAGGGAAATTAAAGGGGGAAATTATCCCTTTTTTTACAAAACAAAGGAAATTTAAATTTTAAAGAGTTTAAATTTTTTTTTCCTTAAAGGGGTTTACTTCGGTTTTCAAAACCAAAAAACGGGTTTCCCTTTTATAATAAAAATTTCAAAAGGGTTCCCCAACCCTTAAACCTTTCGTTTGGGTACGAAAAACAAAAATTTTTTTGGGTTAAAAATTAAAAAAATTTTTTTTTTAAATTTTTTTATATTAAAAATTTTATAATTTTTTTTTTAATTTTTTTTTCCCCCTTTTTAAATTTTGGGGATTTTTAAAAATTTTTTGGAAAACCCTTTTTAAAAAAAATTTTCTATTTTTAAAACGTTAAATTTTTATTATTTTAAAAAATTTTTTTTTTAAATAAATTTGTTTTGAAAAATTTCATTTAGGATTTTGAAGGGGAAAATTGGGTGGGTTTTTTAAAAGGAAATTTTTGGTTTTTAAATTTGGGTTTTTTTTTATTTTTTAATTTAAATTTAAATTTTAAAAAATTTAAATTTTCAAAGGGGGAATTTGATAAAATTTTGGGTTTGTTATTTTATTTAATAAAAGTTTTAAAGTTTAAAATTTTAAAAATTTTTTAAAAAAAATGAAAAAGGCTTTTTAAATTTTTTTTCCCAAAAAAAAGGGTTGGGTTTTTTTGAAATTAAATGTTATAAAAAATTTAAAATTTTTTTAAAAGAAAAAAGGAAAAAATTTTAAAATTATTTTTAAAAAAAAAGTTTGGGTTGTTTTATGGGGGTTTTTTAAACTTGGTAAATTAAAAAAAATTTTAAAATTTTTAAAATTAAAATACAAAAAGAAAAATTTGCAAAAATTTTAAATTTATTATTTTAAAAATTTTAAAAAAAAATTATTTAATTAAAAAAATTTTAAATTTTTTTTTAAAAAGGGGTTTTAAAGAAAAGTTAAAATTTTAAAAAAATTTTATTTTAAATAAAATTTTAAATTGATTTTTCCTAATTTAATTTTGATTTTTGGTTTAAAGTTAAAAATTTTTGGAAGGTTTATTTTTTTAAAATTTTTTTTGGGAAAATAGGGTTAAAAAAATTTTTTTTAAAAAATTTCTTTAAAAAATTTTTTTTATAAAAAAAATGGAAAAATTTAAAAATTTTTAAAAATTTTATAAAAAAAATGTTGGGAAAAAATGAAACTTTAAAAAAATTTTGGGGTTTTTAAAAAAATTTTTAAAGGGTTTTAAATGGAAAAATTTAAGGGGTTTAAAAAATTTAAGGAAGGACCCTTTTTGGGTTGACAAAAAATTGAAATTTTTGAATTTTTTGAAAATTTAATAAATTTATACTTTTTTTATTAAAATTAAAATTTTTTAAATTGGGGTTTTTATTTTAAATTTTTATTTAAATAAAATTTAAAGTAAAATTAAAAGTGGTTTAAAATGTAAAAAGTTTTGAATTTAAATTGGAAAATTTAAAATGAAAAATGTTTAAAAAAAATTGATTTTATAAAATTTTTAATATTTTTTAAAAATAAATGAAGTATTTTGGTTTTAAAAGGGTTTTATTTTTTTGAAATTAGGCCCAATTTTATGCTATTTTATTGTATGAAATTTTTAAAAGGGTTAAATTTTAAAAAAAATTTTTAAAGTTTTTAGGATTTTTGGGTTTAAAAAATTTTTTTTCTTTTTTAAAAAATGGGAAATTTAAATTAAAACCCTTTTTTTGAAAAAATTTTTTTTGGAAAATTTTTATTTTAAAAAAATTTTTAAAGGCTTTTTGGGGTTTTTTTTTAAAACTTATTGGGGATTTTTAGCTTAAAGGTTTGGGATTTTTATTTTTTTAATTTTTCCCCTTTCCCTTTTTAAAATTTTTTTTTTTTTTTTTTTTTTCAAGGTGGGAAAAAATTTTTAAATTTCTTTTGGATGTTTTTTTATTTTTAAAATTGATTTAACCTTTTTAAAATTTTAAATAATTTGGATTTAATTTCCTTTTAAATATTTAAAATTTTTTTCTTGAAAATGGTTTTTTTAAAAAAAATTTTTTTTGGAAAAATAAAAACTTTTTGTTTTATTTAAAAATTTTAAAATTTAAAATAGGGTTTTAAAAAAAAATTTGGTTTTAAAAAAGGGATTTGAAAATTAATTTTTAAAATTTAAATTTGGAAAAAAAAAAAAAAAAAAAAATTTGAATTTTGATTTTAAAAAAAATTTTTGCGGCTTTTGAAAATTAAAAAAAATTTTAAAAATTTTTAAATTTTTTTTAAAAAGCTTTAAATTTAAAAAATTTTAAATTTTTTAAAAAAATTTTTTAAAAAATTTTTTTTTTTAAAAAAATTTGGTGTTTAAGATATTTCCAAATTTTACTTATTTTAGAAATTTTTTTAAAATTTTAAAATGTTTTAAAATTTTAAAATTTTTTTGCAAATTTTTGAAAACAAAAAGGGAAAAAGGGAAATCAAAATTTTTAAATTAGGGAAATTAAATAAACTTATTTTAAAATTTTTATTATTTTAGAAAATTATTTTTTCAAAATTTTTTAACCAAATTAAAACCGGTTTTTAAAATATTTTCCCGGATTTAAAAATTTTTAAAAAGGGACAATTTAAAACCCCAAAAATTTAAGCCTTTAAGGGAAAATTAAGGGTATTTCAAATTTTAAAAATTTTAATAATTTTAAAATTTTTGGGTTTTTTAAAAAATTTAATTAAACCCTTTTTTAAAAATTTTAAAAGGGTTAAAACCCCCATTGTTTTTTTTTGGTTTAAAATTTTGGGAAAAAAAAGGGATTTTTTTAAAAAAACCCAAATTTTGGTTTTAAAAACCCTTTTTTCAATTTTTTTTTAAGAAATAAATTATTTTTAATTTTTAATTCGAGTTTTTATCTTTAAATTCCCATTTTTAAGGGGGGAAAAATTTGGGGCCCGGGTGTTTGAAACTTTTTTTTTTAAATTTTTGGGGGGTTTTGAAAATTTTTTTTAATTTTTCCTTGGTTTTTCCCTTTTAAAAATATTTAAATTTTTTTTCTCGGGGTTTTGGTACCGAAATTTGGGATTTGTTTCCTTAAAGAACTTTTATTCTACCCCTTTAAATTTCCTTTTCTGAAAATTTTTTTCCTTTGAAGGTTTTTCCTTCCTTTGCAAGATGGGTTTTTCCCTAATTTATTTTTGGGAGTTTTGCCCCCTGAAATTTAAGAACCTGCCCAAATTTCGGGAAAACCTCCCGGGTTTTTTAAAATTTTGGGGAAAAAAACAAAAATTTTGAAAAAATTGGTTAAAATTTGTCCCCCAAAAATTTTTCTTTTTTTAAAAAAATCCTTTCCCGGCACCCATCCTTTTGAACTCGCCAAACAAAACCCAGCATGGCCCTTAAAAATAAAATTTTGCCAAAACCCCTTTAAAATTCCAAAAATTAAAATTTTCCCCCCAAAAATTTCCCCAAGGGAAATTTTTAAAGAAGGCTTCAAAAAAAGGGAAAAACCCCTTTTTTTCATGTAAATTTTAAGAAAGGGGAAAATTTTGGAATCCCAAAATTTTAATTTCCCAAAAGGCCCACGAAATCCATTATTTCCACATTGGGAAAATCCTCCAAATTTTAACAAAATGGGTAAAAATTTTTCCCTTTATTTTTAAAGTCGAGGGAATTCAAAAAGAAAGGGCCCCGGAATTTACCCCTTGGGCCCGGGTCCTTTTTATTTGAACCAATCTGGTTTTTAAATTGGGGCAATTTCTTTCAATTTAAACAAAATTCCCTCCAAACAAAAATTTTAGTTTTTCAATTTATCATTTTTTAAAAAAACCAAAAGTTTCGGTTTTTATTTTCAAAATTTTCCTTTTTAAAAAACGGTTTCCAATTTTTATTTTTTATTTTAAAAGAAAATTTTAAAAAAATAAAAGGGAAAAGCGTTTGGTTTTCCCTTTCTTTCCCAAAACCCCTTTTTTTGTTTCCTTTTACCACATTGAAACATAATCTAATGCCAACCAACATATCAAAATCTAACTTAATATGATTTCTCAACCAAACAACCATAGCTAAGGCTTATGTACATTTCAAATATTCAAACATGTCATCAATTTCACATTCATGAAAGACTATCTTGCATTCATTTACTAACTTTCAATATTAGCCATTTTTCATGGCCTTATACAAAATGAATCGAATGCTAAGTTAAGCTATTACATTTGGCCAATTAACAATGACACAAAACTTAAAAGTCTAAGTTCCTATACATGCCATATTCAAAATGATAAGTCTAATTATATTGAGTGCTGTAGCTGATAGTGTGATTGATGTCTTCGATGTTTGTTGATCCTCAAACTAGCTAGGCAATACTATAAGAAAATGGAAAAGAGAAGTAGTAAACATAAAGCTTAGTAAGTTGCATGAAATAAAAATAATAACAACCTTACCATTCATCATCATACTCATAGTACTAGAGTAGGCATAAGCACAACTTACTCGTCACTAACCAATACAATTCACATATCATATATATATATTGAGCTCACTTCTCATACATTTCAAATAGGTACTTGTACCACTAACAACATGGTTATACTTTTCTCATTTAATTGAAATTGTAACTCTCACTATTGAACCATTTGGAATGCTATCGGATATTCATTAAGCCTCAAACATAGGGTGTAATGCCGATGCCATGTCCCAGACATGGTCTTACACTGACTATCGAAATCGAGGCCGACACCATGTCCTAGGCATGGTCTTACACTGGCTCTCACATCTACGTGACGATGCCATGTCCCAGACATGGTCTTACACTGACACATCTCGTAGCTGATGCATGTCCCATACATGTCTTACACTGGCTTACATCGCGAGGCAGATGCATGTCCCAGACATGTCTTACACTATCTCTCGTCTCAATGCCAATGCCATGTCCCAGACATGGTCTTACAATGGCTCTCATAATGTGGCCAATGCATGTCCCAGACATGTCTTACACTAACGCACAAATGACCCAAATGTCATGGCATGAATATCCGATTTGTTCCTAAGGTTCATACGGGAGTTCTACTATCTCAAAATTCATCATACATAATCATTTCCAAAAACAAACAATTTATGCTATATCAATTCAAACACATATAATAACAATGTAGTTGTGTTATTTACATACAACTTACCTCGGATTACAAACTATAGACGACTAGCTCGGCTTAGTCCCCTTGCTTCGCTTTTCCTCGGTCTATTCCCGGATTTTGTAATTCTTGATTTAAAATGATAGAAATTCATTCATCTCATCAGAAAATTACTCTAGACACTCGAGAATTCATAATTGGGCAAAATAATCGTTTTACCCCTAGCTTTCACAAAATGACCATTTTACCCCTAGGTCCGAAAATCAATTTTTATCACATTTTCTCACTAACCAAGCCTAGACGATTACTTTTTATACTAGAAGCAGCCCAAAATTCTCATTATTTCACACATTTACCACCTATTTTAAAACTTATGCAAAATGGTCCTTAGTTAGGGTTTTCATGAAAACTACTTCACAAAAGTTGTTTATTACACTACCATAGCTGATTTTCTTACATAAAATTTCAGAAAACAACATGAACACACTAATGGTAGAACCCTATACTTTCAACCATTTTTGCAAAATAGTCCCCTCATTTGAAAGCTCATGTTACAAGGGTTCTAAAAGTACAAAAATCATCAAGAAAAACCATCAGGATCACTTACTTGTAGAGAGATTAAATGGCTAAAATTTTCAAGCTTCAAAACCATCCTATGGCTGATATTTTCGGTCAAGAAGAAGATGGGAAAGGGATGATATCATCCTATGTTTATTTTATTTTCTTTTTTTGTCAAATAAGTCACCAACTTCGCCTAACATTTGACTAAGTTAAAATCCTTGTCTCATGGCCGGACAAGCACTATTTTAGGGCCTAATTTCACTTTAAAGACCCCTGATTTATGATACATGGCAATTTAATTCCCTTAGCTATCAAATTAAGACTTTTGTACTTTATGCGATTTAGTACTTTTCGCAATTAAGCTCTCAAATGCTAAAATTAATTCACCAAATTTTTCATGCACTATAATATACATGTTATAAGTCTAAAATAATAATAAAATACTTTCTCCGACTTCAAATTGGTGGTCCTGAAGCTACTGTTCTGACTAGGCCTAAAATCGGGCTGTTACACCTTATATGGATTGAAGCAATCCCCTCGAGCATGATTTGGAAGGCTCTTAACTTTCATGAAGAAGATTGGGTACAAACAAAGTGATGCCGATCATACTCTCTTAGTAAAACAAGAGTTTAAAAAGGTGACTGCTCTTGTTGTGTATGTTGACGATATGATTGTTACAAGAAATGACTCAAATGAGATAGCTACCCTACAAGAAAGCCTTGGCAATGATTTTGAACTTAAAGATCTTGGGCACTTGAAATATTTCTTAGGCATTGACGTTGCAAGATCGACCAAGGGAATCTCTCTTTGCCAATGAAAGTATGCGCTAGATTTACTTGCAGAAACTAGGATGCTTAACTGTAAACCTGTTGAAACTCTCATTGAGATGAACCACAAGTTAGCCATTTAACAAGACAAAACTCCAACCAACAAGGACAGGTATCAAAGATTAGTAGGGAGGTATACTTATCACATGCGTGTCCTGACATTGCATATGCGGTAAGTATTGTGAGCCAATTAATGCATGCACCAAGTGAAGATCATATAAAGGCTATTTATCGGATTCAGTGATACCTAAAATCTTCTCCAAGAAAAGGATTATTTTTTGCTAAAAATGGAGATCAAGAAATCAAGGAATATATAGATACGGATTGGGTTGGAAGCCAAACTAATCGAAAATCTACATCGGGGTATTTTATGTTTGTTGGAAGTAACTTGGTTACATGGAGAAGTAAAAAACAAAAGGTTGTAGCAAGATCAAGTGCAGAGGTAGAATTTCGTGGAATGGCATAAGGTATCTATGAATTGCTATGGATAAAATGTGTTTTACATGATCTTGGTATGTCTCTATCAAAATCTATGAAGTTATTATGCGATAATAAGGCAACCAAAGTAATTGCAAATAATCCTGTTCAGCATGATAGAACTAAACATGTGGAAGTTGATCGACACTTCATCAAAGACCATCTTGACAAAGGTACAATTAGTCTTCCATTTGTGACATCAAAAGAACAACTAGCAGATGTTCTAACAAAGGCTGTATCTGGAAAAGATTTTCAAAGCTCACTTAACAAGTTGGGAATGATTGACATATATTCACCAACTTGAGGAGGGGTGTTGGCATGAGCAATCTAAGGGAGAAAAATTTGTTATCAGCTTTGACAGATTGTGTAAATAATTTGTTTACTTATTTGTAATATAGTATCTTGTTGTATAACAATTAGTATAAAGATGTAGATTGTAATTGCTTGAAGAAACACATAGAATTATTCTTTAGTATCTTTTTCTATAAAGAGATCATAGCTTTCTAATTTTTTTAAAAATCCATTTTATATACTCTCATAGAAATAATATCAGAATTTTATCTTTTTCCAATTGCATATAGAATCGAGAATGACTTATGTTTAAAATTTATTTATTTTCATAATAGATTGTTTGAGTTTATTTAAAAAAAATACATATCTACTATTATTATTTTAAAAGCTTTCAACACAATAATATAAATTGATAGAAGTTATAGTGTTTGATAATTTAGATGCTTCAATAAATTTTAATACCCACAAACTAAAACTAGAGTAGACGGTTATTTTCTCACTAAAGAAAATCAAAGGATGACATGATGATAAAAATTCCTATAGGATTTAGGTATTTGAAAAGATGAAAGTTGAGGTGAAAAATATGACTCTTTTTTTTTTTTTTCAACAACATAAAGATACAAGCTATAAATAAAATTAAAAAGAATGCATGGCAAAAATGAAAAGTATGAAAACAAAATTTTAATTATTAAATCCTTTGCATTTTTTATTTTTTGACAAGTACTTCTACAAGTTAAATTTATTCAATTAGCCCTCAAAACTTTTCATTCTTTCAATTATTTGAAATTATAACATTACAATTATTAGTTAGTCATTTCACATAATAACTTTATATTGAAGTTTTTGAATTTGTATGGAAAAATATTTTTTAATTTTGCATAATATAATACTAATTATTGTATTAGTATCTTAATTGTATTTTCACAAAAATAATATTATATATTAATATGATCATTTAACTTACAACATATTCATAAATCTATATAACTTTAAACATTCAATTACATTATTTTTAGCTTTAATCTTAATGTATTTTATTTACATAAATTACATTAAAATTATATATATACAACCTATCTAATCAGCGAACAAAAATATAAATTAACTAATAATATAATATACAATGAAATGGCAGTCCTTTTCACAAATATCGATGGATGGTTCCATGTTATTATGTGATTCAAAATAGGGATGAGCAAAATTCGATTCAACTTAAAAAAATAAAAATAAAAAGTTTGAATTTCGAGTTAAACGAATCGAGTTATTCAAGTTAATCGAGTTATTCGAGTCAACTCAATTTTTTTTTTTAAATTTCGAGTTCGAATCGAGTTGAGTTTCGAATTCGAATAACTCGAATAATTTGAATAATTCGAATATCAAACTATAATATTTTACATTTTTACCCCAAACTCCTAAACCTTTTTACTTTTCCTTCAAAACTTTTACTCCTTCCTACTTTCCCCCAAAACTTTTACTCCCCTCCCATCCCAACCCCCCAATCTACCCAAAATCCATTTCCTACTAAAATTTTACTCTCCCATTTACTTTTTCTCAAAATTTTACTCCAAAAAACTCTCAAAACTTTTTATTTTTCCTCCAATTTTTTACTCCCTCTCACTTTCCCCCTAAAATTTTTACTTCCTTCCCATCCCACCTCCCATCTACCTCAAATCCATCCCCCCCACCCCCCCAATTTTTTTTTAATATTTTTCCTCCAAAATTTTACTCCCCTATTTACTTTCCTCAAATTTTATTCCCCAAAACTTTTATTTTCCCTAAACTTTTACTTCTCACCATTGACTCTCAAATAAAAATCAAAATTTTATCCAAAAAAATCACTAAATATAAATAGTAATAATATTATTTATATCTACTATTTATATTATTAAATTAAATTTCAAATATTGTATTATTTATATTATTGAATTTTTTAGTCATATTGAATATTTATATTAAAATTGAATTATTAATTATGCCATTAAATATTCATGTTAAAATTTTATATTGGTATCAATTTCACATTTTATCTTTAAAATAATTTTATTAAAAATCAAATTTTTACATTTAATATATTTTTAATTCTAAAATACATAGTGACAAGAATTTGAAGATAATTGAAACAACTAAGCAAGCAAAGAAGCTAACCCGTATATAAAATATTAATAAATAAATTATGAGGTGATGAAAGTTAATAAAAATTTTGATTAAGGTGGACAAATTTTATTACGATGGATGACAGTGGTTACAAGGACCCAAAATTATTTTTTAAAATTTAACTCGAACAAATATATTCAATTCGATTCGATTTGAATTCCATCTCACTCGACTTGATTTGAGAAAACTTCAAATCAAATTAGGATGATAAAATATGATTCGTCAACTCGATCAACTCGAAATTTTTTCATTCGATTTGATCAAACGCTCACCCCTCAAAATGGTTCCATGTTTGTTCATGATTGCAAATAAAAAGAGACAGAACCCAAAATTCCTCTTTCACGTCGACTCCATTTCTTTAGTTTTAGATTTGGATTTTTTTTTCGACATATTTGATTTTTTTTAATAATATAGAGATTAGATCGATACATTTAATAATAGACAGACTAATTTGATCCAATCCCGATAATACAAGGACCTTCTAAGTACTTAACCTTTTCCTTACATGGTTTTGTCATTTTTTTAATAAACTCACACACGACTAACTAAAATTTAAGTATAATACTAAATTTAATCCGTAATAGTTATCTCTTTTTATCACTTTAGCTTTAATTCTTTTTTTATCACTTCGACTCTCAACTTTTAAAATTTAGTAAAATTATGTTTTTCTAAATGGAACTAGATCGTGAAAATTTTAACAACATTTCTGTGGTAACTCATATGACTATTCACGTGTGCATAAAAATTCAGAAAAATATAAGATTATAAAGAAGTCATTAAATTTTTAAATATCATAAAAAAAATTCTAAAAATTATTCATGCCAACAATAAAGTACACGTAGTTGTTACACAAGCAACCACATTGTTTTTAAAATTTTAACAGTTTAATCATTTTTCATTTTAAATCAAAGTAATTTGATTAAAACTTAAACTTAAACTGAGAGCCCAAGTTATCTTAAAAAAAAAAGTTCAAAGATCAAAATGATAAAATGAGTCAACTTTTAAAAACTAAATTTATCATGCATAAAATTTATCTTTGCATTTGCCAAAAACTCAATCAATCTTTTTATCAGAGTTTTCACATTTCATTGAGTAAAAGATTAAAAAATTTTAGGTACTGGTACTTCCTCCTATGTTGTTGCCTTAAGGGATTGAAACTGGAATTAGGAATTCAATTAAGGAATCAAATTAGGATCAAAATGTAAAATTCTTTTTTTTCCTATCTCTATCCCGATGAGCCGAAACTAAATCTCTTATTCTTTGTTGAGTAATAGCTCGAGTAAGTATTGAATGAGCCCCCAAAAGCTTGATGCAAATAAACTTTCTATAGTACAACCAAAGAAGAAATCCTTAGCTGTAAGAAAAAAACTTAGATTAATTTCATAAATGAGTTGTATCCTACCTTAATTGGATCTAATTTCTTTACTGGGGTTTGAAGGAAACATTTCTAGTTGATGCTGCTCACTTGAACTGACTCAATGTGGGTACAGATTCATGTAGCAGCATATGCTGCTTTGGTTTAGATAGTAAAACACACCACACTAATTTATCCACAAATAAAAGAAAAGATGGATCATTAGCTTTCATTCTGATCTATACATTAAAGCAGCATTAAATTCCCTTTCAATTCCCACAAGGAAAGGGTTAAGTAGACCTCAAAATCTCCTTGGGAAACAAACTTAAACAGAATAGCTAATTAATTAGAAAAACTAGCTAATGTATATGACAAAAATGATAAAAGATCTTGGATCATAATACATGGTTAATTATTTGATTAGGCATCTAGTTATCTGATACTATTAGTCAGAATTAGAGCCAAAGAGCTCCGGCCTCCTTGAGAAGTGGTACCAAGGATCCATTAATATGGGAAGCCATGACCCGGTCCATAGCACCTATCAGCTTCCCACCAATAAAAACAATAGGAACAGTCTGTGAGTTGCCAAGAAGTGTGGTGAGTGCCATCTCCATCTCTTTCCCTCTAGGGTCTTGGTCCAGCTCGTACACGGTTGGGTTCACCCCCATTCCACAGAACAGCCTCTTGGCAGCATGGCACATGCAGCAGCTGCTCACACTGAATATCACCACTGCGCTCTCTGAGGCCAGCTTCACCACCCTCTCCATTGGGTCCGACCCCATGCTCCTCAAGCTCATTGGCAAGTAGCAGCCCCAAGAATCACCCTCACAATACATTCTTTCTTAAGAAATAAAAAGCAACTAATTCAAAGGCAGTGATGAAGTTAAGTTAGTGAAAGCTTGTGGAGAGGAGGTTGGTAATGGGGTAAGGAAGTGATGTGAAAGCATTTTATAAGGGGTCGGTGGTGGGGAGGGCATGGTAGTAAATAAAAGTGGGGTTTGTCCGTTGTTGTCGCACCGCGTGCGTGAAGGGTCTCGTGGGATTTGCTTTAAAAGGATTTTTGTCTGCAGCATGAGGAGAGGACAACAATACAAAATAAAATCCTAGAGGAAGCTTTAGTGGAAACATAGGTGTCAGTTGTGGAAGGCGGCTAGGGGTAATTTGTTACGCCATTTACCTATGAGTTTAAAGGCAAATAATGCTTTCTTTTTCTTTTTTTGGGCTTTGGTAAATCACACATTTGTATTAAAAGCAGACCCTTGTTCCATTCAGGCCAAAACTGAAGGGTTATTCTCGCATGGACGGCTTGTTTCGTCCTTGTTGTCGGGGGACCTTGAGTTGAGATTAAACTTTTGGTTTTTTGTGACATGACGCGGCCCTTGGGGCGCATGTTTAGCCTTCTTCTTAGTTTTTGTGTGGAGTGAGTGACTCTCAAACATAACAAACCAACATGTTGATGTGTTCAGTCTTGGAGATGATGTTTTGATCATCCATGTTTTCTTGGATTTGTTGCTTGACCTCCTTCCTTGTATCCCCTTTTCCAATGAAAAGGGCTGTGTAGCATTGTACCCTCTTAAAGCATTCGGTCATGGTCAAACCAGAATTTCTTTTAATAATAAAAAAGAAAAAGTAGTACTAAATTGTTAATTTGTTTACTTTTGCTTAGCTAATTAGTTTCTTTTCTGGTCAGTTGCAAATTACGTGGTTTAACGTAAGATTTGCTGTCGCTGTTACATAGAAAATTGAAAAATACCAATGCATATGATCTAACTTCCAATTTCTCCAAAGAAAAGCAAAAGCAAACACACACATGTATATATATATATATATTAGTAGCACCAAAGAACAAAGTTTGCCCTACTGTCTCCATTGGGGACCATTTTCCCAACTTGGTACCATGTACCAAACAAAAATACTTCAAACATTTTTCATGTAAATGATATAGGATGTTTTTTTTAGCTAAAAGCAACAATAATATGCTCTATTACCTTTTCAATTCTTATGTAATGTCCTAATCTACTTTAGGACAAAGGTGGTCATCACTATATGGAACTAAGATTATATAGTTTCATATCAAATTATTACAACTTTGTAGCAGTCACCATCCATGCTTTCTAAAATCAGTTAAAACTTGAGGCGAAATGCCCATAGCTTGTGCGAAAACATTGTAGAGATTTGAAAAAGTTGGGGCAATAATTATAGGTACGGTACATATGTGTGTGAGTGTTGTAGATTCCACACTAGCTATATAGTGGGAAATTGGGAATAGCAACTCACAAGTTGAATAAATTAGCAAATATTAATGAGACTACATTTGTTGGGATGTTAGAAATATTAAACCGACTGAACCGATCATGTTGATGAATTAGGTACAAATTTCATGTTTGGAAGGAAAGAAATCAAAGGGAGTAACAGTGAAAGGGTGGAGAGGGAATTAAGGGGGGGGGACCATCTCAAGTACACAAATAACTTGAGTTGTTTTTACTGTATAACATTGCATTAATTGCGTAAAACAGTAGAGTTGGAGAGTATGTATATATATTTATATATATATATGCATGGTATAAAAGAACGAGAGTGACTGTGAGGCAAGGATCAAATGTTCACCTAAAGGCAAGACACGGTGGCAGCAGTTGCTTTTTAGTGAAAGGAAAGAATAAAAAGTAGCAAGGTTGAGGCGTGACCTGCACCCACAGGCCTTACAGGGACGGCGGGTACGGTTTAGCGCCGAATACCGGCTAAATATCAGGATCCCTTTTTTTGTGGGTCGGGTAGATCCAACTACATACATGACCAATTTTTTGCTGCTATGTCGCTCTAGTCTTTCTTTTCTCACGCTCATATTATCAAACTCAATTCTATACTATTTTTCCTCAGTCTCTTTTAAGTTAGGGTTAATTCCACTATACCTCTCTTCTAATCTATTGTTCAGGTTTTAGATTATTAGTATCATATTAATTAGGTCATTCTATCAACTTGGATGATAAATACTAACTTGAATATGATGTGAAGCATATTAAAACACACTGGCTAAATTTTAAGTACTTTGAGCCTTTCACATGGAAAACCTGGATTTTATATATTAAACTGACCATTCACCATGCATGGTGATGGAGGTGGGAAGGTTGAGGCAAGTTTGATGGCTATTGTTCGATGGACGTGGGGAAATAAAGATAGGGTGGGGCTGTGTGATAAGAAGGGAGTATGATTAGTTTTTCACTTTTGCTGCTATTTCTGCAGTGGTTTATGGTTGTTGCACTCATGTTCCGAAACTGTTAGCCATGCGAGGGGTTTTGAGGTGGCATGAGTTTACATATTTAATGCTCAAGCTGAGGACTAAACTGATCAAAAGACCTGGGTGATATGATAGGTATACATTAAGGATTCAATTAAAACGTTTTAAAGTTTAGAGATCAATTTAAAATCTGGACTTAGTTTAGGGATATGTAACACAATTGACCCTTTTAATTAATTATTCCTTTTCCTTTATATGGTTGACCTTCACCCACGCATGCTGAGCAGAATCCCAGCGCTTCTTTCTGGAATTAAGCTGGTTATTAGACAAAAGATAAACTTGGTACAGTAATTTTCACTGTTTCGAAAAAGGAAAAGGCAGAGTTTTTGAAGAGTCTGGAAGTTGATTTACAGCTTTAACATACAACTGGGTGTGGGCACTGTGTTTATTCGATGATGAGATAGTGGGATATTGCTTTTGCTAGAGACGGATTCAGAGTATATTGGACTTTTTTCACAGAGTAGATAGGTGCTCTGATTCTTCCTTAAGAAATTACACATCAAGTGAAATAGACAGGAACGTGACTATAATATAAATCGTAACATATCCACTTTTATATATTTTATACAATTTTCATATATCAAGGTTGCCAAGGAACAAACTTTAACCATTTCTGTTTAGTTTAATCTGTTATTTAATCTGTTAGAGAAGAGTTTAATGTGTATAATTGTATTAAATTCAACTTTTATAAATAAAATTTTTATTCAATTAAAGTGTAGATCATCATTTCTCTTAATTTAATATTTAGATTCCGTTTGTTTCATTGAAAATGACTTTCGGAAAACGATTTTTGGAATTGACTTACTTTTCTAAAAATCTAATATTTTCTATTGTTTGGATAAATCTGTAAAATATTTTCTATTATTTCACAGATTTCTTGAAAATATTTTATAAAATTGTTTTCAATGAAATAAATATACATTTAAGATTTATGATAAAGAATATAAATGAAGTAGTGAATTTATTACAAAGTGATGTTAAGGTGAAATTATAGTAAATAATGAATATTCATGATGTTAAGGATTAAATTGTAAACTTTGTAAAATTTATAATTGAAACAAGAGAAGTGATATGCATGAAAATTTGTTATGTTAAATAAGATATTATAATGAATTATTTGATTAAAGTGCTTATATGGTAAAAATAAATTACATGGCAATGGTACTAAATTGAAAATTGCACAAAAGATTAAGTGTGAAACAATTTAATATGTATATAATGAAATTATGATAAAAGTTTAATGACTTTGTTATGAAATGATGAAATATGCATAAAGTATTGTAAAAGTGAAATTGTGGAAAAATATGGAATTTTTATGATAATAAGGACTAAATTGTTAAACTTGAAAAATATGTGGATGAAATAATGAAATGAAATACACAGAAATTTGACATGTGAGATATTGAGATAAATTATATGATTAAAATGTAACAAAAAAGAAAATTGATTTAATATGATTAATTATTGAATATTGAATTTTTATGACAAAAGGGACTAAATTGAAAAGCTATGAAAGTTTATAAGAAAATATTTGATGTAGTAGAGAATGCAACATCTCGATGCTTTGACGTAATGTTCATGTCGGGTATTAGGGTATTGTAGTGAACAGAGTCTTATTAGTTTAGAAGATGTGTTAATATTTTTTTGATAAGATATTTTATAAGAATAATGAGGTAATTTTACGTTAACCGAAAAAACTTTTACTTTGACCATCCTATTTTATATAAAACAAACATCGGAAAATGTTGAAAAATATTTTCTATAAAAGCTTTTATGTTGAAACAAATAGAACTTTAATTTTTTTTTAATGTTTTTGGTACATATTACAATACTTCAGTTGCACAAGGTGTTAATAGGGATGGCCCATACTTTAAGGGGTGTGAAAAACTTTTAGATTGGGAATGACTCACACCATATATGGTACGAAGAATTGTTAGATCAATAGCTTGATAGAGTTTTGAGATCGAATTTTGATAGAATAAAGATTATATGGATGACTCACCCTTTTCCCCTAGTACTAAGGGAGTATTTATAGAGGAGGGTGGTTGGGTGTGGACCTCAACCATTGAGTTTCTTATTCTTTATGCGTAGCTGGAAGGTGAAAGATGTTAAGGTGAAAGATGTTAACTAAGTGGTATCGTTGGAGTTGATCTAAAGGGATTGAATGAGACACTTGTCACACCTAGAAATGATATGTTGTCAGATGTTATTAGACACTCTTCATATATCTTTTAAGTATTGTATGGATCCACTTGAAATGATGAGATATTTAGGTGAAGAAGAGTATTACTTTCTTGGCAAGGTCATGAGAACAAGCTTTTTCATGCTTTATTTAGTCATTGACTGATCTAGTAAGAGGGTTGTAGGGTGAGGGTATAACAATTGCCCGAAAACAAAGAATAGGTTATGAAAGGACTTGGCTTGAGTTGATTTATTGGTGAGGATTATTGGACTCTTGACGAGGCTTGAGAGAGTATTTGAAGTCCCAACCATTACACCTTTGAATTGATTGCCTTCAGAAGTGTGCTTGCCCTTGATTGAAGGTTTTTAGAATATACATCATTTCTTTTTACCGTCATTTCATGTGGGATGTCGGTTTGCTTTCCTACCAAGCACTTATAAATGGGTCATTTGTAGGGCCTTCAAGAGCAGTGATCTTTTTCATTTCTTCTTCTATCTCTAGGCATTTCCTTTTCCTGAAAAGTTCTTTTTCTTTTCTGTGTTTGTTTTTCAAGGGTGTAAGTTCTTATCTTGATCTGCTTGAAGCACTGGGGTATTTCTCTTACTTTCCTACCATTGACTTTTTAGAAAGTCTCTTTGTCATCCTTTCCATGAGACTTTGGGGGGAATGACATGGGGCGTGCACCACTATTCTGAAAATTCATTTCTTGCATCCATCGGTCTTTGTTAGAGACAAGTTCTTGTTAGGGAAGAAGAGTCAAGAAAGCATGTTGATCAAATTAATTTGATAATTAACTAAACCTAGTCTATTCAATCAATTTTGAATCAACTATGCCACTAGACACATTAATCTCACTCTAATAATGTTTTTAAAAAAAAAATCCAAATTCAAAACCAAAGAATCGATTCTGATAAACACTCATTTTCCATCGCATGAGCTCTAGAACCCAATAATCCAAAACAGAGCAATGGAAACACCCCTTACCAGAATAATATTAACGTATCAGCTTTACCAGCTCAAATTACCAGAAAAAAGTTAAATTTCATTACCATAAAAAATGCAAATAAATTGTACACTCAAATCCATACAATCCAAATCTGGCTGCCTCTTAATGACCATCCATTGCAACTCTACTTATCAAGTAGGCTATTACAAAATTTCTCTTAAAATGTTAAAAACACCCTATTATGAATAATAATGTCTCTAGCTAGTTTAATTCGCAAAACAGAAAAAGAAAATTGTTGTAATATTCCAAAACTTATCTCATGGTAGTTCACAATAAATGGCTCTAGCTTGTTGAGCAGGCACGATGATCATCTTCATCTTCTAGGAGCCATTGATGCCGTATTTCCTTCAAAAAGTTGTTCAATCAACTCCTCGATGTCTTCTGGTTGATACTTTATATATTTCCCTGCTTGTTTATTGTTATCTAAGTACGACTTGAATCTCCCCAAGAATGACCTATATGCTGGAATCACCACGGATGATATCGAAACTCTAAGCTCCGATCTAAGCTTTCCGTCACTTACGATCCAACTGCTCTGCGTCTTGAGGATTTCGTCAAATATGGTGTTGAAGTTCTTGAACCTTTCTTTCAATATAGGCTTTGACACCTTCCCATTAACTTGAACACCCTCATGGCTAATACATTGCAACACATTGCTCCATGTTTCTCTTTGGTACGTCTTATGGTACCGCCTTAACTCGGATGTTCGTTTCCGTGACCAAGAAGGACCCATCATTTCATAGATCTCAGCCGACTCCTTGATCTTTTG
Organism: Gossypium arboreum; assembly: GCF_025698485.1. NCBI lineage: Eukaryota > Viridiplantae > Streptophyta > Magnoliopsida > Malvales > Malvaceae > Gossypium > Gossypium arboreum. Next base: position 113,516,555 of record NC_069073.1, read on the forward strand.
CAGAATGTATCTTCCATTATTCATTAAGAAAACTAAGCGTAATGCCGGGTTCCTGTATAGCTTTGATTTCATCTCGATGTTGGCATCTAACAGATCCATGACCATCATTAACTTTAATGCGAAAGGGGAGAGTGGGGGGCACCGGTCGTCGTCTTCGGTGACGTCCTTAGACTCCTGCTCCACAACTTTCTGCCTGGGAGATCCCTGCACCTTGTCTTGCTTTTGAAATACTTGCTCTAGTGTGTCCTTGTACTCACAAGCATATTTTAGATAATTCATTGTGTAGCGAGTCAAGGGGTGAACTGCACCGCCTGCCACTGGGATTCTGCCTGCATTGTCATTCTTGATTGAATTCTCAAGCTGAGAGAAAATGCTCACCACGGCTCCACCGATCCTGCATTGAGCCATCGATGTCTCAGACATGAATTCCTCAGCCGATGAGTCGTTAACGATATCCAGATTCGCCAAATCGCGCAATGTCTCGTATATGTCCAAAAACTTGAATAGTTTCTCCGTGGAGTATCGTCTGGGCCACACCAAAGCATTCGGAAAATTAAGAAGCCTTATGCTCAAGGATGTTGCGAGATCGCAGAACAATCTCTGAGCAGTTAAACGATTTTCCGAAAATACAGAATCGCAAAGGTTGCGTTCGGCGGGGAAGAGATTGGTGGTGCAAAATTTCATAATGTGAATCCAATTATCAATCTCTCCTTCGAGCGATTCCCAGCTCATCTTTTGAACATCGTCCACATTGATGTTCTCGTAGCATTGCTTGCTAAACTCAACATCCAATGATTTTAGCCTAAGACCACCATAAACAGTGCAACATTCAGCCTCGTACCCTGCAAAGATCATTGCAGTGGCGATTTGGTTCATGACATGGATCGATTGGGACAAAAAATACGGGAACTCATCCTCCGGCTTCGAGCTGCCTTGGGATCCATCCGTATTGGGAGATTTAGGATCGACATTCGGATCGCCAGTGCGTTTAGGATTGTCGAGAAGAGCACGAAACTCGCATTCGAATAACAACATGGCACGAAAGTGAGCGGAGCTGGCTCGATTCAAGCAAGAAATTGCAGCTAAATCAGATGGGAATTCATCAAGATTATTTACGATCAAGGAAAGACGCCTCACAGCTTCGAAAAAAGAGTTGTCTTCGTCGATATTTAGGCCAAACTTGGCAGCGGGTTCCTTCTGTTCATAGAGAGCAATCCTGGAATCAACTAGCTCCTGCAATGGGTCAATACACTTGACAAATTTATTCTCACCAGGAACCAACTTTTGGATGAATTGGTCAACCTCTTCCAGGGTCTGATCTAGGTTAAAACCAGCTGGTTTCGATGCTTTTTCATTCTCATCAACAATCTCCAATTTGAAACTATCGTCCTTCTCCATTATTATTTTACTTTGGTTGTGGATTTTGAGAAGATGAGAGAGGGGTTCAACAAAAAAGAAAATATAACGTAAAAAGCGATGTTAGATTGATTGAACATGTTTGCGTTACGTAGAACCGTTGGTTTTTGGGAGGTAGCAATTAGTCGTTGACCTCACAACTTTCAATTTTGGATTCTTTTATTTTTGTCTTGTTATATCATCATTTTTAATTATTACATCCAACCCACTACTTAAATTCACAATACCTCGTTACAATAAATATAAAATAATCCAAATGTTTTATTCAATTATTGTTAAATTGATTCAAATAGTAATGACTTTTAATCTAATAGGTACTTATTCACTTGTTTGTAAGAATATTCAAAAAGTAAAATTGCTTTCATTGTTTTCAAAATTAGATTTAAAATCAATTGAAATATCAATTCAGAATAAAGGATTAAATTAATTGACTTGCAAATTAATTAAATTTTTTATATTTATTCAATTAAACCAGACAAATTAAACAAATTAATAATTGATAATCTATCTTGTTTAACTTCTAAAACCCTTGATCGGCCAAAACTCTTATAAATAGGTCTAGTTGATAGCTTTTTGAAAAGGATAGTGAGTTTTGAAGGTGGTAGAGAAAAATTAATTTCGTCTTCGAAGGGTGTTTAAATACCGATTACCATGCAATTCAAAACATGTATGTACTTATATACTCACATGATAGTAATATTTGGCATCATAGAAAAGGATATATATATATATATATGTATAAAAGTAGTAAGGTTTGAATGATGCCGCATGGTTTTATTCCTAAGAATACTACATTTGTTTTTTAAGGTTTTGAAGAAGGTTAAAGGTGGTCCTATTATAGGAAACGAAGCTTGAGAAATTGGTCTATCAAACAAGATATCGTTGAACTGGGCACATTGGTCGCTATTAATTAGTGTTAGGGATGACCAAAATTCTATCTGATTCAAAAAAAAATTGAATTTCGAGTTTTGAGTTTGAGTCGAGTTGAATTTTACAATTTGAATAACTAGAATAATTCAAATATTAGATTAGTGTAAATACCCCTTTGGTCCCTATTGATTTTGAAAATTAGTAAATTAGTCACTCTCTAAAAAAATACAGAATAATTCAAAATAATTTTAAAATTCAACATATTTATAAAAATTCCAAATTTTATATATTTTAAAAATTATACAAGATTTTAATACTTCTAAATAATATATAAAGAAAGATAAAATTTTAAAAATTTCTAAAATAATAATTTAGGGACTGAAATAAGTTAATTAATGATTCAAGTTTATCATACTAAAGCATCTTATTATTATTATTATTTTGCTTTGAAAAAGTTTTCAAATATATATAGTTTAAAATTTATATGTTCTAATATGGAATTAGTTATATTGTAATAAGATTTTGATTTGACATGTTTAATTTTTTAATTTAACTCAAACAATTTCACTCGATTCGAAAAAATTTTAACAAGAGTTTAGATGATAAAATATGACTCGTCAACTTGATTAATTCGAAATTTTTTTCACTCGATTAGATCGAATGCTCACTCCTAATTGGCATTGCAATGTGTCTTTTAAATCTTGGGAACGTTTCAACCAAAACAATCATTTAAGGATAAAGATTATTAATGATAGATTGATTAATGTCTTCAGGGAAACAAATAGCATAATGAAAGTTGGTGTTGATAGAAGTGGGGTTAAATTTTCCTATTAGTCCCTATAATTTGTAAAAATTGTGTATTTAGTTTATGTATTTTAATTTTATATTTTTATATTTTACTTTTTATTCAATTTAGTCCTTAAATTCAAAATAACCATAACTTTCAATTTTAAACATCAGTTTAAAATCTGATTTTATAAACATTTATTAGGGTCCCTATACTTTCTATTCCTACCAAAATTTCATAACAATTTTTCATTTTATTCACTTTAGTCCCTATGTACGAAACTAACAATTAAACGTTACAATCTAGCCCTTTTCATAATCTAAGCTTACAATCTATCTATTTCAAACTAGATTCTTCAAGAAATCAACAATGGCAACTTTCAAAAACTTTAACAGTTTTACAAATTGGTACATGGGCTAGCTAAATCATGCTCTCATAACCTCAAATACATTAAAAAAAAATTCAAGAAAAGGACTTCAAATTACCTCAAAATGTATGGTCGAAAGTTTTGAAACTAAAAACCCTTTTCTCGTTAGATTTCTAAGGTTGGACGGTAGAGAAGAAGAAAAAAGATCACAACATTTCACTACTTCATCCTTTTTATACTTGGATTAAATATTAATTAACTAAGAATTAACCTTAGTTAATTAATTAAACCTTAATTACCATTAGCCAAATTAGTGGAGATTAATATCATCATCCACTATCTTATGTTGAAAAATGATTTATTTACCACTGTAGAAATTTGGCTAATTGCAATTTAAGTCCCTAAGTCTTTGGCCAATTAAAAATTTATAGTGATTGGACTTTTACAATTTAGTCCCTACACCTAAATTAACTATTTAATTGATAAAATTGATGGACGAAACATGAATATACTTTTCCTAACTCCGTAAATATTCATATTTTATATTTACGGATTCGGTAAACAAAAATGGGGTTCCAAAACCACATTTTCTGGTATCACTAAAAATTGGGTTGTTACAATTGCTCATTGGCACTGTTCATAAATTGCCTAAAGAATCTCCCCCTTTTAGAAATTTTTTGAACAAAACCATAACATGAGAACATATAGAAGAAAAGATACAAAAGCTCCTCCTAAGTAACCCCCCTTAATAAATCATTCATAACTATTAGCATAATAAAGCAAATAAATCATTAATGTTGTTAAAGAGATGAACGTATTAATAATCAAAGTACTTTAATTTATATTATAGCAAGATGAATTGAAAAAAAAATTCACCAAAATAATAAGCAAAGAAATCAATGTTCATAAAAAACATCCCAAATAAAAATAATAAAGTTTATAGATAAAAAATAATTGAAAAACACTAATAGTAGGAAAAAAAAAACAACTTCAACAGCTTCGAGCTTTAGTCCCCTTTTTTGTTCAATAATTCTACCAAAGAGCTACTGAAGTTTCTTAGCCAAAAAATCATTCCCCAGGGCCTTAGCTCGACGCTCATTGGCAATTTCCTAATACTTTATTTTGTCCAATCATTTCAATACTTTTTTCTAATATGGTACATGTGTTATTTTTTGTCTAATTTGGTACTTGTATTTGATAAAAAAAATATTTTTTTTGTACCCAATGGTAATGGTGTTAACTTTTTAGTGTTCAAGTTGAATTTTAGGGTTGACTTGATGAAATTTAATTACTAATATTATTATGTCTGAATCTAGGGAAATTGTATTATTTTAGGGTACATCAATGGCAAGAAGAGAAAGCTCTTATTAAGGAACAAAATGATTAAGAAAGCACTGGAAAGATCTTAAGTAATAACTAAAGAAAGAGTTCGACGTGGTATTAACAAAAGAGGAAAGTCTATGGTACCGAAAATCTCATTAGAAGTGGTTGACTGAAGGGAACAGAAACACCCATTTCTTCTATAGTAACAATATTAATCATAGAAAAATCAACTCGATAAGGTGTTGAAGACTAGTGATAATATTTGGTGTGTTGACCAAGAAAGGTTGAAATGGTTGACGTTGGATTTTTATTTTAACCTTTTTTTTTATGGATCAATATGTTGTTAGCATCTATACTACTCATGGTTCATGTTACAAAATTTATGAGGATGAGCTTAAAGGCTTATACACCACGATCAGCGGTAATGAAGTTAAAAATTTTGTACTTGATATGATGCCTTTAAAGGCATCAAGAATTGATGGCATGCATGCTTTCGTCACCAAAAAAATTGGAATCTAATCGACAGTAATTAATTGCTTCTCTCTCTCTCTCTCTCTCTCCGTACTCGTGAACAAATAGAGAGAGATATAAAGATCAACACTCGAGAAATAAAATAAAATGTAATTATCTCATCTTTACTGCAAGTGTGACAGGTCTATTGTAATATTTGTAGTGTTGCAATGGAAAACTAGAGTATTCCAAGGATCGAACCCAAGAGAATCGTGGATTGAACAACTTCTAAATAACATGTGTGTAAAAATAAAGTGTCTAAACAAATAATCCCAAAAAGCTATATTGCGACAATTCATAAAATCAAGAAAAATTAATCTACTTTACTATCTAGCTAGCAAGGACTAAATTGTAAAACATGCAAAATTACGAAATTAACAATTAAATGACAAAAGGTGGTTGGTTGAAATTGATGTGGTTCACTAATCCTTGAATTAGGGATCCAAATTATTTAAACTTCCAGAATGGCTCCATTTTACCTCTCTGTCTCCACTTTACCAAGTTAGACAAATTTATTCGGATTATCTCTTAATCTCACCGGATCCAAATCGATAGTCTTGAGAAATGTTGCTTATCGACCATAATCACACTTTGACATTTTTAACTTCCATGGCTGGCTTTGGAATAAGGGACACTTGTTCTCTATTAGGTTAGCTTATGAGTCCTTGAACAACAAAAGCGTTTCGACAATTGATAAACACTGGAAGTTTCTATGGAAGTATCAAGGTCTACAAAGAGTCAAAAATTTTCTATGCCAATAGATTACATCAACACTTAGATGATGATCCATCGTGTGGCCAATATGGTGATCAACTCGAAGATATATACCACATATTGAAGAAATATTTTCTCGTGACTGCTTTATAGCTAAGGCTTGTGAAGCATAACAAGATGCATAAATTCATGGAATTGGTGATGCATGAGTGAATTGACGTAAACATCTATCTCCAATCCTACATATTTGTGATGGAGGAAAACAATTGGGATTAGGGTTATGGAGCATTATCGAACAATCAGAATTGTTATAAAGGATCATAATTGTTAGCTTGGACAATTTGTAACACCTCTAACCCATCTTCGTCGCCGGATTAGAGTTACGGAATTAGAAAAACGTTTAACATAAAATCATCTCTATAAAATCATTTAACATTAATTAAATAAACCTCATTAAAAACCAATCAGACATATGCATTTGGGCCCTAAATCGAGCCTTTAAGGCCCTAAAAATAGTTTAGAAATAATTCGGGACTAATTTGAAACAAATCAGAACATTTAGGAAAAAGTTACAAAACTTGGAAACAGGGATTACACAGCCATGTGACATAGCCCAGGCCATGTAACAATCGAATAAAGGGACACACGTCAGTGTTACAGCCCGTGTAACTCACTGAGTTGGGTCACACGGCCGTGTCGTAGGCCGTGTGCCAGACCGTGTAACTCTCTGACTTGTAACACACGACCATGTCATAGACCGTGTAACACACTGACTTAATGTACTAAAATTTACAAGTGACACACAATCGTGTATCCAGACCATGTATGTCACATGGCTGTGTGACAACCTATGTCCCAGGCCGTGTGATATATATTTTGACCCTAAAAAATGTCATTTTAAGGCCAAAACACACCTAATCAACCATCTCATTTGTGCACACGTTCAATAGACCTAAGCATAATTCAAACACTCATACATATACCATTTTAAACATCCTATTTCATCTAACCAATATGCTATTCAAAGGTACCACATTTATACCAAAACATTATTAATCAAATCAAAGCATTATAGCTACATTTCAAGCACAAAACCTAGTTCCTTTAACTACCAAATGACATCAAATATAGCCATACACACACCATCATAGACATACCAAAAGGATCATAGATTACAAGTGACTAAAAATGGCCAAAATGACCTAACTTGTCAAGGCATTAAAGTCTATCAACCAAACATGAACATCAAAAGCAAATGCATACCAAATTGATCATTACATATTCAAAAACTACTGAATTGGTTGCTAGATCGTGTGATAGATCTCCGAAAAGCTTCCAACCGGACGAGCTTCCGATAATCTATGAAATAAAGGAAAGTAACTAAGTAAGCAACTAGTGTCACGGAGCTAGACCTTTCATCTCGCAATCCGTGCGGCCTCAAGAAATTTGCACGTCCAAACTTGCCTAAGTTAGCCTTTACACCCAAAAATGAGGATTCCTTAAGAACTCCTCCCAAGGCACCAATTTGTATAGCGGAAGCGTTTGTGCCAAAAGAATCTAAAAGTAAGCAAAAGAAAGCCAAATAAAGAATGCACACAAGGTGTTTGAGTAAATGCCCAAGAATTCTATTACTCTTAAGAATTCAACATACAATGGATGGTTTACAAATTAGGGGGAGGCTCTCTATTTATAGTTAAGCTCCCCCAAAACCAACGGTCAAGATATATTTACATCGACGGACGAGTTTAAGGGATTTACAAGATATGCCTTATCAAATATAATCTAATCTTTACAAGATATGATTCTCTCTATCTTTTAAGATTAGTTACCCAAAATAGCCTAAGTTGTCATATCTTCGCTATTGGGCCACCCAGGCTTCAATCTGACAAGCTTCTCCAGCAATTCTTTGAATCAGGCCAGTTCTTGTGGGCTGAATGATCCCCATCTAATCGATCGACCTCCATGGGGTGCCTCTTGTGCCATGGTTACGGGCTTAAAACTTTGGCCCGTGACACTAGTGCTTAGTAAGCTCATATAAACTCAATCATAACTTACCATTTCTTTAGCATAATTTATAGAATAAGCATAATATCATTACCAAGACCATAAGCTTAGTAAAATCCTACACTAGCACCATCAGACTGACAAGTTAGTAAGTTCATCCATGATACATATGAGTTCAATCACATCATAAGTAGATTTCATATACACATCATTTAACTCATCAACTTTTTCTTAAGATCATGAACCATTTCAATTGTATACATACCATGTCATTTCCTTTACTTACCCATTGAACCATCTAGAATCACATTTGGTACTCGGGAATGCTAAAACATAGTCTGCCTTTACATATAAACGTAATATTTCCTTTTTAATAGTGCTCACACGAGCTGTGAAATGGGCCTACTCACACAAGTTGAGGGTCAAAATGTTAGCTACACGATGCTGCTTACACGAACTATGACAAATCTGCAACAAATGTAGGACCTTAGCCATCGGTAGGACTGTAACACCCTTTAGCATCTATTTTCACAATTCAAGCATTCATCATTCAATCTCAATCATTTTGTCCCTATAACGAGCCTATGAGACCCTAAACATACTTTGGGAGTGGTTCGGGACTAAACCCATAGCTTAAGAAATTTTTATGAAACTTATAAAATTTTTCACAAAACAGGGGACAAATGCCCGTGTGGCCCGGCCGTGTCTCTCACATGGCAGCAGACACGCCCGTGCCACAGGCTGTGTGGACATTCGAAATGAGAGCGCATGGTCATGTCCCAGCCTGTGTCCAACCCTGTGTAAATCTCTGACTTGGGTCACACGACCAACACACACGCCCGTGTGCCCTAAAAATGGCCATACACGCCCGTGTGACAGGCCGTGTGCTAGGCCGTGCCAAACCTGTAGGGTGTACTGACTTATGCCACACAACCAAGTCACACATCGGTGTGTGAGGCCGTATGGAGCATACTGACTTGATTTTAATTTCAACACCAAGGGATACACAGCTGAGACACACGCCCGTGTCTCTGCCCATGTAGACAAAAATAGGTAATTTACCAGGCCAATTTGCCACCCAAATTTGTGCATACCTACGTCACACCAATTGGTACCAATACAAGGCATAAATAAGCATTCAATCTACTTCAACCAAGCATTATTTTTTCCATTTCAATATCAACAATTACAAGGCTCATCATACCACAATATACAATTCAAATACATATCAAATTTTACCCTTTTCATTCATCAATATGGTTATTTTCAAACATGTATCAAATTACATAAACTCATAACCATACTAATTACCAATTCATCAACCATTTGATATTCACCATATCTATTTTCAACAAGCACCAAATACCATCATAACTAGCATTTATAAGGCAATTACAAAACTCAAACAAAGGTTATTTGCACACTTATATACATCATCAAATTTAACATTATAAGCCAACTCACATTGCTATATATATACATACGAAACCTAATATTTACAAGCCAACACAAATGGCCAAAAGATATATACCAAAAAGACCAAGTTCCTATACATGCCATATACTTAAAATAAAAAAAAGTTCATAGGTACCAAGTGATAGATGGATAGTGTGAAGCGGACTCCGACGAATCTCTGAATCCGAGCTAGCTTTGAAATCACTATAAAACATAGAAAGAAATAAACAAAGTAAGCTTTATAGCTTAGTAAGCTTATATGAAATAAATTCGATATAATTATAAACACATAGATTATAAGTACATGAATTTACATCAACTAACAAACCTTTCAATTACTCTTTCACAAAACTATATACTTTCTTCACCAATTCTTTGTTTCTAAGCTAATATGGTTTACGCACATACTTGTACCATCTCGTACCAATTCCTTTCTCAACTACATCATTCATTAACCCGGTGAACCATTAAGAATAGAAGTCGGATACTCAAGAGTCTCACACACTAAGTACCTATACCATGGCCCGAAGCCAAATTAAGGTAACTTATATCCGAACTACTGATATCATGGCCCAAAGCCAAATTAGCCGATATTCATGGCCCAAAGCCAATCAATATAACTCGCACCCGAAGTAGTAATATCATGGCTTGTACCCAAATCAATGTTCCCTAATGACATGTCACTAGTATCCTAAACTATTTTTAAGGTTCAACCAGGACTTTGAATGTCGAATTACCATTGAGTCATTATCAACTCATCCGAAGTCTCGTATTCACAACTTATACAATATCAAAGCATTTAAAATTCACTTATAATAAAATTTATCACATAAAAACTTACCTCGAATGTGAAAACGACGAAATAAGTCAATTAGTTGATAACTTTAGTTTTCCCCCGATCTAGATCCGAATTCTGCTTTTCTTGATCTAAATATATTCAAAATTAACTTATTTAATAATCTCTCTATTCAATTTAATCCAAAAAGCACATTTAAGCACATTTACACATTTGCCCTTAATGTTTCACCACTTTTACAATTTAGTCATTATTTCATAAAAACACAAATTAATGAAATTCAATGCTAACCCATGCTAGCCAATTTACAAATTAGTCCCTATTCGTTCATATTTTCCATTTATTTCACATTTTAAGCAAAAAGTTTCAACATTTCACAATTTAATCCCTAATTTGCATTTTCACTAAAAATCAATATCTCACAACCAACATTCATAATCTATCAAGAAACTTCAAAATACATGCATATTCATCAATTAAAACATTAAAAATCTTTAACAATTTTGCAAAATAGTCCCTGGGCTGGCTAGACCTAGCTGCAACGATATCAAAAACATAAAAATCATTAAAAAGGGACAAAATCGGACTTACAATTGAGCTTCAAGATGGCCGAACCCTAGAAAGCTCCCTTGGTTCTTTATTTTCTTGAATTTTTTATGGAATGAAGAAAATATGATGATGAATTACTATTTCTTTTATTTTAACTTAAGTTAGTTTACAAATTAGCATATCAACCTTGGCTTAAAACATTAAATATCTCTTAATATAAGCCCATAATTGTCCACTCAAAATTATAATGGTCTAATTACCACTTAAGGACCTTAAATTTAAGGTTCTATAGCTATTAGACACCTTTAGCTATTAGAACTGAAGTTTTACGCTGATACGTGATATTCGTGACAGGTTTTAAATATTTATAATGAATCGTTCTTGAAACTTACTATTATCACGATGAATGCAAGTGTACCTATCGAATAGTAGTATAGCTTTAGCAAGACCGGATTATCGAACCCAAAGGAACTAAAAGTACTAGTATTAACTTTCTTTTTATTATCTAGCTTAAAAACATAAAAGGGTTTTGTTTATCTAACTAATTAACTAAACTAAGAAATCACAGAAAAGAAATTTGGGGAAAATACTTTTTAGAAAACTCGATTGATTAAGATAATACCTAAGGAAAAATCCACCTAGAATTTACTTGTTATTTGACTCTGAATCGAACGATTTATTCATTCAACTTGTTCCGTAGAGATCCCTAAGTTATATTATTATCTCTATCGAGACTAACAACGTCTAACCCTAGTTTGCATAATTGAAATCTCTTTCTAATTAACGCCCTAGAGTTGCATTAACTCAATCTATGGATCCCCTTATTAGGTTTCACCCTAATTCGGTAAAATCTTGTCACCCTATCTCTAGGCGCGCAACCAACTCCCTTTAATTATGACAAATTTACTCTTAGACAGGTTCTATTCCTCCTCTGAATAAAAGCTTAACTTGAATCAGTATCCTGAAATATCAAAACAAGAATTAAGAACACATAATTAAGAACAAGTTAAATATTTATCATACAATTCAGATAATAATAACAAGATCCGTCTTAGGTTTCATCCCCCTTAAGTATTTAGGGGTTTTAGTTCATAACTAAAAAGTTAAACATCTTAGAAGAATAATGAATACAAAATATAAAGAAAAACCCAAAACTCCTGAAGGGAAATTAAGGGGAGATCCTCAGTCTTGATGATGAATCCGGCTTTTGAGATGGATCAATCGGCTTTCCTTTCGCAGTTCCCTACTTCATTCTCTATGCCTCCCATCTAAGTGCCTCCTCAGGTGTTTAAATAGGCTTTGGAATGCCTAAGAGCCCTCAAAATTGACCTTTTATAAATTGGACTAAACTTGACTAGACAGGGGCACGCCCGTGTGACACGCTTGTGTGCAATTACTTTAGGCCGTGGTCAAGCCTGTTAAATAGGCACGGGCGTGTGGGCTACCCGTGTGAGTCGTGATTCGATTCTGCTAAATTGACACGGCCTTGTGGTCTGCCCGTGTGAGGAAGTCCAGGTCGTGTTGATTTCGGACGTTGGCCCATTTTCTCCGTTTTTGGCCCGTTTCTCGTTCCTTTCACTCTCCTATGCTCTCCTAAGTATAAAAAATGAAATTAAGGCATTAGGAGCATCGAATTCACCAAATCTAAGGAAAAATCATCCATAAAATGTGTTAAGCATGGGGTAAAAATATGTATAAATTGTGGTTTATCAAATACCCCTACACTTAAGCATTTGCTTGTCCTCAAGCAAAATCCTCAACTCATAATCAAAATAAATTCTTCTCAACTTATAATTTCTATCGATAATATCTCAAAATAATCCATTGGTAATCATACATTGAAAATTCAACTGAAAGAACATCAAAGTTTCAAACATTCCAAGTTAAGCATTTTATCATGAAAAAAAAGTGTCTCCCATCATATAAGTAATTATCTTTGATTCAAAATATCACAGAGTTTCACATTCTCACTAAAGATTCACTCAAATCATTCGAGGTGTTTAAGGACAATAAATGAAGCACTCAATAGTTAATAATAAAAAGTCATTACCATAGGCTTGCATGAAAATCAAATTTCCACCACTATAAATTGAGATGAAACATCAATCAAAAGGTCTTTAAAGGGTTGTAATGTGGCTTTGGTTAGAGGGTGTGGTTACAAACTGAAAGAAAGGGTTAAAATCAATATTGAATTGAAAAATTGCCTAACTAGAAAAATGACTAGTCATCAATTGCGTACAACAAAGCTTTTTCTCAGAATATGGAATTTAACTTTTTTAGCTTAGAAGATCACTACTACCAATATGTATTTTTTTTAAGAACTCATAATTACAAAATAGAATAAAACATAGCTAAGCAACTATTCCAACTCAAATCTCGACAAAAATAGGGATCAGTATAATTTAGGGGATTTCAATAATAATGAGTTATGAGTTAATATTGAGGGTAAATTCATGAATGAGTTGTTAGGCTCAAGGGGGTTCACTAAGGGTTAATTGTGAAGGTAGGTTTTTTGGGAGTGAGTGGGTTAAATCTAAGTGCCTTTATCATTTTGACATATCAAATCAAATAGTGTGGTCTTGACATGCATAATCAAGCAAGTTCTAGAATAACAATTCAATACTGATGTACTCATAATGAAAGTGAGCATGAAAGAAATAATAGATGCTCTAAAGGCTCAAGATCTTACAAAAAATTATGGCTTTTTAATGTTTAAATATATGAATTCCAACTCAAAATAATACCTAAACTTAGGGAAACAACCTAAAATTTTTTAATTCTTCAAAAATTAACTTATCATGCTTGATTCCCTAATGTTTTAAAGTTTAAACAATCAATGCATAAATGTCTATGTTTTAATTCAAGATATATCAATAAACATTATAGACTAATTGGAATTCATTCTAATAATGATATGAGAAGATCGCATGAGAATAAAACAAAATTCAGGGATTTTTCTGATATAAAAGACCCCCCACACTTAAGATGTACATTGCCCTTAATGTACAAAGGTAGATATATTGAAAAAGATAGATTTATAATCATAAGATAGTGAGAGAAGTGAAACTTACTGAATGATGAATGAATTCCTTGAACTGGAGTTTTGGAGAATAATCGGGGTGAGAGTAGAGGAGGATACTCCGGTGGTGGTAGAGGTTCATTAGTCCATAAGTTCTGCGCCAAAAGAATATTATATCTGGTAGTAGCCATGGTCATGGTCGAGCAGGACATGGCAGTCGTGGAGAACCTTTCCCAGTGGAGTTTTTAGTTCCTATGTGATGATAAGCTTAGGAGCTCTTTATAACTGTGATAGAATCAGGAACTTTTTAAGAGGTATACTGAAGCAGAATTACTCGTAATGAAATAGCCAAAGAATAAAAATTGTAAAAATTCAGGATGAAATAGTATTAAAAGGAAATAATAAAAAAATAATTTCAAAATATAGAGATAAAAATAAAATAAAATAAATAATAGGTGTTTATAGAGAAATTGAGGCACATGGCCGTGGGGCATGCCCATGTGCTCTAAGCTCAGCTCGTGCGTTTCGTAATTTTTGAAATTAGACGCATTGGTATACACGGCCATGTTGCACGGCCGTGTCGATCTTCGTTCGCTTCTTCCAGGCCCGTGTATGCAGGCGCATGCCCGTGTTAAAATGACAGGTTTGCCCATGATTTCAAAACACGGGCGTGTTGCATGCCCGTGTTATTTTGGCAGTTTCGCCCACGGCCATGTCGTACAGCCGTGGCTACTTATCGCATCCGTGTTGAGGACCTTATTTTCACACGGCCATGTTTCATCCCGTGGTATGTGCACAGCCTACGGCATGCCCGTGTGCCTGGCCGTGTGGTTTTGAAAAGCCCATGTTCAATGATTTGGTTAGTATGTTAGATTTAAAAAACTAAAATTTAAAGAAAGTAATATTTTTATTCTCGGGTTACCTCCCGAGAAGCGCTTATTTATAGTCTAAGCTCGACTTTTCTCTCCATTGAATGGTCATGGTTGTTCGAGGAGTTTATACGCCTCATCCCTGCTACGAATCTCATCAAAGTAAGGTTTTAGGCGTGTATTTTTTACCTTAAAAGTGTCGAATTTGGGATGACTTACCTCGACTGTACCAAATGGGAAAATGCTAAGTACCGTAAGAGGAATTTCTTCATTCGGTTTGGCAGTGTCAATGTGAGGATCTGCGGCGTCTAATGAAACTTTATCTCCAACCTTAAGTTGATTTGGTGAGGCATTGAGTTCGTTCTGGCGTAGTTTTGGTTCATCGTGTTTCCTCGGTTTAAATGTAAGCCATTCATCTAACTCCTCGATTTGTAACATTCATTCTTCATATGTAGATCCTTTTTTGTGGATTGAACATAGCTAGTGTGTGTCCTTCGAACTTATTTCCTGCAAAATAGATTGCACCGTAGAATCGGTCTTAGTAGAACAATTTGTACAATCACCTTCAATTTTTGATGTGTTGTTCGGGTTGCGAGCTTGAAGGTTGATTGTTTTGTCTCCTAAACGAAGTGTGAGTTCACCCGTGCCAACGTCAATAATTGTTCTAGCAGTTGCTAAAAAGGGCCTTCCCAAAATTAAAGGAACATTACTGTCCTCTTCTATGTCTAAAACAACAAAATCAACTGGGAATATAAAATTTTCAATTTTAACGAGTACGTCTTCAATGATACCCCTAAGAAATCTGATAGTTTTATCTGCTAATTGAATGCTCATCCTAGTTTGTTTGGGTTTTCCTAGACCTAGTTGCTTAAACAATTTGTAAGGCATAGCATTGATACTAGCCCCTAGATCAGCCAACACATTATTTACATCTAAACTACCAATTAAACAAGGAATCGTAAAACTCCCTGGATCTTTTAGTATGTTGGGTAGCTTATTCTAAAGAATGGCTGAGCAAACCGAGTTCAGCTCCACATGCGACCTTTCATCTAACTTTCGTTTATTTGCTAGAAGCTCCTTTAAAAATTTGACTGCGTTCGGCATCTACGAAAGTGCTTCAATAAACGATAGGTTAATATGTAGTTTCTTTAAAAGTTTAAGAAATTTACCAATTTTTTTGTCTCAGCGGTCTTTCTTTGTCGCATTGGGGTATGACACACGAGGTTTATATTCTGTACTTACCGGCTTTGGGTCATTTTGGTCGACCTCATCCTTACCTTTGCTTATTACTGTTTCTGGGCTTGGTTTTTCAACTAACCCTTCCTCATCTTGAATGGCAATAGCGTTGAGTTGCTCCATTGGGTTAGATTCAGTGTTACTTAGCAGGCTACTTTGTGGTTGTTATGAAATTAACTTAGCGAGCTGTCCAATCTGAGTTTTGAGCCCTTGGATCGATGCTTGTTGATTTTTGAGTGCCGTCGGTATTCTGAAAACGAGTCTCTAACACCGAGATGAATTTTGTTAGCATCTCCTCAAGGTTCAGCTTTTTCTCCTACTGGCATGGTGGTTGCTGAAAGCCTGTAGGGGGTGGTGGTTTCTGATTTCCTTGGCCTCCCCATGAAAAATTTGGGTGATTCCTCCAACTTGCATTGTAAGTATTGCTATAAGGATTGTTTTGAGATCGAGGATTATTACCCATGTAATTTAACTGATCGTTCTCCATGTTGTAGCCATAAGGAGGGTATTTTGAATTGCTCGATCCACCTCCATTTGCTTCGCACTGCATTACTGGGTGAACCTGTGAAGAACTAAGAAAACCATCAATTTTCTTATTCAAGAGTTCTACCTGATTAGAGAGCATGGTGACAGAATCAACATTATAAACACCGGTTGTTTTTGTTGGCTTTGTCCTAATGACTTGCTACTGAT
The DNA here is from genome assembly GCF_025698485.1 of Gossypium arboreum. NCBI lineage: Eukaryota > Viridiplantae > Streptophyta > Magnoliopsida > Malvales > Malvaceae > Gossypium > Gossypium arboreum. Next base: position 113,533,163 of record NC_069073.1, read on the forward strand.
AGTTATTCAGTGACATCTCCTCTATAATTTCATAGGCATCTACAGGTGTTTTATTATTGATGGTTCTGCCAGCAGCTGCGTCAACCATTTTTCGAGTCGAAGGATTCAGGCCATTATGAAAAGTTTGAACCTGTAGCCAAAGTGGTAACCCACGGTGAGGGCATCTTCGCAAAATGTCCTTATATCTCTCTCATGCATCGTAGAGTGTTTCTAAATCCATCTGCACAAAAAAAGAGATATCATTACGTAATTTGGTTGTTTTAGCCGGTGGAAAATATTTTAAGAAAAACTTTTCGGTCATTCATTCCCAAGTAGTGATTGACCCTCGTGGTAACGAGTTCAACAATTGTTTAGCCTTATTCCTTAACGAAAAGGGAAACAACCGAAGGCGAATGGCGTCATCAGAAACGCCATTAATTTTAAAGGTATCACAAAATTCTAGGAAATTTTCCAAGTGAGCGTTGGGATCCTCGTCCTGCAAATCATCAAACAGAACAAACTATTGTAACATTTGAATTGTGTTAGGTTTCAGTTCAAAATTATTTGCAGCAATAGCAGGTCTAACTACACTTGACTCAGTTCCTGTTAAATTAGGTTTAGCATAATCGTACATAGTGCGTGGAGTAGGATTCTGATTTACTGGATCAGCAGCAATCGCAGGAGGTAGCGGATTTTCTTGGTTTTCAGCCATCTCCTCGGTTGTGGTTGAAGTATCGTCCTCTTGCTCGTCCTCCGTGTATCTTAGGCTTCGCGTTATTTCTCTTTGGTTTCTGCGAACTGTGCGATCGATCTCACTGTCAAAAAGTAATGGTCCTGATGGGTTTTTTCTAGTCATAAACTATAAGAACCTACCAGAAAAAGGGAAAAAAAGAATTAGTAATAAAAATTAGAATAAAATTTAAATTGCAGTAAAAGTAAAGGGCTAAAGTAATAAAAATCGAATGTTCCTAATATCTTAGTTCCCCGGCAACGGCGCCAAAAACTTGATACATGACATTCGTGACAGGTTTTAAATATTTATAATGAATCGTTCTTGAAACTAACTATTATTACGATGAATGCAAGTGTACCTATCGAATAGTAGTATAACTTTAGCAAGACTGGATTATCGAACGTAAAGAAACTAAAAGTATTAGTATTAACTTTCTTTTTATTATCTAGCTTAAAAAAAAAAGGGTTTTGTTTATCTAACTAATTAACTAAACTAAGAAATTACAGAAAAGAAATTTAGGGAAAATACTTTTTGGAAAACTCGATTAATTAAGACAATACCTAAGGAAAAATCCACCTAGACTTCACTTGTTATTTAGGGAAAATATTATTATCTCTCTCGAGACTAACAACGTCTAACCCTAGTTTGAATAATTGAAATCTCTTTCTAATTAACGCCCTAGGGTTGCATTAACTCGATCTATGGATCCCCTTATTAGGTTTCACCCTAATACGACAAAATCTTGTCACCCTATCTCTAGGCGCGCAACCAACTCCACTTAATTATGACAAATTTACTCTTAGACAAGGTCTATTCCTCCTCTGAATAAAAACTTAACTTGAATCAATATCCTGAAATATCAAAATAAGAATTAAGAACACATAATTAAGAACAAGTCAAATATTTATCATACAATTCAGATAATAACAACAAGATCCGTCTTAGGTTTCATCCCCCTTAGGTATTTAGGGGTTTTAGTTCATAACTAAAAAGGTAAACATCTAAGAAGAATAATGAATACAAAACATAAAGAAACATCCAAAACTCCTGAAGGGAAATTGAGGGGAGATCTTCAGTCTTGATGATGAATCCGGCTTCTAAGATGGATCAATCGGCTTTCCTTTCGCAATTCCCTACTTCTTTCTCTGTGCCTCCCATCTAAGTGTCTGCTCAGGTGTTTAAATAGGCTTTGGAATGCCTAAGAGCCCTCAAAATTTTCCTCTTCCCAATTGGACTAAACTTGGACTCGGCAGGGACACGCCCGTATGACACGTCCGTGTGCAATTACTTCAGGCCGTGGTCAAGCCTGTTAAATAGGCACGGGCATGTGGTCTACCCGTATGAGTCGTGCTTCATTTTTTCCAAATTGACACGGCCTTGTGGTCTGCCCGTGTGAGGAAGTCCAGGTCGTGTTAATTTCGTACGTTGGCCCATTTCTCATTCCTTTCACTCTCGTATGCTCTCCTAAGTATAAAACATGAAATTAAGGCATTAGGAGCATCGAATTCACCAAATCTAAGGAAAAATCATCCATAAAATGTGTTAAGCATGGGGTAAAAATATGTATAAATTGCGGTTTATCAAATACCCCACACTTAAGCATTTGCTTGTCCTCAAGCAAAATCCTCAACTCATAATCAAAATAAATTCTTCTCAACTTATAATTTCTATCGATAATATCTCAAAATAATCTATAAGTAATCATACATTGAAAATTCAACTGAAAGAATATCAAAGTTTCAAATATTACAAGTTGAACATTTTATCATGAAAACATAGGTGTCTCCCCTCATCTAAGTAATTACCTTTGATTCAAAATATCATAGAGTTTCACATCCTCACTAAAGATTCACTCAAATCACTCGAGGTGTTTAAGGACAATAAATGAAGCACTCAATAGTCAATAATGAAAAGTCATTACCATAGAATTGCATGAAAATCAAATAAAATTGGTTTTAAGGAATTTTAATTTTTAATTTTTAATTTTTTTTAAATTCCCAAAAAAAACCCAAAATAAACATTTTAAAATTTTTTTTAAAATTTTTTAAAATTTAACCCTAAATTTTATTTTAAAAATTTTTTTTTATTTATTAAATTTTAAATTTTTTTTAAAATTTTCAATTATTTTCCTAATTAAAAATCATAATTTTTAATTTTAAAAAAAATCATTTAAAAATTAAATTTTATTTTAAAAAATTTCAAAAATTTCAAAAATTTTAAAAATTTTAAAATTTTTAAATTTACCCTTTTTAAATTAATTAAATAAAATTTTTCCCTTTTCCTAATTTTTTAAAAAAAAAAATAAAATAATTCCCTTTTTATTTTAAAATTTTAATGGGAATTAAATATTATAAACCTAAAAAAAAAAATTAAAAATTAAATTTCCCTAAAAATTTAAAATTTTTTTTAAAATTTTTTAATTATTTAAAAAGGAATAAAAAATTTATTATTTTTTTAAAACTAAATTAAATTTTTAATTAAAATTTAAAAATTAATTTTTAATTAAAAAATTTTTTAAAAATTTTTGTTTAAAAAAAAACCCTTTTATTTTAAAAAATTTTTTAAAATTTTTGGTTTTTAAAAACCTAAAAACTTTTGGAAAAAAAAATTTTTGGGAACTTAAAAAAACAAAACCCAAATAAAAAAAATTATTAATTTTTAAAATAAAGAAAAAACAAATTTTAAAATTTTTAACGATAATTAAAAATTTTAAAATTTAAAGAAAAAAAAAAAAACCCCAAAAAAAAAAATTTAAGTAAAAAAAAAAAAATTTTGGGAAAAAAATTCCAAATTATTTGGAAAAACCCCCAAAGGAAATTTTTTCCCTTTTCAAAACTTAAAAAACAAATTTTCCCAAAAATTTCCCCCTTTTCTCCTATTGGTTTTTTAAAAAATTTTTTTTTTTAAAAAATATTTTTAAAATGGTTTTTTAATTTTATTTATAAAAATTTTTAAAAAAATTTTTAAAAATTTTATTTAAAAGGAAATTTTTTATAAAAATAAATAAAAAAAAGTTTATTAGGAAAAAAATTTGAAAAAAAAAAAGTTTAAAAAAAAAAAAATTCCTGGAAAAAATTTGTAAAATTTAAAAGGTTACTGGGAAACAAAAAAAATTCCCCTTCTGAAAGTAAAGGGGAAAACCCTTAAAAATTTTTTTAAAAAATTTAAATTTTTAATATTAATTTTTTTTGAAAAAAAATTTTTTTTTTTTTTTAAAAATTTTTTTTTAAATTTTAATTAATTATGTTCAATTTTAAAATTTAGGGTGAAAAAAATTTTAAACAATTAATTAATTTTTTTTTTTTTTGGGTAAAAAAAAAAAAAATTTAAAAAAAATTTTTTTTCCTGGAAATCAAAAAAATTTTAAAGAAAATTAAAAAAAAAAGAAATCTTTAAAAAATTTTCATTTAAATGGTGTTAAAAAAACAAAAAATTTTTAAAAAAAAAATTTAAAAAAAAATCTTTAATTTAAAAGGAAAAATTTTTTTTAAAAAAAAAAAATTTTTTTTTAAAGGGATTTTTTTAACCTTTTTAGAAAAAATTTTTAAATTAAAATTTTTATTTGTTCCCAAAAATTGAAAAATTTTATTAAACTTTAACCCTCCACTTTAAAATTTTTTTGATTTTTTAATTTCCCTTTGGGCTTTAAAAGGCTTTGCTCTTTTTTACCCAAAATTTTGGAAAAAAACCCTTTTAAATTGTTTCCCCCTTTTTGACGGAAAAAAATTTTTGAAAAGTTAAAAATCAAATTTTAAAATTTAAAAAATTGATAATCCCTTTGAATATTTCATTTTAAAATTTAAGTTTTTGGGAAAATAGAAGGTTGGAAACAAACAAAATTATTAAACATAAATTTATGGGGAAAAAAAAAACTAAAAATAATAAAAAAATTTTATTAAAAAAAAAATTTTAAAAAAAAATTTTTTTTCTTTTAAACAAACAAATTTTTTAAAAAAAATTTCAAAATTAGAAAAATTTTAAAAAACCCAATTTAAAAATTTAAATTTTTAAATTAAAATTTTAAACCAACGAATTAGGGTCCAAATTTAAAACCCCCCAAAAAAAAATTTCCCAAACCCTTATTTCAAAAAATTTGGAAAAATCCTTTTAAAATTAAAACCCAAAACTAAAAGATGTTGCTCAACCTATTTCCCATAAAATTTTTAATTTGGCCCCTTCTTTTTGGGAAAAAAGAAAAATTTTCTCCTTTTAAAATTTTTAAAATTTAAAAGTCCAACAACAAAAAACTTTTACATTTAAAAACCTTTAATTTTAAATTTTGAAAAAAAAGTTAAAAAAAACCCAAAAATTTTTAAGCAATAGTTTAACAAACAAAATTAAATATCCATTTCATTTATTCAAAACTAAATTAATAAATTTTTCCCTTTTAAAATTTAACATAAAATCTTTAAAAAAAAGGGTTTTTAAATCCTATAATTTAAAAAAACCCCATTTATCCCAAAAAAATTTTAGAAAAAAATTTAAATTTTAAAAAAGGGCAACAAAAAATAAAATTTTATAAAGAAAATTTTACAAAAAATTTTTACAAATTTTAAAATTGGGATTTTTTGAACTTTAAATAAAATTAAAACCTTTAAATTAAAAAAAAATTAAAAAAACAAAATATGTTTTCCCTAAATTTTCCAAACCAAGGTAAAAATTTGTAATTGGGATTTTAAAAAAAATTTTTTTAAGAAAAAAAAAATGGGCGGGGAAAAATTAAAAAGGGGAAAAAAAGGCCAAAAGGTTATAAACCCAAAATTCATTTTTTTGTAAAAATTTGGGGGTTTTTCCCCAATAAATATAACCCCAAAACCCAGTCATAATTAACACCAAATTTTAAATTAAAAATTTTTAAAAATTTTAAACAAACTTTAAATTTTCCCCTTTTTATTCCCAAAATTTTAAAACCTTTTTCCCCCTTTGGGAATTTTACCCTAAAATTCTTTAAAGGCCCCCTTTTAAATCCCCTCTAAATTTTCAAGGGTTTCCCTGCCTTTAAAATTAAAACTTTTACCCCTTTTTTAAAAAATCCAAATTTCATAACCAAATTTTCTTTCAAATTTAAATAACAAAAATTTTTTCAAAAAAGCAAAAAAACAAAATTTTCAAAAAGCAAACCGTTTTTAACACCAAATTCATAACCATTTCAAATTTTAAAAACCAAAATTTTTCAAATTCATTTCCAAAACCAAACCCTAACCCTTTAAGGCTAAAACCCAAAACCCCAAACTTATTTTAATTTCCACAAAGCCCAACAATTTATCTTTGTTTAATTTAAAAATCAAAAGCCAGGGCTTTAAATTAGAAAAAAAAATTTTTACGTTTCCCAACCCATTTTTTTCCCCCCATTTTCCCCGGTAAAAAGAAATTTTAAAATTATTTAAATTTTAACAAAAAGGGGGTTTTTCCCCAAAACCCTTCCCAAACAAATTTTATACCAGGCCCGGGTCCAAAAAATCTTTTAAAAAAAAAACCCCCAAAAAAACCCCCCGGGGTTTGGAAAAACCAAAAAGGGTTTTTACCTTAAATTTCCCAAAAAATATGGGCCCTTGGGAATTTAATTAAAAAACAACACCAAAAAAATTTAAACCAAAGGGCCGTTTAAAAAATTTTAAAAAATTTAGGCCTTTAAAATTTTAAATAACTAACAAAATTTTTCCAAAACAAGGAAAAAAATTAATTTTCAAAAAACCCAATTTTTAAACTTCCAAATTCCCCCCAAACCCCAAAATTCCAAAATTTCCCAAAATTTTCCCAAAATGGTTTTTCCCTTTTTTAATAATTCCTAAAAATAAACCTTTCCCTTTTCCAGGCCCCCAAAAAATTTTAAAAAACCCCAAAAAATTTTAAACTAAATTAACCCACCAAATTTCTTTACCCAAATAATTTAATAACAAATTTTAAAAAAAAAATTTAACAAAAACTACACCAATTTTAAAATTTAAAAAAGTTATTTAAAAAAAATAAATTCAATCCAAAAAATAATTTGTTATAAAACTTTTTAAAAAACAAATAATTTTTTAAATAAATTTTAAAAAATTTAATTTAAAAATTTTAAAATTAATTTCCCCTTTAAACCCTTTTACCTTTCCCTAAATACTTTTTACCAATTTTTTTTTTAAAAATATTTTAAAAATTTCCCTTTTAAAATTTCTTTCCCTTTTAAAATTTTTCCAATTTCAAATTTTAAAAATTTAAATTTAAAAACCCAAATTTGAAATTTTAAAAAATACCCCCTTACCATGGAAACTTAAATTCATTAAAATTTTACAATTTAAAATTTCCCTTAACCCTTTTTAAAAAGGAAAAACTAAAACATTAAAGGGGCAAAAACCCTTTCAAAATTTTAAATTAAAAATTTTAAAAAAAAAATTTTTTTCCCTTTTTTGGGGAGAAAAATGTAAATTTTATCTTTTTTTGTTTCCAAGTTTTCTTACTTAAAAAAAAACCCTTTTAAAATCCATCAAATTAATAAAACCCCTTTTTTAACCTTGTTTAAACCCTTTTAAAAATAAATTTTACCAAATTTAAATTTAAATTTTTTAAAATTTAAAAAACAATTTTTAAAATTTTTCCAAAAAAAAAGTTTACAAACCAATTTAACCCAAAAATTTTAAAAAAAACCCTTTTTTACCAAAAACTAAAATACTAATATTAACAAAAAACATTAAAAATTTTTAAAATTTTTAAAAACCAATTTTTAAAAAACCAAAATTTATTTAAAAAATAAATTTAAACCCAAATTTCATTTTTTTAAATTTCAAACGAAAATCCCCTTTAAACCCTATTTTTAAATTTAAATTTTAATTCAATTTTTTTAACCCAAAAATTTAAAATTTGCATATCAAAACCCCTTTAAAACAAATTAAATTTCCCTTAATAAAACCCTAATTTTAAAAAAAAAATTTAAAAACCATAAAACCTTAATTTTAAAACCAAAAAACCAAACCAGTTTAAAGAAGTTTTATCTAAAATTAAAAAAATTTAAAAAAATTAAAAAAAGGGTTGAAATTTAATTTAACCCTTTAAGGACACGTTTGGAGCTTTAAACCTTATAAAAAAAAATCTTTTTTTATTTGTTAAAACAAAAATTTTTATAAATTATAAAATTTAAAACAAAGTTTAAATTTTTAAAAATTTTTAAAAACCCCTAAAAAACCCTTTTATTTTTTTCCAAAACTTTTTCTTAAACCCTTTTGTTTTCTGGCCCAATTTTTTTTCCCTTTGCCCTTTACCCCTTTCCCTCCTATTTTAAATTAAATTTTCAATTAAACAAAACTTTAAAAAAAAATAAATTTGGCCCCTAACTTTAAATCGCCCAAAATTCCCAACCCCAAAAATTAAAAATTTATTTTAGGGAAAATTTCAAAAATAACTTGGCAAATAAAAAAATTAAACCCAAAAAACAAGTTTAAAATTCAAATTGAAAATTAAAAAATTTTTTGTTTTATTTTATTCAAAATTAATTAAAAATCCTAAAAAAGGGTTTAAAAATTAAAAAAACCCAAAAAAAAGATTAATTCCCTTTATAAAATAAATCCCCTTTTAATTAAAACTTTTTTCTTTTTTTAAACTTTATTTCCCCTTTTAAAACCCCGTGTTTTCTTTTAAAAAATTTTCAAAATTAATTTTTATAAAAATAAATTATAAAACCCAATTTAATTTCCCTGTCAACACAAATTAAATCTTTAACAAAATTTGATTTAAAATTAAAGGGTTTAAATTTAAAATTATTATTGTTCTTTTTTTTTTCCTTTTTAAAAAAAATTTTAAATTTAAATTTTAAATCAATTTTCCAAAACAAAAAAATTTCCCAAAAAAATTTTAAATAAAAATAGTTAAAAAAGGGAAATAAAAAATTAAAAATTTTTTAAAAAATTTCAAAAATTTAAAAATTTTTTAATAATTTAAAAAAAAAAAATTAGGAAACAAAATAAAATTAAAAAAACTTTCAAAGGGAAACCCAAGTTTTGTTTTTAAAAATTTTTTAAATTTTTTTTAATTAAAAATATATAATTAAAAATTTTTTTAACTAAAAATTTTTAAAAAATTCCCCGGAAAAAAAAATTTTTCCAATAAAAACCCCTTTAAAGGGTTTTTTGGGAATTTTAAAAATTTAAAAAAGGGTTAAAATAAATTTGAATTAAAAATTTTAATAAAATTCTAAAGGGGAAAAATTTTTTAAGGTTTTTAAATTAAAAATATAATCAATTAATTTTATCAAAAAAATGAAAAAAAGGGTTTAAAAAGAAACAAAAACGAAATTTTTTTTTAAAATTAAAAAAAAGGGGTTTAAATTTAAAATTTTAAAATTTTAAAATAAAAATTAAAAAAATTTAAAAATTTTTAAAAAATTGGGTTATTAAGTTAAATTTGAAAATCCCATAAAAGGGTTTTTTAAATAAGTTTAAATTAAATTTTTGGTTTCCATTTTAAATCCCATTTTAAGAGGTATCAAGTAGAATTACTCATAATGAAATAGCTGAAGAATAAAAATTGTAAAAACTCAGGATGAAATAGTATTAAAAGGAAATAATAAAAAAAAAATTTCAAAATATAGAGATAAAAATAAAATAAAATAAATAATAGGTGTTTATAGAGAAATTGGGGCACATGGCCGTGGGGCACGCTCGTGTGCTTTAAGCTTAGCCCGTGCGTTTCGTAATTTTAGAAATTAGGTGCATTGGTGTACATGGCCATATTGCACAGCCTTGTCAATCTTCATTCGCTTCTCCCACGCCTGTGTATGCGGGCGTACGCCCGTGTTAAATTGACAGGTTTACCCATGGTTTCAAAAACGGGCGTGTTGCACGCCCGTGTTATTTTGGCAGTTTCACCCACGACCATGTCGCACGGCCGTGGCTACTTATCGCATCCCGTGTTGGGGAAGAATTTTTTGCCTTGTTTTCACACGGTCGTGTTTCATCCCATGATATGTGCACGGCCTACGGGACGCCCGTGTGCCTGGCCTACGGGACGCCCGTGTGCCTGGCCTTGTGGTTTTGAAAAGCCTGTGTTCAATGATTTGGTTAGTATGTTAGATTTTAAAAACTAAAATTTAAAGAAAGTAATATTGTTAGTGCTCGGTTTGCCTCCCGAGAAGCGCTTATTTATAGTCTAAGCTTGACTTTTCTCTCTATTGAATGGTCATGGTGGTTCGACGAGTTTATACTATTCATTCCTGCTATGAATCTCATTAAAATAAGGTTTTAGGCGGGTATTGTTTACCTTAAAAGTGCCGAATTCGGGAAGACTTACCTCTACTGTACCAAATAGGAAAATGCTAAGTACCGTAAGAGAAATTTCTTCATTCGGTTTGGCAATGTCAATGTGAGGATCTGTGGCATCTAATGAAACTTTATCTCCAACCTTAAGTTGATTTGGTGAGGCATTGAGCTCGTTCTGGCATAGTTTTGGCTCATCGTGTTTCCTCGGTTTAAATGTAAGCCATTCATCTAACTCCTCGATTAGTTCTTAAGATGGAATGGTTGAAACAAAATGGACCTCAACCCACTATCTAGGCAGATAGGAACCTCAATATGGAGTGTTTTGAATGCCACACTAAAAACTAGTGATAAGTTCGGTTTCATAAAAGAAATAGGTTGACGCCACTACTAGGTAGATAAGCCAACAAAATCTGAAATGAGATTAGAGAAGAAAATTCTCACAAGAGCAAAGGTTCGACTATAAATTTGGCAAAAGTCCCTTTACAAAGAAATGAGTAAACTATTTATAGACTAACATGTAGTGGCCGAATGGACTAATTGACTAACTTAGAGGCTAAGCAAATTCGACTAAGAAGCACCTAGAATATTCTAAAACAAGTTGTTTAATTTGCTAAGGCTAGATTCGGCTGATAGGAACTTCAACGGACGGCTTCATGTATAAGCAAGGCATCTTGGATGAATGTGGAGACTTGGAAGCTTAATAGTTTGTCTAGGTTCGACCATGGAATGCATGAAGCTTTCAAAAGGTGTCTCTTGGCCGAATAGTTGCATAGAAACTCCAAAAGTTCACCCACATAAATTTGGTCATGCATGGAACTTGGAAGGGAGCTTGAATCTAGCCATACATGAACTTGCAATAAATACCCTTCATACATGCATGTGTGCCGTCCAAAAGGAATGTATTCTCCACATTCGGCTGAACCTTGGTTATTTGGAGAGCCATGGCCGAATAGACACATAGAGAACACAAATGGGTAGCACACCAACATTAATTTCATCCATGCTCCATGCGTCCCAAGCTATGTACCTACATGAATTAAAATCAATTCAATAAATCCCATGTGAACACTTTCAATTCGGCACAAATGTGAACAAACATTCCAAGCATTAATTCGGTTATTACACAATTAAAACATGTAATATAAAACATAATTTAATTACTAATGTGAACTTAATTAAAAGCATAATTAATTTATAACTAACTAATGAACTTATTCAAGTAAAAAGTCAACACTACTATAGTAAACTATAAATAACTTCATGAGCTACGATTAAGCTCGTGAGCTATATTCGAGCTAAGTCCGAACTCAGGAGCTGAAGTTGAGCTGAGAACAAGCTCATGAGCTGGAGTTGACCTGGATGTGAACTTGTTGAGCTAGAACTGAGCTTGCTGAGCTGGTTGTGAGCTGGACGAGCTAGGAATAAGTTACGAGGATGACTCGGTGAGCTAGTCCACGAACTTTTGGGTAAGTTGGTGATGGATTCAGCCCAAGCTCGATCAACTAGAGCCGAGATTCCATCTTTGAACCTCTTAGCTCGGGCTCGAGTAATCGGTCCTACGGGAAACTAGAGAGGATCTATATTGGCGGCTGGCAACTCGGGAGGTGTGGCCGTATCAATTAGTCTACCAGATCACATAGTTTTAGGGTCTAGTTAGCCCTTACTGACCCTACGGCTGACCCTACGGTAGGCCTCCAGTCAATTAGGACAACCCGTGCGACCCTACGAAAAATTTCAGTATAATGGGCCCACCTAAAATTGACTAATTAAATCCCGAATTAATCTCTTAAAACGATATTAAATCAAACTATCTGTAAAAGACACTCTTTTAATTTACCAAAAACCTTTACCTTAGAACGAACAATGATGTTTAGGAAAAATTAAGGTGCCGACTGGAAACGTCCAACCCCTTGAACTTCTCCTAAACACGTTCACTAACCAAAGCAAGAACCACACTTACCATACTTACTGATAACGTACCAAAAATTTCAGAATAACGAGGCACGAAAAATTGATAAAGGGTAGAAAGAAGAAAACAAAACCAGTATAAGAAAGAGAGAGTAGAGATAGCAGAAAACAGGAAGAGAAGAGTTCACGTCAGATTCTTGGGAATTTTGGAAGAGAGAGGAAAATTTTGGAAAAAGAATAAAAAATAAAAATAAAGATAAAGATAAATCAATGATTAACTCCCACATCCTTCAAATCACTCCCCACTATCCCACTACTCAGAATTCCAATTGCACTGAAACACTTACACAATACCGGGCAAAAATAAATAGCCATGCTTGCGCAGGGATTCGAACAGTAGATCTCTATCACTTTGACACTCACTCAACCACCAGACCAGCAGGGCCATTCTGATATGAAATTACAGATAAATAAATATAAGCCCACTAAACAAAGATAGGGCTTAATTCTAAAAATAAACAAAATTGCCAAAGGTAGGTCTTGAACTTGGGACCTCACACACACACCCAAAACACTTAACCACTGAAGCAGATATACATTTGTGTCAAAATTTTATAGAAGCAGACATAAGAAATTTCGGGCGCAACTCTACCTCCTAAAAGAAATTTTAACCTCAAAATGTACCTAATCAGAATAGATTAGGATACCTCTAACGCATTGAGTCCTCAAGTTCCCACATGGCTTCCTCAGTGTCATAATTTCGCCACAAAACCTTTACTAAAGGGATGGATTTCCTCCTCAAAACTTTAATATCTCGAAACAAAATCTGAACCGGCTCCTCCTCAAAGGTCAAATCTGGTCTACCTCGATCTCCTCAACAGAAACAACATAAGAAGGGTCAGGCCGATACCGCCTCAACATCGAAACGTGAAATACATGGTGGGTATGATCCGACTCTGAAAGTAGCTCCAACTAATAAGCCACCGGTCCCACATGCTTCAAAATTCGATACGGCTCGATGAACCTAGGGCTCAATTTGCCCTTACGGTCAAATCTCAGAACCTTCTTCCACGGAGAAACCTTAAGAAAGACGAAGTTCCCCATAGAATACTCAATATCTCGCCTCTTCAGGTCTGCATCAGAAACCAACTCAGGACCCAAAACCTGAAGCTCACCTAACTCAGTCCAACATAGTGGAGTGTGACATTTACGACCATAAAGAGCCTTGTAAGATGCCATTTGGATGCTAGTCTGGAAGCTATTATCGTAGGCGAACTCAGCTAGTGGCAAATTCTTGAAAATGATCAAAACAGGCACCTCATGCAACTTCTTCCAGAATCAATATGTGAAGTGAAGATATCTATCAGAAATGATCGAAACAAGCACACCATGCAGTCTCACAATCTCGGAAATATAGAGCTTTGCCAACTTCTGCAAAAAATAGTCCGTACGAACTGGAATAAAGTGAGTGGACTTGGTCAATTGGTCCATGATGACCCAAATAGAATCTTTCTTAGTAGGTGTCAAGGGCAACCCACTAACGAAGTCCATCGTCACTAGTTCTCATTTCATTAAGGAAATTTTAACTGGCTGTAGCAAACCCAAAGACAACTAATACTCAACCTTAACTTGCTGGTACGTTAGACAACGAGTAATAAAATCAGTAACTTCATGTTTCAAACCCGGCCACCAGTACCACTCACGGAGAACGCGGTACATCTCATTACCATTGGGGTTCATAGCATAAGGGCTACTATAGGCCTCCCTTAGAACCGACTGCCTCAAATCAGGATCATTCGCATACAGATGCGACCTCAAAAACATAACACACCATCATTTTTCAACCCAAAATCAGAAGTAGTACAACTCTCATCCTAATGAAACTGCAAACCTAGAGACTCATCCTCTAACTGCATAACTCGAATTTGATCAATCTAAGTCGGCTTAACTTGCAACTCAGCCAACAGACTCCCATTATCAAACAAACTAAAGCGAGCAAACATCGCCTTCAGATCAGTCATACTCTACGACTTAGAGCATCGGCCACCATATTGGCCTTATTAGGATGATACTCAATCGTACAGTCGTAATCCTTGAGCAGCTCAATCCATTGACGCTACCTAAGATTCAACTCCTTCTAAGTAAGGAGATACTTGAGGCTCTTGTGATCAGTGTAGATAATACACATTCTACCATACAGATAATGCCTCAGGATTTTCAAAGCGAAAACCACAGCAGCCAATTCGAGATCATTCATCAGATAGTTTCCTTCGTGTGTCTTAAGCTGACAGGATACATAAGCCACAACCTTACCATCCTACATCAGAACGCATCTCAAACCATTGTGCGACGTATCACTGTAAACCACAAAGTCCTTTCTAAGTTCATGCTGTATTAGAACAGGAGTCTGAGTCAGAACAGACTTGAGCTTCTCAAAGCTCAATTTTTGTGCATCAGTCTAGATAAATGGAACACCCTTACACAGAAGCTTAGTCAGAGGAGCTGCAATCAGAGAGAACCCCTCCCTAAAACACCGACAATAACGCGCTAGACGAAGAAAACTGTGAATTTCAGATACATTTTTAGGTTATTTCCAATCAAGCACAGCTTCGATCTTCCTAGGATCAACTCAGATCCCATCAACAGAAACCACATGCCCTAAAAAAGTTACCTCTCGCAACCAGAATTCACATTTGCTCAACTTAGCATAGCTTCTTTTCTCGGAGTATCTGTCACACTACTCTAAGATACTCATCATGCTCATCCTCAGCCTTAGAGTATATCAGAATATCATCGATGAAGACCATGATAAACTGATCCAGATAAGGCTGAAACTCTCGGTTCATTAGATCCATAAATACAGCCGAAGCATTCGTTAAACCAAAAGGCATAACTAGGAACTCGTAATGTTCATATCGAGTCCTAAATGCAGTCTTATGAACCTTTAACTGATGGTATCCAGATCGAAGATCAATCTTAGAGAACATTGAAGCCCCTCGGAACTGATCAAATAAGTCGTTGATCCTTGGAAGCAGATACTTATTCTTCACGATCAACTTATTCAGTTGCCGATAGTCGATGCATATTCTCATAACAAATAGAACTGGTGCTCCCTACGGAGACATCTCGGACGGATGAAACCACAGTCTAGAAGCTCTTGCAATTGAGCCTTAAGCTCAGTGAGCTCTTTCGGTGCCATACGATAGGGAGCGATAGACACCGGAGCTATACCCGGAAGAAGCTCAATTACAAACTCAACCTATCGATTTGTAGATAAACCCGGTAACTCCTCAAGAAAAACATCCGAAAAATTCTTTACATTTCTGATATTCCCAATAGAAGACCCTCGGAATCATAAACACTGACGTAAGCCAAATACTCCTCACACCATTTCCAAACCAGTTTCTCAGCCACAAGAGCGGAGATCACATTAGACAGATAATCTCGACGCTCGCCAACTACGGCCACTTCCCTATCATCATTAGTTCTAAGAACGACCCTCTTAGTCACACAGTCCAACCTAACTCGGTGTTTGACCAACCAATCCATTACTAAAATTAAGTCGAACTCTCCAAACAGAAGCTCCATCAGATTCGCCAGAAAAATAGTACCTTACACCTCTAACGGAACACCCCTATAGAGTTTACTAACCCGGACAAACTGCCCCGACGGACTCAATATAGTAATCTCACTAAAAGTACTCTCCATAATAACCCCCATGTTTTCAGATATAGAGTTAGCTACATAGGAGTGTGTAGAACCTATGTCTATAAGAGCAGTATAAAACACATCAGAAATTAAGAACGTACTAGTGATAACGTTTCGAGTATCTCTGTCCTCTCAGCGTCGAGCAGCATAAACAAGTGCAGGCTGCCTCGCCTCTGTCTAATTAGCATCTCTGCCTGTGCTCTCTGACCACGGCCCAATCCTTTGCCACCTTAGCCGCTCCATGCCCCTAGGCGGCTGCTGAACTACCCTCTGAGGTTGCACATAACCCGGAGCTTGCGTCTGATCTGCTTGTTGTGAATAGTCTCTAATACGGTGCTCTAAATATCCACACCTTAAACAGGCCCCAATCCTCCTCCAACATTAGCTCGGATGGTGCCTGCTACAATTACCACAAGGCTGCAACCCAGCTGGAGCAACATAAGCCCCCACTCTAACTAGCCCATCAGACTTGGCCTTTTTTTTAGGCATCGGAATAGAACTAGAGGGCTCTGCATCCCTCTTATTCTTGCCACTCTCACGGTCTCTATTCTGGTGCTCCACGCGTGATAAACCGTAATTCATACATATTTCTATCCCATGCTTAGCACATTTTATGGATGATTTTTCCTTAAAATTGGTGAATTCGATGCTCCTAATGCCTTAATTCCATGTTTTATACTTAGGTGAGCATAAGAGAGTGAAATGAACGAGAAACAGGCCAAAAACAGAGAAAATAGGCCAACGTACAAAATCAACACGGCCTGGACTTCTTCACACAGGCAGACCACACAGCCGTGTCAATTTAGCAGAATCGAAGCATGACTCACATGGGTGGACCACATGCCCGTGACTATTTAACAAGTTTGACCACGGCCTAAAGTAATCGCATACGGGCATGTCCCTGCCGAGCCCAAGTTTAGTCCAATTCGGAAAATGCCAATTTTGAGGGTTCTGAGGCATTCTAAAGCCTATAAATACACCCTAGAGGAGGAGGAAAAGGGGAGGCACAGGAGGAAGCAAGGAATTGCTTAAGGAAAGCCGATCGATCCATCTCAGAAGTCGGATTCACCATCAAGAATGAAGATCTTCCTTCAAATTCCCTCAGGAGTTTTGGGTTTTCTTATGTTTTGTTATTTTTATTCTTTTGAGATGTTTTCTTTCATTAGTATGAACTAAAACCCCTAAATACCTAAGGGGAATGAAACCAAAGACGAATCTTGTTAATATTATCTGAATTGTATGATAAATATTCGACTTGTTCTTAATTCTTGTTTTGATATTCCAGGATATTGATTCAAGTTAAGCTCTTATTCAGAGGAGGAATAGACCCTGTCTAAGAGTAAATTTGTCATAATTAAGCGGAGTTGGTTGCGCGCCTAGAGATAAGGTGACAAGATTTTGTCGAATTAGGGTGAAACCTAATAAGGGGATCCATAGATCGAGTTAATGAAACCCTAAGGAGTTAATTAGAAAGAGATTTCAATTATTCAATCTAGGGTTAGACGTTGTTAGTCTCAAGAGAGATAATGATATAACTTAGGGATCTCTACGGAACAAGTTGAATGAATAAATCGTTCGATTCAGAGTCAAATAACAAGTGAAGTCTAGGTGGATTTTTCCTTAGGTATTGTCTTAATCAATCAAGTTTTCCAAAAAGTATTTTCCCAAATTTCATTTCTGTGATTTCTTAGTTTAGTTAATTAGTTAGATAAACAAAACCCTTTATTTTTTTAGGCTAGATAATAAAAAGAAAGTTGATACTAGTACTTTTAGTTCCTTTGGGTTCGATAATCTGGTCTTGCTAAAGCTATACTATTGTTCGATAGGTACACTTGCCTTCATCATGATAATAGTTAGTTTCAAGAACGATTCATTATAAATATTTAAAACCTGTCACGAATATCACGTATCAACGCGCTTAACATCCTCGGTGATCTTCGCCTTCTTAACAAGAACCGTGAACTCATGCTCCCACTGTAAAGTAATTAGTACCCTCAGATTATCCCTTAGTCCATCCTCAAATCGAATGCACCTCTCACACTAAGACGCCACCATGCCTTGAGCGTAGCAGCTCAACCTTAGAAATTCAGCCTCATACTCAGTCACTGATCTTGTAACACCCCTCACCCGTATCCAACACTGGGATAGGGCTTGAGGCATTACCAGACTTAAACATTCATAAACATACAAAACCGGGTCACCAAATTTCGCCCAAAAATTAAAACTTCTAGAACATATGCATATTGTCCCTTATACAAGCCATTGAGGCCTATAATCTACATTAGGGCGGTTAGGGACAAAATCGAAAACATTCGGTAAACTTTGGGCAACTTAAAATTTCTAGCTTAGGAGTGTCACACGTCCGTGTAGAAGAGCTGTGTGGACTCACACACCCGTGTGGCTTGGGGCATGCCCATGCCCTTAGTCCATGGGAAAAACTGACTTTTAAACACAGCCATGGCATACGCCCATATGGACTGCCCGTGTTCAATACTGACTTTGGGACATGGCTATAGGACACGCCCGTGTGGCCTACCCGTGTCCTATACTAATTTATAAATTAAACATAAATGTTCAAGGCACTAATAACTTATTACCATATCACACATTTATTCCATGGCCATGACCAACTCGAATGGTCCTAAGGCATTCACCATGTACATATGCCATATACTTCTTATACATAGTGAACAAGCATAATCACATACCCACATCGCAAGACAATTACACATATCATGGATGAATAGGCTTACAAGCCAAAATCATTATAAGCCACATCTTATGGCTACATCAACAGATCATTATAAGCCAATACATTTGGCTAATCAAAACAACATCGATCATAGAAAAACTAAGTCCTTATACATGCTACTCACTTGAGCACGTTTAACATATAAATGTCAATATTCCAAGGGTAAAGGCTCGATAGTGTGATCTCCAACCCCGAGCTGACCTGTCAAAACTAGAAAAAATGGAAAGGGGGAGTAAGCTTTATGCTTAGTAATTCCATATGAAAATAATAAGCATTATAATAACATGTTTCCTTAGGTAAAATAACTATAATTATGATTTTATTCATATTCTGGTCAAGCTATCTACTCGAGTCATAGTCGATAAATTATTTATAACTCGAGCTAAGGAACTCTAAATTAATATCCGTTATTTTTCCTAGAAACTAGACTCATATCTATTCTTATCATAAAATTTTTAGAATTTTTGGTTTAGCCAATAAGTATAGTTTATTATTCAAAATCTCCCCTGTTTTGCTGTTTGACAGCTTTGAACTTTTTTCACTAAAATTTATTTATCTCCTAGTACGAGACTCGGATAATGTTTCCATCTCTTTCACCTAAAAGTAGGATCATTAAGGATTTCATTCATATGAATTTTAACTCATAATTATTTTTGTACAATTTCTAGTGATTTTCCAAATTTGAGAAAGGGGAGTCTGGAATCACTCCGACTTTGTCTCACAAGAATTCAAATATCTCATGAAACAGAATTCTTTTGCTTACACCATTTCCTTTATATGAAACTAGACTCATTAATATTTAATTCCATATTTTATTTAGTCTTTAATTAAATTTCCATAATTTTTGGTGGATTTTCAAAGTCGGACCAATGCTGCTGTACCAAATCTGTCTTAGTGCAACAAGATAATAACCATCACAAATTTGTCATAGAAATTATTCTCACAAATATCATTCATTCATTTGCACTATCGTCATAAGTCCATTTCATTTCACATGTCAAACACGTGCTCGTGAGTTTTGAGTACTTACCTGTGCTATCATTTAGCACTACACTCGTCCAAACATGACAACTCACATGCATCATAATATTATCATATAACATACATTATGTATCATGGCAAGAACTTTTATTTCATTTCTCATATTAATCTCGTTGAATTTCTCAGAATCTCGATGGATATCCCATTCACCGTCAATTCATACAAGTGATCATTTCATATGTGCACTCCTGCGAACCTCACATCTTACGGCGGGATTACCACTCCAGGCTAAGTCCCCCGTAATATAAACTCATTGAGTGATGTCAGGATTACCAGTCCAGGATAAATCCCTTGTAACGACAAGCACTCTCAATGAGCTCCGATTTGAATTACCAGTCCAGGTTAAATTCAAAACCCAATCGGATTACTCGTCCGGGCTAAATCCTTAATGCACACATATTCTTCGGGAGGCTCAATCACTTAAGGAACACCCGTCTGGGCTAGATCCTTTCTATATTTGAGATCAACGGATTACCTGTCCGGGCTAAATCCTTTTCTGCAACACATGCAGGATCTCAAGTCATGTAAGCCATGGTTTATCCATCAAATTTCCCTTTTTATTCAACCGAGATTTTTTTCTCTTTCCATCAAGTATCTCATTAGGCATAGCTGTTCATGCATGTACATCCAATTTAACATATTTCCATGTTTATTTAGACATTAGTCCATAAGATAAACATGGTATTGCATATAATTATAATTTGGCTTGTTACAATATATAATCTTCATATTAACTAAATAAATATCCATCACACAATGTTAACACATCAATTTAGGTTCAAGTATGAACAATAATAATATCATTGCATTATCATTGACATATGAACTTACCTCGGTTTCGAGTACGACTATTTATTTCGAGTTTGTACTTAACCTTGTTCAACCTTGTTCTAAGCCCGAATCTTGTTTTCCTTGATCTATAATATCACATTTAGCCTAATAATTAGTCACATTATTTATAGGGGTCCAAAAATCATATTTTTACAAATTTTTATTTTGACCCCTAAACTTTTGCATATTTGCACTTTTGCTTCAATGCTCAGAAATTAAATTTCATCATATTTTCTTATGTTTTATGACATACTGATCATTTTTCATAACTATGATATCCCCCAATTTCTACTAAATCACCCATTTATGGCCAATTTTACAACTTTTACAAAACGGTCATTTCGGACATTTTCATCTAGTAAAAGTCATTTATTAAACACGCAACACTCATTTTCTACTATTATACATCAAAATACAAGCATGTAATTCATGGATAATTTTTTAAACACAAACCCTAGCTTAAAATAATGGTAGAAATAGCTAGAGCATGTTACCGGGATTTTAAAAATGTAAAGAACATTAAAAATGGGGCTTGGAATCACTTACTATTGAGCTTGGAAGCTTGAAAAAACCCTACACATGGCTGCCTTAGGTAAATTCAGCTGAAGCAAGAAGAAAGTGACACATTTGGGTTTTAAAATTGTCTTTTAATGCATTTTACCCCTAAATGACCAAAATGACCTTTTTGCCTTTCTTTGAAATTTTATCCATCCAAGGCCATTTTTGTCCAACAAGTTATACAATGGTATAATTACCATTGAAGGACCTCCCATTTAAAATTTCATAACAATTTGATACCTCTAACATGTAGAACTCAACTTTTGCACTTTTTACAATTTAGTCCTTTTGATCAAATTGAGTTCCCAAACGTCGAAATTTTCAAACGAAATTTTCACAAAATCATTTCGTGAAATCGTAGACCATAAAAATATAATAAAAATAAATTTTCTTACGTCGAATTTGTGGTCCCAAAACCACTGTTCTGACTAGGCCCTAATTCGGGATGTTACAGATCTATCCCCTTGCGTGAGATTCATGAACTCACACCTACGAGCATCTACATAGCTCGATCCCATATACTTACTCTGAAATGTGGTCTTAAAGAAGTCCCAAGTTAGACGATCAGACTGAGTACCCTCCTCAACTGTCAGCCACTACTAATTTGCCTCGTCGCAAAGTAAGGAGACCACACCCTTCAATTTCTGCTCAAGAGTGCAGTCTAGATCATTCATGATCCTCTCAGTGACCTCTAACCAATTCTCGGCCACACTAGGGGTGACTCCAGTGACACCCCTAAATAGCTCAGCACCATTGGATCGAAGTCGTTCAGTTACCGACCCACGACCCCCAACTCTAGAATGGGGTCCAACAACCCTCTCTAATATCCTCAGCATGGCCTGAGATAGTGCGTCATCCCCAACCGAGTGACTCTGAGACCCAATATCAGTAGTAGGTGATACTAGCGTCTCACTCGTATCCAGATTCGGCATACTGCCCAGAGAGGAAGATTCAGCTCGAGCCCCTTACGGCCGCTTCCACAACCATGAGTACTACGTTCGTGGGTTCCACGAGTGCTCATAATGTAATTCAAAGTTTATCT
This sequence comes from Gossypium arboreum, assembly GCF_025698485.1. Taxonomy (NCBI): domain Eukaryota; kingdom Viridiplantae; phylum Streptophyta; class Magnoliopsida; order Malvales; family Malvaceae; genus Gossypium; species Gossypium arboreum. Next base: position 113,554,945 of record NC_069073.1, read on the forward strand.
ACACTAAAAGTTTTATGCATCAGTTTCAGTTATTTATTAATAGATATTTTATGCACAATTTATCATAAATTTAAAAGTGTTTTCAGAAGTTTTTAGTTTTCTAACTATCTCAGTATAGTCTCAAAAGATACCATCTACAGTATTTTTAGAATAAACTATCTAATTTTAGAAATACTTACAAGATCGGCACTGAAAATTTGGTGAACCACATACTTACTCAATTACTCAAATCATTTAAAAACCAATACTTTTAAAACATAATTTTGGAACCCAAAATTCATAGTCGGCCTAGACTTTATGGCCGAATCCGGAGATGTCACAGAGAATGGCTTTGATTAAATACAATCATTTTAGTCTTTGATCTCATGTTCTTCATACCATTTCCGAAAGTGTTGATTAATTAGGTTATTTGTCAAAACTTGTTTTACAGTAGATGCTCTGCAAATCGATACATTTTTTAAATTCGTCTTTTGTTTTTAGGAAAACCTCTGTTCAAGTAGAAATCATCGATTTTAAAAAAAATTTATCACGGCATGCATATCATTAATAAACCAAAATCTGTAGTTAAAAACCTTAGAGTCCAAAGAGTCTCAAAATTTACAAACTCTCAAGAAATAACCCCAAATAATAAATAAACCAAAAATCAACAAGTCCAAAACAATTTTACTAAAGAGTCGTCACTGTTGAGTCTCTGCTGTACCGACCCGCCTAAGACTGTAGATTAGCTGATAGAACAGACAAACAGAGGTGGGTTTACGTAAACTTAGTGTATAACCCAATAGAATTAAGCTTGAAAGCATATAACACCAAACACAAACTCAAAAACAGATATAGATACGGACTCATGTCCCTTTTCAGATACAATAACATAATTAGATACAGATGCAGATGCAGATACAGATATGAAAAATCCTACCCTCATCCTTCACACACCATCTCTGACCATCCCATCACACCATGTGGGGTTAAAAATACCCACCCAGCCCTACACACCACATCGTGTCATTAAGACACATTAGATATAATATGCAGCCAAGCTGCTAGAATATAGTTGTTTAATACCGATCAGAATGCTTCCTCCTCATAACAGATCCCACCCCAAAACAGAAACAAATATAGAGCATACATACAGAATTAACAGATAAAACATACTTAACATGCTTACTTAAACAGATAACAGATATACATAACACAGACATACTCAGAATAGTATATCGGTCTAACAGATCACATAGTTTTAGTGTCTAGTTAGCCTTTACCAACCCTACGGTAGAACCGTAGTCGATTAGGATGACCCATGCTACCCAATAGAAAATTTCATTATAATGGGCCCACACGCCGAGATTGGCCTTGCCCGTGTGACCCACACGGCCTGGCCCAAAATTCACACGCCTGTGTGAGCCACACACCCAACTTGGCTGGACCTGTGTGGTCTACACGACCATACTCGAGCCACTATACGGCCGTGTGCTACGCACGGCCATGCCTTCGTCAACCACACAGCTGTGTCCTCACACACGGCCTACCACACAAGCAGCCACACGCCCATGTGGCGTCGACAGTGGCCATTTTTGACTTTTGCTAAAACCTCGATTTTTGTGTTTTGGGTACACACCTTGTATCGGTTCGATGTGAAAACACTTCCGAGATCACTAGAACCTAAAATTGACCAATTAAATCCTGAATTAATCTCTTAAAACGATATTAAACTGAACTATCTCGTAAAAGACACTCCTTTAATTTACTAAAAACCTTTACCTTAGAAAGAACAACGATGCTTACGAAAAACTAAGGTACCGATTGGAACCCTACAGCCCCTTGAACTTTTCCTAAACACAAAATGAACTCTATCAATCTAGGGTTCACTAACCAAAGCAAGAACCGCACTTACCATACTTACTGATAACGTACCAAAAACACCGGAATAACAAGGCACGAAAAATTGATAGAATGTAGAAAGAAGAAAACAAAATCAGTGACAAGAAAGAGAGAGTGGAGACGGTAGAGAATAGGAAGAGAAGAGTTCACGTCAGATTCTTGGGAATTTTGGAGGAGAGAGGAAAATTTTGGAAAAAGAATAAAAAATAAAAAAAAGATAAATCAAGGATTAACTCACAGATCCCTCAAATCACTCCCCACTATCCCACTACTCAGAATTCCAACTGCACTGAAACACTTGCGCAGAACCGAGCAAAAATAAATACCCATACTTGCGTAGGGATTCGAACACTGAACCTCCATCACCTTGACACTCACTCAACCACCAGACCAGCAAGCCCATTCTAATATGAAATTACAGACAAATAAATATAAGCCCACTGCACAAAGGTAGAGCTCAATTCCAAAAATAAACAAAATTGCTTGAACTTGGGACCTCACACACACACCCAAAACACTTAACCACTGAAGCAGATACACATTTGTGTCAAAATTTTACAGAAGCAGACATAAGAAATTTGGGGCGTTATAGATTACAAGTGAATAAAAATGGCCAAAATAACCTAACTTGTCAAGGCATTAAAGTCCATCAACCAAACATGAACATCAAAAGCAAACACATACCAAATTGACCATTACATATTTAAAAACTACCATTATAAAAAGGTCCTATACATGTCATTTATAACCTTGGCCAAAATACTAAAAAATTACCGAATTGGTTGTTGGATAGTGTGATAGATCTCCAACAAGCTTCTAATCGAACGAGCTTCTGATAATTTACGAAACAAAAGAAAGTAATTATGTAAGCAACTAGTGCTTAGTAAGCTCGTATAAACTCAAACATGACTTACCATTTTTTTAGCATAATTATAGAATAAGCAAAATATCATTACCAAGACCATAAGCTTAGTAAAATCCTACACAAGCATAATCAAACTCACAAGTTAGTAAGTTCGTCCATGATACATGTAAGTTCAATCATATCATAAGTAGATTTCATATACACATCATTTAACTCATCAACCTTTTCATAAGATCATGAAGTATTTCAATTGTATACATACCATGTCATTTCCTTTACTTACCCGTTGAACCATCTAGAACCACATTGGATACTCGAGAATGCTCACACATAATGTGTCTTTCCATATAACCATAACATTTCCTTTTCAATATTGCTCACACGAGCTGTGGGTCGGAATGTTAGCTACATGATGCTGCTCACACGAGCTGTGAAGAACCCACAACAAATGCAAGACCTCAGCCATCGGTAGGACATTCAAGACCGACACTCGAAACATGAAATCCCTAATGACATGTCATTCATATCCTAAGAATTCTTAAGGTTCAAACGGGATTCGTTATCCATCAATTACTCAAAGCATCGATATACATATATTTTCAAGTCAGTTTATAACTAACACAATATAAATAATAATATCTATACGAACTTACCTCGATAGCTATAATCGTAGAAGTAAAGTTGAAAACTAATTCGAAGCTCTCGCCTTTCCTCAATTTAAATCCAGTTGTTGTTTATATTAATCTAAATAAATAATTTTATTCAATTAAGTACTTCAAGTATTCAATTCAATCAATAATCATATTTATGTAAAATTATAAAATTACCCTTAATATTTTAACTTATCACAATTTAGTCATTAAGCTCATAACTTGAAAATTAATCATTTTAACCTAAATCCATATTAACCAATGCTACAAAGGAACTTGGAACAATCCATAATTATAAAAAAATCACAATAAAACTAATGGATTTACACTTTCAACAATTTAATCCCTATTTCAAAATTCATCAAAAATCACTTAACAAAACAAGTTTGTTTAACAACCAAGATTAATAATCTATCAAATAAATTCAAAACATATTCAAAAACAACCATGGAAAGTCCCTCAATGTTTAATAGTTTTGCAAATTATCCCCCAGGTTAGGTAGACTAAGCTAAAACGAGCTCAAAAACATAAAAATAAAAAAAGGACAAAAATTACATACCATGCATGTGTAATAAGCCTTGGCCGAACCTAGCTCCTCCTTTGCTATGTTTTTGGGTTGAAAACAAGAAAAATAAAGGTTGAAGATGGCTACTTTTGTTTTATTTGATTAGTTTACGTTATTTATTTTCATAATTACTAATTTGTCCTTTAAAAACTATTAAAATTTCATTAAAACCTATCCATAAAAATCCACTAACTTATAACATGGTATACTTACTATCTAAGTTCCTTAGATTTCCTTTCCATATCCATTTAGCCCTTTTAACTAATAGAAACCCACTTTTGCAACTTTTATGATTTGTCCTTTTTACCTAATTAACCATTTAAACTTCAAAATTTCTTAATGAAACTTTAATACGACCCTAATATAATTCCATAGACTTTAAATAAACATTAAAAATATAACTCACTCATCAGAATTGTAGTTCCGAAACTACTGTTTCTGATACCAATAAAAAGGGGCTGTTACACAATTGCTAAAAAACAAGCCACGCTAGTGAAAGAGTGACAAGATAGTGGGCATTGCTTCACTACCAAATATAAATAACTGAAAACACACAGAACATAAGAATGTTGTTTTTTCTGTTCAATTTCCTTAGGTTTGCAAAGTCTAGCTAAGTGAGAAATACCCACTCTCTTCAATAATAACAACAAGTGATCCTAACCTATCACACCCCGTGACAATTTTTCTCACCTTTATACTTTGAAAACTCAATACTTGTGTCACTAAGTTCACCCCTTGTGAGCTCAACAAGTAAAACCACAACTCCAAGGTTTTACTATCAAAATACACTCAGGCAATAATATTCCTCATAAAAACATATTAGGTGCTTACTTCTCTTTATACATTCACCTATACAAGTTCGAAATAGTCTCTCGATATAAAGACTATTTCGAGACTTGCTTACACATGGAGGTCTATCTCAATCCTTCTAATACAACAATAAGATAAGTTAGATACATTATAATACTAATAATTAAAGTAAATATGGACTCTTGGCAGCTCAATAGATAAAGTTTCAATCCAATCCAATGTCCACGATCCAAAGGATTAACTTGGGTAATCCGATCCAATCCAATTTCTAATATATGATTCCCCAAGTGATATGATCTTCCATAATGGGCTAGATATCATCCAGATACTCATCATAGCCTATATAAGTCATTCAATAAATTGCCAACTCTTCAAATATCGAAACTATCTTCACACATTTTTGGTGGCCAGAGAGTGGGCACTCTCTTGGCACCAAATTATCAGTTTCATATTTTTTAATAATAATGGTACATGGTTGGCGGGTTTGGGTCATCATATTAATATTTTCTCAATTATTGAAACTAAACTTTAGGGTGCACAGAAGGTCCAATACGCATGAAAGCTACGTACAAGGAATGTTATTATCGAAATGGGTAGTTGTTCATCTAGTGAAAGAGGAGCTAACAACCTACTCCAATAAGATGTCGAGAGACATTAACAATATGAAGAAATGGAGTTGGGAAATCAAAGCCACGCATGTTACTAGCTCATTGGGTCACCATCTTTTTTTGTGGAGCCTCCAAATTTTTCATGATGACTGGCAAGGAGTAGCTACGCTCAAGATGGTGTTGTTGTGGTTTACCTTTTGTTTTCTCTTTATTTACCAAATAAATAAACAAAGGGTAATCTACAAAAATAGTCACTTTTGTTTGCCTCAGATTACATTTTAGTCACTTATGTTTGAAATGTTACGTTTTAGTCACTTATGTTACTATTTTGTTACGAAGTGATCACTCTACCGTTAAGTTCCGTTATCTCTCTAATGGTAATCCTATGTGGTAGTCTAACTAGATTTTAGATGCCAACTTGGATTTCTAAATGGGATGAAAATAGATTTTTAATTAAAAATTTAATTAATTAAAAATTTTAAACCTAAACCTTAACTAAAAAATCTGTTCATCTCCTTTTTTTAATTTTTCTCCAGTCTCTTCTTTTTTTCAATGGTTTTTTTTTTCATTTGATTGGAAAAATTATTATTAAGATCAAAATAGTTGAAATCAAATTGACTACTTCATAAAGATGGATTCAATGGAGGGTTCAGGTATGTCTTCTTTGCATTCCTCTATCTCTTTTATTCAATATTGAAAAACAAAAGATTGGATTTTTTATTTTTAATGAAAACCCTAAATTAAAATTCTTGATATGAATATTAACAACTAAAAGAATTTCAAATCAGAAAAAAGGGATACCCACAAAGGGTTTGTGAACAAACAAGCCGATTCAGATAAAAAAATCGGATTGAGAAACTAATTATTCAAGAACGTGAAAAATTGAAAAATACAATGATTAGAACAAAAATGATTACCATCTTCTTATTTGTCGACAACCACTTCATTTTAAGTTTTAGAACATAAAATTGTCGGTGAAGAAGACATACTTGGACCCTCCATTGAATCCTCTTTTGTTTTCGTACGTGAATAAATTTTTTTGATGATAATAGCTTTTTTAGTCAATTGAAAAAGAAAACTAAAAAAAAGGGGGAGATGAACGGTTTTTAACTAAGATTTAGGGTTTAAAATTTTAATTAATTAAATTTATTTAATAAAAAAATCTATTCTCATCCCATTAGGAAATCCAAGTTGGCACTTAAAATCTAGTTGGACTGCCACGTAGGATACCGTTAGGGAGATAACGGAACTTAACGGAAGAGTGATCATTTCGTAACAAAATAATAACATAAGTGACTAAAACGTAACATTTCAAACATAAGTGACTAAAATATAACCTGAAACAAACAAAAGTGACTATTTTTGTAGTCTTCCCATAAACAAATGATACTCTCGGTCCTTATAATGTTTGTGTATTTGAGATTTAGTTTTTTTACTTTTTTGATTTAATAATTAAAATTCAATTGATAAGACAATCAAAACACTGTGGTCAAATTGAATTATGTGGCATTTTTAATATTAAAAAAGTACGCATATGATCAATTTAAAATTATATGAAAACTGTAAAAGTAAAAGTAAAATTTCAATTTTCACCCAAATTATCTTAAATAAAGCCAAAAAAAAAACCTTACAACCCTAGATTCAAACTAAAAACCCTTATACGTTCAGAGTCTACCTTTTTATTTGCTTATTGACCTTCCATACGTGTAATACTAACCACAGGAGTAAGTTTTTTATTTTAGAAATACATATAATCTATTTTAACAAAAAAATTAAATAGTAACATCAATTCAACTTCAATTACTAAATAAAAATGCTAAAACAACTAAATTAGAGAAAATATAAATAAAGGAAGCTAAAAAATCAATTATGGTGCGATAAAAATGCTCATAACTATGAGCAACATCCATCATAGATGTCTAGGCCCAAGTCTTATAAATAGGCGTTTAGAGCAGTTAGAAATAATGTTCAACATGATATTGACTAATGCTTTATTTAGTTTATGATAAAAATTAAAATATTACGCTGTAAGATTTCGAAATTACAAATATGTATGATTGGTTAAATGTGAAATGGAAAATAAAAATACATGAATTTATGAATATGGAGATGCTGTTTGGAACACGTAACGGAGAGAGAGAGAGGGAGCATCACAAAAATCTGCCAACAAAATCATATTTCTTCAAACCAGCCAACTGGAAAAAGAAAAAGATGTTTCCCCATCTTACGTTTCTTAATTAAACAATATATGGGGTCCGTCCTTCTCCCTTCCTAACCCCATATGTATACATACCTTATTGCATCCAGCTGTGTCTTGTTATAAATTAGTGATTGGAGCCACACAGCTATACCTAGCTTGCTTGCTATACATATGGACGTCAATTTTTATGAGCTAAAAACTGGAGAAAAGGAGTCATTGTTGTATTTCAAAATAAATAAACTACATGTCCTGGATCAATGACATACATGATTATTCAACATGGTTAAAAACTGAAATACAATATTATTCATATATAATATATTATATATGTAGTCATGTTCTTTTACTAGGTCCTGGCTAGTTTCTTCCTTTGCACAAAGTCTCAGGAGGTGTATGGTGGTGGGGTTTCAGGCCAGGCATCCATGACATATCAGAGCTGGATCTTAATTTCTCAACAAATCATAGAACTCTTGTGTGTGTGTCCATTCAAACTGGACTTTCATTTGCGTCTTCCATTTTCACATCAGTTTGTTTATCAGGCTCCCCTGTGGGTTCGTTGTTTTTATTATCTTCTTCCTTTGTATCATCAGTGTGAATATCCAAAACTACGGGGTGAACTTCAGAGGCACCTAATGTGGTAAGGACGACATTGATGCTTTTCATTTGTTCAGCTGGTAGCTTCTTTTCTTCTATGTTAACCTTTTCACTGTGTCTGTAAATGGCGTAGAGAAGCATCTGGAGCATCCCCAAGAAGAAGCCTAGTACGTTAGGGAGCTGTCAAATCAAATCACAAAAAACAACAACAACAAAAAAGAATCAATCTATTTGTGGCTTCAAGTGAAAGTGAAGGACGAAAAAGTAAATAAATGGTGTCCCACAAAATTGAACTTACAGCTACACAGAGGTCCTTAATAAATAGTCCATAAGCAAACCACATTACTGCACTCAATGTGAGGAAAAATGATAAGGTGAAAGGCATGAACTCAACGCTCTTTGTTCGTATAACTCGTGCCTGCATGGAGAACATAATTAGAAATTAAAGAAACTTAACTAGTTAATTAATCCGCAATTAGAAAACGGGATACTCACCATAATGTTTAAGGGTGCTGCAAAGACGGATACAGAGATGGCAACACAAATCCAGCCAAGAACTTGGATGCGAATCGAGCTTTTCAGCAGAAAGTGTGTGAGGATGAGAATGAAAGAGAAGAGCCCCAGGTTCATTGATATAAAAAGTTTCATAGCCGACATCTGCCAATTTCATACGTGAATACCATGTGAATAATTATTTTTAATATTTAATATATAGAGAGAGAGAAGTACTCACCCTGCTATTCTTTGAAGCATAAGCCCAGAACATAGATATATAAATAGTCTCAACAACACATCCAAAAGAGTTGATGGTGATCAGAAGGAAAGCACCCTTTTTAATCAACGCGTAATACAGCCATAGCATGCAACTGAACAATGCAACCTGGTATGGCAGTGACTGGAAACTCTCAGTCGATTTCTTTTTGTAAATCCGACAGAATGTTGGCCTGCAGTTATTATTCATATTAATAAGAAAGGGTTATTCACTTTATTATTCGTCACCCTTGATATATATATCGGTCATTTAAGAGCCATTGCTGCTTACACTGGTGCCAGAAATACGAGGACTGAGATGATGTTACCTGCAATCAATTGAAAACAACTTCGTTGGTTATTTATAAAGTTTTTTAATTCACTGTTCAACTTTAAAAGAAAATTAATAATCTTGTAAAGAAGCATTCATGCATATACATATACACTGTATGGTTGGGGGAGGTGGATCGATATAATTTAGGTGACAACACTAAATTTTTGAAAGCGAAATAATTTATTCTACTTTTTTGTTAAACAGAAAAACTACAAATAACCAAACATTAATCAATGTACTATTAGGTAATAAAAATTGGAGCCACTTCTAACAAAGACACTTGTTTAATATATGTACCAAACCAAAATAATGAAGAACCTAAACCAGACCCTAGCGTGTAATATGAAACTGAAATAACTTGCAACACAAGAGAACCCTGAAACTGTCTCTGTATGACCATCACTCCAATATGCAAAGAGTTATGAAATGAAAGAGAAGAAGAAAGAAAAAAGGAAGCTAGCTTGTGAGCATCCTAGTAGTATATTACCTAATATACCAAAAACAACAGCCAGGGAATGGTGATCCGCCATTACTGCCATCTCTCTTTTGTTTTGTTGTTTATTTTTTGGAGAGGGAGAGAGGAACCCTAGCTGCTATTTTCTCACACACACTCTCTAGCTTAGAGGCTTTTGCTCATGAGGGGTTGAAAAGAAGGGGTGAGAGGGGGGATTTATATACGAGGGGAAAAGGTGGAGGATGGTAAATTGGTGATGTAAGCTTCATTCTTTTTTGTGTGTGCGCATTTAACTCCTTTTTTATTGTATGACAAGTGCAAACGCTTAGCACAAAAATCAATTTTCTTTTTTCACCCCCTCTTAATTTATTTTTAACCAAATTAACCCACGTGTCTCATTAGTAGCATCTCCAGTTTTCCAACCTAATTGGCATCTCATCTACAAATCATTTTCTGTATTTTCACTCCGGCATTTATGTTCCTTCTTAGTTCCATAAAATATCTTTCTTCAATGTACTCAATAAAATTTTTTTCATTGAAAAAATAATGCGATAATTAGCGCAATCATAAATTTGGGTTAATGTATAATATAATATCTTTATTTTAAAAACAATATTTAGTGATAAATCCATGCAATTTTGGTCAAATATTGTAGAATAAAAAAAAAAGAAAGAGCTAAGGACACGTGTTTTTCACTTGGAAGTTAAAATTAAAAAATGTGACAAAAGGGAAGACCCACGCGCCAAGAACAAGGGTGGAGGGGCACGATATCATCAAGAGGGGGAGGGGAGTTTGTAATTGTATGATTACATAAACCAGAAATTAATTTACGTTACACACACATACACCGCAAAGGTGTCTATCCAAAAGCCTCAATTCTCGTGAAGCAATGAAAAACCGTTTCCCTCTCTCCTCTATTTTCTTTCTTTGGCCACCCATATTTTATTTATTTATTTATTTATTTCTTCCGCATATTATTAAATTTAGTCTTTAATATTTATATACTTTTTTAATTCAATCATTTTTTTTCTTAAATTAGATTTGACTCTCAATTTAAAAAAAATTAATTTTTTAAATATAACCATCTGCATAACTATTCACATAAATTTTTTAAACTTAAGAGTAAAGAGTAGACACCCTGTTACGCGTCAGCCCTAAAAATCCACTCTGAAAAAAAATAAAAAATAAAAAAGGTTTTTTTGTTTGTTTGATTGCGTTGCAGTTGTGTTGAGAGCAGCAAAGTTTTCGTGTGGCAAATGAGAATCTTGACTTTTTTCTCCTTCAAGTCTTCTTTTTTAATTTTGCCTTGCAGTTATATGAGGAAAAGGACAAAAAAGTACATATGATCTCTGCCAACAAATAATACTAATAATGAAATATTTGGGGGGACGAATTAATTTGTCAGGGAATGCTAGGTGGACATAGCTCAGCTTGCTCTACGTTAACGTATGTTTATCAAACAAGCATTCCCTTCTAATTCTTCTTTCATTCATATATGATTTTGGTTTTAAACCCCCCCCCCCAATTGATGTTTCAGTTTTATGCATCATAATGCTCTATCACATTCACCCAACTTGCAAATCATTTGGGGGAACTTTCCATACCCCACTCTCCATTGCCTTACCAAATTACTCTCCTATTCATTTTGATGACAAAATCAACATTTCTTTCTTTTTCTCCTTATACTCTTTAAATATGGAATGAGTATAGGGAGTAGGAGCATAATTAAACCTTTATTTTTTTAGCCCTTGCATGACATCACTCCTTTTTTTTTTTCCTTGTCTTTTTTTGTTGTTGAGATTGAAAAAGCAGTGGGAATCAAATGAAATGAATCGTATTTTTGAGTGCTTAATATCATCTTTAAAATCTTTTAAGTCCCTTAAATGGACTTTCTAGCTATGAAATCGTTGGAAGTGATTTAAAGCTATAACGCACCATCGTTTTCATTTGGCTAATAATCATACTCATGATTAATAGGGGAACAGATACAACACTCCTCTCGCTTTTCATCTCAATCGTAAGGTTCATGGCGGCCGGCCACCTGCTGGCTGACTAGCCACCTTAATTTAGCAACCAAATTATTTTCATTTAAAAAAAAATAAAAAAACGAAGAAGAAATTTGTGGAGAGTTCTAAAAATTGAACGTATATGCAAAACGACTGGTAGATATTAAACGTGAGGTTTCTCCCATTCATATTTATCACCTATATCCAAAGTAATTGCTTGATATCAGCTCAACACAAAGGACACGCCATTTGCATTATTTATTAATTTGTTTTGGATCTAGAAATAGACATTGACATTCCCCTTCCTCCTATAATTGAACTAAGAGTGGGAGATATTATCATGTTATTATTGTATATATATGCATGATCGAACCAACTGGTGTTTGAAAGACCCATTTTGGTGGAGGATCATGGCATGGGGAACTTGTGGCTGCTTTGCCTTGGTTCACTAAGGTTGAGCCAGTTCAGCTTATAATTATTGGCATGGAGATTATGACAAGCACATCATATTATTGGCATATGTGGTGGGGTAAACCCACCATAAAGACGATTCAATTTTAGGAGGTCTGGTCTAGCTTACATCAAACTGGGGTCCTAAATCAGGTGCTCTTTTTCGTTTTAGTTTCTTCTTATCTTCCTTCCTTCACCTTTCTTTTTGGATTTGCTCTTTGCCTAATTTTAAACTAATTTGTTGCTAATTATTATAGATGTGCCCTTTCAATTTTTCTTTTTTAATAGATTTTATTGTTACTAGCTATATAAAGTTAAGATTACTAAATCAATTTTAAGTACAACTAACCCTTATGCTATTATTATTTTATTTCTGAAAAGCAAACCTAATAATTTAAAGTTAATATTTGCAATTTTGCATGTGCTTTTAGGTGTTTTTAGTTCATTCAATCTTATATTTTTATTTCATGTGATTAATTTAAAGTAATATTATTAAAATAATTTGAACATATTAACTATTTTTAAATTACAACAATAAAAAAATTTCAAACCGTAATTGAATCTCAATCAAAACAATACAATCAACACTATCTGTAATAGCTAAATTTGTTGTAAAATTGATTTTTTAATGTGTTATTTTACCCTCCATAATAGCTTGGAGAAGACATAGTTGGGAGAGGCAGTCACGAATCCTGAACAAGACCATAAAATGGACATAAAAATATAAAAAATATATATATTTCTATTCCTAAGTAAAAAAATAGTTTAGATATTATTTCAATAAAATAATTAAATTTTATATAAAAATCTATTAGTCATATTTTATTAAATGAATTACATTTGTAAATTTTATTAAAAATATGAATTAAACTCACTAATTAATATTATTAATATTGTTAAAAATAAAGAGAGATGGAGAAAATAAAGAACAAAAAAATATGAAAGTGATAGAGAAGGTACTTTATTGATCAAACGGGGTGATTACAATACTTCAACGAAGTCTCTATTTATAGGCATAAGAAGTATAAAAGAAGCAGAGATCTAATTCTAATAACTATTAGTATTTAAAGTACATTAAAACTTTATATTGGTCATGAGGGACATCCACTTACTAAGATATTCATAACACTCCCTCTTGGATATCCATTGGAAAATAATGTGCCTTATTAAAACCTTATTAAGAAAAACCTTGTGGGATAAAAACCTAATGAAGGAAAAAGAGTACACAATCTATAATACACATAATATGTTGCCTCATTAAAAGCCTTACTAGGAAAATCCAATGGCACAAAACCTCGATTAAGAGAAAAAGAGTGCAACATGTATTTACTCTTCTTCATGAAAGCGTCACATATTTTCTCATATTCTACGTATTCAATCTTGACTACTAGTTTTTCAAATGACTATTTGAATGTATTTGCTAAGCATTTATATTGCCATTCTTTTAAAAGTCATGAGTGAGGGAAATTTGGGAAAATATATTTTGATCTCTTCAGGAGATTCAACAATAATCATAACAAACTTTACTCATGATTCTTTTATAAAAACACAAATAGGTATTTTAGATAATTTTATAATCCTCCTTCAACTACTATTCACTAAGTCAAATTTACCACTTGTAGCGACGTAAAAATTAATTTTAATTTCGCTTGGTCGCTAATTGTGGCGATTTATTAAACATTTGAAAACCAACTTTCGATTTTATTAACAAAGGGAGTCGCCACCGATCCTTTTTTATAGGTGTGATCGGACACCTAATTATTTTAAAACAAAAAGAAGGCCAAATTTAGGTCTACGTGAAAGTCCAGAGAAAAATTGGGGTTCGAGTCAGTTACGCACGAGGAAGGTATTAGCACCTCGCGACGCCCAAAATTGGTATCTCATAAACATGTGTTGACTTGATTTTCAAAAATACGAGTTCAATATAATATTTAATCGTGATCCGATTGAAAAATGAGAATTTTTAGTTTTCGATTTTTTTTTAGAAAGGGTGTCCTGTTTTTAACACAAGCCATTTAATTTCACCCAACATAGCGATGAAATCGATGGCTTAATATTAAATCGGTACATTGCCTTATTTTTAAATTAATTAAAACATGAGAAAAAATATTCCTAAAGTGAGAAATTAAAAATAGATGAAGGACGAAAAAAATGATATCATTAATGAAAATATTAACATGGAATACTAGAATATTAGAATAACAATAATAATGATGTTTACAAAAATAAAAATAAAAACAAATCATGTACTAATAATAAAATAGGAAAAATGATATATTTGGTAATAATAATATAAAATAATAATATGTACAAAAATATACATATATATATAGGCATATAATAAAAGTATGTAATAATAATAATAATATCTACAATAAAAGAAAATATTAGAAAACGTACATAAAAAATATATACATAATATAAATATAATATATACAATATACACATATGATAAAAAAACTATTAATATGTACATGTATATCTATATACACATTAAGTAAAAGTACTAATGCTAACAATATTAATAATAAATATAATAATAGATATATATGCATATAATAGTAAGAAACGAAACATAAAGAATATATATATAGCTAAATATAATATAATAATAACAATATATAAAATAATAGTGATAACAATATTACATATATAACATGATTAATATTTAAAGTTGAATTAAATAGAAAAATAATATGAAATCCAAGGTAAATACGAAAAATAAATGAAAAAGGACCAAAATTGGATTAAAATCAAAACTTTGGGCCTAATTTTTTTAAAAAATATAAAGGAGAAAGGACCTATTAGAACGCGCATAAAACTGTGGGGGACCAAAAACACAATTAATCCTCCCCTCAAAACATAACATAGCAAGAGAGACTAAATCGCAAAGCGCTACATACTTTAAGGCCAATTTTTGACAAAAAAATCATTTTGAAGAGAGAAAGAAAAAAAAAGAAGGGAGAAAGAAGAGAGAAGGGAGGGGGAAAGGAAATCCGGCCAAGGGGAGCCGGTCACCGGCCAATCGTCGGCCGCCGCCCATCGCCAGCCACCGCTGGCCACCGTCCACGATGGCCGGAAAAGGTAAAAATTTTTTTCTTAACAATATATGTATATATAAAGAAAGAAAAAAAACAACACAAAAAAAGAAAGAAAAAAGATTCGAAAGAAGAGAAAAAAAAGAAAAAATGCAACCTTTTTATTGATGTTTCTTTTGTGTTCAAAATTTGAAGGGATTTTTGTGTTTGTCTCATTTTTCAATCTTTGTAAAATCTCCCCCTTTACATGATTTTTGAATGGCTTTTTATAGCCATCTTTTACATGATTTTCTATTATTTCTTTTTCTATTTTGTAGGTGATGGTGGTAGACAATGGATATAAAAAATGGGAGGAAAAATGGGGCAAGTGGGAAAGTGGCTAGGTGACTAGGGTTTCTTGGTTTTTTTTTGGGGTTAGGTTTTTTTTTTTTGGGTTAGGTTTTTTTTTTTTGAGAGGGGGCTTAATGGGCTTTTGAATTGGGTTTAATATTTGGGTTTTGTAATGGGTTTGGGTAGATGTAAATGGGTCATGGGTTAAGAGTTTTAGTGGGTTTATAGGTTTGGTTGGGTTTTGATGTAATCGGGCCCGGGCAATTTGGGCTTCTACACCACTTATGTTCAAATTATTTCAATTCATATAAATGAACAATTTCTCGGGAATTTCAATATGCTTTTTGTGTCCTAAATCCTTCAATGATTTTAATATAAACTTTACTGTATAGTGATTCATAAAAAGTTGTAACAATAACCATTAGACGCAAGTTAAATCTTTTATGAATTGTCAATTTAATAATATATCTAAAGGTTATTATATCCACCACAAAAGAATATTACATCTTCTCATAATTAATGGCAGGACTTAGTGAAATACTTCTTATTTTTATTCCGCTTTTGCAAAACTACTTCAATTGCATCCTCATTAGCTTTATACTTTTGGATATTTGGACTACTAGCCCAAAAACTCTACGAATTTAATTGCACTTGAGTTGCATCTTTCTATTTTGATTAATTTATTCTATATCTATATTTCTCAATAGATTTATTCAAGATCCTCATTTTATTTCATTATTTCAATAATAATATTGCATGCAAAATCATTGTCGACCACTTTTATTATTCGATTCCACATTTTCTTGAATTGACATAACTTATCGAGATATCTTATTTTCACTATTTTAATTTTTAGTTTCAGGTACCTAAATCTCTTCTAGAGTTTTACTTATTAGTTATGTCTTGAGTCTCTTCTAGAGCACCCACCTCCACTATATGACCATTTAGAAGAATTTTCATCTTCAGAACCAATCAGTCTATTATTTATTCTAACTGATTGTCCTACTGAGACTTTTGATTCAAATTAAAATATTAACTTGGTTATTCCCATTAATTTTGTAAATACATCTGATAGTTAACTTGTAATGAGTTATCATTATTGAACTTCTGGTTCAAATTACTCTCCCCTAACTCATTACAAGTTATTATTTCTCTCCCCCTAATGTCGGGAAAATTATCGAATCAAAATTGTAATCACAAATCATGTCATAATTGAATCTTGAATACATTCAAAACATCAATAATATAAAGAAACTTGTAATTAATATATATTGTAACACCCCAAACCCGACCTAGACATTATGGCCGAATCTGGTGATAATACAATAAAGGGGTTTTAAAAACAGTGCAAATTCGTTGAAGCTTTGTAACCTATTATCATTATTATAACTTTTATTGAAAACGTTATTAATTAATTTACTTACCAAATCATAATTTACAGCGGTAGTCTTAAAATTGTTATATTTTGTAAATCCAACTCATATTTTTAGAAAAATACTTACTTTTGTAAAACCGAGATTTCAGTTAGACATCGCAATAAAAGATTAAAAATAATCCAAAACCTAATTAAAAACCAACAGTCCAAAGAGTCCACTAAAAACCAACAGTTCGGAAAGTCCACTAAATATAAAACTCCCAGAAACAATCTTTATTTTTATTAAAACCAATAGTTAAGGTCAGTCTATGATCTTGTGGTTATCGTGAGACTCCGTCACACCGATCTGCCTAAGTCTGTAGATTACCTTAACAGAATATAGATAAACAAACATGAGTTTTCAAAAACTCAGTGTGTAACCCAACAGAAATAGACATGTATTACAAACAGATATCACATACATGATCAAATTCAGATTTAGACTCAGACTAATGTCCTTTACAGATACAGATATAGGTACAGTTAGCAGATAAACAAAACAGAAACAGTGAGTCCTACCCCCAACCTTTAGATACCATCTTCGACCATCTCGTCATACCATGTGGGGTTAAAAACACCCACCCATCCCTACACACCATATAGTGTCGATGCGACACATTATAGATAACATGCAGTTAAGCTGCTAGAATATAGGTAAAATGTCACCACACAGATCACTTCCTCCACATATACAAACCCCACCCTAAATATAGATACAAAATACAGAAATAATATACAGATACAGAAATATCATGCTTGACATGCTCGCATTCAGATATCAGATATATATATATATATATATATCAGTGTCCTACTCAGAGCAAACTATCAGAATATCGGATTACATAAACTAGGGTTTGGTTAGCCCTGACTGACCTTACGTAGGCCCACAGTCGATCAAAACGAACCGTGCGACCCTAGGGAAAATTTCAGAATTATAGGCCCATCCGCCCGGATTGGCCTTGCCTGTATGGCCCACATGGCTTGGCCTAATACCCACACGTCCATATGGCCATGTATCGTCACATGGCTGTGTCTTGCGCACGGTCATGCCCTTGTCAAACACACGGATGTGTCTCACACACGCCCACTCATACGGCCGGCCACACGTCTGTGTAGCGTTAACAGTAGGCATTTTTGGCTTTCGTTGAAATGTTATTTTTCTCGATTTGGGAGCATACCTCTTTCGATTTTGATGCGAGCACACACCCGAGATCACCAAACTTAAAATTGACAAACCAAACTCCAAAATTAGTCATAATTCATGATTAAATCGAAACCACCAAAATCGACAATAGTTCAATTCAAACGTTCATAACTTACCTCAACACTCCGAACGATTTCAACTACAATTTCGTAAGAGAAGAGCCCCGTTCTTCGCAATTCGTTGTTGCCAAAACACGTGTTCAACATCAACGAAAAGTTCAACACCACTATAAACAAATTAAAGAAAGACTCCCTACTCGGGCAAAACATACTACCCTTACTTACCAAACGTATAACCACAATTATACAAAACACCGCAATATGGAAGAACAATTTTTGTTAAAACAAGGAAGAAAAATGAGAAAACTTCTGTTGAAAAGAAAAAAGGGAAAATAACAGAGGAGGAAGAAAAGGAAACATCATTTTTTTTTCAAGAAGGGAGAGATTTTTGGGAAAATAAATTTTACCCAAATCCCACTACATCTACATCCATAACGACCCACTAACTCAAAATCCCACTACCACTGAACTTCTAACCACCACCGAAGCAAAAAAAAAATATATTAGCTACATTCACACAGAGACTCGAACACAAAACCTTTAACACACTAACTCCTTACCACTGGAACCAACAAGCTCATTTTGATATGGATTAACATACAATTAATATAAGCTCACTCAACAAGGGTAAGGCTTGAATTAGAAAAAATAACAAAATTTGGCAAAGGTAAGACTTGAACCCCAAACCTCATGCACACACCCAGAACACTTAACCATTAAAGCAGATACACATTTGTCTTTGATATTTGCAGACTTAGAAATAAATTATTCAAGGCGTTACATATATTCCCAACTTTCTTTGAGGATCCACTCATCTTTGTGCGTTGTGATGGAGCAATTAGAATATATACGCACATACAAAAATTCAAAGATGAGAAATATTTAGCTCTTGATCAAAAACCAATTGTAATCAGGAGTTATAACTTATTGGCTTAATGCATACAACACGTAAATCAACATAATCTCATGTTGAAATAAGAAGTTTAATTCTCATAAGTAATGATTTAGACATTAATCAGAGGTGTTTAATCAATAATTTCTCTAAATCATTATGCGCAACTTTTACAAAACTTTTTCAAACTCAACCAATAAAAGATTGAGATATAAAATCATTAGTATTAACAAACTGATATGAAATTAATTATTTAAATAAGCAATCTTGCAAACGACAGGTTGCAAATTGATAACACATATGTGATTATTTTGTAAATGCATCTACCAAAATCATATAATATCAAAACCATCCACATGGTGGATGAATGGGCCCATATTTATTTCAGAAATGCAAGACACTAAATCTCAACTTTAGCTAGTGAGTTTCTAATAATCAATTTTCATTGAGAACAAGCAACATATGAGAATTCTTTTAAATTAAAGAATCTTCTAGTTCTTTAATGAATGTCCATATGAATTCTTAATTAATTTTCACATCATATATGATCTAAGATGGTCTAACTGGTCACGCTAAGTAGTAAATGCATTTGTATCAGTAAACTTCTGGTTTACTTTAACATGTGTTTCAATTGTACTAAATTGTAACAAATTAATAATTTTATTATCATTTCTTTTACTTTGTATCCACATATAAGTGCTTTTGTGACATTTACTACTGTAAATGTCTAAATCAATGTGAATATTGTAATGTCACTAAGTCAACAAAATAAATACAATTTCCAAACAATTATATGCAATATTCGCTTTAAGGGAATATGCCAAAATCTTCAAATATCTAAAAAAAAAATTTGCAACTTCAGGTGCATCCAACCTTAACGAGCTTTAGATAGAATTATCGTATTTTATTTGCTCATAAATAGATATTTCATAGTCAAATATTTTGATTCCAATAATGGGGATGATGACAAAAGAATATCACAAAGATCAATTATAAAATAAATATAAATTAATAATTCAATCCTCTCTTTTCATCCTTTCAAAATAGATATTTATAGCAATGGTGATTCATATGAAATATAATATTTTCCTCATTCACAATCTCAATATAAGATCTATTATAAATATCTTTTAAAACCAATGGATTAACCATCACAATATATTAATAAATTAGCTTTTCTAAAGCTTTCAACTAATTCTGTACTACCAAATATTGGAATAATATTGGTTTTTATTTTCTTTCATGCTTGCATTCACTTCGGGGAATGCAATAGATTTACTAGGACGAACTTATAAACGTCCCAATAGATTCTTTATTTCATAATCACCATCGCAAACATGCATAGATTTGTCATTATTAGTCTCTAATTATAATAAACATGATATAATAAATAAATCATAGTAAAATATACTTGAAGATTTGAGTGTTAAAGGCTATATGATTACCCCATAGTGCGCAGGCCTCAATAGAAGATTGAAATTGCAATAGCTCTAGAAGGCAATCGGCAACAACTTGAGCAACAGATTTGGAGTGACCGTATTATAAAATAAAAAGAGAATCGTACTGATAACATGTCATAAAATAAAGAGAGATAGAGAGAATAAAGAACAAAGAAAATATGAAAGCAATAGAAAATGTACTTTATTGATTAAAAGAGGTTATTACAATACTTCATCAAAGTCTCTATTTATAGGCACAAGCAGTTAAAAGAAGTAGAGATTTAATTCTAATAACTATTAGAATTTAAAATACATTAAAACTTTATCTTGATCATGTTAAGATATTCATAACAAATATTAATATAATATAATTTGAAAATTTGAAAATTTTAAAAATTTTAATACAATCTAAATCTCAAATATTATTATAGTTGTATAGCAGGCACCTCTCTATGATAGAGTATAAAAATAAAACTATTATAAAGAGGGTTAACGCAATAAAATTCGAACATTTTAAATTTTTTAGCTACTAATTAAATAAAAATATCTAAATGTTGAATGTTGATAAATTTATTTTATAGTGGTTGGTTTTAGTTTTATATCATTGAGATAACAGTGTAACTTCGAATTTGAATAATTTAAATAAATGTGGAAGAGTTATAATATAAAGAGAATTTTGGCCTTAATAAAATATTTTTATGATGCTCAAATTTTAATAATATAAAGTATAATTCTAATGATAATATAGAAGTGAATCATCAATTAAGGGGTTTTTTTATTAGTTTAAAAGTTTGCTCAAACTTTAGCTTTTATTTTACGTAATTTTACATATTTAATTTTTGGCTTAAGGTCCAAGAAGTTTTTGATCTTTTCCAAATAAATCAATAAGCCTCTTTGCAAAAAAGAAAAAGAAAAGAAAAGAAAAAACAGCTAATTAAGCCCTTAGACATTAAAAATGCATCGATTAAGTCTCTGACGGTTTCCATCACTGATCGTTACTGTGCTAATATGATTGTTAATAATCGTTGAATCAGTCAAGGTGATGATGTGGCATTCCACATTATGAACAGTTACTAACGTGGTAGTGTCACGTTAACAAAAAAATGAAAAGTATTAAAAAAATTATAAAAATATTAAAATAATTCAAATCTAGAATAAATCTGAACATACGACCATGCCAATTTGTTTAGCTTCATTCTAGATAGCTTACTCAATAGTCATTAACAACACATCAACATAGTAATAATCAATACAAGAGACTATTAGCAAAAGGGCTTAATTGATATTTTTTTATCATTTAAATGCTTAATTAGATGCATTTTAAATAGAGAAACTTGATTGATTTTTTTTAGAAAAAACCCTTAACCCTTTTTCTTAATTCATTAAACGTTGTATTATAGGAATAATCTAAAGCAACATTATTTAAATTATTCAACATAATTAAAATATATTATCTATTTTAAATTACAACTATAAAAACTTTAAAACATAATTTAAATATGAATAAAAATATTAATGAAATTCAAGTTTTTTTTAAAATAGTTATTAAATAAATGAAACTTTTACTTATTTATGTTCGACTAAAGGTGATAACAATTAACAACCTATTGAAGTGAGTTTTATCCCAAATCACCTAAATATAAAATTGTCCAGAGAATTTATATTTGAATTCAAATTGGGCGGCCTATAAAAGCATTCATGAAAGAGAGAAAAAATGAAAATCAGCATTTCTGAACAGCTTGGGGGAACATGGGAGAAAGGCAAACAAAAGTTTTGGTCCAACATTAATGCTTTTTGCACTTTTTATCTTGTTTGGTTGTGCCTCTGCTTTCTTAAGAAATTGAAACGTTTTAGGGGAAGTAAACATGATCACTTTGTGTTTAATTATTATTATTATATAAATAAAAGAGTGAAGGAAAATTTTAATCAGAAATCATGACTAAATTGAGAGGAATTCTCCACAGTTTGAACTCTGGAGTCTTTTCAATTTGGTCCACATTAGTTAAATGCGTGTTTGACCCTTGTATGTATTATGAACGTGGGTTAAAAGTTGGTACCAATAAAGAAAAGGATTGTCACGAGAAGCGTTTGCCCATGCATCAACATTTATTTTTCTTTTCATTAAACTAATCATTTTTTTCTAAAGTTGTTTCTTTTTAAAAAGATATTTGTTTTTTTGAATAAAAATTCAATTTGGTCCAAGAAAATCTTAATTTACTATTTCATCCTTTACTCTTAGGCATGTTTAAGGGTTAAGTTATCTGTCTAAATTCGAAGGTTTGCACGATATTTGGAGGATCTGAATAAAAATATTAAGTTTGAAAAATAATTTCGAAAAAAAGATATTAGGCCTATTTAAAAATGGACTTGGCTCTATGTCCGTTTGATGGTCTATGTTTAGAGTTTGTGATTGTCTCTCCCAACAATGTCATCTCCAAGGTCCGAATCTTTATTTTCTTATTGGGAGTACAATGTGTCATACCACTGCACTCAACACTTATTGGTATGTTTTGAAGTTCATAATATGTTGTCTTTTTATGTATTATTTAATTTATATCATATGAAAACTATATCTATTATGGGTAAACTACACCCAAAGTCACTAAACTATTCAAAAATTTTCATTTAAGTTATTGAACTATCCGCAAGTTTTTATTTAAGTCACCGAGCTGTTTAGTTTTTTATTTCAAAATCCAGCCAGCCAGCTAGCTCCAAGTGGTGATTCGATGCTTGATACGGTGGATTAGTACCCATCGACGAGTAGAAAAACATACATCATATCCAAGTTAATCTGACGATTAGTGTTAAATGTTAAAGAAGAAAGTTGTTTGGATTTTGGTTAATAGATTCGTGATGTTCAAAGTTGTTTTATGAAAAAAAAAAAAGATCTCTAAAAGAAAAGGGAAAGAAGAACTTTCTATTGGTGTAAGGGGTGCGAATAGAAAATGTCATACAGTAACTATTTTATCAACTATATGACTGAAATGAAAACTTTCGAATAGTTAAGTGACCATTTTTGTAACTTTTTGAAGTTGAGTAACCAAGATATAAACTTACTAATAATTTAGTAACGTTAATGTAGTTTATTTATATATTATACTATAATGTAAATATTTAAAAATAGTGTAAATTGTTTATATTTAGAAATTTAATGAAAGAAGAATATATAATAATAGTAGGATGTATAACTATATATACTTGCTAAATCTCAAATAAAGATAATATATTTTTAAAAAATAAAATGATTAAATAAATCTAAACGGGTGCATATTAGTTATTTACAAATATAATAAAATTAAGTAAAACTTAATATTCATATTTGAATTAAGTTAAACCTAAACAATTATGTAATTTTAAAAGAATTTTGTTATATATGATCTTATTTGATAATTTAATTTTTTTTAATGTTAATGTCATTGTAGTTTATTACTTCTTATCATATCTATTCTTTTTATGCAATACCAAAACTACTCATAACCCTTTCCTAACCTTTAAATAAGAGGATATTGTACTTCAATATACTCAAACTCATATCTTTTTATACTGACAATAACATCGATGTCAATCGAATCTAACCCTCGACTTTTAGCACCAATGATTAAAAGAAAAGCGGAAAGTAACAACAACATGCCATCACTATATTTTATTGACATAAAAATAACATATGAAAATTTAATTAGAAACACGTGGCTTTTTAAATAATAAATTATTATGAAAGAAAGAGGGAATTGTCATCAAAAGTAAACTCCTAAAGCAAGAAACTTAAGAAACAAATGTGGGAAATATTTTTAATGTGAGAACATTAAGGGGAATGAATCGTAATTTGATCAAAAACACTTCACAATTCACTTAATCTATCAATTTTTATTTGAGATTTATTTTCATTTGAGTTTTTTTTTGATTTATTTATGCTATTTTGAACTATTTGAAGCTAGTTTTCTTATTATATTAAATATTTATAACCATTCTTAATATATTGTATTTGAGCTGTAATAAAGTCAATTGTTAACGTATCATAATATTTTATTGATGTTGAATCTAAAACTTTTATTATATTTAAAAACTTATCCCTCAATTTTTCCCTAAATTATATAATCTAATTTATTAAATGAATTAATGATTTATTTTTTAATCTATGATCCCATAATTTCTTTTTAACATTTCACCATTTGTCAATGGTCTAAACCATGATATACGCATAACTATAACTTGTGGTACCATATACACATGACATGACTAATTAATAAATGCACAAGACTGAGAAAATTTCTTCCAGATTCAATACTACATAAATAAACTAAAATTATATTTTTCAAATCTAACTCAATTTTTCGAGCCAAACGACAAAACCTAAAAGTTGTAGTGTAATTAATTTAGGTGGCAAATTATAAATTTATTCCTCATTTATGTTAACTATTAAAATTATTTAAAATTTATATATGTTATATATCACAATATTAATAATGTATTATCACAAATTATTTTATTATACTTGCACTGTAATTTAAGTTGAATATTTGTCAATATCAAAATAATAATAACACATGAAAATAAAGATATTTTACATTATCAAATACTATTTTATTATAATTTAAATATATATATATATATATATATATCATTTATCACAATACTAATGAATTTGAGTTTAAATATTTTATATATCATAATTTTTACTTTACAATATCATGTTTAAAATGGACATTTTATCTTCTTAAAAGTACTTTTTGACAAGAATGATAAACACTATCAAACTTTTCAAAAGCATTTTTAACCTTAATGATAAACCAACCTTTTGTAGAATTATAATTGAAAAAATTGTTAATTTTAAAAAATAAATTATTTAGTAAAATTTTAACTAAGAAAATATTAATTATTGTATTGTTATTAAGTGAATAATTGAGATAAGATAACAAAAAAAGTTAACTATTAATCCATTAGTAGTTTTTGTATTTTTTTTAAAAACTTGTAAAACAGTGTAATAATTAAATAGTAATTCTTTTTAAATTATGTATTCTACCAATTTATATATTTTTATACAATGTTTAAATTATTCATAATTTCACTCCAACTTTTAAATTGGATAAAATATATTCTAGTATACTCAAACTTATATCATCTTGCATTTACAATAATACTAATACTAACTAATTTAATACTCAATCAACAAATAATATATTAATTTTAGTTTTACTTGAAATTAAAATTCAATTTATTAATGGGGTATTGATATTTTGTAAACAATTTTAGTACACTTGGTGGGCAGTCCCATGTGCATATTAAATCATATAGATTAACAACCAAGGCTTATTTGGCGATAATAATTAAAATTTTAACTTCTAACCGAGCAAAATGAATGTATAGTGAAATTATTTGGAAGAATATAAATCACAAGTGAAACTTTTAAAGAGAAAATATGATAAATTTTATATAATTATTTTAAATAAAGTTTTGATTAATTTGTTGTTTTTGACATGATGTTTAGAATTATTCATAATCTTTCCTCAATCTATAAATAGAAGAATAATATATTTCAACATACTTGAACCCGTATTTTCTTACATTGACAACTATACTCATATTTAATCCAACTAAACTTAATTGTCGTTAAATAGGAGAACTTAAAATGTGATAATTATTCATAATATTTTGGTAGTATTTCATTTTCAAATTTGTTACTCTTATAAGTTAGAACTTAAAAAATAATTTAATTTCATTCATGACGGTCAACTACCATTAAATATTGAATAGAATATATCACATCAATACCATATGAAAGTCGAAAGAAAAACACATAAAAAGGGAATCCACTTAGTCACAAGAATCATTCAAATAGACTTCCACATGATGTTAATAAGATGAAAACTTTGTCTAAATTTTCCCCTAGATAATTGACGGTGCAATTTAACCGAAAAACTTTAAAAAAAGGAGAATTAGGGTTCATTAATTGGTCCGGTAGTTGTAATTTCGTTTGTTTGCCTCAAAGGGTTGATGGTTTTCGTTATGATAGCACATGAATTCCGATTTGTTTTGTCATAGTTTTATTTCAAATAATACACGTTGAAGAAATAAATAGTATGGAGGAGGGGTTGGCCATCGATCCTCATTTTACTCAAAGGGTTTTATTCTTGGAGGATTGTAATTAAATGTTGGGTTAAATGTGTGAAAAAATCCAACCAAATCATGAAAGGATACATATTCAAAAATGTTAATGAAAGGGAGGGGGGGAGGGGGTTTACCAAAAATGACAGAGGAGGTGAAGAGAGTAGGGACAGTGGGAGTTTGCACCTAAAATGTGTAGATGCACAAAATGAAATCGTTACGTGCTGGCAGTGGTTTCTTTCAATCGGCTCTCAATTTCTGCAAATGCCAAAATGCATATATTTCCTCCCTCCACACATCATTCTCTCTTTGGTTTCAACGTTGGAAGTTTAGCCATTTACAAACCTTATTTATTCATGGTGGAATTGAGGAAACCTTGTGTGAATTGGAAGCCTTTCGATTTCAGTTTCAATCACCTCCTCCTTCCTATCTTTTGCACCTTCCTGCTAGCTTTTAACCCCTACTTTTACAGAAAGAGGTAACAACATAAATAGCTAGTCAACTATAACTAATATCGATTTTAGTATTTAATATTTCATTCCGTCCATTAAAATAGTACATGTTACTAACAACATTAAATAAAATATGATTCGACATACTTCATATAAAAGAATAAAATGATGTTAAAACGTAAAGGGGTGCGTGACATTATTGCCAAAGACTGAGGTCTTAGATTTTGAAAGTTTAAGCTTAAGTTTCACTATCTACAATTACGATGTGTGCATCTTCCTCTCTCACCATGTGCATATATGTGGCTTTTGTTTAGTGCTTCATTCACTTTGTACTGCATTGGTTGGATTCCACATTTTACTTGGCCAAACAAATATTTATACTTTAATTTATACATATTAATTGTATTATCTTTATATTAGTGAAACTCTAAAATTTTACATATGACATCATAATATAACGTCACCTATCTGAAATAAATTTAATTATTTTAAATTTAAAATGTATTTTGGAAAATAAAATATATTTCCTTTTATTTTTTGCAATATTTTTCCTTCTCTTTATATCTTTTTCTTAAATTTTTCAAATGCTTTCTTTTACTTTCGACAATTTTTTAAAAATAAAATTTAATTATTTTGAAATAATTTTAAATTTTTATACTTTAAATTTATTTTATTTTTTATTATAGTTTATTATTTTTAAAATATTTTTCCTAAATATTTAAATTAAAATATATCAATTATCTTAAAATTTAAAATTTTTATATTCAAAATACATTTTCATTTATTCCAAACTTAATATAAATTCAAATTTTACTATTTATTTTAATGATTTTTATTTAAAAATAAAAATTATTGTTCGTTTTGGCATGCGGCATCAACAACCCGTTTGTCAGTTTTATTTTTCAAAATTAAAATAATAATTTTTGACATAATGATTTTTTATCCTTCAACTAACCAAAAAAATTTTAACATTTTATTTAAATTTTCATATTCTTTTAATTCTTAAACCTACATTTTGTCAAATCATCCCAAAATGGATAAAAAGTTAACAGACATGACATTCACATGGATTTCTACATAAATAACATGTTAGTATTTAATTAATTTTTATAATTTTAATAATTTTTATAATTTTTAAGAATTTTAATAATTTTATTTTAAAAATATTTTTGATATTTTTAAATTTTTAAATTTTAAAAAGAATTAAATATTGATATATTTTCCATGTGACAATCCACGTGTATGCAACGTCAACAAAATTAAAAATGTTAACTTTTTTATTCATTTTGGGGTGATTTAACAAAATACGTAAATTTAAAGGCTACAAAAATGAAAAATTAAATAAAAGATTCAAATATTTTTTTATAAAGTTGAAAGGCTAAATAAATCACCATATCTTATTTTTATAAACATGTTATCATTTTGAACCATACTATGGTTAGCCTTTGGTCCTTTCTTTTAGGACGTTATAACTTATTGTTCAACTATTTAAGTTTAAATTTGAATTTGGATTTGGATTTGGAATTAGATGCTTAAATTTTTATATTTGAAATTTATAAATTTAAATTAATGGTTTTAAGATTTTTTTTGAAGAATAAAACAATTTTAAATATAAGATTATGATTTGAGTTAGGGATAAATTTTAAAATTACATATGAATTTTAATTTAATACGTAATTTAATAGATAAATATTAATTTGGTGTAATTATGTATATAATTTTTATGTTGATTCAAATTTTCATATTTAAAGAAATAAATATATTAATTTTTTATATATTAGATGAATATAATTATTTGTGTGTCTAATATATAAATATATAATTGAGATACATCAACAACGTTAGTTTGTGAAAGCAAATTAAAATTAAAATTTTATGTGTAAATTTACACAAAACCACTGAGATATTAATATTTAAAATTTAACTATAATACCAAAAAGTAATATCAACATTGCTACAAAAGTAATATCAAAATTGCACAAACAAACAAAATATTTAAATAAAGAGATAACTTTTATATTTTTATAAGATATATAAAAGATAAATTTGTATGTTTGATATTCAAGTAAGGTTGACCATCACATATAGAAACAAAATATGATTAAATTTTTTTAATATAAATATATCATTTGGTATTTAAACTTTTATTCTATCTTAATTGTTTTTTTATAATTTGAAATTTTAGTCCAATCATACGCATTCATGTTATGGATAAAATCATATTATTATGAAATATTTTAAAGTCAATTGACATTTTGACTTTTTATTAAATTAAAAATTACTAAAATGGAAAATAAAGTAAAATAAAGATTAAAAAAGAAGGAAAAAAGAAATTTACCTAAAATGGACATTAGAGATAAATGATTATCTATCGATGTTGACTAATAATATCAACTACTAACGATCAAAAGGTTTGGGAAATAAGATGAAATGAGAGAGACAAATGGAAAATAGAGAATAGTAAAGAATGAGAGAAAAAAAGAAGAAAAGAAGATGAAGACTAATCAACCACAACCTCCCTGACCTAGGGTAGATACAATGTTGTTCTACCCTAAGTCAGCTAGGCTATGGTTGATTAGCATATTTTATCTTTTTCATTTATTTATTCTCCTTTCACCTTCTCTCTCTTTTTTTTTAATATTTTAAAATTTTAATTTTATAAAATTTAGAAAAGTAAGATAATAACATTTGTATAATAATATTTCTTATAATAAGATAAAATATTAAATTTATTTAAAATTTATATTTGTTGAATAAGTTTGAATTTATAATACTTTTTATATTTTAAACTTTTGAATTTTAATTTTAAAAGTGTTACTCTTGGGGCTAACATGCTAACAAGATTAAAATTGTGTACCAGATGAACATGGAAAAATCGTTAGGTACTAAAGTAAAAATTCAAAGGATATAAATGATATACTAAATCTAAAAATACATAATTGCAAATTTTTGTTTTCAAAAGGATAAATATTAATTTTATATATAAATTTTGATGAAATGTGTAATGTCATATATAAATTTTGATTTGGTACAATAATATACATCAAACTTGAATTACAGTTCATATGTATATATGAAACTTTGATTTTGATTCATTGTATACATTTAAAGAAATGAATACATACATTTATTTTCATATTTGATTTATATAATTATTTTGTATACAATATATCAATGTAAAATGATGCTAATTCAATAATATTGTTAGTGATTTATGGAAAATTAATCAAATTTAATTTCCATATATAAAATTATACTAAATCAAATTTTATATAAAATATTACCCATTGCATCAAAGTTTATGTATGGTCTTGATATTTATCCTCTTTTCAAAATGAATTTCAAACTCTAATATAAGTTCTACAAATTTGATGTTAGATTTAGCAAATTCAAATTAATATTTTACATGCATTTTTTTAGGGTACTAAACTACAAAAATATTGACTTTTGTTTGCCACAGATTACATTTTAATCACTTATGTTTGAAATATTATGTTTTAGTCACTTGCGTTATCACTTTGTTACAAAGTGATCACTCTACCGTTAAACTCTGTTACCTTCCTAACGGCAGTTTTACATGACAATCCAAATGGGTTTTAAATGTCAACTTGGATGTCCAATTGTTAGGATGAAAATATATTTTTAATTAAATAAATTTAATTTTGATTGCCACGTAAGACATCCAAGTTGGCATTTAAAACCTATTTGGACTGCCACTTAAGACTGCCATTAGGAAGGTAATGAAGCTTAACAGTAGAGTGACTAAAATGTAATTTGAAGCAAATAAAAGTGACTATTTTTATAATTTACCTTTCTTTTGCTAAATTGAAGTTTGGAATTTGGGTTTCAAAATTTAGATTTGGAATATAAAAATAGTACAAATTAAGTAATAAAATACATAAAAATAACATTTGATATTATTTCTCAAATCCGAAGATTTCTTAGATTTCTATTTAGTAGTAAATTTGAAAATTTTAAAATATTTTTGAATTTGATAGGTTCATATTTTAATATTTTTCAAATATATAAAGTAAATATTCTCTACAATAGTCTAGTTTGTCAACTAAAATTTTGGTTGTTATAAATATGTGATTATTATATATTTATACAGATTTAGATAATATTTTAATAAAATTTATAGATGTAATTTTATTTACTAAAATAATTTTCATTAATAAAATATTATTAATATTTTTATATAAAATTTAAATATTTTACTGCAACAATATTTGAAACTAATTTTTTTATTTCACTTAAAAATAAAACTAATTTCATTAAAATTTGAGAGAAGTAATAGAAAAGTAATTTATAAAGAGTATACTTTCATAGTTGTTGCTATTAATAAAAATAAAATATAAAAATCGGTTTTACAACATAACTATTATAATAATTATAGAAAGAGCCAAATACATGAAAAATTATTTTATATACCCTCTTTGTCACATCATTTATAGTCCTTACTAATTAAAATAAACACTTGTCTTTTTTCACATTATCCATGGTTCCTCCTTACTAAGTGTACATGATGTAGAAAAAAAATGACGAGTTTATTTTTGTTGAGTGTTTTTGTGTGTCCCTCCAAAGGGGTTAAATTCTCTATTTATATAATATAGTTATTGTTCATGAATGTAACATCGTAGATAGGTTCTCATATATGCCAACACATAACCTATTTTAGAATTAACACATGTTTTCTATGTGTGGGTTCGCATGAATGGTAGTATAAACCCACATCGTATGAGCTCATGAAAGGACGTGAACACCTCACATGCGAACTCAAAATACGAACCATGTAGGCTACAAGTTGAGACCCAATCAAATAACAGGGTAGCAGATCGATAATGACCAGCACCATAACAATTTTTAATTTATAGGTTGATAAAAAAAGTTTATAAAATAATTCCTTCCAATACATTATAGAAATAAAATCCAAATTCGATATTTTCAATTTCATGTTGCAAAGTGTATCACTAAAGTATTTGAGATTTTGTGATACATTTCAATAAATTACCATTAAATCCATCCAAATCCTAACTAATTACTCACTTGAAAAGAACATTATGTATGTAAGTGCACTCGAAGTTAACACACATCTTAATCCAATTGCGATGTGTTCTCTCATTGGGTTTATGTGAAATTTTATTAGGGATAGAGTTGAAACTCAACACAACTCATATTAAGAGTCAGGCCTATAAGCAAGCGCTTATGGGTTTGGATCCATGTGACCCAACTCACATTTCAACATATCTCACTTAGACATATTAAGGTTCAATTTGATGTATTTTATTAATTTTGTATCTATTTTAAAATTATGTTTTTATTTAAAATTTATTTTAATATATTTTCGTACTTAAAATAATTTATACTATCGAATTTAAAAACTAATAAATATATATGATGGAATTTGAACTTATGCCAATTGATTTAGCAAAACATTAAATTTATCACTCAATCAATGTTTTATTTTAATATTTTTATACATTTTGATTTTATTATGCACTTTTTACCTCCATTAATTGTATATCTATCTCTACTATTTATAAATATGTGTTCTACATACACGGTTTCCACTTACATACGCGTGTGGTAGAGTTTCTATTATGTTTTAAAATTATGTTATTTTTATTTTATTTTGTTTTATTTTATTCATTGATTTCTTATTCTTATTTTTCATTATTTATTAGATCATTTTGTATTCTTATTTTCTTTTTGATTACCAGTTGGCTAATGTAAAAATGGAAACACCAAAAAATTTAAGATACTTGGGTGTTCAAAAAAGACAAAAATTGAATAGTTGAGCAATCATTTTGTAATTTTTTATAGTTAGGTGACCAAAAAGAAATTTGCTAATAGTTGAGTGACCAAAAAATATTTTATTAATAGTTGGGTGATTATTAGTGTCACAAGGCTAGAACTTTAGTCTAGCAAACCGTGCAGCCTTAGGCGATTCATTTGCTTCAAATCCGCCTAAGTCAGCTTATCTCTCGAAAAGGCAAGAATTCTCAAATAAATTCTCTAAGACACAGAAACTAAGCGAAAGCAAACTCTCAAGCGAATAAGCAACGAGAGAACATAAAAGCCAGAATAAAGGAATGCACACAAAAGGTTTGAATAAATTCTCTAAAAGTATTCAATTACTCAATTAGTGGATGATTACAAAAGAAGGGAAAGGTCTCTATTTATAATTGAGTTCCCCCAGATCCAACAATACAATTTAAATGACATCGACGGCTAAGATTGATGCCTATCTACAATATCAGAGTCTTAAGGGATTTAAACACTATATGTAAGGACCCAAAGTTCACGAGTATCAGAAAAGTATGTTATCGGGCCTCCATCTTAGCAAAATGGGTTCGTAAATAATTATTAGAAATATTTATGAGTCTAGTGATGTATTCAATTAGGTTTTGATTAGGTGAATTTAACTTAATTAAAAGTAATTAGCAAAAAGGACTAAAGTGAATAAAGGATAAAAGTCTAATTGTAGATCAAAATAAAATAAAGGGGACTAAATAGGAATTATGCCCATTTTAATAGGTGAGGCTATATATTTTCTTAAATTTTAAGTAAAAGATATTGTATATATTAAATTATTACATTAATAAAATATTATATTAATTAGATAAAAAGTATATTATAAATTATATTATATTATATTATATTATATTATTATAAAATAAATTGAATTGTAACAAACGTATGGTAATAAAAATATACATGTGTAAAAATCATATTTGTACAATTGTAATTTAAATACATAATATACTTATAATTTAAGTATAAAAATATTTTATAATTATTAATTATTAATTAAATATAATATAATATAAAGTAAATAAGATAAAAGAAAGGAAACAAATAAAGAAAAGAAGAAACAGAATAGCCATTTCGAAAACAGAGTTGAAAGGAGAAAAAGAAAAGAAAGAAAAATAAAAGGAAAAACTAGGGTTTTAAGGTTTGAAGCTTTAATAGGTAAGTTAATTAAGCTATTTTCTTTTAATTTTGATGTTTTAGAAGCTATAGAATAAAGTTTTGTTGAATTTAAGTTGAAATTTTGGAAATTCTTAGATTTTTGAACATGATTCATCTTGAACAAATTGTTGAATTAGGGGTTTAATTGAATAAACTTTTAGTTAGAATTGATTAAAAGATTAAATTGTAAAAGAAGCTATAAGTTTTGTGATTGAGGGATTAAATTGAAAGAAGTTTTTAATTAAGTTGAATTTGATAGGAATTTGAATAAGAATGAAGTATGAATTAAGTTAGTAAAGTGAATGAGTTAGTTAGGACCTGATTGAAAATAAGGTATAAATTGAATAGAAATTCAATTATTTGTTATAATGAGTGCTGTAATTAATGGTATAATTATTTTAATTTCCGTAGCTAACGTAATACCGGAGACCTCGACAAAGAAAGGAAAGAAGAAGGTTGACAAAGAGTAATTCGAGAATTACGGTTTGTATTTCTATAAACTGAACTTAATATTTAAATTGTTGTTTTTATTATTATATGTGTGTGGAAACATATTAAGGTAAGTATTAGTGTTTTGATATTGAATTGAATGTATGTGAATTTGTGATTATTGTGAAATGTATATTGAAACGATTAATTACTGT
This sequence comes from Gossypium arboreum, assembly GCF_025698485.1. Taxonomy (NCBI): domain Eukaryota; kingdom Viridiplantae; phylum Streptophyta; class Magnoliopsida; order Malvales; family Malvaceae; genus Gossypium; species Gossypium arboreum. Next base: position 113,589,658 of record NC_069073.1, read on the forward strand.
GAATTAAGAAATGAATTGGATACCCTATTAATTGTATCAGACTGAGTCGGATATAGTTGGCATGCCATAGGATTGGAAGTGTTCAGGGATACTTCGACCTTGAGTCGATGAGGCACTATAAGTGTCGTATTGTTACTTCGACTTCAAGTCGATGAGGCACATTGTGTGTCGTACTGCTACTACTACATCGGTTTAATCCGATAAGGTACTGAGTACCGTACTGTTACTGTTTACTTTGGCAAAGCCGATGAGGCACTAAGTGCCATACTGGTGTGTTGGATGGATCCGTGTATCCGTCAATGTCCGAGTTATGTTAATAGGGGTAAACTATTATACTGAATAACTGAATGACTGTATTACTAGACCGAATAACTGATTGTTATTGATTGATTGATTGATACTGAATAACTGATTGTTATTGAATAACAATAAACAAATAATTGTTATTGAAAAATAATAATTGATACTGAGTTTGAAATAAAATAGAGCACTGAATTGAAAGGTGAATATTTGAATAGTTATTGAATTTGAGTAGTGTTATATATGTATTTTATAATTATTTAAGTGTTGGTTTATAAAAATACCACTGAGTGCATACTCAGCGTACGGTTTGTTTTCGTGTGCAGGTTAAGTACAAAAGTGACTAACGACTCAGCATCCAAGTCAATCCCGAACTCAAATACGTGGTGATGTATTTTCTCTTTTGAAAATGGCATGTGTCTAGGTTGTAATTTGTTGTTATTTTGATACATAAATATTAATGATAAATGATGGTAATGGTTGTTCCATACAATTACATATGTCTTAAACATAGTCTATATCATAACTTTGGGCAATTTTGTTGAATGATAATTTAAATGAATCAATTAGACATCTTATATTAGATTGTTATAAACATAAAAATGTTAGAAATATATATTATTAGTTTGTTATAATTAGAGATGTATAAATTCATGAATTGATTTGTTTGGATTGGTCTCGATTTGAATTTGCAGGGAAGGTTATATATTTATAAAGGGGTTATATTGAGTTCGCAAAAAAAAAAAAATCGGAGTATCCGAACAAATCCCGATTCGATTCTAACGTGTGATTGGGACCCCGAGGGCCCATTATAAGGACTTTATAATTAAATCAAGATATGTATGTCATTTAATTTGAATTAATTGTAAATTGTCTGATAGGTCCGGTAATGCTCCGTAACCCTGTTCCGGTGACGGTTTGGGGTTAGGGGGTGTTACACTATACAATCTTATCCCTTAGGATTTACAGTGCTCACCAGGGTAACTTTAAATTACTAGAGTGCTTTCACTAATCCACCAAGGCTTCAAGTAAATGAGTATGTCCACATGTTCCACGAATTGAGCCATTTCGAATGGGTCAAATGAGCCTCATTTAACAAATTAACCTTCATGGATTGTTCTGTGTGCATTCATCATAGGCTTCGATTCGTGACCTGGACATTCTGCCCTACCTATTCTCTTGATGCCCACATCACGTCCTCAGAATGACACTGGTCTAACTTGTCTCGGAACTACCACAATGCCTCAACTAACTTCCAACTATCACGCTTTAATAAACACTAGCTTTACCACCGTCTAATTCAAACTATTTCTCTCTTTTGTACATTTTAATCGTAAAGAGGTCATTACTCTTACTTACCCCTGTTGTGACTTGCCTCGATTGGAATCACCTTAATTCTCACAAAAATGCTTTGGCATATCCTGTAACACCCCTTACCCGTATTCGACGCCAGAACAAGGTACGAGGCATTACCGACCTTACCACATGAACAATCATACAATTTCGAGTCACAAATTTACGTCCAAATTAAAATTTTTTGCATTTAATCATAAAGTCCCTAATACGAGCCTACGAGTCCCAAAACATGCATTGGAAGTGGTTCGAGACTAAACCGAGAACTTTAGAAAATTTTACCACACTTAGAAAATTTTTCACTAAACAGGGGTCACACGCCCGTGTGGGTATGGGACACGCCCGTGTGGGCAAGCCGTGTGCCTGAGGCCGTGTCATCCACAGGGCTGAGACACACGCCGGTGTCTCTGCCCGTGTGCTTAATTCCAAGCATTCTATTTCTCAAAATTAAGGTACAGGGGACACATGACCTAAACACATGCCCGTGGGGCAAATCGTGTGTCACACATGGCCTAGACACAAGCCCATGTGTCTACCCGTGTAGACAAAAATAAGGTTATTTACCAAGCCTTTTTGCCACCCTTTTATGCACACACCTACACAACATAACATAGCACCAATCCAAGCATATACATACAACCAAATCAGCCACAACTAAGACATTAAAACATCATTCACATGCTACCATCTATCACACACAACCTCTCATATTTAACAACTCAAATCATGTAAATTCCCACATCCATGAAATGCATCATCATATAAATTGCTTATACCAATAGTAGTCAATTTCAAATGGCCTTATACAAAATGAACTTTTAACCAATATAAGCCAACGCATTTGGCAAAATTAATTATGACACATAACAAAATGACCAAGTCTCCTATACATGCCATAACTTAAAATGTTGAAATCATTGGTACCAAAATAATTGTTGATAGAGTGAGTGGATCTCTGATGGTCTCCGATCCCCGAGCTAGCTTGATGACATTATAAACGAGGGAAAGGAAGGAGAGTAAGCTATAAAGCTTAATAAGTTTCTATACAAATAATAAGCATTATAACTACACATTTAACATGCAATTAACATGATGAAAACTAGCCTGAATGTTATTAAAATCTTATAGTCATAAATTACTCAATCACAACCTTATCAAGGTTTCATCACATATCGAGCTCACTACGTATGAGTTTTACGTACATACCTGTACCAACTTGTAACATAACCATAGTCTTTCACAACTTTGACATTCCCGTTGTACACTTGGAATATTAACGGATACTCAGAAATTTTGCACATAAGTGCCATACATGTAGCCAAAGCTACCTCACATCTCATAATACATATAGGCTCGTTTTTGAGCTACTCACGGGCTTGCTCACACAAGCTATCAGTCAAGACGTAGCTATACAGTGCTGTTCACATAAGCTATCAGGTATCCACAACATATGCCGGACTACCCAACCACTGGTAGGATGTACGAGAACAGCACCCGGATTATATAAACACATGGGTTCCTAGTGATATGTCACTTGTATCCTACTCTATTCCTAAGGCTCAATCGCGAATTCTCGCTTGTCAAAACTTTGTCAAATACGTCCAAGGATTCAATCACAATTTATACAATATTAAAGCATTTAAAAACATAAATATAACAACTCATTATTTACAAACGAACTTACCTAAAAATACTAGGAATGTGACCTAATCGTCAAACACTTTATTTTTCCCCCAATCTAGGTCTGAACCTCGTTTTTCTTGATCTATAATGACAAATTTAACTCATTTAATATTCACATTTTCAATTCAATCCAAAAATCATATTATGGCAAAATTTACATTTTTCCCCTAATGTTTTACATTTTTACAATTTAGTCCCTAGGCTCGTAAAATGATTTTCATCTAATTTCTTTATTACCCAAGCCTAGCCGAACCATTTTCATGCTTATACTAGCCCACATTTTCCACTTAATCACACTTTTACTACTTATTTTATAACTTTTACAAATAGGTCATTTTTGACATTTTCATAAAAAATCACCTAGTAAATGTTATTTATTTAACACCGAACTTATATTTTCTACCATTAGACATCAAAATACACAAATATTTATCATGGGTAAAAATTTATACTTTTATTATTTCTTAACTTAGTGGTAGAAATTGATAGATCGAGTTACAACGACTTCAAAAATGTAAAGAGCATTAAAAACGGGGCAAGAACGGACTTACAATCGAGCTTGGAAGATGAACAAACCCTAATTGTGGAGACCCCTTCAATTTTCAGCACAAGGGACTAATTTGAAGAAGATGATATCTTTTCTTTTAGTTATTTTGGCTTTATTTACCAAATGACCAAAATGCCTTTAATACATAACTTTAAAAATTTCACCTAATCATGTCCATTTTTGTCCATCTAATTAACAAATGGTCTAATTACCATCTAAGGACCTTTAATCTAAAATTTCATAGCAATTAGACACCTCTAACTTCTAGAACTCAAGTTTTGCATTTTTTGCAATTTAGTCCTTTTTGCTAAAAATGACTAAATTGAGTGCTCAAACGTCAAAATTTTCAATCGAAATTTTCACAGAATCATTCCATAAAACTGAAGACCATAAAAATATAAGAAAAATAATTTTTTCTGCATCGAATTTGTCGTCTCGAAACTATTGTTCCAATTAAACCCAAAATCGAGCTGTTACAACTCTCCCCCCCTTTAGGGATTTTCGTCCTCGAAAATTTTACCAGAAAATAGGTTTGAGTACTGTTTTCTCATAGCTTCCTCGGGTTCCCACGTAGCCTCTTCAACCCCATGTTGTTGCCACAAAACTTTTACTGAGGCTATCATTTTATTTCTCAACTGTTTAACTTCTCGTGCTAAGATCTTAATCAGTTTTTCACCTAAGTCATATCAGGTCGAATCTCAATCTCTGTCGGAGAAATCATATGTGAGGGATTAGAATGATATTGTCGCAACATCGACACATAAAACACATTATGAATCCTTTCCAACTCTGTCGGTAAAGCTAACCGATATGCCACTGGCCCTATTCTTTCAGTAATCTCATACGGCCTAATGAAACGTGGACTCAACTTGTCTTCACAGCCAAATCTTAGAATCTTCTTCCACAGAGACACTTTCAGAAATACCTTATCATCGATCTAAAATTCTATTTCTTTTCTTTTCTTTTCAAATTTGTGTACGACTTTTGCCGATTTGAAGCGACTTTCAAGCAATCACGAATTACCTTTAATTTTTCTTCAGTTTCTTTAACCAAATCAACCCCGTGAATCTGTCTCTCACTAAGCTCTGTCCAATACAATAGAGTTCAACACTTGAATCCATACAATGCCTCATACGGTGCCATCTTTATACTCGACTGAAAACTGTTGTTATAAGCAAATTCGACTAATGATAGATGCTTCTCCCAACGACCTTCGAATTCTAGAACACAACATCGGAGCATATCTTCAAGAATCTAAATTACTCTTTCAGATTGACCATTGGTTTGCAAATGAAAAGCAGTACTAAAATTTAACTTCGTACCCAAAGCCTCTTGTAATTTCTTCCAAAATCTCGAAGTAAACCTCGGATTTCTATCCTAAATAATAGAAATAGGCACTCCGTGCAATCTCACAATCTCAGAAATGTACAATTTAGCTAACTTATCAAGTGAGTAGTTAGTACGTACCGAATAAAATGAGTCAATTTCGTCAATCTATCAACAACAACCCAGACGACATCTTTCTTTTTCGAAGTTAAAGGCAAACCCGTCATGAAGTCCATCGTAATTCTATCCCATTTCCACTCGGGTACCATCACCAGCTGAAGTAAACCCGAAGGCACTTGCTGTTCGACTTTTACTTGTTGACATATCAAACATCTCGATACGAAATCAGAAATATCTCTTTTCATACCTGACCACCAATACAATTTTTTCAAATCATTATACATTTTCGTACTACCTGGATAAACTGATAAACAACCACCGTGTGCCTCGTGTAAAATTTTCTAAATAATTTAATCATTTTTCGGTACACATACTCTATCCCAGAACATCAAAAAATCATTTGAACCGATCCAAAAGTCATTATCACTACCCGATTCACACTGCACTCTTTTAGCTTGCAGTTCATTAATATTTTTTTAAGCTTCACAAACTTACTGAATAAGTACCGGTCTAGCTCTCAACTCGGTCAAAATTGAACCATCATTAGACAAGGTCAATTTCGTATTCATAGCTCTCAAAACAAACAAGGACTTTCTGCTCAAAGCATCTGCGACTACATTCGCCTTTCCCGGATGATAATCAATCACTAGTTCATAATCCTTCAGTAACTCAAGCCATCTCCGTTGTCGCAAGTTTAGATCTTTCTAAGTCATCAAATATTTTAAGCTCTTATGATCAGTAAAGATATGACATTTCTCACTGTACAAATGATGATGCCAAATTTTTAAAGCAAAAACGATGGCGGCTAATTCTAAATCGTGCGTCGGGTAATTCTTCTCGTGCGGTATCAACTGTCTCAAGGTATTTCTCTCTTGCATCAACACACAACCCAAACCATTCAATGAAGCGTCACTATAAATTACAAATTCTCGGTGCCTCAGTCAATAATGCCTTCAACTGTTCAAAACTCTTTTGACATTTCTCAGACCATTCAAACTTAACATCTTTTTGCAATAACTTGGTCATAGGAGTATCAATCATCAAAAATCCTTTAACAAAACGTCAATAATATCCAGCTAAACCCAAAAAGTTCTAACTTCAGATACATTCCTTGGAGGTTTCCAATCAAAAATTACTAAAATCTTACTTGGATCAACCCAAATACCATCACATGAAACAATATGTCCTAAAAATATGACTTTTCGGAGCCAAAACTCATTTTACTGAATTTAGAAAACAATTTCTTATCTTTCAACGTCTGTAATATAGTTGTCAAGTGCTCGACATGTTCAGAATCATCTCGTTAATAAATCAAAATCTCATCGATGAACACAACCACAAACTTATCTAAATACGATCGGAAAATTCTATTCATCAAGTCCATAAAAATAGCAGGTGCATTAGTTAATTCGAAAGACATAACAAGAAATTCATAATGCTCATACCTTGTCCTGAAAGCTGTCTTCAGTACATCCGACTCTTTAACTCTCAACTGATAGTAGCCAAATCTCAAATCAATTTTCGAGAATACCGCTGCTCCTTTTAATTGATTGAACAAGTCATCAATTCCTCGATAAAGGATACTTTTTATTTATAGTTACCCTGTTGAGCTGTCCATAATCGATACAAAGCCTTATAGATCCGTCTTTCTTCTTTACAAATAACACTGGAGCACCCCAGGGAGAATAACTCGGTCTCGCAAAATCCTTATTTGTCAACTCTTGCAACTGAGCTTTCAATTCTTCTAATTCAATTGGAGCCATCCTATACAGAGCGATCTATATCGGTGAAGTTCCAAGTACCAAATCAATAGCAAACTCCACTTCTCTGACCGATGGTAACCTTGGCAGCTCTTCCGGGAATACATCCGAATATTCACAAACTATCGACACTGATTCAATTTTCAATTCAGACATATTTGTATTCAACACATAAGCAAGATAAGCTTCATAACCTTTTCTTATGTACCATTGAGCAGACATAGACGAAATCACAATAGGCAATTCACTTGATTCATCGATTTCAACCCAAAGAATTTTACCATTTTTACATTTCAATTCAATAGTTTTTTGCCTACAATTTACTATGGCATCATGTAGTGTCAACCAGTCCATACCCAAAATAACATCGAATTCATCAAATGGCAACAACATTAAGTCAACCGGAAAACAGTGACCTCGAATCATCAAAGGACAATTCTTACAAACTTTATCAATTAGCATATATTTGCATAAAGAATGAGTCAATCCAGGATCAATTACTGCAATAACATTAGTATCATAAAGAAGAAATATACTAGTAATCACATTAGGAGATGACACATCCTCACGAGCACGAATGGCATAAGCTCTAGCAGGTGCTTTGGCCTCAGATCTCACGATTGTATCTTTTGTCACACCTTTACTACTAGTTCCATTCCTGGTATTTCTCGATGGCATACCCCTATTGGTAATATTACTCGGCCTTGCACTTTGAAATTGTTTTTTCTCAACCATCTTAGGGCAACCTAGAATAAAATACTCTTAGGAACCAGATTTGAAACAAGTTAGGTTATTCATCCTACACTCGGCAAGATGTCTTTTTCCACAATGCTGACATTTAGGTCTGTTAGACCAAACATTACCCACACTTGCCATTGAAGTAGCTTGAGATTTAAAACTCGAATATTGCTTCCCGTGGTCTCTGTGTGAATACCCAGTTGATACATTCGAACAAGAATTCATTTCTCTAGATTTCTTCATCTGAGATTGAAATGACTTATTCATAGGCCTTTTTCTTACATCTCTAGCCTTACTTTCGGCTTTTCTTTTCTCTTTGCTTAACTCTTCGACTTTGCAAGCTAGTTCAACCAATAAAATAAATTCTTTTAGTTCCAAGATTCCAACTAACAATCGGATGTCCTCATTTAACCCATCTTCAAACCTTTTACACATAATAGCCTTGGAGGAAACACACTTTCAGGCATACTTACTAAGCCTGAAAAATCTCGCTCATACTCTGTCACCGACATTTGGCCCTGTTTCAACTCAAAAAATTCTTTACGTTTCTAATCAATGAACCGCTGACTAATATATTTCTTTCGAAATTTCTCTTGAAAAAATTCTCATGTAACCTTCTCTCGTGGTACCACAAATACTAGTATATTCCACCAGTGATATGTTGTGTCCCTCAATAATGATATAACACATTTCAAACATTCTCCTAGTGTACATGATAACTCATCAAATACCCTGATAGTATTCTCAAGCTAGAACTCGGCTCTCTCGGGTTCATCATCTACATTAGCCCTGAATTCTTCAGCCCCTTGCTTTCGAATCTTGTCAACTGGAGGCTTATTCTGTCTTATCAAATTCACACATTGGGGAACTACGGGAATCAGTTGGGGATAAGGAGGGAGTGGAGGATGTTGAGCATTCGGGTTTATTCGAACAAACTCCGAATACAACTCATTCATGATGTGGAGGAAGGCTTTTCTAGCCCCTCTTCCCTGACTAACCGTAGGAGGTCTATTTTAAGATGACACTGCCCTTGAGCGAGAGTCGATGCATTACTTTCTATATCATCAGCTACAGCTCGGTCGGGATCCATGTACTATATGGAAACACAGTTTAAAATTGTTAGGAGTCATCACACTATCACAGTTCATATATGACATGTATAGCTAGACTCTTACACACGCTATGTTAGTTTGAGAATCGACTAAACTGTAGCTCTAATACCACTAAATGTAACACCCCTTACCGGTATTCGACGCTAAAAAGGGTACGAAGCATTACCGAACTTACCACACAAACAATCATACAATTCTGAGTCATAAATTTGAGTCCAAATTAAAACTTTTTTCATTTAATCATAAAGTCTCTAATACGAGCCTACGAGGCCCAAAACATGTATTGGAACTGGTTCGAGACTAAACTAAGAATTTTAGAAAAATTTTCACTAAATAGGGGTCACATGCCCGTGTGGGCATGAGACATGCCCATGTGGGTAGGCTGTGTGGTCACACATGCCCGTGCCCCTAACCCGTGTAACTCTCTATTTGTCATCCAAGAATAAATTGAAGACATACAGCCAAGTCACATGCCCGTGTGCTAGGTTGTCTGGTCGATTTAAAAATTATGAATTTTCATTAAATAGGTGCAAACTTCACACGCCCAGGACACACGCCTGTGTCTCTGCCCGTGTTCTTAATTTTGAGTATTTTGTTTCTCAAAATTAAGGTACAGGGAACACACGACCTCACATATTTAGCAACTCAAATCATGTAAATTCCCACATCCATGAAATGCATCATCATATAAATTGCTTATACCAATAGTAGTCAATTTCAAATGGCCTTATACAAAATTAACTTTTAACCAATATAAGCCAACACATTTGGCCAAATCAATTATGACACAAAAAAATGACCAAGTCTCCTATACATGCCATAACTCAAAATGTTGAAATCATTGGTACCAAAATAATTGTTGACAATGTGAATGGATCTCTGACGGTCTTCGATCCTCGAGCTAGCTTGGTGACACTATAAACAAGGGAAAGGAAGAGGACTAAGCTATAAAGCTTAGTAAGTTCCTATGCAAATAATAAGCATCATAACTACACATTTAACATGCAATTAACATGATGAAAACTAGCATGAATATTATTAAAATCTTATAGTCATAACTTACTCAATCACAACCTTAACAAGACTTCATCATATATCGAGCTCACTACGTATGAGTTTTATGTACATACCTGTACCAACTTGCGACATAACCATAGTCTTTCACAACTTTGACATTCCCGTTGTACACTCGGAATATTAACGGATACTCAAAAATTTTGCACATAAGTGCCATACATGTAGCCAAAGCTACCTCACATCTCATAATACATATAGGCTCATTTTCGAGCTACTCACGGGCATGCTCACACAAGCTGTCAGTCAGGATGTAGCTACACAGTGCTACTCATACAAGCTGTCAGGTATCCGTAACATATGCCGGACTACTCAGCCACTGGTAGGACGTGCGAGACCAGCACCTGGATTACATAAACACATGGGTTCCTAGTGACATGTCACTCGTATCCTACTCTATTCCTAAGGCTCAACTAGAAATTCTTGCTTGTTGAAACTTTGTCGAATACGTCTAAGGAGTCAATCACAATTCATATAATATTCAAGCATTTAAAAACATAAATATAAGAATGTATTATTTACATACGAACTTACCTTGGTACAAAAATCCTAGGAATACCTTGGTACAAAAATCCTAGGAATGGGACCTAATCGTCAAATACATTGTTTTCCCCTAGTCTAGGTCCGAACCTTGTTTTTCTTGATCTATAATAACAAATTTAACTCATTTAATATCCACATTGTTCAATTCAATCCAAAAATCATATTATGACAAAATTTACATTTTTCCCCAAATGTTTCACATTTTTACAATTTAGTCCCTAGGCTCGTAAAATAATTTTCATCTAATTTCTTCATTACCCAAGCCTAGCTGAACCATTTTCATACTTATACTAGCCCATATTTTCCATTTAATCACACTTTTACTACTTATTTTATAACTTTTATAGTTAGGACATTTTTTACATTTTCATCAAAAATCACCTAGTAAATGTTGTTTATCTAACACCAAACTTACATTTTCTACCATTAGGCATCAAAATACACAAATATCTATCATGGGTAAAAATTTAAACTTTGATTATTTCTTAAATTAGTGGGAGAAATAGATAGATCGGGCTCAAAAATGTAAAGAACATTAAAAACGGGGCAAGAACAGACTTACAATCGAGTTTGAAAGATGAAAAAACCCTAGATGTGGACACCCCTTCAATTTTCGGTACAATGGACTAATTTGAAGAAGATGATATCTTTTCTTTTAGTTATTTTGGCTTTACTTACCAAATAACCAAAATGCCATTCATGCATAACTTTAAAAATTTCACCTAATCATGTCCATTTTTGTCCATCTAATTAACAAATGGTCTAATTACCATCTAAGGAACTTTAATTTAAAATTTCATAGCAATTAGACACCTCTAGCTTCTAGAACTTAAGTTTTACACTTTTTGGAATTTAGTCATTTTTGCTAAATTGAGTGCCCAAACGTCAAAATTTTCAAAGAATTATTTCATAAAATTGTAGACCATAAAAATATAAGAAAAATAATTTTTTTTGCTTCGGATTTGTTGTCCTGAAACCACTACTCTGATTAGACCCAAAATCGGGTTGTTATACACTTACATTGAACATTGGGTTAACTTTGAGTATTATTGCTAACTCTGGTTTGTAAGCCCCTCTTCTTACCCATTTCAAAACTCTAAAAGGGACCCTGCGCCTTTACTAAGCCAACGGTAAGTCATTATGTAAAACACTAGAAAAGTGTTTGAGATGTACCTTGCTCGTCACATTTACTAGATTTGACTACACAATTTGCATAATTTCTTTTCCTATAAAGTTTGATGTACAACCGATCTCTCACAAAGGTGGTAGCCCCATTGATAATTCAACAGGCTTCATATCGATTTGTCGTCCCCCTATTATTTCTAAGGGGCTCTCCTTAGCACTCTGATTTACCAAGTCAATTTTCTTTCCATAATGAACACCCTTGGCTATTTGGATTGTTGATAATGCCTTGGTTCTACTTCTAATGTCTCAACTGACAGGCACAATGCATTTTTATTGTCGAGTATCCAAGATACATATGTAATCGGTAAAAGGAACCGTAACATCCCAAATTTTTTATTTATAGAGTGTAAAATTGTGTCAAGGATGAGTTATTGGCTTAGTGGTTAAAAGAAAATAGGAGATGGTGTAATTAGCTCAAGGACTCGTGTTCAATTCCCTTCCTTTGCAAAATAGCTTAATTTTTCTAATTTTCTCCTTCCCCTTATTTTTGTGCCGCCCAAACTTAGCAACCCTAGGTAGAAATACAACTTTTTCAGTTAATTATCAGCGTTTAGTCACTAATTCCACAACCCTAGTTGTTCCCCTCCTTTTCATCACTCATTTTTTTTTTGTTTCTTCTTTTTTGTGCTGTCCAGAGAATTGTGATTTTCACCATACTTGTGTCACCCTTTGTTCTTGATATTTGATATTATTTCCTAGCCACTTTGCTAGTAATTTTAACCTTCAAATAATCCCTTATTGCTACCCTAAAACCTTCCCTATTTCTACCTATATCAACCTCTTTTCTGCCCATTGCCACCCCTTTTCCTCCATTCGTGGTGGTGCCGATAAGTCTCCCTTTTCTCCCTTTCCCCTTCTCTTTTTGTGCCAATTTTGGCTGCTGTATTTTTAGCCAAGAAAACACATTTTTCCAGCTTAAAAATCATGTTTTTGGATGTCCCTAACTAGCCTTTAAAAACCTCTTTTTGTGCCTTGCGAAATCATCCCTTTCATGGCCAATAATGGTGGTGTGCCACTCTAAACCACCATTAGAGGCTACTGAATTTTATTATTTTACCACATTTTTCCAGCAAGTTTTTAATTTGTATTACCTTACTCTAATCAGCCTTTAATCATGTGTGATTTAGGAATAATTAATCCCTATCATTCGACAACTTAGATATGGGTAACGGGTAGAGTAAAGTGCAGATCTATGCAAGATCTTGCACTGTTTTGATTTTGTTTGGAGTTTTTGCTTTGTCAAAATTTTCTAAGGCCTTAATTTGGATTTTTTTTACTGACTTTTGAGTATTAAATATGATGTAGGTGATGGTTTGAACACCTCGGATCAGCAATGAAGTTGGGTTTCGTTCGTATTCTCGTTTCACATCAAACAGTGTAAGTTGCTTAACCAAATTAGATCTGAAAATTTATGGATGTAACACTAATTTGGACAAACCCTTATAGGGATTTTCAAGGCTATTTTTAACGGTAGTTAATGTGTTAGATGTTGTTATTTGGTGTTAAGTACGTTTAAGGTGTTATATTGGAAACATAAACTCTTACAGTTTAGTGCTACGAAGGCGAACTAAGGTGTGGGTTCTAACTTATTAAAATAAGTGTTAAATTTATGTTTTTTAATGATTAAATTGATATTTAAGTTTGTTGGTCAGCTTATTTAAAATTTTAAATAAGCGATTTAAATGTGGCCGAATTAGGTACATTTCGAGCCTAATTAAATAGCATGAATACAAAGCTACTATGGTTGATATTTGTATGCTAATATTTGTGTGATTCAAAATGGTTGATTGGGATAGTAAATGTTGTTGGGTTTATGTATAACATGTGTTGATATGAAATGATATTTGAATGCCTGAATTGTATTCTTCAGTGAAATGCCATTAAATGTTCTAATTGAAAGCTAACTATACATGCATTGAAAGGTTGCTTTAGTAGCATGATAAATTGCTGTTGAAATGATTCTAATATTAAGACATGATAGAATGCTATTGAATTTGAATGTGAAATCAAATGCATGATAATTATTCCATTGAATTGAAATGATTGATATAATGAAAGCGCGTAAAACATGCAACTGAACTGAGATTGAAATGGAAGCATGTACTTACTGGTAAATTGTATAACATAATGCATGTGCATGGGGTGGGTTATTATGGATGATAGAGGAGTTCCATGGAGTACCGGTGGCAAATTAAGTCCGCATTAATATTGTCAGTGCACTACACTGGGAGTAATGAGGAGATTGGTCATTATATCGCATATTAATTGGAAATATAATTGCATTGTTTATAATGGTGGTTTAACCACATCGAGCTCAGCTCACAATATTTGGAGATTGGTAGACGGGTTCTAGAGTACTCGTGGAGGGTAGCGGATGGATGGGTAGGAATCTTTTTGCATTGCATTATGCTTATGATATACTCAAATGTTAATGTTTTATGCTACGTATTATGCTGTATTGAATTATTGATTGTTGTCCGTATGAATGATTATGTGTTTAAACTGTTATTGAATCACACTGAGTAAGTTTAGCTCACCCCATAGTTTCAAACATCTCAAGTAATGCTTGAGACTAGGGAAAATTACTTATCCATTTAACAAAATTTGATTTATTGAAATTCATTTTCTATTTATTTATATAAAGATAATAGGGAAAATTACAAAACTAAATTATCCTTAAGTTTAGGATAAAGCATAACAATTTCCTATATATCTTGAATACCTAAAAAGAACTATTTTAGACTGGTAGTGCCCATAGTCTTCACTGACCGATGAAAAGCTTCACCATCTCCAATAAAATCTATAACTTGTATTTGAGGATAAGAAGTAGCAGCTCATAATCTATTTCTTGGTCAAACTGGTTTAGACTTGGTAGTCGATTATCATCGCTAATTAAATCTCCCCATTCATCCCTATTAGAGACAAGTTTTAACAGAGGGTTTTCTTGTATCTTTAAAGCTTTCCATTCACCGGAGTTGGAAACCGGATTTGTTAAAGAGTTGAGATAACCCTTTCTCTTTTGATTGAGGAGTGAATTTGATTCCATCTCCACCAAAATCTGATGATCATCCCTAATTAAATATGTTCATCCCTATTAGAGACAGGTTTCAATAGAGGGTTTTCTTGGATCTTCAAAGCTTTACATTCACCGGAGTTAGAAATTGAATTTCTCGAAGGGTTGAGATAACCCTTTCTCTTTCGATTGAGGAAGGAATTTGATTCCATGGTTTAATAAATCAAATTGAGTAGGTGGATCAAAGAACAAGAAATTAAAAGCAAAAGACAGATAAGAGGATGCTAAAAAGCTTAGATAGATGATGAACCATTTCTAATTTGTCTACTGGTGATATTTATAAATAGATGAGAGTGGTTATGTCGGTGTATATCCCAAAATCTAGCCGTTGTAAGAGCTTCATGTTGAAAAATATGGACATCACATATATAATAAGGGTAATTACATGTTATTTTTGATAGGTTAGCCCAAATTAAAAGTGATCTAATTTGGTTAAAATTTTATTGGGCTTTAATTATTAAATAAAATATGGGTCAAATATGTGTAGATACTCTAGTAATTAAGTTCTAATCAAATTCTAATTAATGATGGGCTAATTAGAATTTGATTAGAACTAATATGCCAAGGTTATAAATATTAGGGTTATGGTCCCCAAATTACACAAAATGTAATGGCCTAAATTCGGCAATGAATACGGGTAGGGGGTGTTACACAAAAGATATCTTTTCTAATATCACATTGTTACGAAAGAGAGAGCAAATATTCTTTGAATTTCTTGTGTGCTAATTTGGAAGATCAAATCCCCAAGATCGGGTAAAACTTCAAGAAATTCATGGATTCAGATACGCTTCCGCATCTAGTTTTGTTCTTGATTTATTCTTGATGATTAGACATGATAGATCCTAGTTTATAGTTCTAATTTTATATTAGATATTATTTAAAATTCTAACAAGTGGCATCCGAGCTTTGTCATGTTGAATCATTGAGAATGAATTGATTCTTTATTAGTTTTGGATTGATTCGTTTTTCTTTTTTAATTTTATGGATTTGATATTTTAATTATATATTATGTTGAATCTTTAAGATTCTTGATAAATTTTGGGTTTTAATTCTTTAAATAAAGTTTTAAGGTTTTATAAATATAATCTAGTTTAATATTTGCATATGCTATTCGAAAGATAAATGTTTATTTATTTATTTATAATCAATTGATAAAAATTAATTTGTGTGAGATTTTTTCTCTTCTTTTCACACAATTATTTTATAAATTTTGGTTAAAGTCATTATTAAATTAAAATTACAGACTTACAACTTTTTACAATTGAAGAATTCCAATTGGGTTGTATAATTGGTTTTGAAAGTTAATTTTCTTGATAATCGAATAAATGAATGTTGGTAAGATATATTTTTTTCGCACTATTTGTTTTAAATTTTTGTTTGTAGTTGAATATATATGGAATCATCATTCTTTGTCTTTATTTATGATGAATTATATTCACCATTGAATTCAATTCATATATCTGAATGATTACTTTTGGTTTCTTTTATAATTATTTTATGTAAGTTTTAGTCTTTATGGAATCTAACTAAAATTAAAATATTTGAGATTATTTTTTAAATATGGTGGCTATGAATTTTCATAGGTAGTTAGCATATAAAGACTTTTATATAATTTGGGATTCTTATTATATTTTGTGGTTATGGATTTTTTTAGTATTTGTGTGTATAAAGAAGTTTTATGATAATTTCTTTAGTCATGAATATAAATTTGAGTTTACATGAAATATGTAAGGCAAGCCAGTATTATTTTTATATTTGAGTGTGTATATATATTATATACATATCAATGATTTTGAGGATTAATGCATGATTATAGTTTGTGTGAGCGGGTGTTTATAACCATTATTCAATAAGATATCTTTTATAGTTCAATTGGTGAAATTAAGTTTGATAGATATCATTGAAGTTAAATTTTTTTTGTTGTTGTTATGGTTATATATTCAATTTTATGGGTGCTTTGGTGTAAATTCATGTCAACTATATACATACTTAAATATTTTAGTTTTAAATTTGGTTATATAATCTTAGGTTTTGGCATCTTATGGTTCCAAATATTTGATTAAATTATGATGATATGGTTTATTGTATGAATTGTGGGATATGCCAACTATTATGATTTTGTTTTTGAGATTTATTGGCTTGAAAATATTTTTCAAATATTTATGTGAATATCTGTTTAATCATAAATACAACTTTGGATTTACATGGTAAATTCAAGGTAAGTTTTTCTATTTGATTATAAATACATGTATATGCGAGAATTGCTTTGGTGTTTTTCTCCATGCCAAAATTATGAATACATATGCTTGTTAATTATTTGGCTTTGAACCACTACATTATTTCTATTTAGTTTTGATATATATGATTTTGGAACAAAAAAAAAAAAGAAAAGAAAAGAAATAGTCAAAAAAAAATTTAAGGTTTTGGTTTTTATTGCATTATTAAGACAACCTTATTTTGGGTTATTTGAGTCTATAAAGCAATAAAAAATAGTTTTGACATTTGACTATTGGGGAAATTTAAATTTGAATATTGGTATGTTTATATATATTTTAAAATAACTTAATTGAAGCAAAAAGTCACCAAAGTGATTTCTTTGTATAAATTATTTTGTTTTAAAATATAAAAATTTGTGTGCAAATGAAGGTTAATAATATTACATGTACAACTATGGTGATAAACATGTGACGATTATTCAGTTCTATATGTGAGTAATAAATTGACCCAAAGGAAGATTTATTGTTCGACATATTCTTATTGTCAATGTTTGATTACTACACCAAGATATCACTTACAAGTTAATATTTTTTCCAAAGATGAAATATTAATGGAGTGACTGATATCTTAAGATGAGGTTTACCTTTATTCAAATTATTTTGGTTTAAATTTGAAGTCTTATGTGAGGTTGTTTATGGTTTAAGATTTATTCATCTATTATTATATTTGCCAACATCATTGTATGTTGTTTTGAGATAAATATATATATATATATAGATATATATATACTATTATCTTTTAATTTGATTGAAAGATGAAATTAAAAGAAATATTTTGAAACAAATAAATTTAGATTTTGGCTTTAGGTTTTAATTAAGGATGTCTAATATTTTTAAATAAATTAGTTTGAAATAAAATGTCGCCAAAGTAACCTCTTTTGTGTAGATTAGTTTATTTAAAATATCAAGATGATTATATGTTTTTGTGATTCATGCGTTTATTAATTGACTCAAAGGTAAGTTAATATTTGGCAGAATTACGACGACATCTATGGTGATAAATGTGTGACAATTATAAGGCATTTTATGTGAGCAATAAGTTAGTCCAAAGATTAATTCATTGTTTGACATAGTTTATTGTCAAGTTAGTCCAAAGATTAATTCATTGTTTGACATAGTTTATTGTCAATGTTTGATTGCTACAACAAGAGTATCGCTTGTTGTTAATATTACTGTCCAAAGACTTGATATTAATGTAGTGTTTGATATCTTGAGATGGGATTAGCCATTATCTTGAATTTATTGTTTACTTATGAATATTGATGTGAGTTTATTTTTTGTTCTATATTCAGCTAATTCATCCACAATATCTGCTAATATAAATTCTATACACATGCTTAATGGGACTAATTTCAATGAATGGAAAAGGCACTTACTTATAATGTTTGACTGTATGAACATAGACCTTGCACTAAAGGAAGAACTACTCATACCTCTCACTGCGGAAAGCACCCCTTATGTTAAAAGGGATTTTGAAAGGTGGGATCGTTCAAATTACATGAGTCTAATGATCATGAAGTACAACATTTTAGAAGCCTTTAAGGGCAAAGAATCTAAAAAGATTACTCAGGTCAAAATTTCCTTGACGAAATTGAGAAACGTTTTGCTAAAAACTATAATCACTACACCAAAATAGGGTTTTAGTGGCGTTTTTAGCGGTGTTTGAAAAGAAAACGCCACTAAAAATCGAATAGATCGAGTATTACAGGCGTTTGTTAAAAAATGTCGCTAAAGATCGAGCATTAGCAGCGTTTTTGAGAAAGCGCTGCTATAGATCAACCTATAGTGGCGCATTTTTAAAAACGCCGCTAAAAGATTAAAGAGAACGACGTCGTTTTTTTTAGCTTCAGTGGCATTAGCGGCGCTTCCCAAAAAATGCCGACACCGCAATAGATCCAACATTAGCGGCGTTTTTAAGAAAGCGCCGCTATAGGTCGATCTATCAAAAACGCCGCTAAAAGATTAAACAGAACGACGTCGTTTTTCTTTGAGCTTCAGTGGCATTAGCGGCGCTTTATGGAAAACGCCGCTATAGATCTAAACTATTTTAGGTTTTATGGATTATGAGTTTAAGGGTTAGGGTTTAAGCTTGATGGTTTATGTTTTATGATTTAAGGTTTTGGAGATTGTAGCTTAGGGTTTAGATTAATTAGTATTTTTTAATTTATATATTAAATAATCTCTTATATAATTGTAAAGAGATCATTTTAATTTTAATATATTAAAATTATAAGAAATTATTTATTGAAAAATAAATAAAAAAGTAATAAATTAATATGGATATGTAACTATCTATTTTGGATAGGACAAAATTATAACAAATTAAATAAGGTCTTATTTTTATTTTGAATTCGATTTTATTTTGATCATATCTAAAACCAACTTTATAAACAATATAAATTAACTACACCATTCACTTAACTATGGGAAAGTTACTTAATTATGAAAGGTTACTGTTTGATAAATAAACTATTTAGAGGTTTTCATTTAACTAAGTTACAAAGCTGTTAAAATCAATGTTATGGCTTTCTTTAAACCCTAACTCGGCCCCTAACCCTTAAATCAATAACCCTTTTAAATTTCAAACCCTAAATCTCTAGTCATAAACCCTAAACTATAAACCGTAAACCCTAAATATTAAACCTTGAATCCTAAGCCATAAAACCCTAAATTATAGACACTAAACCCTTAAACCCTTAAATATAGATTCCTAAATCATAAAACGGTAAACCTAAATCACTAGACCAGCTTAAATTATAAACCCTAAATCTTAAACTATAAACCCTAAATCCAAAACCATAAAACCTTAAACTATAGACACTAAACCCTTAAACACTTAAATACTAAATCTTAATTACCTGTAAGAATAAATTTGTAACACCCCAATTTTTAGGAATCCTGTGAATGTTGGCATAGGTTTAATTATATTAGTGGGCCTCTAGGAAGCTCAAACTTAAGATAGAACCCGACAATTTTAGTTAATTTTTGTTCCATAACAAAAAGGGGGTGAAATTATGAAATAGAACCTATGTGAAAATGTTTGAAAATGCTATAGGCTAAATTGAAGTGGCCAAATAAATAGGAGTGCAAAATAGGAGGATTTGCATGACAAACCTCCCATTTTACATGAAGTGGCCAGCCATCATGTTGTTGTAGACAAAATGTACACTTGATATCCATAATTTATGGTACAAATTGATACAAATTGATAATAGGTTAGGTAAATGTTCCATGATAATAGGTTAGGTAAATGTTCCATGATAATGGGTTAGGTAAATGTTTCATGATAATGAGTTAGGTAAATGTTTCATGATAAGAATTTCATGTCTTTTGTATTAAAGAATTAAATGGATGAAATATGAAGTTTTATTAAAAGAAAAAGGGGTGAAAAGAACAAATTTTTGTCCATCTTTGTTCATAATAGCTGAAAGTTAGAGAAGAGAAAGGAGAGGAGAAAGCTCTTGAGTATTCGGTTATTAGGAGGAGAAAAATTGAAGGTAAGTTCTTGGTACCTTGCTTCTATTTTGAGGTTCATGAGTTCTTTTTGATTCTACCTTAACTCTTGAAGTATTTTGATTTTTAGTTGTGTTGTGAGCATTTAGTCATGAATTAAAATGAAGGAAATGGTTGTTGTTTCATGTTCTTTTGATGAAAAATGGAAGATAGGTGAAGTTGAGCCAAACAAATGAGCATGCATGTGCCTTAGATGTTAAAGGGAAAAATCAGCTAACATGTTGTGCTTTAAAATGATGAAATGGAGATTATACTTAAGTAAAATCATAGATATGTGATGATTGATTGGTGATATACATGTTTAAATAACATGCATGCAAGTTATGTGTGAAAGAGTGATTTGGTAATAAATCTGCTTGGGACAACAGCAGTAACGTGACTTTGGAAAATCACCATAAATTGTGGGAGATGAGTTAGAAGGTGAATAAATTATGTAATTAAATCTTGTTGAGTTTAGTTTCAAATGAAATAAATGAGAATATATTTTGAATTCTGTACAATGAGAAATTTGATTCGTAATGAAGAGTGGTCAGATTAGTCAAACAGTGAAACATGGGAAACTTTAAGAAAAATCTGGTATTGATTGGCCAAACCAAAAATTCTGAAAATTTTATGGATAAAAGATATATGAGTCTATTTTTAGGGAAAATTAACGGCACTTAATTTGGAGTTTCGTAGCTCCAGTTATAAATAATTTAGTGACTGTTGCTCAGGAAGACAGCTTGCAGTAAAATTATGATTATGTGGTAAACATTGACAAAAATTTGTTAATGAGTTGCTTATTGATTTCTTATAAGCTTACTATGATCTGTAGGTGTGGTTGGTCGAATATTGTAAGGGGTTAATCGTAGTTTGTATTTGAATAGTTAGATTAACGTGCTAGTAATCCAATTGTAGGCGGTTCGTGTGTGGATCTCAAAGATATCGTCGCAAGCAATGTGTGTAACGACACCTCTCATAGACTAGATTGGCAAAAGCGAAAAGTCGAAATGCCGAAAAGTCAGTATTTTTGGAATTTGCGAGTGTGCGAATGCTCGTAAGATAGTTGGGTTTGTATATTTGGTAATCTAAAGTAATAAACTGCAGTACGCGCGATTTCGTACATTTTGATAATTTCGGGTTCATGGGCCAACGGGCCCAATTCAGTAAGTATGTGCGGTAAGTGTTCTGATAGTACGTAAATAGTTAGGATATGCATGAAAACCCTAAAAGTAGCTAAATTACTATAATACCCCTATGTATGAAAAATTACTATTATACCCCTAAGTGCAAAATTACTGTTATACCCCTAGGGTTAATTTTGACTGAAAAGCATGGCGATTTGATTCTGTATGATGTATGCCATGATTATATATCTGTTGCATGGGGACATGGGTTATATTATGGAGGAAGCGTTCTGGTGGCTATGCCACAAATATCTGATCTGGTGGCTCTGCCACGATTATCTGTGTTTGGTGACTCTGTCACATTATCTGTTCTGCCAGCCATGCTGTAAATTCTGTGGTGTGTAGCGGTTGGGTGGGTCAAGTTGTCTCCCTACACGGTGTAAGGTTGGTACGGGGTGTATACGGTTGGATATGGTTGGGTTTCGCATAAACATGTAATATCATTACGTTACATTATGGGCCTATGGGCTTTATTTTGAATTCGCTCGGGCTAAGGCCAACTTATTCTATTTCGTGGTTTAAGTGATATAGGCTATGGTTGGGTTAATTTACATCGAGTTTTCCCAAACTCACCCTTTTATTTTCATCCACGCAGTAATCCCCAACCATAGTGGGCTTGGAGTGTGAGGGAATTGAGTGTCCACCTATTCGAAAGTTTGATTTTCTTCGGTGAACTGGACATCCTTTTATTTACGTTTGAAGTTTTGGGTTTTAAATGTAATAAGGCCGCTTATTTATTTTGATGGTTTTTTTATATGTATTACTAAGATAGGTAATACTTATTTTAACTATTGAAATTGGATGGCTTTAGGCACGTTTTCAAAAACAACAGTTGATTTCAAAATAACACGACAACAAGCAAAGCTTCCGAATGAAAGTATTTTCCAAAATTAATCACTTTTCCTAAAAATGACTTAATCGAACCGGTTTCCTAGAAATATCCATGACGTTAAGGTGTGGCAATGACGGTATGCATGTCTAGGATTGGATCCGAAGGAGCTTGGTACTTAGCGATCGGATGGACTCACCACCTCTTTTACGGTTTCCTACGGTGCCTGACTTCCATTCACTTTAACCTTTAATGAATTAATCTTTTGAACATCAAGTACGATTTTCGGACTTAGAATGGAATTTTTTTTACGTTTTTGATGTGGCATGCGGATCCGCCATAACTTCGAAATTTGGGTTTGGGGTGCTACAAAATTTCATATGGATATATATTGATATATAGATATTAATGTAAAAGAACGACACAAACATATAAAAAATGGGAAACCACATTTCAATATCTATTCTCTAAATATTCAAATTATATATTACCATGTAATGTTTTAATAAAAAGTTAATAATATTAACTATTTAGATTAATTAATAATATTATAAAAATATATAGACTAAATGATATTAAAAATTAAAGTAGATGCAAATAAATCTGAAATTTAAATATATTAGAGAGACCAAATTTGTAACGCTCCGATTTTTGGGGCCTAGAAGAGTTGGGCTTTGAGTCTGAGATTCGGATAAAAGGAAACGAATAATTAAGAAGTTTTAAATATTACCGTTTAAGAAAAAATTTTGAATTACTACTAGAAAGTTTTTCTATATTTATTATTACGGATATTTTAAATTTTTATGAAATTTTAATTAGTATTATGAGATAAAATTATTAGAAAAATATTATCAGATGTATGTTTGAAAATTTTATGAAAATTTTATTATTTGTTGTATTATTGGTATTTGAAATTTTTATTATTAGATATGTTTATGAAATTATTATTATTATTATTATTATTATTATTATTATTATTATTAGTAATTAAATATGTAACGAAGGGGTATAATATGGGGAAAGGTCTGGGGCTCGGCCTATAGCTTTAGCAAAATTCTTGAATCTTGCCTCTTAAGGGAATCTGGCGATAGGCTTCATTAATAAATTAGAATGAGTTTTAGCACAAGGCATCTGCCCGATGGCTAAGGACGCTAGGGAGGTGATTGGGTTCAAGGTGCGGTGTGCGCAATTTGGGTTTTTTTAATATGCAGATCGCGACTAGAATAAGGGTTAAGAGGAGTTGCTAGTATAATTTAACACAAAGAACGCCTTGGTGCAGCGGCAGCAGAGCGCTAAGAAGACCTAGGGGTCACGAGTTCGAATGCAGGGGACAGTGAAACTTGTTTTATTTCTTTTAAGTAGCCCGTGACTGAAGCGAATAAGGCTTATAAGTAAATGCAGACATATTATAACAAAAGCGAGGTTGTGTCGCAGCGGCAAGCTGTGTGGCTGAGTGTTCTGGAGGTTGAAGGTTCGAGTGGCGTGGAAGGCGGAATTTCCCTTTTATTTTTAAACGGACTAGAGCTTCAGCAGGTAAGGTTTAAAATTAACTGTGACCGTATATTAGTAAGGAAGAAAGTATGGTGCAGTGGCCAGCAGCACGAGCGTAGGTGCAAGAGTGGACTGAGGTCTGGAGTTCGAGCTGTTGTACGCGTAATGGGCTACCAATTTTGCTGCTCACGTGGGGGGGGGAGTTAGAGTTTGACCGAAACTCTTCTTAACAGCATGATGAAGCGGAGGATAAGGCTACAGATCAGCGGTTAGGAGTTTGAATGAAATTCAAACTTTGAATTTGGCCAGGAATTAAGGAGCTAAAAGGAAGGAATTAAAATTGGAAAAGGACTTTATTTTATTCTAATCTTATCTTATTTCTTTTGCTCATATTCTTTTCTATTTTTCCCAAAAGCTGAACAATTCCCTCATTTCCTATTTTCTTTCCTCGAAGCCAAATTCTTTTTAAAATGACTTTCTTCTTAAATATTGGTTGCCGATTACTCTTTTGGTTGAAACCATATCTCTTTTCCTTTTAATCTTTCAAAAGACCGAACCTCTAATCTTACATCTCTTCCTCTATTGATTGTCTCTTTGATGGTGAACTTATCGTCACCTATTTTTTTTCTTTTAGATCGCAATAGCCATATTCTAGGATAGATCCAAAAGCCAAAAAGCCTCATATTGTAGTGATTCGGGAATTAATATTTAGATCTATTTTCTACGCATGTTTAAGTTAGATTCACAACGGATCTGGGGTAGGAAGGTATTTGGAATGTTCTTCAACGAGTAGATATCTTGGTAAGTATTCGAACCTTCTTTCCATTTGTATCTTGTGGTTTAAAGAAAAGCCGAAAACCCCTATATGCAAAGGGTGCCTGTCGACTAAACTAAAAGGGTTTAGTGGTGTTATTTGATTTGTTTTACTCTAGTGTGGATTAAAGGCTACTAATCGAGGGCTTGGATATTTGGAACGACCAGAATTAGATCTAGTCCATTTTTTCGGCAAAGGTAAGAACTTTAGTGCCTAAGGTGTTAAGGGCCAAATATGGTAAGGGTTTGATGTGTTAAGTTGTTATGGATTCATAGTTTAATGTGTTAGTAACTGATTGTAGGCAACTCATGTGTGGAACTCGTCAACGTTTCATTGAAAAACAGGTGTGTAAACGACACCCACTCATAGACTAGATCGGCAAAAGCCGAAAAGCCGAAATGCCGAAAAGTCGGCATTTATGAACTTGCGAGCGTGCGAGCGCTCATGAGGTGGTTTGTTTGTTAATTTTGGTAATCATAAGCGGTAAGAGTGCAGAGTGCGCAATTTCTTGCACTTCGGTATATTTGGGCTTAATGGGCCGAAAATGGGGTAGTGGGCCAACGGGCCCAATTCGGTAAAAATGCTCGGTAAGTGTTTCTGTTAATGCGTTAATGGTTATAATATGTGTGTAATCTCTAGAATAGTAAATTTTACTAAAATACCCCTAAATATGAAAATTATCTTAGGTGCAAAATGACCGTTATACCCCTAGGGTTAATTTTGACTGAAATGCATGATATTCTGATTCTGTTTGTTGTATGCCATGACATGTATATCTGTTGCATAGGATCTGGGTTATGTTATAGAGGAAGAACCCCTTCTGGTGGCTGTGCCACATATTCTGATATAAGCAGCTTTGCTGCGGATTATAGTTAGTCATAGCGGTGCTACTGCTTTGTAAGTGTAGGGATGGCGTGGGTAATTTATTCCCACATGAAGTGTAGGGATGGACGGAGGCAAGTGCAGGTTTGGATGGGGTTATCATGCATTAATCATATGAGGCTATTTTGTTATGGGCCAACTGTATTGAAATGGGCCCAATTGTGTTAATATGGCCAAGGCCCAATATATCTCGACTTGTAATAGGGCTATGGCCCAGATTGATACTGCTATGGGCTAGGCCCAATATACTCTGATACTGTAAGGGGCTATGGCCTAGATTAATATTGATATGGGCTAAGGCCCGATTAAACGATTTGAATAGGGCTTAGGCCCGATAAAGCTTTAACCGATTTGGGCTCTGGTTGGGACACTTTACACACTGAGTTTTCCAAACTCACCCTCTTTCTCTTCCATCCTTGCAGGTGAGCCCTAGTTGGTGGACTTGGAGCTAGGTGAGATTCAGAGCGGCCACGAAGATTAAGTTTTTGTTTTCTTTAAAATAACTTTCGCATTTATTATTTTGATTATTTTTATTCTGGTTTAAGTTGTAATAGGGCCGCTCTTTTTATTATTTTTAATATTTTGGGTTATTAAATTGGTTAGCTCTAGGGCGCATTTAAGTTACTTATTTTCAAAATATCACGATTACCGAGCAAAGCTTCCGCAACGTAAATGTTTTCAAAGGAAATAAATATTTTAAATGGGCTTAAACTCAATTTGTTGTTCGTGGACAAGTAATACGCTTTAAGTGTGGCAATGGATGTGTACATGTCTAGGATTGGATCCATGAATAGCTTGGTACTTAAGCAGTCCAATAGACTCACCTCCTCTTTTCTGGCTTCCTACCTGTTGCACAGTTTCCATTCACTTTAATCTATAACGAAAATATTCTTCTCAAAGATTTTTAATTAAAACATGAGTTTTACAATAACACTCCAATGAGTTTTACATCAAGAAGGGTTTTCAATGAAAACATGGTTTTCAAAAAACACTTCAATGTGACACGCCGAATTCGGCCGTAACGTCTGGGCCGGGTTTGAGGTGTTACAAAATTAAAATTTAACCATGTATTAATAGTAAATAATAATAATAATAATAATAATAATAATAATAAAAGAGAAAAAAAAAGGGAGGAAAAAATATTGCATACTTAGTGGCGATTTAGAAAAAAAAAACACCGTAAACATGTATTAATAGCTTAAACTATGTCGTTTTAAAGCTTTGTTATTAGTGGCGCTTTTAAAAAAACGCCACAAAAACATCCATTAAGAGAATGTAAAATGGCGTCGTTTACATCCTTGTTATTAGTGGCGCTTATATAAACGCCGCAAGAGGTGTGAATTACCGGTGTTTTCACTAGAAAACGCCACAAACATATATTAATAGATTGCAAAACGGCGTCGTTATTACCTTGTTATTAGTGGCGCTTTTTCAAAAAACGCCACAAAACATCTAAAGAGATTTTAAAACGTCGTCGTTTTATAGCCTTTTCTTAGTGGCGCTTTTATAAACGCCACAAAAGGTGTGAAATACCGGCGTTTTCACTAGAAACGCCACAAAAATCTATTAACAGATTGCAAAAACTGCGTCGTTTGTAGCCTTCTAATTAGTGGCGCTTTATAAAAATGCCACAAATATTTATTAATAGATTGAAAATAGGTCGTGTTTTGAAACCCCAATTTCCTTTTACTTTTCCCCAGTTCAGTTTACCCAATTGCTTTTCCCTTTACTTCGTCTGTTTCAGAAATCCCCTAAAATTTCCCATTACTTCCAAACCCTGATTTTAGAAATCCCCTATAATTTCCCATAAAGAGATATCCTTAAATCATTTTCCCCAAAGTCCCTTTGATTTGCTCTACTATCAATAGTTTTCCCATAACCTCAAATCAAAATTTTTAATTTTGCACCCTAACTGTGTCTGCGTCTTTCCCAACTTAAACCCGATTTCATTCCCACATTTACCCAATTTCTTTTCTCTCATTTTCCCTAACTGCGTCTGCATCTGCGTATGCCTCTTCTCTCCGTTGCTTCTGCTGGAATTTCGAGTCCTATAGGTATTGTTACTACTTATATGGACACTTTATTTAGTTTTAGCCTCTTTGAAAATGGATAATGCATGTCATCTTTGTGTTTATGTTGATTTTGTTAGGTTGTATTTTATTACTTTATAAGCTTCGAATTTATATTTTTTTATGAGTACAATGTGTCTTACTTGGGTGTTTAGGAAATGATGAGATCTTGAGAAAAGGGTTTTCCAGTTTGTTCATGTTATGAGATCTTGTGTTCATGTTGTTCATATACAACAGTTATTGTTGTTGACCATTTGTAAAAAAAGAATCATTTACCCGGTGATGTAAGAGTAATGAATTTTCTTGAAGTGAAATTGTATTAAAATTTATGCATATAATAGTATAACTAAAAAGATGCAGCAATATAAAAATATGATCAAAAGCAAAGTAACTCGTATAATTAAATCAGATAATCAGTACCATACTTATTTACAAATAAGTAAAGAATCATTTACCTGGTGATGTAAGAGTAATGAATTTTTACTGAAGTGAAATTGTATTAAAATTTATGCATATAATATGAGTTGGAAGCTAGTTAGTCAGTACCATACTGGTGGGCGTATCGTTTTTGCCTTAATACTAGTTAGTACCAGATCTGACATGTTTCGATGTATTAGTATTTTAAACATTTTCACATATATATCTTTATTATGATTTTAGTTTCTTAATAACTTAAATGTTATAATACATGATTTATCTCAATTACATCCATATATGTTATATATACATAATATATCTCAATTACATCCATATAAATATATTTATATGTAAATATAAGTTTTAAAATTATTAATTAGGTTCAATAACTTAATTTATAACTATATTTTAATTTTAAATGTAATTATAGAAAAATAAAAAAGGAACATTTAAAAGATTGGTTTAAAATATCAAAATTGTGTACCAATCGGTATGGGCTGAAATTGACCGTCTACAATTTGAAACACACCGAAATATCCAAAATGCACATAAACTTTGGTAAAGCAGAACATAGACTACTTGATACGGTTTAGGATTGGAGCAGTGCTATCGGCCGATATTGATGCAGATCTTGACTACCATGGTTGGAAGACTGAATTTAGTTAGGATAAACTTGAGAACTACAGTTTTATGTGTTAGTCGCTTGAAAATCAAATTAACTATTCTCCACGATTGACCAAGCTTCTTTTTCTTGTTGAATTGGATTATTGGTTATCTTTTTTGCCTAGCCTATCTTTCTAGATGAAGATCTTTAGCTTAGAATCACGATGAAACCATGTTTAGCTTACCAATTCATCATAAAGGATTATAA
Source organism: Gossypium arboreum (assembly GCF_025698485.1). Classification (NCBI taxonomy): domain Eukaryota; kingdom Viridiplantae; phylum Streptophyta; class Magnoliopsida; order Malvales; family Malvaceae; genus Gossypium; species Gossypium arboreum. Next base: position 113,618,800 of record NC_069073.1, read on the forward strand.
CTTTGCTTTAATTTTTACTTTTGTAGATTGAGTTCATCAAAGTGCAAAATATTGAAGCCCCTTTAGTTCTTGTAAGACTAATTTCTTTCTGTTGTTTCATCTTCCTGCTAGTCGTAGAAACAATTTCTTCTTCGAAGAATATAACCTCTTGAAATGTTTTTCTTTTCCCCCGATACAAGGAGAAATATCTTTTTCATTCTTGGCATATAGTTTTCGATCTAACATTTGATAATGTTCAACATCTTTTTCAATAAGTGCCTTTTTATTTGTTTTTCTGTTAAGGACACATGTTTGATTTTCATTCCTACTAGTGAACAACATTTTGGCTTGGAAAGAAACACTAAAATTTCATAAAGTGATATATTCCAAAATTCTTGCAGTTGATTCTGATTTCTAAGATTAAACTCATTGTAGATGTTTAATTTTCCATGAAGGTAGGGCACTCTATTGGTTCATATATAGCACTAGAAATGCTAAGGAGGCTGCCAAAGAAGGTGGAATGACCATTTTCAACTAATTTATTCGACATAATTTTTACCGTTCAAGTTTGTGAAACGAAAAAAATTGTTTCATAAAATTCCTCATCTGGTGTTTTAGGTATTGGTTCATATATGGTACGGTACGCCCACCAGTATAGTATCAATAGCAATGAACACATAGAGTAATGCCATTTCATTTTTCTTTACTTATTTACAAATTGATAGAATTCAACTTATAGGTTAATGATATAGGTTTAATGCATTGCTTCCTTGGATGGGATTCATCCACTTTGTTTAATGCATTTTTTTACTATTCAATTTGCGATTTTCAATATCAGATGTACGTTTGGATGCTTTAAAGTTCACGGGCACTACTGAAATAAGTCATTTTTGGGAGCACTTTTCTCCTAATTTTCTTTTTAAAGTGAATAATATCAAGAACTTCGAGATTCACAATCAGTTTGTTTAATGCATTTTTCCATTACACGTGTGATGATGATACTGGATAATCTATTTGGTTAATGCATATTTGATTACACATAAATTTCCCGTGTAATGAAATTGATGTTGCAAATTAGCAGGTTTATAGTTGTGAGGTTTTCTACTTATGGATCAACTTTTGATATCCATTAGCCTTGTACTTTATCAGAATGTGTTATATTTCCTCAACAATGTCTAATTTGAGTTTATAGAAGCAATAAACCCATGTTGTAAACGGTGGATGTAGTAAACCCATGTTAGTCTAATTTCAAAGGGTTTTTGAATTTCTATTTTAGTCTATAAATTTTCAAGTTTATTATTGTACATTTTTTTAATGTAAAAATCAAATTACTATTCTTGTTTATCCTTGGATTATTTTTTAATTTCATGGTTGTTGGTTGTTTGCAGGTGTAATTTAATTTGCTGGAATTGACTCTACCATCCAATTTACAATTTCTAAGAGGTATGTATATTTAATTTGATAAATCTTTATTTGATGTCTCTCCATTGAAATCTGCCATGTATTCCATGAGCTAAGTAAATTTTTGCTCAATTTGCAACCTTTTAATAATATTATACCTCTCTACATGTATGCTTGCCACGTGAATTTTTTCTACCCTATTTTTGTAATTTGTGATTAAATATTTCTATATTTCTATCACGATTTTTAATAAATTAAATTATTAGTATAATATGTCCCATCTCCGATCTGAATATTTAATAAAATATTTTATATATATTTTATAATTAAATTTAAATTATTATTGAAATATTCTCGTCCGTTTTATCATTTAAGTTAAAACATTTTATTAAAAATAAATCATAGCTTTTAAGCTAAATACGGATGTTCACACAATGCTTTAACATGTACTTAAGAAAAGATGACTTGTAAAACATAAATTAAATTAAGTGTGGACTATTGTACATCTATATTTTAACTGCACATGTGATTTGTCAAATAAAAGCAAAAGATATGTCTATATTAAAACAAGGTTTAGTCTTATTTTAATTAATATAATTTGGATTAATTTATTTAAATATTATTAAATTAATATAATTTTTATAAATATTATTTAATTAAAATATTTTTTCCATGTGATTTTCCACATCGTCAAAATTTAATTTTCTTATTTTTTTCCGAGGTATAAAAATGGAATCTTTGAAGTAATAAATTTATTGTCAAGTTTAATATATAAGAACATATTAAATCTAAGAAAATGGAATGCTGAAAATAATTAAAATATTATATCATTTTAATATATAAGAATTTATCTTGTATAAATTATTCTTGTGCAAAATTTATAAGATTCTAAAATATATATACTTGAATACATCACTAGTACGTAAAATATATACTTGAACTTACATAACTAATATAACTTACATAACTTACATAACTCACATAACTCACATAACTTATTTAACTTACATAACTTACATAACTCACATAACTTACGAACTTACATAATTTACATAATACATAAATATATATCATATCATAACTTACATAACTTAATTAGAGTTATAAATAAACAACTTACCCGTGTAATTTATTGTCAACTTTAGAAGTCAAGAACTACGAAATGGATAGGAGTTGGATGAAATTGTCAAGGGTAAGCAACGCCTATCGAAATGGAGTACAAACTTTTCTAAATTTTGCATTTCAAAATGCAAGCCAAGAGAATATGATTCTTTGCCCGTGTAAGAAGTGTGGCAACATCAATTGGCATTTTCGTGAAGTTATTTACGAACATCTAATTGTTGATGGCTTTATTTGGGGGTATAAAAAATGGATTTTCCATGGAGAATGTACATCTAGTGGAATTTCTTCAACGATTAATCCGACTTATCCTGATACTGATTACCACCAGGATGTTAGACAAGATGACATGGAAGGTATGTTGCGGGATGCATTTAATATGCACAGTCATGGTGAGCAATTGTTTCCACCTGACTTTATTGCATCCGATGATTGTAATATTGGTGGAAATATTTTCTGCGAAACGGGAACAAGTGCACCTGATGAGGAGCCAAATGAAGAAGCGGCGAAGTTTTACAATTTACTTAATGAAATGAACGAAAAACTTTACAAGGGATCAAAATATTCGAAATTGTCCTCCTGCATTCGTCTATTTCACTTAAAATGTTTGGGAGGGTGGACCGAAAACTCTTTTACAATGCTGCTAGAGTTTCTGAGAGAGATGTTTCCGTTTGCAAAAATCCCCCAGTCTTGTCAAGATATGAAGAGACTAATAAAAGATTTGGGACTTGGGTACGATAAAATTCATAGCTGCCCAAATGACTGCATGTTGTACTGGGGTGATCAGAAGAACCAATAGTCTTGTCATGTTTGCGGTAAGTCACGTTGGATGAATAAGAATACAGAAGATGTGAATGTGGATGAAGGTGGGGCACAGTTAAGAAAGAAGCTAGTTAAGGTTTTGCGATATTTTCCCCTAATACCAAGACTTCAAAGGCTTTTCATGTCGTCAAAGACGGCCGATTCTATGAGGTGGCATAATGATCAACGAACCGATGATGGATTATTAAGGCATCCTGCTGATTCTTTAGCTTGGAAATCATTTGACAGTAAATTTCCAAGCTTTGCAAGCGATCCTCGAAATGTGAGGCTTGGGCTAGCAGCTGACGGCTTTAATCCTTTTAAAATCATGAGTACTTCATACAGTACTTGGCCTGTAGTGCTTGTTCCTTACAATTTGCCTCCATGGATTTGCATGAAGCAATCTTCATTCATTTTATCAATAACTATCCCTAGAGAGAAAGGTCCCGGAAATGATATTGACATCTATTTGTAGCCACTTATTGAAGAGTTAAAACAGTTATGGTCGGGTGTTGAGACATATGATGTATTGAGAAAGGAGAACTTTAATTTACATGCAGCTTTGTTGTGGACAATTAATGATTTCCTAGCTTATGCTAATTTATTGGGTTGGAGTACTAAAGGACGTTATACCTGTCCTTGTTATGCTGCGCAAACTTGTTCGAAGTGGTTGTATAATGGGAAGAAGTTCTCTTACATGGGCCATCGTCGGTGGTTAGATGGAAATAATAAATTTAGATTTCAGAGGACTCTATTTGACGGTACTGAAGAGTACAGATGATCTCCTGAGCAAACCGTTGGATCTGAAATCTTGTTTATGTTAAAAGATATCAATTTTAGTTATGGGAAGATGAATCAACCACCTAACACGCAAACAAAGAGAAGATCAAGGGATGAATTTGATGATGAATCTGACGAAGAGGATGATCCTAATGAGGCAGACTTGTAGAAAAAAAGGAGTATTTTTTTTAGTTACCTTATTGGGAGAACAACATTTTACGCCACAATCTTGATGTCATGCATACTAAGAAGAATGTCTGCGAGAACATAATTGGGAAAATTTTGAATGTCGATGGAAAATCAAAAGATAATTTTCAGAGTCGACTTGATTTAGTTGACATGAGAATTCGACGTGATCTTCATCTTCAAGTACTTTCGAATAGGAAATATCGGTTGCCGCCTTCTATTTTTTCAATGTCAAAGAAAGAGAAAGAGGTGTTCTGCATGGTGTTGAAGGATATAAAGGTCCCAGATGCGTATGCGTCAAATATATCTCGATGTGTGAGTCTTAAATATTGAATATTATATTCATTAAAATCACATGATTACAACATCTTGATGCAAGATTTACTCTCAGTTGCTTTACGGTGCTGTATGTCAAAAAATGTGACGTCCTATATAATTGACCTATCCAATGTAATGAAAGCTATTTGTGGCAAAGTTTTGGATGTTGAAGAACTTGAGAAAGTATAGGATCGAGCCACTTTGACTTTATGCAATTTGGAGAAGATCTTTCCACCTTCCTTCTTCACTATTATGATGCACTTGGTAATTCATCTCCCTCACGAAGCAATACTTGGTGGACCGGTTTTTTATCGATGGATGTATCCTATTGAAAGGTGCTAATTTATTTGTCAAATATTCATTCATTCGCCTCTATATATTTAGTTACAACTTTTGATAAATATTGTATATCGTGTTTAAGTTCCTAAGCCAATTGAAGTCTTATTGTCGTAATAAGCGTTATCCAGAAGGATCAATTGCTGAAGGTTACTTGGCAGAGGAGTGCATGACCTTCTATTCTAGATATTTAGAAGATGTTGAAACACGATTAAATAGACCAAATAGAAATGCTGGGCTCAATGATCATAACTTAGCCGAAACTTATTTATTCCAAAGTTATGGAGAACCAATCAACAAAGCTAAAATTGTAGAATTAGATGATATATCGTGGATACAAGCACATCGATATGTACTCTTTCACCACGATTCAGTTGAACCGTTGAGCAAGTAAGTTCTAAAATTTCCTCACATATTCGTCGTTTTGATTTGTTTATCTTTTAACCAATTAAACTTGTTTTTAACATAATGAGTACAAACAAATTTTGAGATCTCGTGCACGCTCTCGAAGATTACAACATCGAGAGATTAATAAGTTATTCACAGAATCTTTTCATGAATGATTAAGCCAAACGGTATGTAACTGAAGTTAAGTTACATATAATCACGAAATTTAGTTAATCAAATAAGAATGTTTTTACATAATACATCTATAATTACTCAATTTACTTTCGATTCAATAGGTTTGAAGTGGGAAGGACGTCAATGATGAAATTAAATGGCTTTCCCAAGGTCCGAACAGAGTAATAAAAAGATATAGTGCCTTCCTCATCAATGGATACAGATTTCATACAAAATATCCCGAGAGAATGAAGAGAACTCAAAATTGTGGAATTGTTGTTAATTTTTCAATTACAAGTTATGCTAGTGCTAGGGATAGTAATCCGGTTGAAGGTAATGTGGAGTATTACGGGCTTCTTACCGACATTATTGAGTTGGATTACTATGGCAGATGGAAAGTTGTCTTATTTCAGTGTAATTAGGCTGATGTTAATACTGCTCGCAGAATTAAAAAAGATCAATTTGGTTTTACAATGGTTAATTTCTCAATCTCTCGCTTGATTCACACTGGACAACAATTGATGGACGAGCCATATGTATTTTCTTCTCAAGTGAAACAAGTTTTTTATTCGAAAGATCCAACTGATGAGGGTTGGTATGTTGTACTCTGGAACACCCCTAGAGACTTGTTTGACATGGGTAATGGAAGTAGAGATGACATCGTCAAAAGATCAGAAACATTACCTTTTCCAAAACAAAACTTAGATGAAAATATTCCTAGTACTAGTACACAACATCAATGGGTTCGACATGATGTGGATGAAGATATTTACGAATAATAATGTAGTAAGATTTTACAATTTTTTAATTATATGTAATATTATAATTTTAATCTTGGTCATGTTATATAATTTAACTATTTTATATGTACTATTATTGTTGTAATTTGTTACTAAAACTTCAACTATTTTATGTGTATTGCAGGAAAAATGCGTAGAAGAAGATTACGAGATTTAAGTATTGTCTAGAATACTCCAAATTCGGAAGAAGCAAATAGTGAATAGCAGACAGTTGTTGGATCTTCGAATGTGCCAGAGACACTTGACGAGCCTGCAGAATTTCAAAGTAATGTTAAGTTCATTTTACATGTGTTGACTTTTATTATTGATTTATTTGTCAAATTTAATATAATAATATACCGTTTTTCAGCTGAAAGTGGTGGGACGCTCAGAGGGCGAGAATGTACGCTGCTTAAAGATTTATACGACTTAAATCCTGTCGAGCGTGTCAAAGTAAGTAGAAACAGTCATGGTCAGCCTGTTGGATCTGAAGCTCGACTTTTAACAGGCTATTTGGGCATTAAAACACGAAATGCCAATATGTTTCCCATCAACTATGAATCATGGCATCACATGCCTGATAGCAACAAAAATTAGGCTCTCGATAATATTAATTTAACAAAACATTAAAGTAATTTATAATACTTCGGTTTAACTTTTATTTATATTTACATTCTAAACTTGTGTTTTTTTAGGAGAGATTTTCTTTAGAGGTCTCCGATGACTATATCAAGAAGGCATTGGGTAAAAAATGGAGAGACCATAAAAGCACTTTGAAAAAATTATATTTTAAGAAAGACATGAGCCTCGAGGAAAAATTGAGAAATATCCCGCCAGGAATGCTGAGGTACTAATGGGAAGATGCTGTTAGATTCTGGAATTCAAAGAAAGGATAGGTATTACATATTTCCAAACTCTTATATATAGTGTTTACTATATACGTAATAATAATTTCATTATGTACGACTGTGAGCGAGTTGGAACAAGCGGAGGGAAAAAAACAAAAATTTACGCTTTACCAGCAGGTCGAGAAGTTTTGCTTACAGAATGAGGCCGAGGTATTATGAATTTATTAATTCTATCAAATATTAATGACTTTCTACTATTAAATAATATTTTTACTACTATATTGTAGGAAGTTTCGTCAGTCAAAAGTTGGGCGCCTTGACTTTTTGAGATTACGATAGGAAGAAAGATAGATCTCTATGACATTCAAGTGAAGAAATTCGGTATATTTACTTAATAAAATTTGATTTATTACAAATATTTATAATGTTTAATTATAATGGTTTAATTCGTCGTTAGTAGTTTTAAATAATGTTAAGTTATGTTGCATTCCTTTTTATTATATATTTCGTTTCTAACTCTTTGATTGATTTATTAGGAGAAACTAAAGTAGAAGAAGGCGGAGTATGAAGCGATTTCTTCGACTAATAGTTCTGTTAATCTTGAGAACATTGATAACGTAATTATCCTTTGAAGTTTTGGGTCTGAAAGTGCAGTCGGGTTCGATTTCAAGGATCTAGTGTTACCCTGACCCAATATTTTGGATCCGGCTCCCAGCAATACATGCCTTCCGGGAGTCAAGCTCAAGCTAAAGTTCAGAGGTTAAGGGACCAGATAGCTCAGATGCAAGCGAGCACAGTTGAGCAAATTGCCGAGGTTCAAAGAAAATATGAAGAACTCCAACAACAACTTAGAGCGGAGGCAACAGAGGGAGGCGGCATGACCATGAGAGGCGAGGCGATGGCGATGGCGTGAGAAAGAGCGAGAAAATACGATGAGCTCCAGCTACTGACTTGACAAATGATGCAGATGTTTCAGTAGTCGCAAAAGCCGCCATCTTAGACATTAATTTTCTCCTTGTAAGAATGTTTTTAACATTGTCACATTTAACATTATTGTAAGAATATTACTTAATTTATGAATTTACATCATAGATCTTTCGTTGAATTTGAAGTATCATTTAGATTTAATATTTTTTATTGTATTTTTTATGCTACATTTGCTGTTTTTGGTTGGATTTCATGCTATATTTGCTGTTTTTTGTTGGATTTAATGCAGGAAGGGTTGGATATTGGTGAAAAATGTACATTTTAAATCTGCCAAAATTAGCGGCATTTGTGATAAAAGCGCCGCTAAAAGTCTTGATCTTTTGTGGCGTTTTTTCAGATAAATGCTGTAAAATTTGGCGGCGATTCTTATAGCGGCGTTTTTTGCGGCGCTTTGGAAAACGCTGTTAATAGTTTTTGCGACGCTTAAAAACACCACTAAAGGCTAGAAAAAATGCCGCTAAAAGTATATTTTCTTGTAGTGAATGTTGAAATGACATCACTTCTGACTTCATTGATGTCTATAAAGTATAAGGGTCAAGGAAATTCTGAGCCATCTAAAGACTATGAGTTTTATGATCCCACAATTAGGAATATTTTTTAGACGAGAATTGCAACATTCTTTGAGGATGTTGAGTTTGGGGGGAGAAATAATGTTAGAGACATTGCTTTTGAGGAGAAATTAGATTCTAACTCAGTTCCTACTATCACTTTTGATGATGTTTAGGTTCTCATACCTATTATTGATTAAGAAGTGAATCTAGAATCTCAATAAAACAATGTTGAACAACTCCTTATTCAAGATGAGGTAATTGTTCCAGAAGAAAAAACTCAACAACCTCAAGAATGAATGTCATTAAAAAGGTCCAATAGAGAAATGGTTATAATGGCTTTAGTGGAATATTTTGACATTAAGCTACATCAGATGAATATTAAGTTAATGGTTTCTCAATGGTAACATTGATCATATAATTATATGGTGCAATTAGAAAGATTTGTGTTTAATAATGCAAAGTTAATGATTTGCAAAGAACTTCATCTATGGGCTTAAGCAAACTTCTCGTCAATAATATTACAAATTTTACCAAATGATTATCTTATTCGGTTTAGAGATGAATTTTATTGATAATCGTATGTACCATAAGATTAGTAGGAATAATGTTCTATATTTGGTTTTATATGTTAATGACATACTGCTTGTCAATAATAAGTATAGTCTCAATCAATGCCCTAAGAACAATTTTGAGATTACAAAAAAAAAAAAATTGAATTTTTACATTTTAGCAGTAGAAAGTCTAATATATGTTTAGGTTTGTATACATTGGAATATTGTGTACACTATTAGGATGTTAGGCAAATATTTTAAGTAACCCTAGTTTGGACCATTGGATAACATCCAAGATGGTTATAAGGTTTTTTCGGAGAACAAAAGATTACATGCTCACATATCGAAGGTCTAATCAATTAGAGATCATCAGGTATACAGACTCCTATTTTGATGGAATATGGATACAAGATTTTGTCACTAAGGTGCAAATTGTGAAAACAAATTGCAGTCTTTTATTCTAATAACAACAGGAGCACATCAAAGTCAAAACACATAGACTTTAAGTTCCTTGTTGTTAAAGTAAAAGTTCAGAGTGGTTAGGTGCCTATAAAGCATATTAGGACAAACTCCATGATTGTAGATCCGTTTACTAAGAAACTACACCTAAGGTTTTATAAGAGCACATCGCTCATATGGGTGTAATGTCATTTAAAGGATATTTGGTTTTAGTGGGAGTTTGTATTTTTTAAATGCTTTTATGTTATAGACACATTTTCAGTTTAAAGATATTAAGTTTATTTTCTGCAGAAATAAAGTTTATTTGGTTTATTTAACTCTAGTTTTGGTAAGATTTGATCTCACTAATGAGGACTAGTTGGAAATAGACATGTTTAGATCATATTGCATGTAATTTCCATGCTACACATCCATACTTGATCTATGTTATTTGGTTGTGTTAATATACGTGATCATGGATGGGTTTAGTTACGATATATGAAACGAAAGTTGCTTTGGTTCTATGTTAACATAATTAATGGACGAGATTGTTCGGAATACCTTTCGGAAATGATAGTAAAATTTTGAGCTCATAAGGTTATATAATGACATGTAATTATAGAGAAATTAGTATGTATATGTGATCCAAGTGGGAGATTGTTGGAAAATATGGACATCACATATATAATAAGGGTAATTACATGTTATTATTTACTATCATGATAGGTTAGCCTAAATTAAAAGTGATCTAATTTGGTTAAAATTTTATTGGGCTTTAATTATTAAATAAAGTATGGGTCAAATATGTGTAGATACTCTAGTAATTAAGGCTAATCAAATTCTAATTAATGATGGGCTAATTAGAATTTGATTAGAACTAATATGCCAAGGTTATAAATATTAGTGTTATGGTCCCCAAATTTCACAAAAGATATCTTTTCTAATATCCCATCATTAGGAAAGATAGAGCAAATATTCTCTGAATTTCTTGTGTACTAATTTGGAAGATCAAATCCCCAAGATCGGGTAAAACTTCAAGAAATTCATGGATTCAGGTACGCTTCCGCATCTAGTTTTGTTCTTGATTTTTCTTGATGATTAGACATGATAGATCCTGGTTTATAGTTCTAATTTTATATTAGATATTATTTAAAATTCTAACACTTCACCGCCAGGTTTCTTTCTCGCTTAGTTAAAACTACCATTGTCACCCAGTTTCAAATCTGGCCGTGAATTTCAAGAATTTACACAGAGAGAGAAAGGTTATTGGCCTAGAATCGAGCGCGATATCGATCGAGAGATCACTTTTTTCATATACTCGTATATTCAATACTCAAAAGCTCATTATTAATTGCTCATATGGGATGCCTTAAAGTAGAGGCAGAAATTATGGCTACGGACTCCATGAAAGCCAATTTTAAAGAAATTCCCAATGTAAGGTGAAGGCAACACCAAATATTTGAAAGAATGTGCAAGTGACAACTTTTTGAGGAGCTAGACATTGAAGGCCCAAAAATGGATGTTTCGGATGAAGATCATGTCTCCAACAAGGTTCACAAGTTTTATTTTGTCAAGTTTTGACCCTATAAAGATCCGAAGGGAAATTCTAAATTGAAAAAGCCGAGAATTTTATTCAGAAAATGGATAGAGAAATAATCCCAATCCGTAAGAGTTACTGCACAAAATGGGCACAATTGGATCATGCTTATTTCGAACTAAGCCGCCTAAGACGTCAAAAGTCGGACCTGAAGGTTGCAATGAGATGGAACCTAGGACTATTGAATTGCCTTGAAGAAGCATTGGACGAGCTGCATTTTCATAACAATTCATATAAAAAAAGGTTCAACCTCTCCTAATTTTCATGTCACTCTGCAACATCGAGTACTGCATGAAAACAATATCAACTGGGCAACAGAGAGGGAACTTTTAAAAGAGATGCCTACAACTCGAAATCAGTTACCGGCCGATTCTGATATTAATCATGATTCAACTCATTTCAAGCAAAGCCTTAACGAATTTATTCAGTTGTTTTACGAAGAAAGACAAACTGAAAGTAGATACAATAATTTCCACAAAGAGCTGAAACGTATAGAAGAGAAAACTATTGTTATTGCTTGTCTAAAGAGGAGGATATGGAACCCTTGGGCTTCATTGGCCACCATAAAAAAATTTATCACTACAATAAATGAGCTATCAGAAGAAGTAGAAAAAGAAAATAGAGAAATAATAGGTGAGATTGAGGAAGCAAAGATGAATAAAGAGGGAGGGCATCAGAAAAGAGCTATTGAAGCTAGAAAATCAACTTAGGGATATGCGTCTCAAAAAGGAAGTACATAAATGCCTTCTTAATCTCACAAAACGCCACCAAGAAGCATTATTGTACCCTTTTAATTACTAAAATATTATTTTATTTTTATTGAAATTTGTTAGGATAATTACCATCACCAACCCAAAAAATCGAATAGGTTTGGGCTAAGATTCTATTGAGCTCGCAAAAGGAGCTCGCAGATCGAGCTTGCTCTCCTGCGAAGTTACGAGTGCATGGAATCGTATAAACACATGTTAGTTCTAGAGTAGAATACATGTCTGTATGCATGAAACCTACATAGTATGTCATATCAATGAACAGTACTCATATCATATAAATATTCTGACATCACCATCATAGGAGGACGAATAAAAAAGACTCAACACTCATAAATATTTATTTAAAACCAAAACATGTTGAGTCTTAACTCGATTGGCATAGACATTGTTGCCAATATAGAAGGATGTAGGTTCAAGTGCGCTGAAGTGCATTATCCTCAATCAATTAATCATTACTTTAATAACCTACCAAGGTCACTTATCTAACATTAATATACCGTGAAATTACAACAACAAAATCCAGTTCCATCCAATTCCTTCCTTTACTCTTCCATCAATATTCAAAAGACCTCAATGGTCTTCATAATGTCTTATAATTCAGCTTCAATTGAGCCCACCACTTCCAATGATAAAAAGAAAGTTAAAGAATTCATCATTCTTAAAATCCAACTGATGAGAACTCAAAAAATGTACATTAAATATATTTATAATTATTTTATACTAAAATTAAATGAGAGTTTATTAGATTAGTAAAGTTGAGGTTATGAACAATATGATAGCTTGTGTTTAAATCTCACAATATATTAATTCAATTTTTTATAGATTCTATATAAAGAGAGATTTTAATCATTTTTAATTAAATTGATATTTGGATATGTGTGAAATTTAATTTAATATACAGTATGATATATGAGTATTTATTTTGTATATTATATATATGAACTCTTACTTTTACTTTAGTTTTAACAAATCAATTTTTTATACAATATTTAGGTTGAGAGATGTGGGTTATATAATTTGAATTTGTGTTAAATAAATGTCTGACGAAAGTTTTTAACTACCACTCTATACAAGTCAAGACAAAATAAACAATATATTTATTGAATATGGAAATAATATAATTTAAATTGAAGTGTAAAAATAAGTATTTTATAAAATATGTTCTTAAAAATATTTAAATAGTAAAAATTAATTTTATAAAGAAATTATTTATTAAAATCCAATACAACCTATGAAAACGAAGGCTGAATCACATGCATTGGATCCGTTGGGGCCCAAAGGAAGGGAAGGGCAGCCCATGCCGATGTCAATGGTTAAAAAGTATAGGTAGCTTTTGCACGCCGACAGGTAGGGGAAAAGACACGCCTACCGCAGTTGCTGCCTTTTCGCTCCTCCCTAGAAACGACCAAACATTATTATATTACTTATTCCGTCCTTTAGTTTTATAAAATTTAAAGTTATATGTTTTTTTTTAAGAAATGTTTAATTTGATGTAATAATATATTAATATTTTTATTTTTATTTTATATGACGTAAATAATGGTATCAAGTTGTTTGTGAAAATTTAATTTAGACCAAATTTAATGCATATAATTGTATAATATTAAATTTCATTTTATATAATTTTGATCTTTTTATATCTAATTGTTCTATTTCTAAAATGTGTTGCTCTATTACTTAGTAATTCCAACACATGTAACTAGAAAGTAAAATGAACAAATTCTCAGTCCTTTCTCCTGATTGAACAAAAGTTTAATCTGAAAGAATGGTATCATTAATTCCCCAATATCTCGTGTTTGACTACCACCCTAAGTGAATTATGTGTAAGTTTTCTCCTAATTTATTCTTAATTAAATCTTATTATAAGTAAGTTTTCTCTAAAATTATTTTAATATAGTCTTATTATTAGTTCGAGAGTACTTTATAATGTTTGATTATAATTATATTTAATTTAAAAATATATAATTTATATCTAACTTATAACTTTCTTTTAATAAAATCCTCAATCAATATTATTTTAAAAATTACTCATTCCATAATTCAAAGAACGTATTCTTTTTAAACTTGCAAGGTTTTAGAAATACGGTAATATAGGGGCTTAGAATGATATAATTGGAGAATATAATTAAATGTACAATTGAATGTATAGTATAAGATTAGAAATTGAATTTAATTAAACGAATTTGACTCATATAGTTTGGGTCAAGACTAAAATTTCAAAAGTAAAAAGTATAGGGACTAAAATTAACCAAATTGAAAAGTACAAAGACTAAAATTTATCAAATTAAAAGTATAAGGATTAAATCCATAACTTTTACAAAGTACATAGATTAATAGCGAATTTAATGTTATTATCAATCGAAAATTTTAACATTTGTTCATTTTATCATATTTTGTTGATTATATTACCTCAATTTTAATTTATTATAGGTGAATTTTTTATTATCAATTATTTATTTGTATGAAAATTTTAAAATTTTGTATATTATTTTCATATTTCCATAGTTAATTTTATTTCACTATAGTTTAATAAGTTTTTATTTATATTTATAATTAAAGGTAATTTAGTAAAATGTGTTTTTGGTAATGTTACGGTTCATCAATTAAACAATAAAATTTTACAGTCCAACTAAATAAACGAAATAAGGTAATCGATATATTCAATAATGAACTAAGTAATCTTAAATTCTAGTAATCATATTACAAACTATCTTAATACCACCTTTCTTCCTTAATCAATGTTACATTCTCATGATAATATTAGATTATTGACAATTCCACCCCTTATTTTAATGACTTTTTTTTTGTGAATTATAAGAGGAGGGTAAAACCCTAATAGTAACGCGACTTGAATTCAGATTACTCCTAAGGTGGTGAACACCCTAACTATCAGGTCAACACATGTATTTATCATTTTAATGACTTTGATTCATTTTATTTAAACAAAATCAAACAATAATAAAAACTAATGAACTAAAGTTATTGATTATTTAATATATGTTTCAAGTAACATTTCAATTATATTTATCATTATAAGTATTAATTATGGAGAATTAATATTTTGACTATTTCTTTCTGTCCAAAAGTTACATTCGTAATCACTTCATCACTGTTTTTTATTTATAATTTTGATCAAATTTACGCTTAAATAATAATAATAAGGGTAAACTATAAAAATAGTCACTTTTGTTTATCTTATGTTACATTTTAGTCACTTATGTTTGAAATGTTACGTTTTTGCCACTTATGTTATTATTTTGTTACGAAGTAACCACTCTTCCGTTAAGTTCTGTTATCTCCCTAACGGTAATCCTACGTGGCAGTCCAACTAGATTTTAAGTATATCTGTTAATACATGCTTCATCCGGCTAAATTATGCATTTGAGTGAAAATTATATTATTTGTAAAGTTATTTCTCTCCTTTTTACAATGCCAATGGAATGAAAATAATTGTTAACTATGAGACAAAAGATTCTGATTTTTCTAGCATAAAATTGCTCGTATTATTTGGTAATTAATTTCAATTTTCAGTTGCAACTTTTGTCTAGAAAATTTATTTAGCTAGAAAAATCAATTGGCATTGTAAAAAGGAGAGAAGAAATAAACAGGCACTGCATTACTTTGATCCTGTATTTATACATTTTTTTTTACTTCAACTGGTTGTTGATTTTGTATGCAAAATGAAAGTAATCAATTTTAATTTCACATGTGGTTGTCTTTACCATGAATACCTCGCACATAATTTATGAAAATTTTACTCTATAAGTTTGCTCTACAAGATATATATTTTAGTTTATCTATATATATTAGTGTGAGGATGAACATTCCATATGGCTTGTTATAAATCCAAGTATTAATAACAACTGTACGAAATTAAAAAGTTTCATTGACGTATATTACAAGGGATAGTCATCCTTCCCCCGGTTGAAGAACGTAATTATAATCGTAAATCAAATGCATAATTTAGCCGGATGAAATATGTATTAACAGATATACTTAAAATCTAGTTGGACTGCCACATAGGATTACCGTTAGGGAGATAACGGAACTTAACAGAAAAGTGATCACTTCGTAACAAAATAATAACATAAGTGACAAAAACGTAACATTTCAAACATAAGTGACTAAAATGTAACCTGAGGTAAACAAAAGTGACTATTTTTATAGTTTACCTAATAATAATAATAAAAGATTCCTTGTCACTTTTATCAAAAGAGAACTCCTTGCTCTTCTCCCATTTCAGTTTATTAATTTGACAAAGGAGAGAGATTCAATTTACTAAAGAATTAATTTATGAGAAAATAAATTACTATAAAGTAAACCATTTTGTAGGAAATAAAAATAATAATAAAAATTCTATAGAGGCAATTTAGTAAAATGTATTTCATAAAAAAATTGTAGTAAAATGTGCTTTAAATAATGTTACATTCCATTAATCAAATAATTAATTTTATATTTCATTCAAATGAATCAAACAAAATAATGTAGCATAAACGGTCATATGCTAAGTAAGCTTACATTTTGATAAAAATTATTATTCGATAAACTAGTGGTGGAAACAAAATTACACAAATAGAGCTAAAATAATAACATTTATCTCCTAAATATATTTAAATTTTAAAATAAATAAATTAGACAATGGCAATTAATTCTATTATAAAAATTAATAGACTTAGACTCTGTTTGTTTCATTTGAAAATAGCTTTTGGAAAATGACTTACTTTTTTGAAAAGTTAATATTTTTGTTATTTGGATGAATTTGTGTAAAATATTTTTAATATTTGTGATTTCCTAGAAATATTTCATAGAAGTTGTTTTCAATGAAACAAATATAAATTTGAGATTTATGACAAGTAGTGAATTGATTACAAAGTGATGTTAAGTGAGATTATAGTAAATAAAGAATCTTCATGATGTTAAGGATTAAGTTAAATTTTGTGAAATTTATAATTGAAGCAAGAGAAGTGATATGTATGGAAATTTCCTATGTGAAATAAGATATTATAATGACTTACTTGATTAAAGTGCTTATATGGTGAAAAATAAATTAAATGGCAATAAAGACTAAATTGAAAAACATACAAAAGTTTAAGTGTGAAACAATTTAATATGTGAATAACGAAATTATGATAAAAGTTTAATAAATGTATTATGAGATCATAAAATATGTATAAAGTATTGTAAAAGTGAAATTGGGGTTCGAGCCGCTTCTTTTGCGATTTTACGTATTCTTTAATTGAACTTTTGGACTTGCATATACCAATTAAGTTAGATTCAATGCGATGAGGTTTCAAGAATGAGCTTACTAGTTCAATGATTAAGCATTTGTTTGTGTCAATGGTCTTGTGTTTGAATCCTTGCGTGTGCATTAGGGAATATAATTTTTGCACTCCTCCATAATACTGATTTTAGGAATTTAAATGATCGTATGTTAACTTCTTTCCTTCCTTCTTCCTTTTGTTTTTTTCCCTCTTCTTTTCCATTCTTTTTCCTTTTTGGCAATTGTTTCTGAATTTTCTTCGTATAACGTTCTGCTGAGTTAATCGTTGAGTCGTATCACTTTGTTGGTTATTTCGATGGTTAAAGGTAAGACTTTATCTCAAAAATTTTAGTAGTTATGTGTGGTTACGAGTTTGTTGAAATCCCGAAGTTAGGATGTTGATCGTTTTTTTTTTTTTTGCTTTGTTGTTTATGGTTACGAAACGTAGGGAAAGGTTAAGAGACGTCTAATGCTTCTCTCGTCGTCTAGAATTCAAGTGTGTGTTGTTAGACTTCCAATAAGTAAGCTATGTTCATTTCGAATTTTTGCGTTGAAGGTTTCGGTGTTGTTTTTTGTTGTGATTTAGCATATTTCTTAAATTTTCGTTAATTGAATAGTTGGATTTTGTCTAGGCTTTAGGAATCTCAAGTTTTGCTTCAAGGTCATCATTACTTGCAGGTAGGGTATCGAAACCTATCTTCTGTGTTTTTGGACATTGAAACTGGGATAGTCGACGACACACAGGTGTGTGTGCAGGCCGTGTGTGACACACGTATAATAAATGATACGTATATATTGATCATCTATACTCTGCATCTATATGGGAGGAATTATGAATTGAAAGAAGTGTTCTGTACTAATTTGGTGGTCAAATCACCTGACATTATCCTTGATTTGGCAATGAGACAGTAAACATTGCAATGTGTCATACCGACACTATGAGTTGTGTAGGGTTAGACAGGTATTATATACCTACTGGTTTGAGGGTTGGTCGAAGATAGTGTGTAGCGAATAAAGGGTAGGATAACGATATCTGTAACTGTATTATACCTGAATCTATTTCTATATTTGATCTATTGCGTATTCGAACTACTTTGTATCTGAAATAATTGTGAATTATTATCCTGATTGAATGAGATAGAGTGTGCTATCTAAATTTCAAGAATATATCTTAGTTAATTTATGCATGTTGAGTATTAATCTTATACTTTTGCTGGTAACGTACTAACTAGACTGAATAAATTTCAAGAACCTCTGAGAACTGATCGACTGGCAGACTCGGGACTCGGTTACCTAATAGTTCTACTCTATATATGTATGTACGTGTGTTAAGTTGTTATCGTATCTCGACTGTAAGGTTTAAGGTTGAATTGTATGCAATGGTTAATAGTTTAAAAACTTATCTACGTGTCTATCAATTTGGTTTTAAGAGTATTTGTTTTTGGCAAGTTCTTTTGACATCCTGGACTTGATCTTTACGTCTAGGCTGAGTTTAGAATGTTACAAACCAAAGGCAAAATCCTAAACACTAAATAAAATAAAATAAAATACATAATTTTATTAAAACAAAATACATAATTTGAAGATTACCATAAAACAAAATAAAATGCACCATATATATATAATCCCAAACACATATCATTAACTAAATCTTTCTTAACACAATTTAAATGTTTTCAATTAAAATGATATTCCTAAACATCATAAAAAGTCTAACTAGTTAACCACATAATTCCAAATCACCATAAGAAAAACTTTAACTTCCTAATATAGTTAGCCTTATCTATAACATCCACATTCTATAACATCATTTCATTATAATAGCTAAGTTTATTATAGATCAATTTTTATATTCTATTTTTACCCTCTATTGTAATGACTCAAATTTTACGGTTATCGGAAAGTAAATTTTGGGTCTCCATTTCTAAAAGAAATAGATTAAGTAAAATATTTATTAAAAATATTTACAAAGTCAATTGAGTGGTTAATTAGACTTTAATTAAGTAAATTTAGCTTAATTAAGAGTAATTAGTGGAAATAATTAAATTGAATTAAGTGTGAAAGTTTAATTATAGAATAAAAAAAGTGAAGGAACTAAATAGGAAATAAGCCAAAAGGGTGAAAATGTATGGTTAAAATAAGTTAAATGTGTACAAATATAAATGGTACACATGTATTATACATGTGTATTTACTTATTATATAAGTAAAATAATAATAATTAAAGTATATTATATTAATATCATTTTATATTAATTAATTAAATAAATAAAAGTTATGACAAGTGTAAGGTGAAAAATTAATACATGTGTATTAATAAATTTACACATGTATAAATAATAAATATTATAATAGTTTAATAATAAAATAAAGAAAATGAAATAAAAGAAATGAAAAAGAAAAACAAAGCAAACGGAGAAGAACAGGGGAGAAAGAAAGGAAAGAAAGAAAGAAAGGGAGAAAAGGGAAAATCAAGGTTTTGAAGCTTTAAACTTTAATTGGTATGTTAATTTAGCCCTTTTTACTTAATTTTGATGTTTTAAAAGCTTTAGAACAAAGTTTTGATGAAATTAAGTTGATATTTTGAAAGTTATTAGATTTATAAATATTGTTCATGTTGAGTAAAATGATGAATTAAAGGCTAAATTGATAGAAATTCAAGTTAGAAATGAAATAAGGATTGAATTGTAAATTGAAAGAATTTCAAAATTATGGTTTTATGATGAAAAATTGATAATTATGTCTAAGTTTGGTTAAAAATTGAGTAGAAATAAAGTATGAATTAAGATAGAAAAGTAAGTGAATTTAGTTAGGATTAAATTGAAATTAAAATAGAAAATCAACATTTTGCACTAAGACTATTTTGGACAGCAGCAGTAGTCTACGTTTGAAAAATCACCAAAAATTATATAAATTGAATTATAAGATGAATAAAATATGGAATTAAAGCTTATTGAGTCTAGTTTCTTATAAAAGAAACAGTTTAAGCAATTGAATTGTAAATTATGAGATATAAAGAATTTGGTGAGACAAGGTCAGAATAAATTCAGGTTTCCCTATTCTGACTTTGGAAAATCACCAAAAATTGGAGAAAAATAATTAGAGGGTTAAAGTTATCTGTTTAGAATCCCTAATGAGTCTATTTTTATGAGAAATCAACGGGAATATTATTCGAGTTCTGTACTGTGAGATAATTAATTTTTAGTAAAGAATGGTCGAAACTGTCAGACAGCAGAATAGGGGTGAATTTAAAGAATAAACTGTACTTAATGGCTAAACCAAAAAAAAAAATTCTAAAAATTTTATGGTAAGAAGATTTGTGAGTCTAGTTTCAGGAAAAATTAGTGAATCTTAATTTAGAATTCTGTAACTCAAGATATAAATTAGTAATGTATTAATGATTATGAATTGTATTAATTTCGTAGTCAATGTGGTACCGGAAATCTCGGCTAAGAAAGGACAAGACAAAGTCAACGGGAGTTAGCTCAAAAACTACGGTTTGTATTTCTATAATCCGAACTCAGTCATTATTTGTTATATTTATATACATATGACAACTGTTAGTGTTAGAATTATGATGTTTTACAATTGAAATGAATTGATTTTGGTATGTGATGAATTTATCAAATTTATATTGATTGAAATCATTTTGATTAAGTTTATATTGATTAAAATATATATTATATATATGATTTATGTAAATTTGAATATTGAATGAGTGTTATATTGAAAAATTATATTGATTGGAATATGAGGAATTGATATGAATATATGAGATTTGTGATAATTGAATATTTGATATTGAAAAGTGAATTGAGTTGTATTGAATTATGAATTAATGTGAATAATTGAAATATATTTGTTGAATTGAATGAAAATATATGAAATTATGAAAATGTGTGAATTTATGTGATTATTAGAATGGTATATTGATGAAAGATTTATTAAATTGAGAAAGTGAATCAAATACCCTATTAATGATGTCGGACAGATTGGATACAAATGGCATGCCATTGGATTTATGATGTGATGAGGAGATTTGTAGTTCGGCTGAGAAGATGTTTCTGTTATTATATACTTCAGTTTATCTGAAGAGGCATTTAATGCCTTATTGGTGTGTTTGGGTTGGATATTCTGGTGTGTTTAGGTTGGATATTCTGGTGTGTTTGGGTTGGATATTCTAGTGTGTTTGGGAGGAATCCACGTATCTATCAGAGTCCGAGTCTTGTTAATAGGGGTAAATAAGTGAAAAGATAAATCGAGTGAATTTGATTGATTGAGCTATTGGAATGAAATGATAAATTGAATTGAGAATTGAAATTGAGATATGAGATTGAAAACATGAACCAAAAGGTTCATGAAATGAGTGAAGTTCAAATGGATGATGATTGATGTTAGAATGAATTAAAATGGTATATTGTTAAGAAGTAAAGTGTGAATACAAATGAATTGTGAATATATTGTAAAGAATTTATACGGTAAGCAAATGAAAAGAATTGAACAAATATGTTGTTGTGTTTGTTATATGGCTTGTATAGAATTTTTATGGTAAGTAAATGAAACTTATCTATAAAATAAATAAATGAATAGTTATATTTGTTATTGTGATTTTTAAGTTTAATTGTTATATTATTAAGTGTTTGGATTATAGAAATACCACTGAGTGTATACTCAGCGTACGGTTTGTTTCGTCTTGAGTTAAGTTAAAGGCTAGACCGTTGAATCGACATTCGGCCGATCCCGAATTCAATGAGGTAAAGTATGTTGAGTATTGATAATGGCATGTACCTAGGATGTTTAATGAGAGTCATTTAGGTTGTAAAAGTATTGATGAAATAAGTAAATTATGGTTGGCAGCGGTATATAGTATGAATTTTGAAATTTATAAAAAAAATTAGTAGTGATTCTAAATTAGTTCCAAATTGAATTTTTGTTCATATTGGATCATGAGGCCCATTAATGGGACGACATCTTAAAACTAGGGTGAGAGTGAATATTTATTTTAATTAATAACCGAATTGAAAACATCTTGTTGGTAATGTCTTGTAACCTGTTCAATGACAGTATAGGGTTAGGGGCGTTACATCTATACTAGTAATAATCATAAAGTTCAAAGTGCACTATTTACTAAATAGTTTTCTATAACATTATCTTGTCTCAAATTTTAGTAAATTAGTTCTATTCTAAAGATAATAAAATTTGGTTAAGAAATTATTGCAATAAAATATTTAATTTTATTTAAAAATATTAATTATATTTTATTAAATAAAATAAATTTTAATAAATAAAATTACAATTGTAATTTTATCTAAATCTCACTTGAATAATAAAGGTAAATTAATAAAATATGTGGAAATTTTTTAATATTTAAGTAAATAGGTTGCTTTTCTTTATATTTACCGAGGTACATTGTTTTTGGAGAGAGAAATGAAAACATGTCTATAGGACGCGTTTTTAGGGGAGAGAGAAATATAAACACGTCCTACAAGGCGCGTTTTTTTTTTCAACTGGAAATAAAAGTTTACAGATTTATTTTTGTCTGTGATTGACATATATATTGTTATAGTTTTAAGGTATGTTTGAATTTACAGTGATGTTGTAGAGTGCAGTGACCTACAAGTTTCATCTGCCATTTGAGGATGGAGTTGTTACCCGAGAAGTTGGGATTGCATTGCAACTCAAGGTCTCAGTTGGCGTTGATTGTACGATCATGGGTTGAAGTCTATCTAAGGCTTCACGTTTATAAAGGTTATGTTGTTAAGGGATGGAGTATAATTAGGGGCCCCCGATGACAATGATTATGCAGGCACAACAACCAACTTCACCTCATTAGAGGAGGATGCTTTATAAAACTCGTACAGAAGTCTAAGATTGTAACACCCCTATCCCGTAACCGTCACCGGAATAGGTAAGGGGCTTTACCATACAGACAAAACATTACAGATCAACACAGAATCACAGATATCACATAATATTAATGCGTAAGCAAAACAACAATTCATCTCTTATGGAGGTCTCCCAGACTTAAGACATACTTTTAGAAGAGGTTGGGACTAAACTGAACACATTCAAAATTTTCAAAACTTAGAAAAATTTTTCCAATTCTGTTGAGGTCACACGCCCGTGTGACCAGGCCGTGTGCCTTACACAGGCACCAGACACGCTCATGTGATCCGGCCGTGCCATAACAGAGTATATATACTGACTTTGACACACGGCCAACAGACACGGCCGTGTGATAATTATCTAGCTACTGAATTAAGCCCACGGCCATATGACACGCCCATGTGTCTTAACCGTGTGGTATTAAGAGATTACTGCTTTGCATACACGGCCACAAGGCATGCCCGTGTTCACTGACCGTGTGGCACAATGCAGGCTTGGTTTAAGCCAACTTGCCACTCCTTTTTGGGTCATTCCGACAAGCAATATTAAACAACATTTATACTAAAATTTTCAGCCAATTCCATGCTCAAAACATACTGCATTATAACTAATCATCATCATTCAATAACCTATTCAAATCCATACCAAACGCATTAAAAAAAAATCTTATTACAACAACATGCCAAAAATGATCATTTCATAACTCACTTATGACACCTTTTAACTCATGCTTAAACTTACCATTTCCTCAACTTGGCATATTTCAAAATGACCACCACATACAAGGCCATATAACCATTACAAGCATACACAATTTGGCATCACAATTCATTTACCAAAACTAAGCACAAACATACCATTTGCTAACCAACTTTCATGGCATAACATATATGCATATCAAAGCTTAAATACATAGATATTCTAGCCTATACATGCCATACTTAAAAATATTTACACTTTCAAGGTACCAAAATGAGTTCGATAATATGGTGATGATCCTTGACGGTCCCTGAGCTTGTAGTAGCTTCAATATCTATAAAACAATGCAAACACACACAAAATAAGCTTTCAAAAGCTTAGTAAGCTTGTACTATATTCATCAATAGTATATAAAACATAAAACATCAACACATAAGTATTTACAAATTCTCAATCATCTATCTAATCTATACAAACCCAATCCATATGTTCATAACATTTCAATGAACTTCACCTAGATAATATCATCTACCACAAAGGTATCATACATACTTGGTTCTTCCCAAACTTACTCACTTTCATTCTCACCTCTTGTTTGAGTATTTCAAGACTTTGTGTAAATTATTCATACTATAACATCCGCACACTTAGTGCTGTAAAGGTTAGCCGAAACTAAAATGATTCCGCACACTTAGTGCCATCTCAACTAGCCGAAACTAAGTTGGTATTGCACACTTAGTGCCTTTAATAGCCGAAGCTAGTTTAAATCGCACACTTAGTGCCAATGATTTCAATTCATCATTATATCATCCAATTCAATTATATACAACCCATGTATAATAAAGGCATCAAAACTTACTTAACATCATATTTTAAGTACGAACTTACCTCGTACTCGGAATTTGTCGACTCAGATTGTTTATTCTACAATATTCGATTTCCCTCGGTCTAAGTCTGAATTCATCTTTTCTTGATCTAAATGTATTCAAAATTAACCCTTTTATTCACAAAATAATTCAAAACAATCCATATGTACACAATTAGGGCATTTTGCAAACTAGCCCTCACATTTTCACATTCGACACTTTAGTCCCTATTTCACAAAATCACAAAATACACATAATTTGCATATACACAAGCTTAGCTGAATTCTCTTAGTAATCATACTAGCCCACACATTTCATTTATTTCACATTTTAGTCCCTCAAAATAATATTTTCACAATTTAGCCCAAATTACTCAATTTCATCAAAAATCCAAAAACAAAACATTTAAACCCAACATCAAGCTTCCATAATTTATCAACTAAAATCACAAAGCTCACATTTTCATCAATGGCACATTTCAAAATCATCACCAAAATCGTAAATTGAAGCATGGGTTCGATAGTATACGAAGCAACGATTACAAAAAACATAGAAATTATAAAAAACCGAGCAAAACACATACCTAATTCACCAATTCAAAGTGCCAGACCCTAAGTGAGCTTTATCTTTTCTTTTTCTTTGTATTTTTGGTGGAATAGCATGAACAAATGGCTAATTTCATGCTTTTGTTTTATTTTAATTACTTAATAAAAAATTTCCTATTTTGCCCTTTTATAAACAATTATAAAACCTTTTAATGAATGGTTGTTTTAGTCCATTAACATTCCCAATGGACAATAACAGCATAAGGACCCTTGCTTTAGAAAGCCAACTCAAATAGGCACTTTAACATCTAGACACAACTTTTACATTTTACGCAATTAGGTCCTTTTTGCAAATTAAGCATACAAACAGTTAAATTTTCACATGATACTTTCACACATGTCAATTCACTTATAATTGGCACGGAAAATAATATTAAAATATTTTTTCAACTCTGATATGTTGTCCTGAAACCACTATTCCGACTAGGGTCAAAACCAGACTGTTACAAAGATAATAGCCATAGTGAAAAACACAAAAGCTTTTCAGTATAATCAAATAATTCATTTTATCCATCTCCACCGAAGGCGGTGAACTCGTTACTATAACCTTTGACAAAGTTGGTGGTCAACTCACCACATCTCCATCAACCAACCCCTTTAAAGGTTTAGCTACTCATGCTAGAAATAAAACTAACAACCATGAAAATGAAAATCAAAGAAGCCATTAAAAAAAAGCTTGAGAAAAAAATAAAAGTTAGGATTTTTATACAAAAAAACTTAAAAGGCATGTAAAAAGAAGCACATAACAAGAAAGTCTAAAGCAATAAACATAAAAAGAACAAGCTTTAACAGATGCAAAGTAAAAGAAGCTGAAATACATTAAACTAAATTTGAAAATGTTTTACAACCAAGGTATAGGGACTAAGAGTGCAAATAAATCGAAGTTACAGTGATAAATAACTTAACTAATACTAAGAACAACTAAAAAAAAGAATAAAAGTTGTTGCAAAATGTAAAATCTATAGCTAAGGAAATGAAAATAAGAAACCCTAGAAAAAAGGAAAGAAAAGCTAAGAGACAATCTAAAAAAAAACTAAGCCTAAACTAACTTTTTCGCTATCAGCTAAATTTTGGCTGATATAGTAGCTATTCTGGCCCAGTTTGTGTGCCCAAAAGACCCTTGAATGGGCCTTCAATGATTAGTGCTTCTAGTGGAAAAATACTACCATTTTTGTCCAATTTTGTCCCCTCACGATATCAGTATCAGGATACCAAGAAAGAGGATAGTACGATACCTCAGATAATTTCGAACTTGGGGGTCTTCTTGGAGGGTGGATATCACGATACCCAAAGTGGATATTGTGATACCACTAAAGGGTGGTCTCTAATCTCAAGTCCGTTAGAGGTATTGCGATTCCAAGGTTTTGATATCGCGATACCCTCTCATTTGGTGTTGTTCTCACTTAATTTTAGCCTCTAACATGTCCTTACATCACTTTACCATACGTTAGGGCCACCAATGGCACTATTGGTCAATTTGGGTATCAAAATGAGTAAAAAAAATAAGGCATTTACACTTATTAACTTAAAATCTAAAAATCATAAAAAAAAACTACAAAAAATACACTAATTTTCTTGAGAATAAGTTCTTTAAGTATACCGGGAAAGCCTAATTTACCATATCAAATTACAACAGAAGGCATGGTTGGCAAAATAGAAATCATTAGAGAAGATGCATAGCTGGTAGGAGAAATCATATAATGATTTATGGAAATGCTGCCAGCTATTGGAATAGTACGTACCAGGTTCCGTAATCAATCTACAAATGGAGCCTACATATTACCGTGATCGCTTGACCTTTAGGAAAATTTCTATCATTTTTTCTAGAGTTTCAAGCAATGCATAACTACATTCAAGTACTGTAAGCCAGTTGTGCAAATTGATGACACATTCATGTACGAGAAATACCAACATCAATTATTGTTAGCTATTGCATAGGATGATAATCGAAAAATCCTGCCAATAGCTTTTTCAATAACGCTCGAAGAACCTGAAGATGATTGTTATTTCTTCTTGACTAACCTGAGAAGGCATGCTATGCCGCAACCCGATATATGCATCATTTCTGATAGGGGAATCGAAATACGAGTTGCAATCGATTAGCTTTCAAGCCTCTGGAACCATGCACACCATAAGTATAGTGTACGACATATAGGGTCTAACTACATGGGCTAATACCATAAGGATGTAGATTAGCGACATGTTATTACCATGGGTACATTGTGCATAGTACTTTCTATATTATTGTTTAACATATACATTGGGTCGCAATACGTGAATATAATATTTATTGTCATTGACAAGGTACGACCTCGTCTAACATCGATTCCATAAAATGTTAAAGAAATTGCGGGCTGTAAACAAACCTGGTTCGGTGTACCTCGATAAGATACCTAAGGAGCAGTGGACGCAATTGTATGATAGAGGACTACGATATGGGCACATAAAAACTAACCTAGCGGAATGCATTAATTCCATACTAAAGAGGACGCATCATTTGACGGTGTATGACCCAAAATTTAGGGGCATTAAAAAAGTACATTATCGGGCCTCCATCTTAATAAATCGAATTCGTAAATAATTATTAGAGATATTTATGAGTCTAGCAGTGTGTTTAATTAAATTTTAATTAGGTGAATTTAGCTTAATTAGGAGAAATTAGAAAAAAGGACTAAATTGAATAAAGGGTAAAAATTTAATTATAGATTAAAATAAAATAAAGGGCATTAAATAGGCAATTATGCCTATTTCATTAGGTGAGGCGGCAAATGGGAAGAAAAATTTAGGATTTTCTTAGATTATATATTATATATAAATATTATTATAGTTTTATATTAAAATTATCATTAAAGAAATTAAAATAGTGACAAATGTATGGTAATGATAATAAACATGTGTAAAATACATGAAAATACACTTGATATATTTGTATATTTTCTTAAATAATAAGTAAAAGATATTTATTAATTATTATTATATTATGAAATAAAATAAATAAAGACAAGTGTAAGGTGATGATAAAATACAAGTGTGTTAATTAAAATATGTACATTTTTAATATATGTTTATGTATTTAATTTACTTATTATTTAAGTAATAGATATTTGTTATAATTATATATTATATTATTGTTAAATTAATAAACAAATATAATACAAAGAAAGTAAAAAGGACTAAAAGGGCAATTAAACCAAAAGCATAAGTTGAGGTGGTTAATCCTTAAAAATTTGAGATTTTTAAGTTTAATATATATATTATATTATTAAATAATAAAGATAATATTATTATTATATTATATATATAGTAAAGTAAAGAAATAAAGCAAAAGAAGAATAGAAATAGATTAGGAGGGACGAAACAGGAAAAAGAAGATTTTTATAAACCTAGAATAAAATATTATTAAGTATATGCTGAAAATTTTGAAAGTTATTAGATTTTTAGACATTAATTTTGCTAGGTAAAAGTGTGAATTAGAGATTGAATTAATAAAATTTCTAATTAGAATTGGGATATGTATTAAATTGTAAAATAAGTTATAAATTTTATATAATAGGGACTAAATTGCAAGAACTTCGAAATTAGGAATTTATGATAAAAATTAGATAGTTAAGTTTAAGTTTAGTTGAAATTTGAGTAGAAATGAGGTATGAATTGAGATGGAAAAATAAATGAATTTAGTTAGGAATTAAATTGAAATTGAGATGAAAGTAGAATAGAAATTCAAGTATTAGATGAAAAATTAATATTGTATTAATGACTATGAAATTTATCTTAATTTTTTTTAGTAGCCAATATCGCACCCGAGGCATCAGCGAAGGAAGGAAAAGAAAAATGGGCTAGGAGTAAAAATAAGAAATCACGATTTGTATTACTATAATTCAAATCTATTTATTATTAATTGTTATATTTTAATTAAAATGCATGGCAAGTAAAATTAGGTAAGCAATTGAAATGATGATATTGATTTGAGCGAAATTGATTCAAAAATGTTTATGGCTATTGAAATTGAATGTGAACAAATTGGAAATTAAAAGTGATTTGAAATAAGTAATTGAATTATGAATTATGTGAATATTTGAAAGTATATTGATTGGAAATTAAAGGTGATTTGAATTGAATCAAATTGAATTGAATGAAGAAAATATGTGAGTATTTGAAATGTATATTGATTGAAAAGTAATTAGTGATTTGAATTTGATTGGAAAATGAATTAAAAATATGAATTGAATAAAAGTGAATTAAATTATGAATATGTGTGAATATGTGAAATGTGTATTGATTGAAAAGTGGTTTGAATTGAATGGAAGTATGATTATTTGTGAATATCTAAAATATATATTGGTATTGAATTGTATATTGATTAGAAAGTGGAAAGTAAATTTGAATTGAATTGTGATTGAATTGAAAGTGAATTTGAAATAGAAAAAAATGGTTTGAATACCCTATTAACTAGTCGGGCTAAGTCGGGTATAATTGGCATGCCATAGGATTTGGAAGAGTACGGGATATATCGGCTTTGCCGATTAGGCACTTTATGTGTCGTATATCAGGCACCTCGTGTGTCATATCGGCACTTTATGTGTCGTATACTGCTTCTGATATATTGATCAGGTAATATGTACCGTTTTAGGCACAATATGCCGTACTGGTGTGTTTGGGTTGGAATCTGTGTATCCATCAAAGTCCGAGTTTGTTAATAGGGTGAATAACTGAAATGAGAAAATTAAATAAATTTGATTGATCGTACTATTAAAAATATGAGAAAGAAATTATGAGTTGAATTGTGAATGGAATTAAGATGTGAGATTTGAAGCATGAACTTAAGGTTCATGAATTTGCTAAAATATTGAATTATTGATATTGAAATCAGTTGAATAAATGAAATGAGAAAATCAAATGAATAGATTGATTGAACTATTGAAAGTATGAGAAAGTGAAATTATGAATTGAAATGTGAATTGAAATTGAGATATCGAAATAAGAAGTGAAAATAGAATGAATTGGAAATAATGAAATAGTGTATGAGTTAGTTGAATATAATCTTATGAATTAATTATAATTATTTTTATTGAAAAATGTTGGTTTAAATAATTATTGAAAGACTAATGTTGTAAGGTTTTAGATATGGAATATAATAAGTTGTTGAATTAGGATATAGAAATGAAATATATGAAATAATGATTTTATGAAATGGTTATTGATGAAATGCATGAAATGGATATTGATATAGTAAGAAGATATATAAATTAAAATAAAGAAAAGCTATTTAAGATACATATTACTAAGAAAATTTAAAGTTTTAAATGCATGAATGATTTATTGAAAGTAAAATAGTGGCAAGATTAATTGTGCATATTTATTGTTTTTACTTGAAGTATTTGAATTATAGTAATACCACTGGGTGTATACTCAGCGTACGGTTTGTTTCTGTGCGCAGATTAGGTGTAGAAATTTTGAAGAGTTGTATTTGAGATTACGAATTTTCATCTCATCACATCTTTAAGCAACAATAGGGTATGTTTTAAAATTTTGAATAGAATGGCATGTATTTAGGTGAAAATATTAAGTATGTTCCAAGTTTATGTTTTTATGTTCTAATATATTAGTGATTAGCCCAAGAATTACTTTGGCACCAAATGTAATATTCCTATATCAGGTTCCTTGAGTCGAACATGGTAGAGGGGTGGACGATAACCTCAATGGTCAAAGAAACATATTTCTGATTAGCAACATTGTTTCTAAAGTGAGTTGAGAAATATGAGGGATAGATACAAGACGATCACTTTTGGTGCAAGTCGGTGTTGAAAGATATTGGAGAAAATATAGAAAGAGCAAACTTAATGTATATAGTGTGTCACTCGCGTCCAAATCAAATATTTCGAGTTACAGAGTTCTATAGACTCGATGAAAGAGTTATCGGGGGAGCGTACCATGTAAACTTGAGACGAATGACCTACAATTGTAAGAGATTTCAAGCATTTCGTTATCCATGCGCACATGCAATTGTGGCATGTGCTTCGACACGTGTAGATTGCACGAGATACTTTTATAAAGTTTACAAACTATAACACACATATAATATTTGGAAATCTGAATTCCTACTTGCCCCAGATGAAAACATGTGGTTGCCTACCTCGTACGCTCCTTTCGAGTTGGTACCGAATATTAACTTGAGGTGCAAGCCAAAAGGTTGGCCGAACTTAACTCGAATACGAGACAATATGAATATTTGGGAGCTAACAGACCAATCGAGGTTATGCAATTACTGTAGGAACCCAGAACATTACTAAGCCAACATGTCTACACCTAAAAGGAACATCGAAGAGAAGAGCTAATTAAAACACTAACTCATTCTCATTGATAAACATAGAAAAAAACAACCACACAAACAAGCCATATAACTTCCATATGTTCGTTTATTCATTTTTTTTTATGGAAATTGTAAGTCAATAAGAAAAAAAATATTTTAAAATATTTTCTCGTAGTTTGTGTACAAATCATTGCATTTTGAAAATATTGTAATTAATAAATGGAGGGAGAAAAACTTGAATGAAACAGTAACTGAAAAGGAAAAATGATTAGAATTAACCATACAATATGATACAAAAGCAATTTAATAAATTTGTTGGTTAAATTGTAAATAAGTGTACATTTGGGATGTAAAATAAAGTATACAATTTGGTGTCAATAAAAGTAGAATAAATACATTATGGGTGGAAACATTTATTACAACAAAAATTAAAATTTAACAAATTAAAGAATGAAGTATTTGAGAAAAATTACAAATCACATAATCATCAACGTCCCAAATGTGTGCCATAACCGGGTGGGCCTCAAACAAGTTGTGTAACACCCTAACCCGTATCTGTCGCCGGAATAAGATTACGAGGCATTACCGATCAAAGCGCAACGTATAATATACATTTCTCATACATGATTCAATTTTACATAAATATCAATCTAACATAATCACATTGTCCCTTATAAGTCTCTACGAGACCTTAAAACTTGCTTGGAAGAGGTTCGAGACTAAACCGATAACATTTGAAAACTTTGGGAAACTTATAAAATTTTCAAGCATTCAAGGGTCACACGCCCGTGTGAACAAGCCGTGTGCCTCACACGGCTACCAGACACGCCCGTATCACAAATCGTGTGAAAACATGGCATACATATTGACTTGCACCACACGGCCGATGGCACGCCCGTGTGCCATAGCTGTGGGAAATCTAGAGAGGTTACTGACTTGGGTCACAGGTCGGCCACACGCCCATGTGTCAGCCCGTGTGTCACACACTGCCAATAGACACGCACGTGTGTCTAAACCGTGTCAAACCTATAGGGTATATTGACTTAATATTGAAGGGCTACCCTAGGGGACACACGGCTGTGTACCAAAGCCATGTGTCACATACGGTCAAGCCACACGCCCGTGTGCTCGACTGTGTGGAAAGAAAATAGGCTTGGTTGAAGCCATATTTCTCACCCTTCTCAAGCAAAAAACACCACATTTCATGCCATTTCAATACATTAATAAGCAACCAAACCATGTTATTTTATGCACCAAACTTATCAATACCAATTCTATCCATTTCATCAACTCAAATCAATACTATTTGTACATTCAAACACATACCAAACTAGCATGATTAATTCCTCATTACTCACCTATTTAATCATATACCAAAGTACATATCATAGTCATCAATACAACCTATTTGAATATGCATTTTTACTACCATCAATCACACACAAAGCTTGACACATAAATCATTTATTAGCCATTCACTTGTCAAGTCTAAAATCATGCTTTTCATAAGTAATTACTCATCATATACCAAATGACCAAATGAACAACTTGAATCATCACCAACCATACCTGTAACACCCCTCACCCGTATCCAACACTGGGATAGGGTTCGAGGCGTTACCAGACTTAAACATTCACAACATGTAAAATCGGGCCACAAAATTATCACCAAAAATTAAAACATCTCGAACACATGCATATCGTCCCTTATATAGGTCTTCAAAACCTATAACATACATTGAGGTTGTAATGGCCTAAATTCAAGGTTATCGGAACAATGGTTTCGTAACCATAGATCCGATTTAAAGAAAAATTTATTTTAATATTTTTGCTTGAAAATTTATATGATAGGAAAATCGTATGAAAATATTGATAGGAAAATTTTATCGATTTAGTGATTAGTTCGAAAAAGAAATTATTGAAGAAATTGGGTAAAATAAGGTATCGGGACCTCTATCTCGTAAAACCGAGTCAAAAATAATTTTATAAATATTTATGAAATGTTATTAATGTGGTATTAAAATTTCGTTAGGAAATTTTAATGTTTGGGTAGTCAATTAAATGAAAAGGACTGAATTGTAATAGGTGTAAAAGTTGCTAGAGTGATTAAATAGCTTATTAGTCTAATGAGAAAGGATTTAAAAGGTAATTAGACCCAAAAGTTATTTGGTCTGGCCGGCAAGGGTATGCAATCAGCAGAAAAATTGATAAAATAAGGGTAAAATTGGAATATTGCAAAATTAACTAAATAAAACTAGGACTAAATAGGAAATATCTAGATTTCTCTTCATTTCTCTTCAATTCCAGCAGCTAAAAATGCCATAGGAGGGTTCTCTAAGCTGGTATTTCATAATTTTTGCACCAAGTGAGTTAATCCTTGCCTTTTTCTTGTAAATTTTGTGTTTCTAAGACTTTTACAACTAGATCCTACTATTAAATTCATTAGTTTTTGATTTCATGGATGAAATTTAAAGTCACCATGGTTGAGTTCTGTAAGTTTATGATGAAATAGAATGAAATTAAAGCTTTAATTTGTTTATGAGATGATTTTATTAGGCAATTTCAATGGAAATTGATTTTTGGGACCTAATTGTGAAAATGTTTGGAATTAAAGTCTATTGCTGAAATTCTGATTCCTAAAGGTTGTAAAATAGTTTAAGGTGATAGAATAAAATGTTAATTGAGAAAAATCAGCTCAATTGAGAGGCTAATTGAGTAGGGACGAAATTATCATTTATTAAAAGCTTAGGGGAAAAATAGTAATAAACAGCTTGCACTAAAACAGTTTGGACAGCAGCAGTAGACTAACTTTGAAAAATCACCAAAAATTTTAGGAATCGAATTAGAAGATGAACAAAATATTTAATTAAAGCTTATTGAGTCTAGTTTCTCATAGAAGAAATATTGTAAGCAATGGATTTGTAAATTTTGAGATATAATGAATTTTGTGAGACAAGGTCAGAATGAATTCGGGTTCCCCTGTTCTGACTTTGAGAAATTATAAAAAATTGAATAAAAATAATTAGGGACTTAAATTTATATGTCTAGAATTCTGAATGAGTATATTTTTAATAGAAACAAACAAGAACATCATTTAAATTCTGTATAAAGAGATAATTTATTTTTAGTGAAGAAGGGTCAGAACTGTTAGACAACAGAACAGGGTGACTTTGAAGAATAAACTGTACTGATTGGATAAACCAAAATTCTGAAAATTTTATGGTAAAAATATATATGAGTCTAGTTTCAGGAAAATTAACGGATCTTAATTTCGAGTTCCGTAGCTCAAGTTATAAATAATTTAGTGACTATGACTCAAGTAGACAGCTTTGAATGAACTATAAATAATAGTTGAATTGTAGAGAATGTTGCATATGAACATGAAATGTATTAAATTGATAATTAAATTTATTTATTTAGATCCAGAAGATTCAAATCTGAAGCTAGATCGAGGAAAGGAAAAAGTTCGGGATTAATAGATTTTCTTGTTTACAATCAAGTATCAAGGTAAGTTCGTGTAACTTGAATTATATTCTTAAATTACTTGAGATTGTATGTTTTTATATGAATATGATTTGAATGTTCATTGTATGAAAATTTATGAAACATTGATATATTTGATAAAATGGGAAGAAATCCCGTTTGAATGAAAGGAAAATTCGATGGATTTCGAAAAGGAATTGACGGTAAAAGGATCTAGCAGGACGGGTGATCCTATCTGATATAGCCCTCCGAAGAATATGTGTAAAATGGATTTAGCCGGACGGGTAATCCGAATTAGGTCTCAATTTAGCTTTGGTGGTAATTGGATCAAGCTCATTAGAGTAATTGTCGTTTGTGGGATTTAGCTTTGGGTGGTAATCCCGACAATACTCTATGAGTTTATATTGCGAGGATTTAGCTGGACCGGTAATCCATTTGCAAGTTTGAGGTTCATGAGTGTGCTCTCTGAAATGGAAATGTCGCACATGAATATGAATTGACGGACCGAATTGTACACTAAAAGTGCACCTCTGAAAATCCATTGAAATTCGATAAATTCAAAGGGATAAATATGAAAATAATAAGGAATGAAAATCATGGTATTGATGAGTACATCAATCATGGTATATATATATATTATTGATACATGGAAATTATTGTACTAACTTGAATGTTGAGTTTGTGCATGTTAGGGTAATAATGCATTGAATGGATATATGAATGTTTATTATATTGTATTGAAAATATTAGGTAAGTATAATTCTTGTTACATGAGCTTACTAAGCACAAAGTGCTTACCCGCTTCCTTTTCCTGTTTTGTAGTGTTAAGAGCTCGGAGGTCGGATTTGGTGGGAGACACATCACTTATCAACCTCGGATTTCGGTATATAAAGAAACTTTATTTTGGAAATCAATGGCATGTATAAGCTAACAAAGTAAATGTTAACGTGAAATGAATGTAAAGTTAGCCATTAGTATGGTTAACAAACCTGGTTATAGATATGTGATGACGTTATTTTATATAAATGCATGGATCTATCATAAAAATATGTTGAATTGATTTGGTTGATGTGGATTGGTCTCGATTTAATATTACAGGGAAGGTTAGATATTTATAAAAGGGCTATATTGAATATAAAAAAAATTAATTAAGTAAACTCCGGTAATGCCTCGTACCTTATTCCGGCAATGAATACGGGTAGGGGTATTACATTTATTGGTATCAGAGCTACGGTTTAGCCGGTTCTAGGACCGATGTAGCAAATACGGGATTAGCTATACATGCCATTTAAATTATTATTGATAGTGTGATATCTCCTGACCATTTAAAATGTGTTTTTCTTATAGTAATGTCATCCAACCGAGCTCAATCTGAGGAAGTCGGGAGTCATGCTCCGCTTCAATACAAAGAGAAGAAACTAGCGAGAGAAGGCCCGAGACGGAGGGTTGAAGGGAGGAGGCAAAAAAACCTTCTTTCAAATGATGAATGAATGGTTTAATCAATACTTAAGAACTAACCTCCTGTAGTGCAGCAAGTTCAAGCTTCCCTCCGCTCCTTCACGGTTCCGAGATCCCACAAAGTGCAGTCTTGAATCATCGAAAAGGAAAGCTCCGATAGATAAAATTCGAAAATATGGGTAGAAGAATTTGACAGCAGTTGATGATGATTCGAGCGGGCTGAATTCGGTTAGAAAATACTACTCGAGTTCGGAAGAATTATCTTGTACACCGAAGAATGTCGAAATGTGCCGTCTCCTTTGCTAAAAGATCTGACTTACCATTGGTGGAATACTAAAGCTTCAGTTGTTCAGAAGAAGAAATTACATGGGAATTCTTTCGGATCGAGTTCGAAAAAATATATCACCAGAGGTTCCTTGACCGAAAAGAAAAGAATTTCTTGAGCTAAAAGCAGGCAATAGATCGAGATCGAATATGAAAGAGAATTTGTTCGATTGAGTAAATATGCTCGAGAATGGGTGCAATCGGTGAAATGTGCAAACGATTGAAGAAGGGTTGAATGAAGACATTAAGTTCTTGATCGAATTCTTGAAATTCGAGAGTTTGCTACATTGGCGAGAGAGCTTATAAAGCGAAGAATTGAGCAAAGAAAAGAAACAGTGAGAGGAAGCTCGAATTTTTAGTAAAAGACCGATGGGAAAATCCCGTTTTACGCTTCAAAGAAATTGAAGAAATATCGGGATCGTTCTACTTGACCATTGGGTATTCGGGCAAAGAGCGAGGTTCTCAACGCACTAATCCAAGGCCTTCTACTCCATCGGTGACCGGTGTTGGCGGTGTTGGCACTCTAAACCGAGATGCCGATCTTGTAATAAAGCTCATTTTGGTGAATGCCGATTTAAGAGTGGGGCTTGTTACCGATGTGGTTCTTTTGACCATTTCCTCGAGATTGTCCGAAGCGTTGAAAAGAAGTTGAACATATATCGAAGCCGAGTAATCTAGTTTCGAGGCGGACCACCTCGACCATCCGGTAATGTCGGTGGTAGTCGAGGAGCTACAAAAGATACTATAGGTAGGCACGAGGTACGAGCACTGCTAGGACATATGCCATTCGTGCGGAGAAGATGCTTGACACCGATGTTATTACTGGTACATTTTCTTTACTTGATACTGATATTACTGCATTGATTGATCCTGGTTCTACGCATTCATATATATGTGTTAAACTTGCAATTGTTAAAAATTTATCTGTTGAACCTACTGAATTTGTGGTTAAAGTCTCAAACCCCAGGCGGTTTGTGTTAGTGGATAAAATTTGTAAAAATTGTCCACTGATGGTAAGAGGTTATTGTTTCCCGGCTGATTTGATGTTACTGCCATTTGATGAATTTGACGTGATATTGGGTATGGATTGGTTAACCCAGCATGATGCGGTAGTAAATTGTAAACAAAAATATATTGTGTTAAAATGTCAAAATGGTGAGTTGCTCGGTGAAATCGATCGACGAGAGGGTTATCGATATGATTTGATAATGGCGCCACAGAGGTATGTCAAAAAGGGTATGATGCTTACTTGGCTTATGTACTCGACACCAAGGTATCTCGAGTCAAAGATACTGAGCGATTCGAGTGGTATGTGAATTTTCGATGTGTTTCGGAAGAATTACCAAGATTGCCACGAGAGAAGTGGAATTTTCTATAGATTTGATTCCGGAACTACTCCGATCTCCATAGCTCGCGTCGGATGGCTCTATAGAATTAAAAGAGTTAAAGACACAATTGCAAGAGCTTGTTGACGGGGTTTTGTTCGACCGAGTCATTCACCTTGGGGTGCTCCGGTTACATTTGTGAAAAAGAAAGATGGGTCTTTGAGATTGTGTATCGACTCTGGTGACTTAATAAAGTAACCATAAAGAATAAGTATCCGTTACCGGATTGATTATTTATTTGATCGGTGAAAGGTGCTACTATGTTTTCAAAGATTGATCTTCGATCGGGTTATTATCGATTCACGGGTAAAGGAGTCGGATGTGCCAAAATGACCTTTAGAACTGTGTACGGGCATTATGAGTTTCTAGTTATGCCGTTTGGGCTAACTAATGCACTGCGATATTCATGGATTTGATGAACCGGATATTTAGACCGTACTTAGACAGATTTGTAGTAGTATTCATTGATGATATTTTGGTTTATTCTCGGGATGAAGAAGAACATGCAGAACATTTGAGAATTGTGTTGCAAATTCTACGAGAGAAGCAGTTGTATGCTAAATTCAGTAAATGTGAATTTTGGCTTCGAGAAGTGAGTTTTCTTGGACACATTGTATCTGCCGAAGGCATCAGGGTAGATCCAAGTAAAATCTCAGCTATTGTCAATTGGAGTCCACCGAAGAATGTATCTGAAGTTAGAAGTTTCTTGGGTTTAGCTGGTTATTATCGGAGATTTGTACAGGGATTCTCTATGATAGCTTCTCCAATGACTCGATTATTGCAGAAAGATGTAAAGTTCGAGTGGACTGATGAATGTCAACAAAGTTTCAACCGATTGAAAGACCTATTAACGAAAGCACCTGTATTAGTGCAATTTGAACCAGGGCAAGGAATTTGTTATTACTGATGATGCCTCATTAAATGGTTTAGGTTGTGTTTGATGCAAGAAGGTAAAGTAATAGCCTATGCTTCAAGACAACTTAAACCACATGAAAGAAATTACCCAGTACATGATCTTGAATTAGTGCTATTGTATTTATTTGAAGATATGGCGGCATTACTTATACGGTGAGAAATGTCATATTTATCTTGATCATAAAAGCTTGAAATATTTGATGACACGAAAGATTTGAATTTGAGACAGTAGCGGTGGCTTGAACTAATAAAGGACTATGATTTGATTATTGATTACCATCCGGGTAAGGCTAATGTTGTAGTGATGCTTTGAGTCGAAAATCTCTGTTTGCTTTACGAGCTATGAATACCGGTTATCATTGATGATGATGGTTCAATCCTAGCTGAATTGAGAGCTAAACCGACATTTTACAACAAATATGTGAAGCTCGGAAGAATGATGAGAAGTTACTGAGTTAAACAGCACAGTGTGAGTCGGTAATGATTTCGAATTTGATTGGTTCGATGATTGTTTATTATTCGAGGTAGGGTATGTGTACCTCGAATTGAGCTCATCTGAAGATTCTACGCGAGGCCCACAGTAGTACTATGTCGTACATCCGGGAGTAATAAAATGTATAATGATCTAAAAAGATGTCTTGGTGGTCGGGAATGAAACGTGATATCTCGAGTTTGTATCAAGGTGTTTAATATGTCAACAAGTTAAAAGTGAACATCGGTACCTTCGGGTTACTTGACCAATTACTATCTTTGGAATGGAAATGGGAAAGAATCACTATGGATTTTGTATCGGGCTACCTTTGTCTCGAGGAAAAAGATGCTATTTGGGTGATTGTAGACCGATTGACAAAGTCACTCACTTTATTCGATGCGTATGGATTATTCTTTAGATAAACTATTTGAAGCTGTACATATCTGAGATTGTCGGGTTACATGGAGTGCTGTCTCCATTATATCGATAGAGATCCCGATTTACGTCTCGTTTCGGGACAAATTGCAAGAAGCCTTGGGTACTCGGTTGTATTTCAACCTTGCATTTCATCCTCGACGGATGGTCAATCTGGCGTGTAATTCAAGTATTGGAAGATATGCTCGATATTGTATACTAGAGTTTGAAGGTAATTGGGAGAGGTATCTACCTTTGATTGAATTTGCTTACAATAATGATTATCGATCTAGTATTAAAATGGCTCGTATGAAGCTTTGTATGGTAGAAAATGTAGAACACCGTTATATTGGATGAGCTCAATGAAAGGAAGATACATGGGGTTGATTTGATTCGGGAAGCGAAGAAGAAAAGTAAAGGTTGTTCGAGATAGTCTAAAAGTAGCTCCGATCGTCAAAAATCATATGCCGACCTTAAGCGAAAAGAGATTAAATTTCAAGTCGGTGACAAGGTATTTACGAAAGTGTCTCCTTGGAAGAAAGTTCTTCGATTCGATCGAAAGGGTAAATTGAGTCCAAGATTTATCGGCCCTATGAAATCATAGAAAGAATTGGACCGGTCGCTTATCGATTGGCATTACCACCGGAACTTGATAGAATCCATAATGTTTTCATGTATCTATGTTACGACGATATCGATCAGATCCTTCACATGTTATTTCTCTATGAGTAGAGATTCAACCGGATATGACTTACGGTGAAGAACCGGTCAAGATATTGCACGGAGACAAAAGAGCTTAGAAATAAAAAGATAAATTTGGTGAAAGTATTGTGGCAAAAGCACGGATTGAGGAAGCAACATGGGAACCGGAGGAGGCAATGAGGAAACAATACCCAAACCTCTTTCTTGGTAAGATTTTCGAGGACGAAAATCCTTAAAAGGGGGGGAGAGTTGTAATGGCCTAAATTCAAGGTTATCGGAACAATGGTTTCGTAACCATAGATCCGATTTAAAGAAAAATTTATTTTAATATTTTTGCTTGAAAATTTATATGATAGGAAAATCGAATGAAAATATTGATAGGAAAATTTTATCGATTTAGTGATTAGTTCGAAAAAGAAATTATTGAAGAAATTGGGTAAAATAAGGTATCGGGACCTCTATCTCGTAAAACCGAGTCAAAAATAATTTTATAAATATTTATGAAATGTTATTAATGTGGTATTAAAATTTCGTTAGGAAATTTAATGTTTGGGTAGTCAATTAAATGAAAAGGACTGAATTGTAATAGGTGTAAAAGTTGCTAGAGTGATTAAATAGCTTATTAGTCTAATGAGAAAGGATTTAAAAGGTAATTAGACCCAAAAGTTATTTAAATTTGGTAAAGCAAGGGTATGCAATCAGCAGAAAAATTGATAAATTAAGGGTAAAATCATTTCTCTTCAATTTCAGCAGCTAAAAACGCCATAGGAGGGTTCTCTAAGCTGGTATTTCATAATTTTTGCACCAAGTGAGTTAATCCTTGCCTTTTTCTTGTAAATTTTGTGTTTCTAAGACTTTTACAACTAGATCCTACTATTAAATTCATTAGTTTTTGATTTCATGGATGAAATTTAAAGTCACCATGGTTGAGTTCTGTAAGTTTATGATGAAATAGAATGAAATTAAAGCTTTAATTTGTTTATGAGATGATTTTATTAGGCAATTTCAATGGAAATTGATTTTTGGGACCTAATTGTGAAAATGTTTGGAATTAAAGTCTATTGCTGAAATTCTGATTCCTAAAGGTTGTAAACTAGTTTAAGGTGATAGAATTAAATGTTAATTGAGAAAAATCAGCTCAATTGAGAGGCTAATTGAGTAGGGACGAAATTATCATTTATTAAAAGCTTAGGGGAAAAATAGTAATAAACAGCTTGCACTAAAACAGTTTGGACAGCAGCAGTAGACTAACTTTGAAAAATCACCAAAAATTGTAGGAATCGAATTAGAAGATGAACAAAATATTTAATTAAAGCTTATTGAGTCTAGTTTCTCATAGAAGAAATATTGTAAGCAATGGATTTGTAAATTTTGAGATATAATGAATTTTGTGAGACAAGGTCAGAATGAATTCGGGTTCCCCTGTTCTGACTTTGAGAAATTATAAAAAATTGAATAAAAATAATTAGGGACTTAAATTTATATGTATAGAATTCTGAATGAGTCTATTTTTAATAGAAACAAACAAGAACATCATTTGAATTCTGTATAAAGAGATAATTTATTTTTAGTGAAGAAGGGTCAGAACTGTTAGACAACAGAACAGGGGTGACTTTGAAGAATAAACTGTACTGATTGGCTAAACCAAAAATTCTGAAAATTTTATGGTAAAAATATATATGAGTCTAGTTTTATGGAAAATTAACGGATCTTAATTTCGAGTTCCGTAGCTCAAGTTATAAATAATTTAGTGACTATGACTCAAGTAGACAGCTTTGAATGAACTATAAATAATAGTTGAATTGTAGAGAATGTTGCATATGAACATGAAATGTATTAAATTGATAATTAAATTTATTTATTTAGATCCAGAAGATTCAAATCTGAAGCTAGATCGAGGAAAGGAAAAGTTCGGGATTAATAGATTTTACTTGTTTACAATCAAGTATCAAGGTAAGTTCGTGTAACTTGAATTATATTCTTAAATTACTTGAGATTGTATGTTTTTATATGAATATGATTTGAATGTTCATTGTATGAAAATTTATGAAACATTGATATATTTGATAAAATGGGAAGAAATCCGTTTGAATGAAAGGAAAATTCGATGGATTTCGAAAAGGAATTGACGGTAAAAGGATCTAGCCGGACGGGTGATCCTATCTGATATAGCCCTCAGAAGAATATGTGTAAAATGGATTTAGCCGGACGGGTAATCCGAATTAGGGTCTGAATTTAGCTTTGGGTGGTAATTCAGATCCAAGCTCATTAGAGTAATTGTCGTTGCGAGGATTTAGCTTTGGTGGTAATCCCGACAATACTCTATGAGTTTATATTGCGAGGATTTAGCTCGGTGGTAATCCATTGCAAGTTTGAGGTTCATGAGTGTGCTCTCTGAAATGGAAATGTCGCACATGAATATGAATTGACGGACCGAATTGTACACTAAAAGTGTACCTCTGAAAATCCATTGAAATTCGATAAATTCAAAGGGATAAATATGAAAAATAATAAGGGAATGAAAATCATGGTATTGATGAGTACATCAATCATGGTATATATATATTATTGATACATGGAAATTATTGTACTAACTTGAATGTTGAGTTTGTGCATGTTAGGGTAATAATGCATTGAATGGATATATGAATGTTTATTATATTGTATTGAAAATATTAGGTAAGTATAATTCTTGTTACATGAGCTTACTAAGCACAAAGTGCTTACCCCGTTTCCTTTT
Source organism: Gossypium arboreum (assembly GCF_025698485.1). Lineage (NCBI taxonomy): Eukaryota > Viridiplantae > Streptophyta > Magnoliopsida > Malvales > Malvaceae > Gossypium > Gossypium arboreum. Next base: position 113,662,320 of record NC_069073.1, read on the forward strand.
TCCCTGTTTTGTAGTGTTAAGAGCTCGGAGGTCGGATTTGGTGGAGACACATCACCTTTGTCAACCTCGGGATTTCGGTATATAAAGAAACTTTATTTTGGAAATCAATGGCATGTATAAGCTAACAAAGTAAATGTTAACATGAAATGAATGTAAAGTTAGCCATTAGTATGGTTAACAAACACAGTTATAGATATGTGATGAAGTTATTTTATATAAATGCATGAATCTATCATAAAAATATGTTGAATTGATTTGGTTGATGTGGATTGGTCTCGATTTAATATTACAGGGAAGGTTAGATATTTATAAAAGGGCTATATTGAATATAAAAAAAAAAATTTAATTCGTAAACTCCGGTAATGCCTCGTACCTTATTCCGGCAATGAATACGGGTAGGGGTATTACAGAGGTGGTTCGGGACTAAACCAAGAACTTTAAAAATCTTTGGGCAACTTAACTAAAATTTCTTGCTTCGGAGAGTCACACGCCCGTGTGGATTGGGCCATGTGGTCACACACGTTCGTGTGGCTTGGGACACGCCTGTGTATCTATCCGTGTGGACAATTTCAAGGCTATTTTCCAAGCCAATTGTCACCCTTAATTACCTACATACACTTATACATTTCATAGCAATTGACATGGCATATTTGAGTAATTATATATATCCACAATCAAGACACAAGCATGGCATTCTCATAACAGCACATAACATATTACCAACTATGCATGGCAAACAAGCATATACACATCACCAATATCAGACACAACATGAACAACTAGATTTATAAGTCAGAATCATTAGCTCACTAAAGACCAATATATTTGGCCAAATTATAATAACACATGTTATAAAACTAGGTCCCTATACATGCCACTCACTTGATAATTCTAGCATATTTGTTTATACTCTCAATGTGTTGGCTTGGTAGTGTGATGCTGCCTCCGACGATTTCCAACCCTGAGCTAACCTGACAACACTAAAAGAAATGGAAAGGAAGGGGTAAGTTTTGCACTTAGTAAGCTTGCTTGAAAATAATAAGCAATTTACTAACATGCTTTCCATAGTAAAACTATCCCAATTGTACATTTACACATGTTCTGGTTAAGTTGTTTTCTTGAGTCACAGTCACTAAATCATTTATATCTATAGCTACGGAACTTCAAATTAAGATCCGTAAATTTTTCTAGAAACTAGACTGATATATATTTCCACCATAAAATTTTTAGAATTTTTGGTCCAGCCAATAAGAACATTTTATTATTTAAAGTATCCCATATTTTTCTGTTTGACAGCTTCGACCTTTCTTCACTAAAATTTAATTATCTCATAGTATGAGACTCATATAATGTTCCTATCTCTTTCTCCTGAAAGTAGACTCATTAAGTATTTCTGTCACATTAATTTTAACTCATAATTATTTTTGTACAATTTCTAGTGAATTTCCAAATTTGAGACAGGGGAGTCTGGAATCACTCTAACTCTGTCTCACAAGAATTCAAATATCTCATGATAAAAAATTCTTTTACTTTCACCGTTTCCTTTATGTTATACTAGGCTCATTAATATTTAATTTCATATTTTATTAAGCTTCTAACTCAATTTCCACTATTTTTAGTGGATTGTCAAAGTTGGACCAATACTGCTGTCCAAATCTATTTTAGTACAATATAATGATCACTATCATAAGATCATTTCCAACTATCATGAACTTACCCTTTCATGGATCCCTTACTCATTTTTCACAATCGAGCTCAATAATAATAATAATAACATTACTTACATTTATTTTTCCACACGTTACATTTACGATTTACCAACTTGTCTATTCAAGGAATGGCTTACGGAGTTGAATACATCGTGATCTGAAGCCCGAAGTCTAGCTGAAGCACATAAGTGCTAAACGGAACCCGAAGGCTAACTGAAGCACACAAGTTTTAAACGGAAGCCCGAAGGCTGACTGAAGCACACAAGTGCTAAACGGAATCCTGAAGGCTAACTGAAGCACACAAGTGCTAAACGGAAGCCTGAAGGCTAACTGAAACTCATCAGAGCTGAACTAAAACTGCAAAATTGTCAACTGAAACTCATATGAGTTAACGGAAGCTCGTAAGAGCTAAACGGAAAGAAAAAAACCAGAATTTGCAACAAATGCTGAATCTCGATTTACTTGGGTGATTCACCGTCAATTCATTTTTTTCACTGAACGATCGTACTCATTTCCTGCGTTCCGTTCCTCCGAAATACTCAGTTCAATTTCGTAACTTTTGTACATAATTTACTTATTTTCAATAATTAACATACATAAATATTAACCACTATTCATAAATAATATTGAAATTTAATAATTTAACCATACAAACTTACCTCGAATCCAAAAATGGCAATTTACCATTCTAGTCCATAACCTTGTATTTTCCCAATTTAAGCCCAAATCTCGATTTCCTTGATCTATAATATCACATTTAGCCTACTAAATAGTCACACTATTCATATAGTTCTAAAAATCATATTTTTAAAAATTTTCATTTTGACCCCTAAACTTTTGCATATTTGCACTTTTTCCCCAAGGTTCGGAAATTAAACTTCTTCCTATTTTCTTATGTTTTATGACATGCTGATCATTTTTACCTTCTATGGAAACATCAAATTCTCACTCTAACATGTTCTTATGGACATTAGGTATTTTTATCGATTAGGTCGTTTTACTCGTTTTCACGTAAAATTGTTTAGCAAAAGTTGTTTAATACAATTTCAAGCTTCATATTCTACCATTAAACATCAAAATATATGCATATCATTCATAGGTAAATTTTTAAACATAAATCCTAACTCAAAATAATGGTAAAAATGAGCAAATCATGTTACCGGGATTTCAAAAATACATAGAACATTAAAAACGGAGCTCGGAATCACTTACTATTAATCTTGGAAGCTTGGCCAAACCCTAACCATGGCTGCTCTTGGTACATTCTTCTGTAGCAAGAAGAAAGGGACACATTTGGGGTTTAAAATTTCTCTTTTAATTCATTTTACCCCTAAATGACCAAAATGCCCTTTTTACTATTCTTTCAAATTTTACCCAACCAAGGCCATTTTTGTCCAACAAGTTATACAATGGTTTAATTTTCATTTAAGGACCTCCCATTTAAAATTTCATGACAATTAGACACCTCTAACATATAAAACTCAACTTTTTCACTTTTTACAATTTAGTCCTTTTTACTAAATTGAGTGCCCAAACGTCGAAATTTTCGAACGAAATTTTCACGAAATCATTCCGTGAAATCATAGACCATAAAAATATAATAAAAATGAAATTTTCCTCATTGGATTTGTGGTCCCGAAACCACTGTTCTGACTAAGCCCAAAATCGGGATGTTACAATACCAAATTATGCCACTACACATGGCAAATTACACATCAAACATAAGTCATTAATAAGCCATATAAAATGGCCAAATATATCACCAAAATATTTATCAAAAAGACTCAAGCCTATACATGCCATATAACCGAATCACAAGTGTATAAATATCGCAATCAAAACCCGGATAGTGTGATGCGATCTCCGCCGACTTCCAAACCAAGCAAACATACAAATCACTATAAAACATAGAAAAAAAATTAATACAAAGTAAGCTATAAAGCTTAGTGAGGTCGTATGGTAATAAACTCATATTATTAAATAACTGCATTTAAAACCATTATTCAAAACATGATATAATTCATATGTTTGTACCATTCTATCTCAAATTCTTGCACATAGTTAATCAATATTTTCATGAGTTTATTCATTCAAAACACATATGGTTTGAATACTTCTTATCAATTCATTCACATCTTCATATGCATAAGCAATTATATATATAAACTTTATTCAATTCAATTTCCATCACCTTTTCTTTAACCAAGTGAATTATGTGAAATATCATCAAATAACGGTATTTCACACACTATGTGCCATATGTATATTTAGTTAAAACAACTAAACTCATATCTCACATATCATTGAATTCATACCTCATTATAGCCAAATAAACACATTTTGGCATGAAACATACTTATACACAATTCTTTCTTTTTTAATATACATGATACAATATGAACTCACCAATTTACTTTCATTCGATTCTCACATAGGTTTTGTACGTACCTGTATTATTTATTTCGATCGTACTTTCATTCTCATCTTAAATTTGCCCATTGAACCATTCAGAAACGTTAAGGATACTCGGTAATCACATATAGCTTGTACAATGCCATATCCCAGATATGGTCTTACATGTTATCACATATCGATGCCACTGTCCCAGACAGCGTCTTACACAAAATCAATTAATGATGCCAATGTCCCAGACATGGTCTTACACATAATCACAATACAATGCCAATGTCCCAAACATGGTCTTTCATGTAATCACATCTCGGTAACCTAATGTCATGACATTTGTATCCTATACTATTCCTAGGTTCGTACGAGACTTTTGGATGTCATAACCCTGTCGATTCTTGCTCGTAATCATGACCATTCAGCATTCAATTCAATTCAATAATAAATAAGCATTTATAACACAATTTAAGTATGCTTATTAGCATACGAACTTACCTCGTTCGCTGTAACGACGAATTAGGTCAACCAATTCGATACTTTGTTTTCCCCCGTTCTAGATCCGATCTCATTTTTTTTAATCTATATAATCACAAAATTTACTTATTCAATCATTAATTCATTCAATTTAGCACAATTTACACATTTTGGAAAAATTACACTTTTGCTCCTATTATTTCATATTTTTGCAATTTAGTCCTTATCACATAAAATCACAATTTCATGACAATAAAAAAAAACCCAAGCTAGCCAAATTTTCCATATATTACTATCAACCCATATTTTTCATTTATTCACACTTTTAACCACCACATTTCACATTGTCTCAATTTATCCCATTTTTGACATTTTCTCTAAAAATCATTTTATAAAACTTGTGTATCTAACAACAAGATTTCATATTTCATCTTCAAACATCAAAGAATACATATATTCATCAATGAAAACTTTCAAAATCTTTAACAGTCTTGAAATCAGAGATACGGGCTATCTAGATTAAGTTGCAACGATCTCAAAAACGTAAAAATTATTAGAAACGGGACAAAAACGAACCTTTAATTGAGCATCAACATGGCCGAAACCTAGCAGGCTTTCTTCCATGGTTTTTCATTTCCATATTCGGTGGTGATGAATGAATAATGATGATAATTTGGCTTTGTTTTAATTATTATTACATTATTAATCATTTTACCATTTTAACCATTAATAACATTTAAAATTTCCATTATACCAAGCCATCACATTCCACTATCTCAATAAATGGGCTATTTACCACATAAGGACCTTCACCTTTAAGTTCTATAGCTATTTGACACCTTTAGCTTATAGAACACAATTTTTACGTTTTACGCGATTTAGTCCTTTTTTACTAATTTAAACACTTAAACGATAAAATTTCTTTACGAAATTTTCACACGAACATTCTATCATATTGAAAACCTTAACAAAATAATAAAATAAATATTTTGAATTCGTATTGGGTCCCGAAATCACTATTCCGATTAACCCTAAAACCAGGTTGTTACAAGTTGGGGTGGCAGGTCCTCATCATCTTCGTCTTCATCTTCACGTGGACCTCGATGTTGATATTCATCTTCATCACCTTCCTTCGTGGTTAACTGTGTTTGGATTCTAGTTACCATTGAACATCCCTCGCTGTATGAATAGGCAGTTGCAAGGATGACCCATGTCGGTAGAACAACAATGTTGGGGTGTTTGTTACACTATCGGCAAATAACTATATGGTGTTGTATAACCTGATTGCGGATAAAATGTGGGAATTATAACAATACCGGATACATCGGTGTTGCTAGCGACATCAGCGTGTAATATGGTGTGGTGGGTGGCTGTGATGTGAAATATACACCTAGAGAAAGTGTTGATATAGTGAATGATGGTGCATGCTATGGTGCTTGTGTAAAAAAAATTGAGTTAGCACCAAAAAAAAAATGAACCATACTGATAGGTAGATTACACAACGATTGGGTCCTTGTGTAGAGCTAGGGCGGATGTTGATCCCCTCGCGACATGTTCTCTTGACCTAGGATTAGGAGTGAGAAAATCAATTTGACTCGAAAAATTGAGAAAAAGTTCGAATTTTGAATTATTTGAATCGAGTTAATCCAATCAACTCAATGTTTTTTTTACTTTCGAGTTCGAATCAAGTTAAATTTTTGAATTCGAATAACTCAAATAAACCAAGTATTAATCTATATTATTTTAAATTTTAAATTTATATTATACCAGCCCAAACCCTTTTACCCTATTTCCCCTCAAAGCCTAAACCCTTTTGCCTCATTTTCCCTCTAAAGCCCATCTACCCCAAACTCTTTTACTAGCTAGCCCCACCATTTTCCCAATTTCCCTTAAATCAAATCCTCAATCCATTCAACCCCCAAATCCATGCTTCTTCAAAAACCACTAAATTAAACCTTTAAATCCATTCTTCTTCTTCTTAAAAAATCCATAAATTAAACCCTCCATTTTTCTTCTTCTTCATCAGTTCAATCAACCCCCCCAAATCAAAATCCCTACCTCCATTCTTCTCCTTCTTCTTCTTCAGTTCATCAAGCTTTCTTAGGTTAGGCAAATCCCTCACTATCTCTAGCCCCCGATTGCTCCAAAATTGGTATTCCTTTTGACTAGCACCACACCGTTCTCTTCATTCTTAACCTTGACTTTTTTGCATCTATCAGGCTTGTCCCAAAAAAAAAATTATTGTTGTTGCATATTTTGGGTTAAGAGTTAATTTTTTTTCAAATATAAAAAGATAAATGTTGTTGCTACATATATGACTGTAAGATTAAATTAATCGAAAAATATTATTGTTCCGGCATATTTTTGGGTTATTAGGAAAATAAACTGCAAAACTATAGAAGGCTTTATCATTCTTAATCATACAACTCGTAAAGCAGGTCACCGTAAAACATGTTAGAAGTTTCCAATTCTAAATTTTTATCCCCTTTTTGACTTGTTTTGTCTGTTATCCAAACTTTGCTCGCTTTGCCAAATTTTATTAGTCTATGTATTTCATCTGTTACGAGATAATTTTTTTTTCAAATTTACTATTTAGAACACTACTAAGGGCCAGTTTGGCAATGCTTTTGAAAAGTGCTATGGAAAAGTGCTTTTCAGAAGTAATTTTGCGAAGTGCTTTGAAAAAATTTAAGTGTTTGATATTGCTGTCAAAAAGTGCTTTTGAGAAGTAAAATGTCCATTTTAGACATGATATTATAAAGTAACAAATATGTATTTAAATAATGTTCTAATTAGTTAATATTATGATATTTTAGCAAAAATGTAAAAAATAATTTATTATAACTTATTGTTAATATTTTAATATATAATATTAATTTTAAATATTTCTAAGTAATTGATATTAATTATTTATTAAATTTAATTAGAATATATAAAATATATTTAAATATTTAAATATAATAATTAAATATTTGTAATTAGATATTGACACAATTGTATTATTTTAAAAATATTTTTATTTTTAATTAATGCTTTTAACACATTTGTAAAACTCATATTAAATAACCAAGAAAGAGAACATAAAATAATAGCATCAAACACATTTTAAATCAAAAAGTAAGGTTAAAAAGATAAAATAACAGCCAAAAGTGCTTTTTGGCTAAAAAAGCTAAAATTTACTACTTTTTTATCTCTAAAAAAGCTCATCCAAAAAGTTAAAAAAAGTTTCCCCAATGATATGTGTTCTTCATTGTTTTTAAGAGAAAAGCACTCTTTTTAGAAAAAGTTCATCCCAAAAGTAATGGAGAACACACCCTAATAAAATCGAATTTTGTAACGCCCCAATTTTCGGGAATTCTGTGAATGTTGGCAAAATTTCATGCTTTAATTTTGTCATTTGTGAGTGAAATTATGAAATAGGACCTATGTGAAAATGTTTGAAAATGCTATAGGCTAAATTGAAGTGGCCAAATAAATAGGAGTGCAAAATAGGAGGATTTGCATGACAAACCTCCCATTTTACATGAAGTGGCCAGCCATCATGTTGTTGTAGACAAAATGTGCACTTGATATCCATAATTTATGGTACAAATTGATACAAATTGATAATGGGTTAGGTAAATGTTCCATGATAATGGTTTAGGTAAATGTTTCATGATAATGGGTTAGGTAAATGTTCCATGATAATGGGTTAGGTAAATGTTTCATGATTGGAATTTCATGTCTTTTGTATTAAAGAATTAAATGGATGAAATATGGAATTTTATTAAAAGAAAAAGGGGTGAAAAGAACAAAGTTTTGTCCATCTTTGTTCATCATAGCCTAAAGTTAGAGAAGAGAAAGGAGAGGAGAAAGCTTTTGAATGTTCGGTCACTTGGGGAAGAAAATTGAAGGTAAGTTCATGGTAGTTTGCTTCTATCTTGATGTTCATGAGTTCTTCTTGATTCTACCTTAACTCTTGAAGCATATTTTGGTTTTTGGTTGTATTGTGAGCATTTGGTCATGAATTAAAATGAAGGAAATGGTTGTTGTTTCATGTTCTTTTGATGAAAAATGGAAGATATGTGAAGTTGAGCCAAACAAATGAGCATGCATGTGCTTAGATGCTAAGGGGAAAAATCGGCTAATATGTTGTGCTTTAAAATGATGAAATGGAGATTATACTTAAGTAAAATCATAGATATGTAATGATTGATTGGTGATATACATGTTTAAAAAAAAAAACATGCATGCAAGTTATGTGTGAAAGAGTGATTTGGTAATAAATCTGTTTGGGACAGCAGCAGTAACGTGACTTTGGAAAATCACCATAAATTGTGGGAGATGAGTTAGAAGCTGAATAAATTATGTAATTAAAGCTTAATGAGTCTAGTTTCAAATGGAATAAACGAGAACATATTTTGAATTCTGTACAATGATAAATTTGATTCGTAATGAAGAGTGGTCAGATTAGTCAAACAGTGAAACATGCGAAACTTTGAGAAAAATCTGGTATTGATTGGCCAAACCAAAAATTCTGAAAATTTTATGGATATAAGATATATGAGTATATTTTCAGGGAAAATTAACAGCACTTGATTTGGAGTTTCGTAGCTCCAGTTATAAATGATTTAGTGACTGTTGCTCAGGAAGACAGCTTGCAGTGAAATTATGATTATGTGGTAAACGTTGACAAAAATTTGTTAATGAGTTGCTTATTGATTTCTTATAAGCTTACTATGATCTGTAGGTGTGGTTGGCCGAATATTGTAAGGGGTTAATACGTAGTTTGTATTTGAATAGTTAGATTAACGTGTTAGTAATCCAATTGTAGGCGGTTCGTGTGTGGATCTCGTCAGCATATCGTCGCAAATAGGTGTGTAACTAACACCCTCTTTCTTAGTCTAGATCGACAAAAGTCGAAAAGCCGAAATGCCGAAAACCGGTATTTTGTAGATTTCTTGAGTGTCTGAATGCTCGTGAGGTAAATCGATTAATGTTTTTGGTAAGCTGCAATGTTTGGACGCAAAGTGCATGATTTACGTGCCTCGATATTTTTGGGCTTAATGGGCCAAAATTGGAATGATGGGCCAACGCCCAATTCGGTAAGAACCCTCGATGCGTGATTACGTTAGTACGTGAAAAGTAGGAATATGCATGAAAAACCCTAAAATAGATAAATTACTGAAATACCTTTAAAAGTGGAAAATTTACAGTTTACCCTAGTAGATAAATTACCAAAATACCCTAGGGTTAAATTGACCTAAATGCATGTTTGATTGTTGTTATTTCTTGCATGCCATGTTGTTATTATCGATGCATGGGATTAGGATATTGACGGAGGAAATCTGAAAGTGGCTTGTCCACGTCTTGGAGGCTTTGCCTCAATTTGATCGTTAAGCAATGTTAAGGTTGCAAGCTGTGGAGTGTTAAATTTGGGTGGGTTGAGCTATTCCCACATGGAGTGTAGGGTGATACGGTGGAGTGTAGTGGTTGGTGGGTTGAGTAGTCTCCCCAAATGGGCTTGCATATGTTATTGATGTTGCATGTATTTTGAAATGGGCCTATGGGCCATCTTGTTATCTGAATAAGGGCTAAGGCCATGTTTATTGTAATCTGAAAAGGGCTCTGGTCTAGTACCACTGCTACCTGAATGGGCTTAGGCCCAATAGGCTTGAGCTGACTTGGGCTTTGAATGGGTTTTCCTTACACACTGAGTTTCCCCAAACTCACCCATTTTATTTTCATCCACGCAGGAAATCCCCAACCATAGTGGGCTTGGAGCTGTGAGGGAATTCAGAGTGGCCACCCGCTCGAAAGTTTGGTTTTCTTCCGTGAACTGGACATCCTATTATTTACGTTGAGGTTTGGGTTTTAAATGTAATAAGGCCGCTTAATTATTTTTGATGGTTTTAATATGTATTACTAAGATAGGTATTACTTATTTTAACTGTTGAAATTGGATAGCTTTAGGGAGCGTTTTCAAAAAAAAAAAACAACAATTGATTTCAAAATAACACGACAACAAGCAAAGCTTCCGCAATGAAAGTATTTTCCAAAATTAATCACTTTTCCTAAAAATGACATAATCAAATCAGTTTCCTAGAAATATCCATGACGTTAAGGTGTGGCAATGGCGGTATGCATGTCTAGGATTGGATCCGAAAGGAGCTTGGTACTTAAGCAGTCCGATGGACTCACCACCTCTTTTCCGGTTTCCTACCTGGCGCACAGCTTCCATTCACTTTAACCTATAATGAAATTATCTTTTAAAACACTAAGTAGGTTTTTCTGGATCAACAATATAAAATGTTTTGAACGCTTCGATGTGGCATGTCGGATCTGGCCATAACGTCCTGGCCGGGTTTGGGGTGTTACAAATTTACTTTTTTTTCATTTGATTTTATTTGATTCAGTCATTTAATTTGGCTTTCATTTATAAGGTTTTAAAATTGAATTAATCAAATTGAAATAAAAATAATCTTATTCTATTTAATTATGTTTTGAGAATCTGATTTATTTGGTACATTCAAAGTTAAAATTAAAAAAAATTACAAATCAATATTGGTGGAATAATCGAAGTGCTATGTTTTTCCAGTTACATTCTTAATGTAACCATTATTATTGGTCACGGTTAGTGATTGCAACAAGTGTTTGGTACAATTATTAGATTATATGGAAAACAAATATAATAATTTCATTATTGATACAAATGTTTACTTGTATATGAGTGATCCAAAGTGAGATGATTCAACTCAAAGTTCACAAAATTCTTCCCCAATGACAGGTGATCAAACAACAACCAAAGGAAATGTTCAAAGAAATATTACTCCAAGGGCAACTTGTTAGAGCCATTTCACCAAATATGTAACTGAAGAAGGGGAGAAAATAGCAAGGTGCAATGCTTGTGGTGTTACTTATACCATGGAATCAACTTCGGGTTCTACATCTAATTTGAATAATCATTTGAAAACATGCTTAAAAATACCTCGAGATAATACTTCTGACCGGAAGCAATCAAATTTAACATTTTTGAAGACTAGCCAAGAAACAACAGATTTATCAACTTGGGTGTTTGATAAAGATGTTGTTAGAAAGGCATTGGTTCATATGATAATTGTGGATGGCCTACCTTTTAAAATTGTAAAGAGGGGTTTAAATAATTTCTTTCTATAACATGCCCACAGTTTAGTCTCCATCTTGTTGGACAAATAGAAGATATTGTCTTGATTTGTTTAACTCCATGAAGAATGTAATGAATAATTATTTTGAAAAAGATATAAGTAGAGTTTGTTTGACGACATACACTTGGACTTCATCATAGAGGATATCTTACATGGTTTTAATGACACATTAGGTGGATAATGAGTGGAGGCTGCAAAAAAAGATTATAAAATTTTGCCCAATAACTATTCATAGAGCTGAAAGCATAAGTCAAGCCTTTGAAATATGTCTTCGAGATTGGGGGATTGAGAGGGTTTTCACTATTACGGTTGATATTGCATCCACCAATAGTGTTGCCATTGAATATTTAAGAAAGAAATTGAATCATTGAAGTTCTTCTGTTGGAAATGGGAAATTTATACATATGAGATGTGTTGCACACATTCTTAGTCTCATTGTGTAATACAGTATTAAAGATGCTTCTGTGTATATGGAATGAGTTAGAGGTGTTGTGAGATATATAAGAGCATCACCATTAAGGTGGACAAAATTCAACCAACGAGAAAAAAGAAGAAATGATAGATAGTAAGGCTTAATTGTATTTAGATGTACCTACTAGATTGAACTCAACATATATGATGTTAAAGGTGGCAAAAAATATGAACATGCATTTGAATCATATGTATGTGATGATCATACCTTTTTTCTTAACCTTACTACTGGAGATGGAGTTCCTACATTTGATGATTGGAAAATTGTTCGATGAGTTATAAAAGTGTTAGAGCCTTTTTATCATCTTACACTGAAGGTGTCCAGATCTTTGCATGTTACCTATCATTCACTTTTTAAAGTATCGACGCATGTGCATTGTCTTTTTGATGGGTGGAAAGATTGTGGAGATTTAGACATAATTTATATGACTTTCAAAATGAGGGATAAGTATAATAAGTATCAGGTGAAGGAAACAATATCAACATGCTAGCTTACTTAGCGTTTATCTTTGATCTGTGATGTAAAATGAACTTTTTGGGCATTGGGGTCAACTTACTTTTTCCTAATGTTGCTAATGACATTATGAAAATGATCGATAAAGAATTGCATTGCTTGCTCAATGAGTATTCTTCTAATATCGGGAGAATTCAATTTTTTGAAGGGAGATCTAGTTCTTCGACAAATCTTTTCAGTTCAATGGAAATAGATTTTTCAGAAATGCAAACTTGTTTAGACAAGCAAAAATATCTTAAGAAGAAGAAACGAGTTGGACTACAAAGTAAATCTAAGCTGAATAGGTACTTGGGTGAGAAGGACAAAGCAAACAATTCAAGTTCATTTAATTTATTATTGTGGTGGAAAATGACTAGTCTTAGATTCTCTATTCTTACACAAATTGCTCAATATATTCTTTCTATTTCTATCTCAAAAGTTGCCTCGAAAAGTGCATTTAACATGGGCGGACGTGTTCCCAATAGTTTTAGAATTTTTGTAACTCCTCTCATGGTCGAGGCTTTGGTTTTCACACAAGATTGACTTAAGAAATTTAATGATGTCATCAATCTTGAAGACTATGTTGATGAACTTCAAACCATGAAAGATGGTAATATATTAATTTTGATTCATAAAATAAGCTTTTGTGTTATTTATATTAGTAAGTATTCCCATAATTTAACTAACACTTTTGTTTTTAAATTTGCTAGACTTATCCAAAATATCCGAAGATCAAGAAGGTAATATACTTAGCATTAGTTTATAAATTTAAGTGTTTATTTAATTTATTTTTGCGAACATTTTTTAATTATTTAACTAACTCATTGGATACTTTTGTTAGATGTTTCAAGTTTACTGACGATATTTGAACCAAAAGAAGAAGCTTAAGCTATTCTATAATGGTTTTTGAACTAATGTGTTATTATTATTAGTTTGTTGTGTTATTGTTGCTAGTTTATTGGACTTTTGTTATGTTGTTTTTATTTTTTGTTTTGTTGTTTTGATTGGTGTCGTTTTCTACTGTATTTTGGATTTTTTCTTGTTTTATTATAATCTTGTTGTATTGTTTATTGTTGTTTACTTGGACTCATGTTGTTTACTTGGATTGATGTTGTGTTGTTTTTATTTGTTCACTTGTTCACTTGTTTACTTCAATTTTTCGTTGTATGATCATGTTTAAAAACTTTAAAGAAAAATATATATATTTTTTAAATTACATAAAAATAAACAACACCAAAGTCATTTTTTAAAAAAATTTAATTCGAACAAATATATTTGATTCGAATTCCATCTTATTCAACTCATTTAGAGAAAATTTCAAATCGAGTTAGGATGATAAAATAGGATTCGAAAACTCGATTAACTCGAATTTTTTTTATTTGATTCAATTTAATCTGTAACGCCCTCAACCTGACTCAATTCACTGGGTCCGGATCTTGGGTGTTACTAAATAATACAAAACATTTAATGAAAACATATTACATTTCTTAACTTAAAACTTGTTACTAGAAATTCAAAAAAAAAAGAGAAAAAAAATTAACATTTGGAAGGTTAAAGTAGAATATATGATAAATAACTAATTACATAAAATTTTATACAAATCTTTACAAGTTAGAAACTATTTCAAGACAAACTCAAAGGCGTGTTCAAAATTGTGTCGCATATCCACTGTATGAATAATAACCCACTCTACCACCAACTTGGCATACTCCTGGTGTCATCCCTCCAAGAAAAATCTCTTCTCAACATAACTAAAAAGAAATAACAAACCTTGTAAGTACAAGGGTACTTAGTGAATCCCATTGTAACCATATAGATACTTTGCAATCTTGTATGAATTTCTATGGATCAATCATAGCCTACACCCTTTACTTCAGCTGATACCATCAATGTGTTATCATTATTTATTACACCAGTAACATGCCCTCATCATACTTAATCTTTCATATCTTGTTAACTGAGGAATCCCTCTAATTAATTCATGAAGCTCTTATCCCTTAATACTTACATAACATAACATACCTTTAGAAACTACTTCCAACACTCCTCACCTTAACCTATGCTCTTATTTCAAACAACTGCTCACTGACATTATCTAGGGCAGATACATATATATATATATGGCGGATGCTTACGTAGAGTTTCATACCATTGGTTCACTATCCCTATTTATAATTCACAACATATAACATCCAGATGAGCTTCATATCATGCTATTACAGAATCTCATAATTCAAATAGCATTGTCTCAGATTTAAAATAAACTTAGAAGAAGATATGATACTCTTTATTTTTTATACTTATAGATCATTATAATAGATACCCTTCTTGACATACAAATACACATCTCTTTTTCATGGAAAACCCTTAAGACTTTATTCAACTCTTATTCTAGAGCTTATCAATACCTTATCTTGGTTACATTATTATAGAACTACTAGAACTTACTCATATCTTCCCATAGAGACAAATATTTAGATTCATAGCTTACTAGATGTTCTTGATAGTTCATGCCACATAAAATTATCAAAATACACTATACAGGCAATCAGATAGAACACACCACTATGACGATCCATTCAAAATTTTCCAAAAAGGTTATTCTTAACTGTCATGTGTACAATATGAATTTCCCTAAACTCACATTGTGTGAGGTTTACCCATCATCGTCCTGGGATATGCAGATAAACTCATTGGATAATCACCATTCCTTAGTTCTTATTCAAAGGATGCCACGGCCATGGACTTTTCCTTTAGCGTTATCATAATTTGTGTTTTTAATCTTGACAGACTCCATTAGTGTAATCCCCCAAAATTTTAAGAATTTAATTGTGAGAATATACAGTAATTAAATTTCTGTATCTGTGGTCCTGTACTCTGCTTTTGTGTTTAAAGTCTGGAGCTCAAGCTGTATCGTTAAAAGTTTTATCCTTTTAGAACAACCCTTATCCATGCGGTATATGGTTAAGTGTAATTCTATATGAATCTATGTCAAGAATGAGCTTGCTGGTTCACTGGTTAAGCATCTGTCTGTATCCTGTTTGGCCTCGAGTTCGAATCCCACCGTATGGGTTAGGAGAATTTTTGCTTGTTTTCATAAGTACGTTGGTAGTTAAGACTAAAACATCATTAAAATTTTATCAACGTTCTGTACTCTTTCTTCTTCTTTTCCTTTTCTTTCTTTTTATTTTTCCTTTCTTTCTTCTTTTTACTTCTTTGATTTCTCCTTTTCGACTATGTTCAACAAGTGAATATTGGAAATTAGTGAGACCCTTAAGTTATTAGAAGACTTCTGTGTAAGTTCTGTCAGAATCTTTCAACTTTTGCGAAGTTTTGTTAGATTTCTGTTGCGTTGTTAAATTGGGAATTCTCTGATTGTTTTACTTAAACACTCTGATTACTAGTCGTTTTGTTCCCTTAGGCGTGAGTATAGAGGGAAGTGATCCTTCGCGTGTTGTGCCGATTTAGCACGGCTGAATCGTCAGTAAGCGTTCATTGTTAAAAGTTTCATCGTGTTGATTTATTCGACATAATTGATTGAGTATTAATGTTGCATTATTTAGTTGTTTTAGTCAAATGATTGATTGTCGAATGGTTAATTAGGTTTCAAGTAGTCTTCGTATTGTTTTTTCCGTCAAAGCGAGACTAAGTGCATACCAGAAACCTTAATTTTTGTAAGTTTCAGTCACCGAAAATGGTGGCTGTCGATGCCACACGACCGTGTGGGTGGCCGCGTAACTCACTATTCATCAATTTAGAGCTACACAGGCAAGGCACACGGGCGTGTGTCCAGGCCCTGTGTGACAATATTAGTGCAGGGTTCACACGGGCAAGGGACACGGGCGTGTGTCTAGGCAGTGTAACTCACTATTTGTTTCTTAGGACAACACGAGCTAGCACATGGGCGTGTGCCCAGGCCATGTGAGCCATATGGGTAAGGACACGGCCTTCTATCCAGGCCATGTGACTCTCTGATTTATGCTTTAAAACCACACGAGCAAGGACATGGGTGTGTACCCAAGTCGTGTGAGCCATACGGGCAAGGACATGGGCCTGTATGCCTAGGCCATGTGAGCCATACGGGTAAGGACACGGCCTTCTATCCAGGCCATGTGACTCTCTGATTTATGCTTTAAAACCATACGAGCAAGGACATGGGTGTGTACCCAAGTCGTGTGAGCCACACGGGCAAGGACATGGGCCTGTGTCCAGGCCATGTGGCGTATATAAAAGGGCCCTAAAACTATTTTTGAGGCCGTAAATATTACTTAAGACCGAGATTGACATCCTTATGGTATGAATGATCTAAATTTAACTAAATGAGAACTCTCTGATACCCTGTGACACATGCATAAATTCTATACTTGTATGTGCACTGTGATACTTAGTCTGATATTAAATTGTGCTATCTACTTGTGAAACAATTTAGAACAACTGAATACATATTATAGATATTGGTTCTCTACATATGCATGAGTTAGGATATTATGAAGAAGGAAGTGATCTGTTCTAAATTAGTGGCTAAGCCACCATATGTATAACTCCAATCCCGACGTTTCGTTGCATTACAATCTAGCAGCTAAGTTGCGTTTCTGGAAACGTGTCAGGTAGACATTCTATGGTGTGTAGGGTTGGTTGGGCATTGAATGCCCTTAACGGTGTGTTGCTGTAACGCCCTTAACGGTGTGTTGCTGTAACACCCCTAACCCGTATCAGTCACCGGAATAGGTTACGAGGCATTACTGAACAATACACATCATTCACATACATAATACATACATTCATACATTCATAATCAAAGTCCATTGTACTCATTCACATTGTCCCTTATAAGGCTCTATGAGACCTTAAAACATGCTTAAAAGGGGTTTGGGACTAAATTGATAACATATAAAAACTTAAGGGAACTTAGAAAATTTTCATGCATTCAAGGGTCACACGCCCGTATGAACAGGCAGTGTGCCTCACACGGCCACCAGACACGCCCGAGTCACAGGCCGTGTGAAAATAGGGTATACATACTGACTTGCACTATACGGCCGAAGACACGCTCGTATGCCATGGCCTTGGGAAAACTGGAAGGTATACTGACTTGGGTAGCACAATCGGCCATATGTCCATGTGCCAGCCCGTGTGTTTCACACAGCCAGTAGACACGCCCGCGTGTCTAGCGTGCCAAACCTATAGGGTATACTGTCTTAATTTGAAGGGCTACCCCAGGGGACACACGGCCGCATACCAAGGCCATGTGTCATACACGGTCAAGCCACACACCTGTGTGCTTGGCCGTATGGACTGAAAATAGGCTTGGTTGAAGTCACATTTCTCACCCTTTCTCAAGCATACCTAAACCACAACATTTGTACCAATTCAATACATTAATAGGCAACCAAAACATGCTATTGCATACACATTTCATGCCATTTATAAATCATACTCTTAACTACTCAAATCTATAGCCAAAACATACCAAATCCAAATGTTACTTTACTAATATTCACATTTAGACATAACCCAAATCATCAAGCATTTACTAAACCAAATTGACATTCAAACATCATCTTAAATTATACCAAAGCTTACCATTTCTCAAACCATAATACATCATTAACAATTTACTAAATACTTATCCATCAACCCATCAAAATGACCATATCAAGCCTACCAAAACATAAGGCATCATAAATACATCACATATCAAATATTAACTCAGAACATAGGCCAAATTCAACTTCATCAACAACACCATTTACAAGCCAACTTACGTAGCTAAATTTAAAGTTCAAAATATGCTAAGATGACACTAGCCTATACATGCCATATACCATAAATATACATAGCTTTAAAAGTACCAACAAGATGCTCGATAGTGTGTTGGCGTTTCCCGACGATCTTCGAGTTTGATCGAGCTTCGATAATTTATAAAATAGGGAAATAACATACAAAGTAAGCTTTAAAAGCTTAGTAAGCTATATACAAATAAAGTCATCATATGAATATTTGCATATCAATTCAAATATGCTAAGCATAGCTAAATACATACAAGTTCACAAACCTTTCTCATTGTACACATATTCATTATCATAATTGAATTCATCAAATACTTCCCTTTTCAATACTTATATGAATCTCGTACGTACCTAAATCACTTAACTCATTCACACATTCTTTCTCAACTTGACTGTGCCCGTTAAACCATTCGAAATCGTTAAGGATACTCGAAAATCACAATAGCTCATACAATGCCATATCCTAGATATGGTCTTACATGTTATCACATATCGATTCCACTATCCTAGACAGGGTCTTATACGAAATCATATAACGATGCCAATGTCCCAATAACAGCCCGATTTTAGCTAAATTAGAACAGTGATTTTGGAACCATAAATATGAAGTCGTAAAATTATTTTAATATTATTTTTGGTGTTTACAGTGTGTTAATTGATATGTGTGAAAGTTTCGTGTGAAAATTTTATTGTTTGAGTGGTTAATTTGATTAAAGGACTTAATTGAATGGACCATTATGGACTTTTATTAGTTAATATTCATGTTTTATAATAAAGGTTAAATTTGGAAATTTATTATTAATGTTAATAAAAATAAAACAAAGTCGAAAATTAGCTTGAATATCATCATCTTTTCTGAAATTTAAAAGCAAAGAAAAGCATTCATGGCTATTTAGGGTTCGACTACTATCAAGCTCAATTGTAAGTTCATTTTTGATCGGTTTTTGATGATTTCTATGTTTTTGTGATCGTTGCTTCGTGTACTAGCTATCCTGTACCCTAATTTCTGAGATTGTTGATGATTTTCTGAAGTGCCATTGATGAGTGCTTGAGATTTTGAATGTTTGATGATGGAAAATGAGTAATTGTTTATAGTTTCACATGTTTTGTAAAGTGATTTTGAGTAAAAATGTCAATTAGGAATTAAATTGAGAAAAATGTAAATTGAGGGGTCAAAATGTAAAATAAATGAAATATATAGGCTTAAATGAACTAAGGGAATATTTGGCCAAGCATGTGTATAAGGAAATTATATATATTTTGTGTTTTGTGAAATAAGGACTAAAATGTCAAAGTGTGAAATTATAAAGGCCAAAGTGTAAAAAGGCCTAATTGTGTATTTGTGGATTGAATTGATTAAATGTGTGATTAAATTAGTGAAATTTGTTTTAATTTAGATTAAGAAAAGAGGAAATCGGATTAGGATCGGGGGAAATCAAAAGTTGTCGAATAGTTGTTCCATCCGTTTATTTCGACTACGAGGTAAGTTCATATGCAAATGCATGCTTTTAAATTGAATTAGATATGTATTATTTGTCACTGAATTGCAATAAGTATGAATGAGCAACTACGAACAAGAATCGACGAAGTTATGACATCTGAAAGTCTCGTACGAACCTTAGGAATAGTATAGGATACGAATGTCATGACATTAGGTTATCGAGATGTGATTACATGTAAGACAATGTCTGGGACATTGGAATTGTATTGAGATTACGTGTAAGACCATGTCTAGGACATTGGCATCATTAATTGATTTCATGTAAGACCTTGTCTGGGACAGCGGCATCGATATGTGTTAACATGTAAAGACCATATCTGGGATATGGCATTGTACGAGTTATATGTAAATGCCAAGTATCCTTAACGATTCTGAACGGGTCAATGGGAAAAGATAAGTCGATAAAGCATATGTGAATGAGCTAAACAACTCAGGTACGTACGAAATTTATACGAGTATCTAAAAGTGAAGTAAGTGATGAGTTACATGATAGAATAAATATGTATTCAAAGAGAAAGGTTTGTGTATGTATATGTATGATTACTTGTACTTGGCCTGGTGATGGAAATGTGGTGATTTATAAGATAGCTTTATTTGTATATGGCTTACTAAGCTTTTAAAGCTTACATTGTGTGTTCTTTCCATGTTTTATAGATTATCGAAGCTAGCTCAGACTCGGGAATCGTCGAGAAACATCATCGCACTATTCGTTGGTATTTTTGGAAGCTTTGTATATATGGTATATGGCATGTATATAGTGTCATTTTGATATGTTTTGAGTTGTGATTATAGCCATGTGATTTGGCTTGTAATTGTTGTTGTGAATTTGGCATTTAAGTTGTCTTAAGTTATGTGTTTGATAAGATAATCATATGATGTATATAATACCTTACATGTTGGCTTATTTGTTATGATTATGTGTTGGTTATTTTGACTAGTTGTTAATTGATGTGCTTATGCTTGGAGGCTAGCGTATTGTGGTTTGATTTGGGTTGACCATATGGTATATGTTGAAGTATGAAATAGGTATTAAGTTGATGGGTAAATACATTTAGTAGTTATATATGTTTGATGTTTTTGGCATAGTGAAATGGTATGTTTTTGTTGTGGAATTGAGTAGTAGAAATGGTTGTGAATAAATGGCATAATATGTGCATGACTTGGTAGGTTTTTGGTTGTTCAAAGATGTATTGAAATGGTGTTACATTGGTTGCTATATGTGCTTGTGATTAGGTGGCAAATTGGCTTTCCAAATAGCCTATTTTTGTCCACATGAGCAGAGACACGGGCGTGTGTCTCAATCGTGTGCGACACACGGTTATGTTACACGGCCGTGTGTCCCTTGGGGTACCCTACGACTTAAAGTCAGTATACCCTACAATTTTGACACGATCTAGACACATGGGCGTGTCTACTGGCCTTGTATGGCATACGGGCTAGCACATGGGCGTGTGGTCGGCCGTCTGACCGAAATCAGTAACCCCCTTAGATTTCACACGGCCTAGCAGATGGGCGTGTCCTCAGCCGTGTGGTACAAGTCAGTATGTATGCCCTGTTTTTACACTGCCTGTGACACAGGCATGTCTGGTAGCCGTGTGAGGCACACGACCTGTTCACACAGGCATGTGACTTATGATTTTATGAAAATTTTCTAAGTATTTAGAAATTTTTATATGTGATGATTTAGTCCCGAACCACTTCTAAGCATGATTTAAGGTCTCGTAGATCTTTTTAAGGGACAATGTGAATGTTTGTGAACGGTTTATAATAATGAATGTATAAATGTATGAGAATGTGATGTATTGTCTGGTAATGCCCTATAACCCAATTCCGGTGTCGGTTACGGGTTAGGGGTGTTATAGTCCCAGACATGGTCTTACATGTAATCACATCTCAGTAACCTAATGTCATGACATTTGTATCCTATACTATTCTTAAGGTTCGTACGGAACTTTCGGATATCAAAAATTCATCGATTCTTGCTCGTATTTGCTCGTTCAACATTCATAGCAATTCAATGACAATTAAACATTTATAAATCAATTCAAAGGTATTTATTTACATATGAACTTACCTCATATTAGGGATTGACGTATCGGGTCAACTATTTAATAACCTTCGATTTCCCCCGATCTAAATTCGATTTCTTCCTTTCAGGATCTAAATGAAATCAAATTTAGCTCATTTATTCAACAAATCATTTAATTCAATCCACAAACACATATTTGGGAATTTTTACACTTTAGCCCCTAAAGTTCCACATTTTTACAATCAATTCATAAAAACACAAATTACACAATTTCTTTTTAATTTCATGCTAGCCAAATTCTTCATAGACCCCTAGTAGCCTATTATTTTCATTTATTTCACATTTCAACCCCTAAATTTACACATTTCTCAATTTAATCCCTAATATGCATTTTTACCAAAAATAACTTTACAAAACATGTTAATCTATCATTTATCTTCCATTTTTCATCATCAACCATCACAAAACTCATGGTTTCATCAATGGCATTTTACAAAATCATTAACAATTTCACTAATTAGGGCATGGGCTAGTTAGAACACAAAGCAACGATCACAAAAGCATAGAAATCATTAAAAATTGAGCTCAATACATACCTTAATCAAGCTATATGATAGCCGAACCCTAATTGTAACATCCTAAATTAGTGCCTATTTAGAACAGTGGTTTCGGGACCACAAATTTGACACAGTAAAATTTGTTTTTTTTACATTTTTATGGTCTGAAATTCCACGGGATGATTTTATGAAAATTTCGTTCGAAAATTTTGACGTTTGGGCACTCAATTTGGTCAAAAGGACTAAATTGTAAAAAGCACAAAACTTGAGTTCTAGAAGCTAGAGGTGTCTAATTGCTATGAAATTTTAAATTGGAAGTCCTAAAATGATAATTATACCATTGGTTAATTTTTTTGACAAAAATGGACATGAAATAGGTGAAATAGAATATTTTTAAGTTAAGGGCATTTTGGTCATTTAGTAATTAAAATGAATTAAAAACAAAATTAAAAGTCAATTTTTGTCCATCTTCTACCCCATGGCCGAAACTTGCATGGAGAAGACATAGTTAGGGTTTTTCAAGCTTTCAAGCTTGATTGTAAGTCTGTTCTAGCCCCGTTTTTAATGATTTTTACGTTTTTGAAATCCTCGTAACAAGATCTATCTATTTCTACCATTTATTTGAGCTAGGGTTGATATTTAAAAATTTACCCATGTATTACATGCATGTATTTTGATATCTAATGGTAGAAAATGAATGTTGGGTGTTAAATAAACAACTTTTGCTAAGTGATTTTAGGTGAAAATGCTTAAAAGGACTAAATCATAAAAGGTATAAAATTTGTCATAAAAGTGTGTTTTAGTGGAAATTGGGGACTTCTATAGTTATGAAAATGATTCGAATAGGCTTAAAGTATAAAGAAATTGAATGAAAATCATTTTACGAGTATTGAGGCAAAAGTGCAAATATGTGAAAGTTAGTGGTCAAAATTTAAAAGTATGATTTTTGGACCCATATGAATAATGTGACTAATTAGTAAGCTAAATGTGATATTATAGATTAAGAAAAATGAGATTCGGGCATAGATTGGAAATAAATGAGATTATGGACTAAATCGAAATAAATAGCCATGCTCGCTTTTAAGGTAAGTTTGTATGTCAATAATAATGAAATAATATCATTTTTTATGCTTGAACTTAAATTGATGTGTCAACATTATGGGGTGAATATTTCTATAGTTGGTATGATGATTGTATTATGTGACAAATGTCTAAATGTTATTATGAACAATGTTATGATTGTTTCATGAATATAAGAATGGTGAATTTGTAAGCATGAATGATATTACGGTCGTTATCCATGACGATACGAAAAAGTACGATGAAGATACTATGTGCAATGAGGAAAATCCTGTTTGAACCTTAAGAATAGTTTTGGATACAAGTGACATGTCACTAGGAATTAAGAAATCCGAGCTCGTTGAGTGGTCCGAGTTCATGATATATGTGAGAATCTGAACTTGTTGAGTGGCCCAAGTTCATGATATATGTAGCACCTGAGCACATTGAGTGGTCCGAGTTCATTATGGATACAAGCATCCGAGCTCGTTGAGTGGTCCGAGTTCATAATGGATGTGATACACGTAACATCCGAGCTCGTTGAGAGGTCCGAATTCATTATGGATGTGTTACATGTTATAAGGTAGCTTTGGCTACGTATGTTTATGTGGCACCTATGTGCAATTTTCTGTGTATCCAATAGTATTGTAAGTGTTCAACAGGTATTATAATGAATGATGCAATGAAAGTCCTGAGATGGGCATGATAATGAAGGTAAAGTTATTCGATATGCTACGGATATGTGCAGGTACGTATGCTATACTCATGAGTAATGCTTTGTTACAGGATGATATATGACGAAAAGGTATATTTACGTATATGTATATGAAT
Organism: Gossypium arboreum; assembly: GCF_025698485.1. Lineage (NCBI taxonomy): Eukaryota > Viridiplantae > Streptophyta > Magnoliopsida > Malvales > Malvaceae > Gossypium > Gossypium arboreum. Next base: position 113,686,802 of record NC_069073.1, read on the forward strand.
ATTTGATTAATGAGCTAGAATGCTTGAATGATGAATAATCTTGGTGATTATGTTATTATGCCATCATATGATAGTTATCATGCCATCATATGATAGTTATCATGATATTGCACTAAAATAGTTTTGGACATCAGCAGTTGTTTGATTTCGAAAATCCACCAAAAATTTTGGAAATTTAATTATAGACTGAATAAGATATGAGATTAAAGCTTATTGAATCTAGTTTCACATAGAAGAAATGATGTAAGTAAAAGAGTTTCATATCATGAGATATTTGAACTTTTGTGAGACAGAGTCAGAGTGCTTTTGGGCTCCCTTGTCTCAACTTTGGAAAATCACTAAAAATTGTACAAAAATGATTATGGGTTAGAATTTATATTACTAAATCCTTAATGAGTCTATTTTCAAGAGAAACATACAAGAACATTAATCAAATCCTGTACTAAAAGATAATCAATTTTTAGTAAAGAAGAGTTGAAGCTATCAAACAGTAGAACAGGGGTAAATTTAAAGAATAAATTGTACTTATTGGCTACACCAAAAATTTTGAAAATTTTATGGTAAGAATATATATGAGTATAGTTTTCGATAAAATTAACAGATCTTAATTTGGAGTTTTGTAGCTCAAGATATTAATAATTTAGTGACTATGAATCGAGTTGACAGCTTAATTGGAATTTGAGCAAATAGTGGAATTGTGTGCAATTTCAATTGTGTTACCATGAGAACATGTTGATAAAATTTCTTATTATTTTCATATGGACTTACTAAGCTATAAAGCTTACTCTCTTTCCATTTATTTAGTGTTGACAGGTTAGCTCGGGGTTGGAGATCGTCGGAGTCAATATCACACTATCAAGCTATCACTTTCGGGGTATTGGTGAATCTTAAACGTCTTTAAGTGAGTGGCATGTATAGGGACTTAGTTATTGATATGTGTTCATATGATTTGGCCAAGATGTTAGCTTATATTAGTATATTGTATATAGCCATGAAATGTGGCTTATGATGGTCATGGCTTGTAAGCCTATTTATCCAAGTTATGTATTGATGCCTTATGATGTGGTCATATGATTATATTTGTTTGATATGCATGGTTAGTATTACGGTATGTATGATTGATAAATGTCTTATGACCAAACGAAGTGGTCATAATCAGAGAATAAAAGTGTGATATGGCAATAAGTCAATAATGCTTGAACATGAAATTGATGTGGAATGACTTAGGCAAACATGGTATAAGTCTATAAGTGATGATTAAAATAACATGTTCAATTGATAAACCGTAATTTATACATGTTTTTATCCCATGCTTAGCACATTTATGGATGGTTTCTCCTTATATTTGGTGAATTCAATGCTTCTAATTCTTTAATTTCGTGTTTTATACTTAGGTGAGCATAGAAGAGTAAAAATAGCAAGAAACGGGCCGAAAACGGAGAAAATAGACCCACATGGGAAATCAACATGGCCTGGACTTCCTCACACGGACGTGTCACACGGCCGTGTCCCTTTGGCAGGATCGAAGCACGACTTACATCGGTAGACTACATGCCCGTGCCTATTCAACAGCCTTGACCACGGGCTGGAGTAATCGCACACGGGCGTGTCACACTGGCGTGTCCCTGCCGAGCCCAAGTATAAACCTATTTGGAAAAGGCCAATTTTGAGGGCTCTTGGGCATTCTAAAGCCTATTTAAACACCTGAGGAGGCACTTAGGAAGGGGGACGCAGAGGAGGAGGCAAGGAATTACTCAAGGGAAGCCGATTGGTCCATCTCAGAAGCCGAATTCATCATTAAGACTGAAGATCTCCCTTCACTTTCCATTCAGGGTTTTTGGGTTTTCTTTATGTTTTGTATTCATTATTCTTCTGAGATGTTTTCTTTTATAATTATGAACTAAACCCCCTAAATACCTAAGGGGAATGAAACCTAAGATGGATCTTGTTATTATTATCTGAATTGTATGATAAATATTTGACTTGTTCTTAATTATGTGTTCTTAATTCTCGTTTTAATATTCCAGGATATTGATTCGAGTTAATGCTCTTATTCAGAGGAGGAATAGACCTTGTCTAAGAGTAAATTTTTCATAATTAAGCGGAGTTGATTGCATGCCTAGAGATAGGGTGATAAGATTTTGTCGGATTAGGGTGAAACTTAATAAGGGGATCCATAGATCGAGTTAATGCAACACTAGGTGTTAATTAGAAAGAGATTTCAATTAATCAACCTAGGGTTAGACGTTATTAGTCTCAAGAGAGATAATAATATAACTTAGGGATTTCTACGGATCAAGTCAAATGAATAAATCGTCTGATTCAGAGTCAAATAACAAATGAAGTCTAGGTGGATTTTTCCTTGGGTATTGTCTTAATCAATCGAATTTTCCCAAAAGCTGTTCCCCAATTTCTCTCTGTGCACTCTTAGTTTAGTTAATTAATTTAGATAAACAAATCCCTTAATTTTTAGGCTAGATAATAAAAAGAAAGTAATTACTAGTACTCTTGGTTCCTTTGGGTTCGACAATCCAGTCTTGCTAAATCTATACTACTGTTTGATAGGCATACTTACCTTTATCGTGATAATAGTTAGTTTCAAGAATGCTTAATTATAAATTTTTAAAATCTGTCGCGAATATCACGTACCAGTCATCGAGTTCCTAAGATGGCGGCAGAATACGTTACGTACACCCAAACTATTGTATCACTCGGTTTGATCCGTGCATCTCAATCATTGCAAAAAAAAAATCAATAGCACTTTGGCATGCCAAATGTTGCGATTGGCAAAAAATTAGGTTGAGACGCATTTTTGAATTCTAAAATCTACATATGGCATCCATACAAACTGTAGTACGAATTTATAAATTTTAGTATATGTCTAATATTTAATTTCAAATGTTGGAATAAATATGATATAACTTTAAATTTCATAAACCAACCTCCTCTTCGGATTGTTGACCTAAAGCTAGCCGGATATCCTCGAGCTTGGTTGGTATACTTGTGTGTCTTACACGATTGTTCCACCTATTCAAATAATATGTTATTTCAAAATTAAAATAATGAAAAAAATCTTATGATAATGATATTATCAAACGAATTTTATCATATTACGGGTGGGAATTCATAAGAGAGTCCACTCGAGGTCGTAAAAATGGTAGTCGATACCATGCCCACTTTTGCAGAAGGAACATGCAATCCCTGATTTTAACTTTTTTTGGTTTTGTCACTCGTCATATTTCTTGGTATAATGTCACCAGCACCGTTGATCCCCAACTAAGTCATCTTGCTTCTTTCAAGTCAACTATTAGTAGTAGCCACATTAAATGTACTAGATTTTGATATTTATCTGGCAAAAGCAGATCCCCGATCAACCTCAAGATAAATGCGTGTGCGAATTGTTCTTTTTCAACGTCAGTCGCAAAAGCCTCGATATATTTGAAGTTGTCCTCCAACCACCCCATCTTGATCCAACTACCTTTAAACTTGTTCGGCACTTTCCTTAGTAGTTGCTCACATGTTGCATTTTAATCTGCACTTACCACTGGCCCCGTAACGACTTCCTCATTGACCGGTAGACTGAGTTGTAAACCAACGTCATTGAGTATAATTATACACTCATAATAAGTAAGATGAAATGTGTGCGTCCCTGGTCTCTATCTTTCCACTAAAGCACTAATAAGTAAGGGATCCAATTTAGTCCCCCCTCCCCCGAGCATGCGAGCCACGTATAAGAATCATGTATCTCGCAAGTGTCCATGAATGGCAACCGATGCACTCATACTTAAATTGTGTATGTATGTCTCCAAAATCCAATCTTCGAATTGAGTATATAAACATAAAAAATTAATAATGTTAACAACATAATAATTAACTAATTAAAATTAAATAATTTAACAATATTTTCTTACCATTTGTAATTGAACGTAAGAGATATGCTTGTCATCCAAACGAATAAGTTGATTTGTCATTTTACAAATATGGTTGGTGAGGTATAGCCATTGGAATTGTGACCGTTAGGGAAATGCTATTGTTGCCTTAAAAATGCGTCTTACAGGGCGCATTTTCATTTCTCTCTCCTAAAACAACGTACCTCGGTAAATATAAAAAAAAACATTATTTACTTAACTATTAAAAAAATTCAGCATATTTCATTAATTTTCCGCATAATAATATTATTAATATATTATAGTTCTTTAATTTGAAATTTTATAAAAAAAAAATGATCTAAATCTCAAATGTTGTTATAGGTAAATAATAACCACATCTCTATTACATCAAAGATTTTAACAGACAAATGTAAATGTTATTGAAAGGATTGATTGTATATTTTTAAGAGAGTTAAAATAAAATTTTATCATTTTGATAACTTGTCTTTTAAAATTTTAAAGGACTAAATTAAAATTTTATAATAATCGGAGTTTAAAATGTAATTTACTATATACTCATTTAAAATAATATAAAATTTAACATTTTAGGGTGGAGCCCCAGGACCCGCGGTGACCATAATTACCAATTTTAAAGGAGGTGACAAGTTCATGGGCCAAATGTGAAATTAAGCTAAAACAATATTACATTCCATAAGAAAAAAAAAACTGTAAAAAGAAAAAGGAAAAAGCAAACCATAATGCACAAATTCCCAGCCACTGCTAAAGCCACTGATCCATTGCCTGCCAGCTAATCTCCCAACCCAACCAACGCTCACGATCCTCCCTTGTACTTTGTCCCTCACTCACTCACACACTTCGATGTCTTGCTTTTGTTTTAGCCTCGTGATACCGATGCTTCCGCCTGCGTGGCACCCGTCCCCACCCCCACGCTTTGCCTTTGCTCTTTCTTTCTCTAAGGCGGGAAGGCCATGCCAAACCTTGCCCCCTAATTTAGTATTACAGTGAAAACAAACAAAACCAAAAGGTGTTTTTTTTCTTACACAGATTTTGTTTACAATTATACTATTCATGAATGGAAACAGTTAGTGCTTGATTTGTTTTCTTATGATGTTTTGAAACCTAACAATTATTGATCAACAAAATCGAAAAAAAAAAAAAAGAAAAAGAAAACGAAAGCTTGCTTACTCTGTCACTGGGAATTAGAAAAAGAAAAGCTTTGTAGTTATGTTTTCAGAGGGAAAATAAAATCTGGGTTTTCATTTTTTTTTCCTGTAAAATTCAATATCTGAAAGTTTTACTTTTCTCTGTCAAATGTGTGAGACATCTCTTGTTATCTTATCTGTTGCTTAAGTTGGGAGCATATTTTTTTTGAAAAGAAAATTTTTGTTTGAAATTTGAAGATTCGATTCGTTTGAAGTTTCAGGTGAAGGAACAAAAATAAAAACGCAGTGACGAATTTATTCTTTGCGTCTTTCTTTATAAGATTTGCTCGCCAAAGTTGAAGTCCTCTGGAGGGTTTTCTTGTCATTTTCGTCCAAAAAAGTTGGACACTAAAGAGAGTCCTCCAGTTTTTGAATTAGAAAAATTGAAGCTTTTTTCTTTGGTATTAGTGCAGGGTAAGTAAATTTAAGTTCCTTTGAGTTCCGTCCTGTTTTTGTAAGATGCTGAAGAAACGTGGAGCATCATTATGGGGTTTTGGATATTGGGTTATGGTGGTGGCTCTGAAGCTTTAAGATAAGCAGCAAGAACGGTCCTTGTATGTGCATTTGTCTCATATTCTCTGCTTTTCTTTCTTTTTTTTTTTTTTGCTTCCATGGCGAAAATGAGGGGTTGCATAGTCACTGTGGCTTTACTCTTGCTGCTACTTCTTTGCTTACACCAAACACCTGTAGAGTGCAAAGAAAGACTCATTAGACAACTGTCTTCTCGGCCTTCTTCAGCTACAAAGCCTCAAGAATTCAAGATTGGGTTCAAAAGGGTAATTCTCAGCATTGTGCTGGGAATTTTAACTGGATTGATTGGAGCTATTCTTTTTGCTTTATTGATCAAAATTGCTGTTCAGTACATCAATCAAACCCCATTCCTTAAAGGTCCTGTTATATTTTCTCCCAAAATATCTTCCAAGACTCTCCAATCAGCCCTTGCAAATGAAAACCAGTTGCTAGGTTCAAGCTCCAACGGGAAGTACTATAAGACGGTTCTTGATAACGGGCTCACTGTTGCAGCCAAAGTGCTTGAACCCTTTGACAGTGGTTCCCCGGAGATGCAGAGCAAGTCGGTGAAGAGAAGGATACAACAAGAACTGGAGGTTCTTGCTAGTTTGAGGCACAGGCATTTGAGGAGTTTAAGAGCTTATGTTCGTGAATCTGATAGGTTTTCTTTGGTTTATGATTATATGCCCATGGGGAGCCTTGAGGATGCAATGAATGGAGTTAGGGAAAATCACCTGGAGCTTAGATGGGATGTTAGGCTTAGGATTGCTGTTGGGGTGATTAAGGGTCTTCAATATCTTCACTTCACTTGCGTCCCTCAGATTTTGCACTACAACTTGAAGCCCACAAATGTGATGTTAGATGCTGAATTTGAACCAAGGTTGGCTGATTGTGGATTGGCTAAGCTCATGCCAAATATAGATAGGGCAACTTCTGGTTACTGTGCTCCTGAGTGTTTACAGAACTGCAGGTACTCAAAAGTATTCCGCCATTAATTAAAGCTTACTGCATCTTTTCTTCTATAAGGATTATCTTTAACAGGCATCTGGTAATAGTATCTTTAGGCTTTATTAATAACCCGGAGTTCATTGCAGATGATTTTTCACTTTGGGACTAAATTTTAAACAACTGAGAGTAGAGATATATTGGTCTCATTCATAGATCTTATGGTTTTCTAGTCTTCTCCTGGAACCAGTGCTCTTTTGTTTTTTTCTGGCAAACATGTTGCAGTAAATTGGAAGCAAGATATCCCAATTGGGATTGGACTATGCTGTTGGTTTTCTATTTTTACCACGCTTTAATGTGCTTCAATGTTTTGTTACCTGAACATCATTAATTACTGATACTATTTATAATGACACATATTGGATTAAACCTCATGGTGGTTCTAACAAAGATGGATAATTTCACCAACAGGTATACAGATAAGAGTGATATCTTTAGCTTTGGGATGATATTGGGTGTCCTGTTGACTGGCAGATATCCCACTGATTCATTTTTCCGGGAAGCAGTGAGTGGAGGGAGTTTAGGACAGTGGCTCCGACATTTACAGCAGGCAGGGGAAGCACACGAAGCTTTAGATAAAAGTATTCTTGGGGAAGAAGTAGAGGAAGATGAGATGCTGATGGCAGTGAGAATTGCTGTTGTCTGCCTATCGGATTTGCCTGATGATAGGCCTTCCAGTGATGAGCTTGTAACCATGTTAACCCAGCTGCATAGTTTCTAATGGAAATGTAAGTATGTTGATACTTGATATATATGTTCAAGCCTTTGCATATTCTAGGAATTGGATATTTTTGGTCTATAAGTTACTTTCACTCTAACCTTTTTGCAATTTGTCAAGGACCAAACACTTTGCTCTTTGTGCAGCATTGGTTCCTTGTGTTCTGTTCAAGTCTTAGTGATTATTTTTCCATCACAAACTTGGCTTGCAGCATAGTATGCAAAGAAATTTCTGGTACATGCATTGACTATTTGAACTGATAACCATGGGAGACATCTTCATTATTGTGTTCTTAAACAACTAATCATGGTGGGGTTTTCTCAGTTGTCATTTTGTTGGGAAAACCTTTTCGAAAATCACGGATGCTTTTGCTATATCAATCAACATGTTATAGTAGTTTTTTTCATGGGTTTTTAGAGGATAGGATTGAGATTCAGCTTTTCATCACAAAGACCTCATATCTATTGTTGGTTGAAAATGTTTCCTAAGTAAACAGTATGGTCTAGTACTCAACTAATCAACTTGTTCATCATCCTGCTAAGGAATTGAACTTGTAGTTAACAAAGAAGTATTTCGAGTTTTGCCTTCATTTTGGATTTCAAGCATATGGTTGAATAGCATTTTGGGGAAAGTACAATGAAAGGGTTTGGAGGTTAGGTAGGATATTGACTTTTCTTTGCAGTGATGAGAGCTCTAGTTGACAGATTTGCATGGCGACAGCAGTTGAAGTAGGGGAAAATAAAGTTAAAACAAACTTTATCTATGGTTTCAGCTTCTAAATGAATCATATTTTATCTGTAATAATACTTTATGGTTTGGACTTTGGAGGGGATGATAGCTGGCATTGGATTAGACTAGAGATTAGATGAGTGTGGAAATAGTTAGGGAAATCATTCAAAAGGGTAATATCATGCACAGGGAACTTGAAAAAAAAGCAAAAGAATGTGGTGGGGGGAAGTTAGAGACAGGGAGGTCATGCACAGGCACCTGCATGCTTCAATTGGATGATTGATATATTTACTTTTAACAGATATAAGGGATGGGATGGTATAGTGAGGCAAATCACACAGTCAAGATGTATCCCCTTACAGCTGTGTATTATATATTACTTTACACACACATACATACATATATGGATATATATAGATATATATATATATCCTAGTCCTTGCAGAAACATCTGTACACTGCCCTTCTTTTCCAAGATTAAAAAGTTTCTTAAAAGAATAATAGGCCAACAATGTGGCTCGCCTTATAGCTTTTGTAAAAGTAATTTCTTTAAAGAAAAGTAGCAAAGCTTTAATCTGCATAATTTAGAGCAATTAATTAATTGTTGTTGACGGTGCTTTTAAAAGCATAATTGATGTGCAAGTATCAAATAAGCTTTTCAATTTGTTTTGCAAAAAATTATTGACCGGTTTGTTTTGTAAAAAAATAGTTTAACTCAATAGAAAATGTCTTTTTTAAAATAAAAATTCATTTTCAAAAGCATAAATTAAAATTTTAAAAAATTTATCTTTGACGTGATTTTCATATAAAAATTAATTTAAATCAGTTAAATATTATTATATTTATAATATTTTTTATATTTTAATTTTTAAAATATCTTGAAATATTTATCCAAAATATTATAAATTTTAATATTATTAAAATACATATTTGTATTTAATAATTATAATAAATAATTAATGTAATTTATTATTTTAACAAAATTGTTTAATATTACAATTTTATTTTAATTATAAAATTTAATATTAATAATATTTTAATTTTTAAATAATATTCTTAATATTTTTATTTAAAATGTTTTATTTTAATCATAGAAATATAGTTATTAATTTATAAATATTTTAACAATAAATTTGTATATTTATTCAAATCCTTTTTAACTTGATTCATCCTTTCAATTTCAATGTACTATATACTTCGCTAAATTAGCATAATGTACTAAATTTCTTTTAATTAGGCCTTTAGGTTGTTTTTAGGAGAGAGAAAGTGAAAGAGTTAGGTTTTTTTTTACTTTTTAGGGTTAAGATTTTTTGAGAGTTTTAGATTTTTTAGGGTTTAGAGTATTTTAAAAGTGTTCAGGGTTTTTGATTGAAACGGTAGAAATTTTTAGATAGTTTTTAGGTGTTGAAAATTTGATAACGCGCTTCAACATATATATATTTCATATGTCGTGACGGGATAGGGCCATCACCTGAGGAACCCATCGTGGGGAAATCTAATTTTCGAGTAATTATGTTTGACATGATTAGGGGTGGAAGTCTTACTCGGCGGCCGTGATGCGGTCACGGGTTGGACTATAACCGGGGCCCAGGTGATAGTTGTTACACGGTCAAGAGGTCAAGCATTTTGGATACCCGCAAATTATACCTTATAAATACCATATATAAAATTGATGTCATAATCATACGGAAAAACTTTGGGGATTTCCATTGTAATCAACGTAAATTTTTTTCTCTATTTCCAAGTAGCTAGTATCTTTAACCTTTCATTCTTGTCCGAAGGTTGACACCGAGGTGACACAAAATGGCTCTCAGGTGGAGAGCGGATATTCCAGCACAATATAGTTCAAACTTTGGTCCACGTGGCAGTGGCTGTAGTTATTACTAGGTTGTTTAATAATGACAGTCGTTGTCGCACCGAAATAAGCATCACTTTTACTACACCACAACAACCGCTCCCTGTCTAAGAGTCCCTTTGCGTCCATCACGGTGTTGGTTTTCGAATAAGAATGAAGATTAAAGGTATCGACTGTTTGGAAACAGAGAAAAAAATTACGCCAATTCTAACGGGAAGCCCTAGAGTTTTTTCGTATAATTATGCCCTCAGACTTTTGTTTGGTATTTTTAGGGCAACATTTTCGAGTATCCGAAAAGTTTGAGCTCATTGCTGCGTAATGACGGTCAATTGGCTCCCCTGTTATACCCTGACCCATGACCGCATAACAGTCGTCAATTGAAACCTTCACGTCGACTTCCATCCTTGGCCGTAGAAAGAAAAATCAACCCATAACTGATTTTCCTAGGATAGGCTTCAGAGACAATGATCCCATCTCAGTATAATATATGAAATGTGTGTGGCTCGGAGCGATATCGCATCATCGAAGACTTTTTATTTCAGCTTCAGTACCTGTATTCGCTGCAACGGTAATCAAAGATGAGTCAGATCCATCAACATTGGTGAACTCGACGTATAACTCAATAACAACATTTTCACTTGATATGTGTGATAAAAATAACCGTCTTGAGATGCATTTCACTAATCACATCGAATAGCTCATACTTATAGGGGTCACTGGAAACAAGAAATCTACATTGCAACCTCATAATTCTTCCCTAGGTCGATCCTCTGATTTCCCTCCTAATTTTGGTCTGTAGCTCACGCATTTGAATGATACTATTGAACGCAACTCCATGGACTTTGCTCCTAAAAACACCTCCCCGACCACTGTATTACAGATTTACTATCGTAGTATATAATGGATTTCACTCGTCGACTCATTTCAATATCGATCACGAATTGGATGAACAAACGTAAAAAAATTAAGTAGAAAGTTATCCAAATGAGTACACACAACTCTCACAACACAAGGTTCTTCTGTTTGATATTTACTTGATACGTGTCTATGTTATGAAAATTACCCCATTTTTATAAGAGAATTATGTAGGGAGAAAGAGAATACGTGCTTTGAATTTCGTTTGCGAATGTACACATTCGTTGCATATTGTATTGTGCAAATAATTTCTAGAACGCATTCAGAAGTCATATAATTTCATCACGTCTGTGCTCCTAAGAGATTTTGCGTTGTATAACGTGCTCTACAGGTATATGAAAAGGTACTTTCACTCTTAGAAGAAAGGAAATTTGGTAGAGAAAGCTCATCCAACTGGGCATTCTAAAGAGATTTTGTGAAAAGCCTGATGTTTCGAATAATTCGGACACTTTAAACACGTTTAGAATATGTTCATCACTCCTGTAGCACGCTTTCAAGGTTTTTCTTTGCAAACAGACTCTTCCCTACGGCTATAAAAGGGCTCACACATATCAAGCTTTATCATCCCTAAATCATATAATTTCTCCCCAGTCATCCCCATTCTTCCACTATAAACCATTTCTCAGTTTTAAAAATTTCGGTTGCTAAAATTATTTGGTTTACGTCCGAGGTATACTTAAGTCGTTGGTGATGCGATATAGCTTCAAGCCGCATACATTTTATATATCATGTCGAGATGGGATCATTGCCTCTGAAGCCTATCTTAGGGAAGTCAGTTATGAGTTGATTTTGCTTTCTATGGTCAAGGGTGAAAGTCGACGTGGATGTATTAATCAATAGTCGTTATGCGGTTATGGATCAAGGTATAACGGGGGAGTTAGTTGACGGCCATTACGCGATAACGAGTTCAAACTTTTTGGGTACCCAAAAATGTTACCCTAAAAATACCATACAGAAGCTTGATGGCATAATCATACGAAAAAACTCTAGGGTTTCCCGTTATAATTGGCGTAATTTTTTTCTCCGTTTCCAGACAGTTGAGACTTAAACCTTCTTTCTTATTTGCAGGCTAGCACCATGATGGATGCAATAGGACTTTCAGGCAAGGAGCGATTGTTGCAGTGCAGTAAAGGTGTTGCTCTTTTCGGGGCGACGACGATTTTCGTTATTAAATAACTCATTAATAACTACAACCGCTGCTGCACCGACCCAAGTTTGACCTCTACTGTGCCAAAACATTCGCTCTCCACCTGATAGCCTTTTGTGTCCACCTTGGTGTTAGCCTTCGGACAAGAATGAAAGGTTAAAGATCTTGGAAATAGAGAAAAAAATTATGTTGATTACAATGAAAATCTCTAGAGTTTTTCTGTGTGATTATAGCCTTAATCTTATGTATGGTATTTATAAGGCATCATTTGCGGTATGCAAAATGCTTGACCTCCTGACTGCGTAATAACTGTCATCAACACCCTCAGTTATACTCGAACCCGTGACTGCATCACGGCCACCGATTGGGACCTCCATCTAGTCTTCCACCGCTGGTTGTATCAAGCATTATTACCCTAAAATCAGATTTCCTTACGATGGGTTCCTCAGGTGATGATCCTATCCCGCCATGACATATGAAATGCATGTGTGCTGAGACATGTTATCACATCCCCAACCCCTCAAAACTACTTAAGGACTTACACCATTTCAGTCGAAAACCTTGAATACTATCAAAATACCCAAAAAACCCTAACCTTACAAAAATAAAAAGCCCTAATTCTTATCATCTGTGTAGAAAGTGCGCCCAACTAGATACACTTTCATTTTATCTCTCCTAAAAACGATCTATTTCAGTAATTAAATTTTAAAACGGCTCAAATGCCAAATTTAAAAAATTAGCATATTCAGCTAATTTAGCCACAAATGGACCTAAATTTTTAAATTTAAAAAGTAGAGAGATCAAATTCTAAAAATAAAAATATGAAAATTAAATTTCAAATATACAAAATTATAAAATTTTGAGCAAATTGTAACTTTTAAATTTATACACTATAATTTAGTCAAAAATAAATTATTAACTCAACCAAGCATGAGTAAAAACCATACTATTTATATAAAAAAATTTGAAAAATTCAAGTAATATGGTATTTAATTATTTGACAGGGTAAAAACAAGAAGAAGTTCCCACAGCAAGAATTCCAAAGTCTTACCATGCACCGGGAGTAGAGAAACATTCAGATTCTACATCCGAAGGCAGGGTTTTTCTAGACTCAGCTGTCAACATCGGATATGGGTATGTATTTGACATTTGTGTGTCAGTTTTTATAAGGTTTTTATTTTATTTTATTTTATGTATTTGGATGATTTTTGGAAGTTAAATTCGTATATTTGAGTGCAAGATATGAATACTTCAAGAAAATTTTATTATATACATTTCCCAATTCATCTAATTTTGATGTTATTTATCCGTTCTTCGATTCTCTATTATTCTTTTGTATTTTCGGGAGATATCTTTATTATTTAAATATGTATCGGATACGAATATTTTATCTTTAATCGAGTATAATATAATTTTGCAGAAGCAGAGCAAAGCAAGAGAAAAGCTGAAGAGGAGGAAACTAGACCGAGCATTAGAGTCAGTTCAACTCCACGTCCTCGGGCAGTCATATCTAGTATGGTGATTCTAAATGAAACTTACAAGACTACAAGTAAATAAAATGGAAAGAATTATTCTGTTCTTAAAACTCCAATTGCAGACAACAAACCAATCCACAAGCTAAGATCAGCAAAGATTTTGAGCCGAGGGTCAGTGTTGGGCTAACCCCTTAACCCATTTTTGAGGGTTTAAATCTATACCAACAACCGTGAGCCATTAAATTTTCCTGCTTAAACGGGTTTAAATTTGAAGCATAAGTTGCTATCTGTCGAGTTCTAAGCTGGGGTTGTTTTCAATAATCAATGACAAAATACTTGGGCGTTTTTATAGTAAAAGAAAATCTAAGCAAATGAGCTGATTGGAGAACTCTAGAGACACCACCACCTCAAACTAGATAATGTTCACCTTATCCACTCCATTTTTAAAATATCTTCCCATCAACCTTATCTACTATTCATATGCCATTAATAAATTCAGCTGGTTTTTACACTTAATTTTCGTACTTGCAGCGTCACACACGATCCCGTACCAAAAAATGCAGGCAGCCTTGAGCTTGGCACCTTCACCTCTCTCCATAGTTACAACTACAAAACCCTTTCCGCCATGTAAATCCATGCTAAAATTGCAGACTCCAAGAGGTTTCAAAGCAACACCTGTTGGACAGGATAACTCCACAGTTGATTACAGCTCCACGGCCTCGTAAGTATAACTTTACACTGACTCAACCGGCTTTTTTATTAACCAGGGTGATCATCTGTGTCCTGCATCGACTTGCTTTTTTTTGTTGTTGTTGTTGCAGAGTATTTCCAGCTGAGGCATGCGATACACTTGGAGGAGAAGCCTGTGATGTTGAGATGTTCCCTGAAGTGAAGCTAAAGCCAGATCAAACACAAAGCAATAAGGGTAAGAAAGGTTCAGAGCAGGTTGACAGAGAATACTTGGAGTACAACAGTCCCAAGACGTAAGATGATGATGATCTCGAATTTTGCACTTTCATTTCATTTATTTCCATTAATAATATATATATATATATATATATATATATATATGATACTTGATGAATATTTCAGGGTGTTCATAGGAGAGGCTTGTGATGATCTTGGAGGAGAATTCTGTGAGCCTGAGTATCAGAAAGGAGTTCAATGATTTTACCAGATAAACCTCAAAACAGTAACTGCAAATAAATAATGGGGTGGTCACCTTCTTTGTAACCTGCATACTGCCTTGTGTTTCTTGTGTAATAGTCTAAATTTTAAGCTATTTATCAACTGTTATTTTTCCAGCAGATCAAAATGGTATTAGTCTATATATCACTAAAGGATATCTATATGGTAAAGACTATTGGTTGAGGTCCCTCGTTAGATTTTGAAGTATGTTGTTTGCTTTGAAACAGTCATAGAATCATTTGAACTTGATTTGTAGATTCCATAAAAATGAATTTACTGCCTTTCCTAAATTAATCATATAACGTTTTAAAAATTTGAAAATTTCTAAATTGGAATTTTAGAATTTCAAGTACCTAGAATAAGATATATGTAACTTGTATTTTTTTATATCCTTTAAAATTCAATACTCTATGAAGTCTTAGCATGTGGAGGGGTTGTACCCTCCACACCTTGTTAGGATTTTTTAGTGGAAGCTTGTTGGGTATTTTTCTTAAAAGTAAGCTCCTCTGAATTGAGCTCCCTCTCCATCTGCTAGTTTGTCAAGATCGTTAATCAGCATCTCTGAGTTCATCACTATGGCATTAATGTTTCCACAAATGTCTTTGTTTCATGATTTAAGGAGTTTTTTTTTCCAAACAACTTCAAAGTGATTATCAACTAATCTCATTTAACTTAAATAAATGGAGATAAGCGATATAATTTTAAATAAACGAATACTTAATAAAATTTTAAAATTCTTAACAAATATAAATTGAGTATAAATAAGTTTAAAAATAAACAAAGGAACATAAATAGAAGTTCCTTCATTTAAACTCGGTTCATTTATCATCCTAATTTCATAATGTCTAGATGAGTGGAACCATAATAAACTGAAGAGTTTGTATATGGTCTAATTTGGTCTCATGAACTATGATGTTCATTTATGCAAAACATTCATATCATCATTTGAATTAGACGTGTTTGAAAGTATGATTTTCAATGTATTTTAATTTGAAATTGAAATAAATAAACTTGTGCTATTTCATTGGAGCATCTATCCAATAATTGTATACTTAATTTTTAAATTATTCAATATTTATGGAATATTGTTCCTTTTAGTATATACAGTTAATCCTCTCTATAACAACTTCATTTGCTTGTCAAGATTTTACTTGTTGTAGAGAGTTTATTGTTACACACTTATAACAACATACTATTATAGAGAGATAATTGTTGTAAGCCTATAACAGAATCTATATCGTGAATTTTTATCAAATGAAAAACTGAAAATTATGCTTTAAAGAAGAAAGGGAATCAAATCAACAAAATTAAAATACGATAGCAAGTGCATGCATTATTAGTTTTATGCATATTTTATTTTGCATTCCTTCATATGATTAACTATGATGTTAATAAATTTAACAAATTCAATTAATCAATACGGTTTATCAAATTAAATTAATTAATTTATAATGAGCTAATAAAATTCAAATAATCAATTTACTAACTTATGAGGTTCTAAATTCATAGTCGAATATTTAAGTAGAGAATTATTTTATTTAATAAAATAATATTAATAGAATTTTCTTTTGAAATTTAAACATTTTATTTAATTAATATTTTAATTAAGATCTTTTATTTAATAAATTATAATTAATAGGCTTGATAACTATAAATTTAATTAAAATTTTAAACAATATATTATTATAGAGAACTAATTTAATAAATAATGTACTTCATAATTATGGTTAATATTTTTATAAGTGAAAAAATGTTATAAAGGGTTAAAAATAAAATATAAAAATTGATTCTACTAGAAACTTGGTTGTTATAACGAAATATTATTATAGCAGTGACTATTATAAAGAAGGTTGATTGTATCTAATACATAATTTATGCCTAAACCAAGAAATTTTGAGTGAATAAAATTAATTAAAAATAAACAAAATTATAAACCGGCTAAAAGAGAAATGATTAGTGAAATAAATTCCCAAATTTTTCCAAACCAAAATAAAAATAAAATAAAAAAATCAATTTTCCTAATTATTACCAAGTAAAAGAATGTGTTTTTTTTTTCTTTTTTAACTAAAGGAGTGCATCAAGAAACATGTAAGTGATTGTCGTCCCGAAAGATTGAAATAAAAAAAAAATATTAAAGTTATCTTCTTAAACCTGCAGTTGATTAATCACCCCCTAGCTTTATTTTGGATAGGAATTTCTGAGGCATCATGATGACACTAGTTATAAATTTGGAGACTTGTTCTCCCTTTGAGATAAATTTAGTTAAACAATTTATAACACGATTATCTTTTTCGGGAACATGTTAGATTAGCTAACACCTTCCGTACTCAAACTTTTTATCCTGACTGTTGATGGAGCTATAAAGATAATGACTTAAAAATGTTATTCTCTATAAATGAAGTGAAAAAAGTGAAACAAAAATGATGTTATGTCTTTATTTAATTGGTAGGGAGCATAAATGATATAGTAAAAGGGTTTAGAAAATAATTTCTTTCGTATTTGATTCTTAATTCATATATGATATTTTTAAAATAACAAAATCATAACTCAATATAGAGTCATGCATAAAATATTGTTTTTATTTTTAAATTAAATAAACTTCAAAATTTGTGAGATATTTCTGTATGATTCAAATATAAGTTGAAGACTTGGTATTTCTTCTTATGATTTTTGAATGATTTAGAAAATTTTGAGGATATTTTTCAAATTTTACATTCTGTTTGTACGAAAATTCTTAAAATATTAAAGAAATTTAAAATTAAAGTAATTCAAAATGCATCATTCCAGGATATTAGCATTTGTGATTATTTTATTTAAGTCAATAGTTTTTCTTTTAAATAAAACTTAGCTTATTAGAATTTCATGAGTTAAAAAATTATAAAAAACAATAATATTAAAAATAAATAATATAAAAACTATGCAATATGACTAATATTAGATTTAAATAAAATATTAAAATGCATATTATAATTAAATAAAAATATTTTTAAAGTTTGTTTTCTATGGTAGTAGCAAGTGTATTAAACAAAATAGGTTCATGAAAAATTTTCCATTATTTTTACTAAAAAAATTGAATTTAAAATCTTGAACTTTTGGGAATGTTAGGGTTGGTTTTAGGGTTGAGGAACCTTAAATTTCAGGGAGAGAGTTCATAAATTCCAGTGTATCATTGCTTATGTTAACAAATGATAATATTACATTTCGTACGTACACTTTTATAAAATATTTGATGTGATATTTTTACTTTGAAATATTAAATGTGGTACCTGAACTATCAATATATATTTTAGTATAGTCATAAAATTTCCAACGTGATATTTGTATTTTGAAAATATCCAATGTGATACCTAAACTATCAATATGTGTTTTATTATGATACTTGGTGTAAACAACATTAGTGAATTGTTAAACCAACCAGTAAAAATTCGATACATAATTTGATTTTTCAAATCATTAAGTCCGCATGGATTATATAACATTACGTAAAGAACTAAATAAAACAAAAAAAATTTAAATTAAAACAAATTACTAAACATATGGTTTAATAAAAAAAGTAAATATCATAATAAAACATGTTGATAATTCAAATACCACATTGAATAATATAGAAATATAAATACGGGATTAAAGGTTTTATGAAATTACACATATCAAATATTACATTATCTTCTTAAAAGTATCATATAAATCATACAATAATATCCTCACTGATTCCCTCTCCATATATAAAGGAAAAATTGTTGACTAGTTGATGGATATATCAGAAAACACATTTAACCAGCAACTTTCTTATTGGGACAATTGTACTCGTATTTCAATCCTACCATATAGTTAGCAACCCTACAAACAAACGCTGAGCACCAAAAGAATTATAGCACAATATATAGTAGTAGCAGTCTTAGTCTTAAACACACCCCCAGAAAATAAAAATAAAACCCACAGAAAAGTTTCAATTAACAATCATAAACTGGAACTGATCAAATGCATGCAAGAGAAAGCAATTAACCTATATATATATATAGCTAGGTAAACCTTCCAAGGAATAATCTCTTCAGCCTTGATAATAGAGACTTTGTTTTCTTAGGAACTTTATGGCTTGGCACTGTAGTCTTCTCGTTGTCATCATCCACCACGTTCATTTTGGTACCAAGTAGTTCTCTAATCTTTCCTCTCTTCTCATCATTTCTCCTTATCAACTGAGCCTGCTGGCTTAAATTATCCTCTACCACCAGTTCTGAAACCTTGAACCTCAGTTCATTCCACAGCTTCTCATTCTCCATTAACTGAGAACCATCACTTATATTGCGCTGGAATGTAACACCATTCACGTTCTTCGAGGTCTTGGTCGGGTCTGCTGGCCCTTTAGAGGGATCATGATGGAATTCAATCTCATGTTCAGGATCTTCAGCACTGGCTTCTTCATGTTCTTCACCTTCAACATGGTTTTGCAGTCCTTGGTTGTTCAGTTGGGATCTCAGCTGATCATACTTCTCGGCTAACGAGCGGTATGATTTCTGCAAGTCTTCCACCATTTCAATGAGCTCGGGTCTCTTTTGATAGTACATTTCAGCCCTCTTAGCGAATGTATCCCCAGCATCTTGCACGATAATGCTAAGTATGGCATTTATCTTCATATCCAACTCTGCATAAAGGATTAATAAATCCGTGAATGAAACTATCTACAGCAACATAACTTTACAATACGAAATTTAAATATTACCATTTGAGGCAGTGAGATTAGAGTATTCCATTGAATCTAATATCTATCGCCACTAAGAACTGAACACTAATAAAAAACATGCAGAAGAAGAAGAAACTTTAAATGGGACAAATGGGTATTGAGATGCGTATGGTTGAAGAAAAAGTTTAGTTTCCTTCCTGTGTGAGCCAAGGAATGTGATGGGAGCTTGTGTCTCATTGAAGCAAAAGCAAATGCAACAACAACAGCTCAAAGGGACCAGACCAGGAAGCCACTAGACCAGTTAACATGCATGGGATGGGCCCAAACCAAGAGTAACCGTATATCCCTATCAACTTTGTCAATGATTACTACCCTTTAACAAATAACGAACACACCACTTAATTAATTAGTACATCAATCCTCGTACATCTGATTATTGTGGAAGATTATAAGCATAGATTCCCATCAACATCAACTAACAAGAAAAAGATTACCAGAAAGAATAGTTTGAAGCCATTGAGATTGCTGGCGGAGAACTTGGCTGTCCACCCGAGATAAAACTGCAGTCTGATGTTGTTGCTCTTCTTTATCCATAAAGGTAGCGGCGTCTCAACAATTGCTTGAGACTTGCGAAACAGTAATTGTTGGATTACTTAGACTACTGAATCTCTATTAGGGAGTCAAAGTTAATTAATTCGACTTTTTTTTTTCTTTTAACCAAATTATTTGGTTTAAGAGAAATTCGATTTTTTAGTTTTTATATTTATATTCAACCATCTAAAGTTATCTGTTTAGGAAGCTCTAGAATCTTGAATTCCAGATTTGAAACGTTAGGATGTTAAATTTTAATTAATATTTTTATTGAAGACTGATAATAGAATTTTTTATAAATATGAATTTCCCAAGTCTAATGTTTAATTTTATACACCAACTTTAATTTTTATAAATTTATACATGAAATTTTAATTTTATAAATTTTCATTAATTATTAATACAATTAATAATATAACATCATCTTATGTTTATATATTACATACACAAATAATTATATTCATCCAATATATAAATAAATTAATGTATTTATTTCTTTAAATGTGCATGATTAAATCAAAATGAAAGTTTTATATATACATTCGAACCACAATCAAAGTTCATATATCAAATTATACATTAAATCAAAATTCACGTGTAATTTGAAAATTTATCCTGTTAATAATTACACTTTGCAATGAGCATTGCACACACATAATTATCATATAAAGGTAGACCACCATTGATCCTTTGTGTTAGATACAAGGAGATACCTACATTTACAGGTTCTAAAACCCTTTTTGTAAAATATTATCATTTAATTTTTTTTGAATAATCTCATTATAAATAAGAGGTTAATACATTTTAGCACACTCGAATCCATATCATCTTGCATTGACAACAATACCCATATAAATTAACCTAAATCTCAATCGGCTATTATCATTTAAAGTTGAATTCACTTTTTAAATGGGGTTTTAAAGGTAAACACTTTTTTTTTTTAGAAAACTCTATCTTTTATGTTCTAATTTTATTGCTAACCATGTCATTAATTTAGTGATAAATTTGTGTGAATTTCAAATTTATTTATACGAGATTCAATGATTGTATTTATAAATTTTTTGCCCTTTTTCTTTATATTGTACTTATTCCTCTGTATTAAAAAGTTATTATAAATTTATCCTTCGTTTATATAAATCATAAATTATAAATATTCACTCAAAAAGATATAAACGGTAGATACAATATTAATAATTTAATTTGAATACAGTAAATGTATGTATTAAAAAATGAAAGAAAACTGGATTATTATGACTGGAGTCATTTTAGGCCCCATTAACTTTGAAGAGAGGCACTAGAATATCATTAGTGGGTCTCTGAAATGCCCCATTTATAGGTCATTACCACTCACAAGCTCAAAATTCCAATCATATTCAAATTGGGACAAAGAAGACATTTTTCTAAAAGGAGTTTTTTCTATAATTAATGGGTTAGAATTAGAATTAGAATTAACATAACATAACCATAATAAATTATAAACCTAAACTGAAATAAATATAAGCATATCCCATACATTGTAAAATTGAAGTCTAGAATAATTTGAAAGACAACCACTACATGTAGAAATGGAAGAAATCAGAAAGATTTAAACATGTTTCTTTGCTAAAGGAACACATTACAAACATACTTTTAATGAATTAATTAATATTAGTTATTCTTTATAGTGTGTAACTTGCATTTATCGAACTATTTGTAGGCATTTAGAAAGACGATTGATGAGCAATCGAAGAAGGCCAAAAATAGGCTCAATGTCATGACGAGGAACGTCGAGATGACGCGATGGATGATGTTACGACATAGCGATGTGTTCTCCTATAAATTGGGTCTTTTCTCCAAGTTAAGCTCTGTTATCTTTTCCAAGTTGAACTTTGATTAATTTAGGAATATTTTAGTCGTGTTAGGACTTTAATATTAACCTATTCAAAGGGTCTTTGTAACCCTATTTTAGAGAGTTGATAGAATATCTTTTCTGTGAGATTTTGATGAAGAGTTTTGGAGAGAGTTTTTGACAAAGCTTTGTATTTGGGTTTTGGATTTTTGCTCTTTTAGATTATTTTCTCCATCTTGTACTCTTTGTTGGTTTGCCGAATTAGTGAAGTCTTCTTTGTCCATAGTTTTTTATCCTCTTAATTGAGGATTTTCTACGTAAACATTTGTATATATTCAATCTTCTCCACATTTTCTATTTCATTGTTTATAGGGTCGATCCCAACATTCTTCAATTTAAGTTACCTTTTAGAATCCCAAAATAAAAAGATTTACCCTGTCACTTCAAAATAAAATGATACAAGATTTGTCTTCAAATATTAATCTAGATCAATTTAAATTGTTAATGTATAATATAAATTTTGCTTCTAATGTTTACCTATTTCTTCTTTTTTTTCATTTTTGTTCTAATTATTTTCTTTATCACTTTAGCTATCAACCTTCAAATTTTAATCAAATTGCTTTGCTTTAGATGTAAAAGTTGAGTGAAATATTAAAATTTTAATGGCACTTACATAGATAATTTTTTGAAAATTTTTAACTTTTATTATTTTCTTTTGAATTTTTATTAAGTATATGTGAACTGTCACATGAGTAGTCACGCCGTTGTCTTCAAAATTTTGTAGTCCAGTCAATTTTTCTATCTAAAAGAAACAAATTAACTAAAATTTAAAAGTTAAGGGACTAAAATGATCAAATAAGTGTTAAAAACTAATTTTTTCACTATACCGATGAAACACACGAAACATGTAAAGGCTTTGAAAAGTAACTATAACAAGCTATAATTATGATATTTTTTTGTATCAAAGTAAATATTATTAGAAGCTTTCCTAGTTGAAATATTGTGGAGATGGGACATAGACAATGCTTGGAGGCTACTACATGTTGGCCTTCTTACTTGTCAAGTAAACGACTGGTGTTATAGGTCGAAATATATGCAATAAGTGGGATGGTATGTAGATGCTTGTTTAGGGAAAACAAGTTGGTCAAATATGGTTAGTATTATAACTTCATTTGGAAACGTGACTTAAGTGTCAGAGAAAATTTTTTAAATTGGAATCGTGTAACTAGTTTTTTTGAATTTCATTTGAATGGGTTTTAGATGAAAAGTATATTTAGATAAAGAGATTTAAGGTTAAATGATCCAAAACAAAAAGATTCATAGCTCGAAATTATTTAAGAAATATATCTTAAATCTTCGAGAATATTTTTATCGAAACAGATAGTATTGAAGCTATTAACACAATCATGGAAGGTATTTCGGGGAACTCTAATTTTGCCATAGGCAAGAGAATTCATCAGACTCTAAAAAGGGTGAAGCAATGGGAAGTTCAGCATATTCCCAAAAGAGACAACTTAATTGCTGATAGTCTAGCCAAAACAATTCGTATTAGAAAATTAGGTTTAAGACAATTTGAAGACTCTATTTTAAGGGTCTAGTTTATTTATTTTGTATCTTTCTTTGTTTAAAAAAAAAAAAACAAGTTCATGCAACAGGCTCATTGTCAAGTGAAAGGATCACTTATGCAAATAGAGCAGTAATTAAAAGATTGTTTTGAGGTCTCTCTTGATTTTACAAAATTTTGGGTGATCCTTAGATCTCATTTATAACATGCATGCTTAAGGTCACTAAGCTTAAATTAAATCTTTGCCATCAAGGCCTTGAGATTCGATTAACTATAACTTTATTCATCAAATGATCAAATTCAAAGAAAGCTAAACCTAAATTCTTCACTTCTTGCCCAAATAGTTAGCATTTGGCTTAACTCTAGTTCCTGTGAAGTGAAAAGAGTATCACATAAGCTCAAATATCATTTTTATTAAGCTTATAGTGCAAATCTATCACTTTAGTAGAGTGAATATTGAAATTTATCATTATATTTTACTTTTATTGGTAATTTGCTATTATATTTTAAAAATATAAGTAAATTTACAGCTCAACTTTAAATTTTTAAAATAAAATTTACCATTTGATTTTGATGGTTTGAAAACAAAATATAACGAAAAAATCATTTCAATATTTTATTTTAATAGTTAACAATAAATTAATTTATAAAAAACTATAGATTAATAAATTAACTTTGAATTTTCATTTAATGGAAGAGTTGAAAAATTAAAATATAAAAAGGAAAACTAATGTTATTTTTATAAATGAGAGTTTTATTCATATTTAACATTATATTAATTAAATTATCATTTTCATTATTAAAAATATTTAAAATATTTTTATTGAGTTTGTCCTCAAGTTATTTAAAATTAAAAATTGAATGGTAAAATTTAATAAAGAATCAAACTTAAGTTTCAAATTTCAATGAAGCAGGTAAAATTCAATATAGAGTCAAAGAGAGGTAAATTTAAGTTTAATTCAAAAGTAGAATGGAAAATATCAATAAAACTAAATTATAGTGAAATTTTTAATTTTTACTTAAATATATAGAAAAATTTACGCATTAGCTCTTTTAATTATTTTATATTTTATATAAATATTTTTTAATTTATTGTACAAATATATACATTCATTATATTCAAATAAATAATTTGTAAAACTTAAAAAGAAGCTAATAAAACTAAATATTTTAAAAAGAAAATTGTTTACTGAATAGGCGAAATGAAATTTTTACCCTTGGTCTAGTAAAACTCACTTAACCTTCTTCTTAATAAGGTGTTGGAAATTATAGGTAGAAATTTAAGTAACAAGAGATGAATAGACATCATATTCATATAACATAATATTTAATGTGATTCATCTTTTGCCTACACTCATGATCTTAAAAAGGATAAACATCACTATCTCCTAACTTTTCTACACATAAATCACTAACCCTCCTAATAAAAACATTTTGTAAGCATTCCATCTTTCCTTTCTTTCTTAATTCTAAATGCTAAATCTTAGTCTGCATATTACTTAATCACCACTAAATTTTATTCACTAAGATTTCCTACCTATTAAAAATATCTATTTTATTAAATAAATTTAACTTTCTAGTAAACTTGGGGTAATAGAACTACACGAGAATCATGCTCCAATACTAGCAATTAAAATTTGGGTCAATATCTAACCATCTCCACTTGGACTCAAATTCCATCACACCATTGGCCTTCCTTCTTTAACATCAATTCACTTATATAGATATTAATAAAAAAATTTCATTAAAGCACCACTAGATCAATTAAGATTTGCAACAAATCTTCTCTTACAATGTCCACAACGTTACACCCACATTAACTTTTGTAATTTTCGCACAACTAAAACTATACACCTTCCCCACAACCATGCGTGAGTTTTGCACTGATAAAGTTACAAACTTCCTTACACAGAGACTCTTTAAGAATTACATCTATCATCTTCTTCTTCTTCTTTTTTTTTTAATTCTAAAAGCTAAACTCTAATCTCTATTTATGAGAACTATCATTTGATCACTGATAAATCTTTTTTTATTATGATTTCATCGTTATCAATATCAGCTAAACTTAACTATAAAAGTAATCCTAATTACACTAGAACCTTAATTAATATTATCAATTATAATTCAAGTCAATATCTAACATAGGTGCCCCATTAGAAAAGCAGTTTGAAATAAAATGTGCTAAGTAGATTCCCAACTAGGAATAGCAATGGGGTGTAACAGGACAGGAATCCTCAACCAATAAAATTAGACTAAAATCCTAATTAACTATTACCATTTAGAATTTTGATCAATATCTAAATATAAGTGTCCATTGAAAAAGTAGTTTGACTGGAATATGCTAAGTACATTCCCAACTAGGAACGGCAATTGAGTGTCGCATGGCGAGGATTAGCTCGTCCACCCCTACCTGTTTGTATGAATGTTAAAACATCAACATCCGTGGATATCAAATATATTCATAATCCCTCTACACTGCTCCCAATCGCTCCACCACTTTTCTTTCACTAATGATTTTTCAATTTAATATATAAAATTAAATATAAAAAATGTATTCATGAACATTATTTTAATATGTATATATAATTTTTAGTACATGTATAACATAAACGTATAGAATATCATATTCATATATATGATTTTAGTATATATATATATTAGAATATAAAAAGATACATAAAATATTATAAAAATAAAAATAGTAATTCTAAAAGTCAAAGTGGGACGAAACGGAGCAAACATTTCAAGTAACAACCAGCTTAACCATGCACATCCATGTTTTTTTAAAATGAATAGAGTCAGAAATGACTGGAGTAAAATCCCGGAAGTGGCATAAATTTTGCCATCCCTAATAGAGTGGAGTAAGGTTGACGGGCGGTGATGACAAGGATTGCTTCATCCACCTCTATCCCACATTCCCGCATTGCATGGATGTTGAAAACATCCACTTCCATAAATGTCGACTCTACGCTATTGACGGAAACTTATTTCACTGATTTTTTTTTATTTAATATTGTAAAAATATATATTTATAATTTATTTGCAAACAAACTTTCAATGTATATATTCCTTTAATAGATGTATAATATATATTATTTAAAAGGTTCAAAAGGGACCAAACCAAGAAAAACCTCTCCATTAACGTAATATCCGCAAAAAATAAAAAAAAAATAAAAATAAAAAAAGGATGGGGTCGGGCTTAAATGCCACCGCGAAATCTTAAAACATTTCACTTATTTGATTTTAAACCATTTTATTTTTTATCTTAATCATTTCTACTTCTATTTTTAGGCTACTAAATTGATAGTAACTTATAATAAATATTAAAATATTTCTAACTTTTACTTTATTTATTTGATGTTTAAAAATATTGAATGTTAAAGATTTACAATTTTAAATTTTCTATATAAATATAAAAACATATTTGTACGTGTATATAATATAGATTTTACTAAAATCCTTTTTTTTTTAAAAAAAAGCTTTTATATAAAAATATATATCTGAAAATTAGTAAAAATACAGAATCAAAATCTCCCATACAGTAAAACCTTGATTTAATGGGTGTGTGTTTTACTCTGAAATGTTTTCTATCGTTTTCCAATTTTCAAGAAGCAAACACGTTGTAAAACCATGCAAAAAGTAAGACGGACAAACCAAAAACACAAGAATCTCTTGCAATTTACGTAGTTGACCAGTTTAGTAGTGGTCCTAGAGATTATTTTTGTGCGGAATCTCTCCTACGGCATAGCCACACGTATGTGGCAGGGCCGTAAACGCAAAATCTTAATTATCAAGCATAGGCCCTGAGAAGCACATTTGACTTCCACTACTTGGTCCTTTCCTTCATTCCTTCTTTTCGTATTGTCAGTTTTTATTCTATTTGTAGTTATATCTTCCACACCCTCAAAACCATAACCTTCTCCAACTAATTCGGAACTACACAATTATAGCCTTTTCCGAATCCCACACCCACGACTTCACGGTCCACCAAAATTAACAACCACAAAACAAATAATAATGAATAATAATAAATAATATATTACATTAGAATTAAAAACACTATCTGTTGAGATTCTTATGTTTCAATGCTAGACAGTACAGCCCCTAAATCCCACGCCGTACCTACTCCGATTTGCTCAATCACCCCAACCTATTTGGTTGGCTCCCATCTGCTCAATCACCCCAACCTATTTGGTTGGCGACCATCAAGCTCTCCTCTCTTGACATTCCTTTCATTTCTAATCATCTTTGATTTCATTTTACTTCTTAACACTCACTCCTTTCAACTATTTTTTTCCCTTCAATTAATTGCATTTCATTTTTACAAAATTAGGCATTTGTCAGTTTATTAGTACCGCAAGAGAGTTGAGCATTAATGAAAGCTGCCCTTTTAACCATGCTCAACCAGGTCATCTTTTCAAATCCTAAAAAGCCATCATTAAGGGGAATTTGCAGCTCTAAGGGCAGAAAAAAATTTCTATGCACTCTGTCAAAATCAAACCGGTTCATGTAACTCCTTTCATCAGGTTGGCAATCGAAGGGGAAGTCTGCAATTGCCAACCAAAGAGAGTGGACAATGTGTTAAAAAGTGAAAATCACGGGGGGTGCTCTCCATCCCAACGTCAACCAACCCCAAAAAATACCTGACGGTTTTCCATCTCCCACTTTCATGTATTTGACTCTTGATTTTTATCAGGTATTAGTTTTATCAGGAAAATGATTAGGGAGGTGGTGATTATTTATGGTTTAATGGCAAAGTCATGCTCATTTGCCCTCCGATAGAGCAGTGCTGATGCTTCCACCCTGTATTTTTTTTAAAGGGGAAAAAAAAAAAGGTGTCAAGTCTAAAAATGCTAATAATTTGCCATTATACAAGTAAATTAACAAGTATAAACAATCTCACCAGCCCGGGTGAACAACAAATTTTCCAGTAGATAGAGCCCAATTCACCTGTTAAAAACAAAATCATGAATTAGATTTGCTTAAAGCTACATGATCACAACTGAAACAAAGAGCTCAGATTTCCCATGCTATAATCAATGAATCCAACAAGAAAAAAGTTTGTTTGCAGAAAAACCTCAAGGCAAGAAGCATTTACAAATAATTGTCTAGCAGAAAATACACATGAAAATTAAGCAACTCGGATTCTGATCAGGTTGACCAAAATTGTCCTGAACAATGCCACCACGAAAAACTACTATATCTCAGCAATTAAACTTAAAAAAACAGAATACACAAGTGCCAGTACCTTGTCTGTTCCGAGAGAGTTAGCCACCACATGTGTAACATGCTCATCTATCTGATTTGTGCACACAGCCCCAAATTGCTCCGCTGTCTGCCACAGTGGATGTAGGTGAGGATTGGCTTCACCTACAGGAAACACCCTGCTAAATACTATACGACAACCAGACAAAATCTTCCTTTGTTCTGTTGCTAGGATATTTCTAACATCCAGATCATCTAAATTCTGATGTGAAAAGAAATTCTGGTGTATTCTCTCAATAACCTATTTCGACAAAAATAGCAGTCAGACATTAATTTTTCATAAATGACTATATCAAGCAAAACAGTCTTCTCACCGCCAAAGAAGAAGCCAAAGTCCCATCTTCAGGTCGCTCATCATGGTCTATCTCAAGAAGAGATGGACCTAAAAGACCAAATTGGCGCCTACTAAAAGGAAAATAAGTATACCTGTGCAAATCATGAAAGAAGGGCACAAGATCAAAACAGTGGCATGGATCAAAGTACTTGTAAGTTTAAGCAAGACATGCATACCTCTCTACAACAATCAAGTTAAGTTTATTATGAGGCCAGACTCTCATAGAGTCATCAATGATAACCACAGATGATTCCATACCCAGAACCCCTTCAAGATCCTTACTCCGGGGAACCCTCTCATCACCATCAAAGGGATCACCATCATCACCCCTAGAAATAACTCGTCCAGCAAACAAAACCCCTTTCGGGTCAAGCACTTTTGCCATCTCCGTTGCATAAAGTTTGTTTCCCATCGTATAAAGATGCAGCTCATACAACTTACTAGCCTGAAATAGTAAGAGAGAATCGGTGTCAATTAAAAATCAAGTCCCAGGGAGTAGTAGAGCCAAGGAAGAACTCAATTGACTTGCCTTCTCTAAGAAATTCCAGATTCCAGGTCGCAATTTGGTCCACATTCCCATATGGTGAAAGCGGAAAAGATGTCTCTGTGGTTTTTCACGATCCTGTTCCTCTTTCTTTCTTAAGATTTCTTCATGCACTGGGTCTACTTCAATAAACTGAGAAGACAAAAGTTAAATGGCTTGGATAAGAAAACCAGAATTTTTTTTGAGAGAACTGCTAAGACTTCATTTACAACAACTCACTTTGGCTGAATTAAGAAGTGTATGATCCAGATCCAGGACAAGACAGAGTTTGCGAGCAGCAAACATTTTCTTTTGCTCTTCTATCCTCCTTGCCCTTTCTCTCTGGATAGCTGCCTTTTGCCGATCATCATATTTTTCAAAGAGATGTTCGACATCTCCCCATGCATTCTGTGAAGGAGGAGGACATGTTACACCTACTTCAGGCGCTGTACCAGTCCCAGTCTGCTGATCCTCACAATTAGAACCTTTCGTGTTCTTATCCGTGGTTTCAGACTTCACTTGTATTGGTTGGGAGACTAAATTCTGGGACACTGCTGGCAGACTGGCAAATGATTGCGGACCAGACATCATACCAGCAATATTTTTCAGACTTTGGGTAAATTGCTGGGTAATATCTGGGGGTGGAACAAGCTGACATTGTATTGGCTTAGCTTCTATCTGATTCTCAAGCTGTTTTTGGGCATTCATATTGTCCTTGCTTCCCAGGGTACTTGATGCAGGGGAGGTCCCATTTGTTTTTAATTGATCAGGTCCTACGCTACTGGTCTTTTGAAGCACGTTGCCATGGAGAACACGGCGGGGATCACGAGGTTTCATGCGAATTTTGCCAGACTCGTCCTGGAAGGTCATCAATTGAACATCAGGACCAAAAATGAGATATGTGAATAAATATTATTTTTCATGCGTTCAACTAAAGGCAAGTTAATTCTATTTATCTTCATCTGCTTGAAACCTAGAAATGGTATGAAGAGAGACTTGCCAAAGAGGCCGATGCTTAAAACAGGTACGACTTTGCACATTTTTAGCATTTCATTTTATGTGTGTATGTATGTATACTTAAAAAGATGTATATATATGTATATGTGTAAATATAAAATGAGGTACTCACCAAAGGAGGACCCTGAAGATTTCCTGCAGGTTTTGACAAAGTACCAGATGAGGTTGAGGGAACAACGTTAACAGAGGGCGAGGGAATAACATTTCCTGGGGGAACGACTCCCAGAACTGGATTTGAGCTTGGCTGATACAATGTATTTTTTAGAGCATCAGGAGTTTTATGCTGGGATTCAGATGGTAATCTCTGCTGTTGTCCCATCTTAAGTATATTTATCAGCATGGTAGGATTTACTGCAATATCTTTCAACAAAGCAGGCAAAGAAGGGTTACTCATGCCTGTCAGTGGCACCTGCTCATTTTTATTGACAGTCGTATTGGTTTTCCCACTTAGAGTACTTGAACAAGTTACTCCATGTTCCATTTTCCGGGAATTGGAATCCAAAGTCTCCATGGTTTGGTTTCTGTTTGTTATCTGAGACCCACAATTATCAGTGTCCTCTAACCACCCACCATTTCCAGACACAGCTTGAACATCCCTAACCCCAAAATTTTCCAACTCGTTCTTCTGTCTTTTGGGTGCAGGACCATCTAGAACAGGTTCTTCCGTGCTCTTTTTCTTTCTTGGATCCATTATTACACTAACAGGTGGCACTTTAGATGCATTATGCAAGGGCCGTTGGTTTAGATCCAAAGCACTCACATTAGAGTTGGCAAACCGAAGTCTAGGGTCTCTGCTTTTTGCTGAAGCTTTTGACAGTATACTAGATGCAGAACTCACGGTCACAGGTGTGGCATTTTGAGTTGTAAACTGTCCCTGCATGCTGGAAGTCAAACTGGCACTATCAATATGAGGTGGCGAGGAAACAATTGGATGCCCCATAACAGGCAGATTTGGTTTAAAATTACCAATGCTGGAGGAACTAGAAACCTCCCCACCAGTATCACAACCCTCATCACCGGATTCTTCAGAAGGGGTTGGGCTAGGAAGTCTATCACTTGAAAAGAAAGAACCTCGACCAAATTTTCTTTGATAGCTGGAAAAGGCTTTGAGGGCATCCGTTTCATAAGGATGCATTTTATTACGTTCTTCATCAGGCAAACCCTTAGCCATCATAGATCCAGATCTAACCATACCATCTCCAGTAGTCAATGGCCTGAGTACAGGTAAACATGGTGTTGTTTCTCGAGTAGGCGAAGGAAGGCTGTCTGCATCATGATCCTTGTGAAGGTCTAGCAGGGGTAGTGAAAGACCTTTGTTCCTAAAATTAGGTACTCCAGGCTTCAAAGCTTCTGTTAACATACTTGGCATATTATGAATTTCGGAGTCAACAGATAAAGGCAACTTATTTGTGACGGTCAAATCATGACCAACATTTTCAGCTAAAGCATCAGGATCCTTCTTATTAACAATCTTAATCTCTTTCTCCGAGTCAATTGCTCTAACAGGGGAATTCAGCGATAGCAGCATCACCTCTATCTGTAAAAACAGACAACTGTGTTTAAGCTTGCCATAAACACAACAATCTTACAAAGCTAATAGTTTATAAACTAGTAAGTCATCAACAACACACCTCTTTCATCTTGTCAAGAGGAAACAGAGGAGGATCAAAACCCTTTACGACAGAAAGTAGCCTGTTCCCAAAATGCAAAACAAGGAGATAACTAAGCAATTTGGTTTGATAAAAGAACAACAGAGAAAAGCTATTAAAACCAATAAATACCTTGATAAAATGGACACATTCTGCTCCTTCAAATTACTATTCAGAGCAACGAATGCCTGTAATGAAAATAAATCAGACTCCACAACATTTGCAATCAGCATTTCATGAATTAACAAAAGTTTTTATACAACCGTCAGAGAAGAACTATTAGAAAATAACTCCTGGATGTCTTACAGAATTAACTGCTCCAAATGCCAGTTCAATAAGGGTGTCCTTTGTGGGAACACCATATTCAAATACCAATCCTCGCAAGCTCTCCAAAGCATTCTGCAGTCTAGAACAAACTACTTCGAACGATCTACAAAAAGAAAAAATGCAATCATTCAACATGAGTCATCTTACTCGCTAAGATTAAGTAAAAAGGTAGTCCTTTCAATGCAGTATTCATACTTCTCTGCTTCAATCACAGTAATCCCTTCCAGTACTCCCCGAATCAGGTTAACTCGCTTTTCCAACTCATCCGAGATACCAACATTACCATCCTCACTACTCAAAACCCTTTCTTTCACTGGTTCTGAATCCAAATCAATCTCCCCTTCCTCCAACTCCCCTTCTTCTTTGTCAAGATTCACAATCTTGTCTTCCTCCATCTCGTCCCCAGTATCATCGTCAATCACAACTCTATCAGCTGAATTTCCGCTATAGCCCTTCTCCTCTTTGCTATTTACAGAAGCCACCGAAGACGAGGGTGACGATCGCTTGGAGTTGTTGTTCTCGTCTTGTTGTGGTTGTTGTTCAAGCTCCTTAACAAAAATATCATTGAGAGGTTTGTTCTGAACTGCTTGTGCCCAAGCAAAATTATACAAACCCGAAGCATACCCTCGAATAACCGAAGGGTATTTGCACAGATCCTGCATTGTCCAAACTCTAGAATTCGAATTCGCTTCCCCTCCTTTCGACGATTTCGATTCCTTCAAAATCTTAACCTCTTGCTTGTTAAAATCTTCTTCACTGATCTCCTCTATCGAAGCGGAATCCGAAATTTCACCTTCTTCAACATCCTCCAATTTGATTTCATCTTTTCCCATCTGACCTAGGGTTTCCCTTTTTCTTTTCTTTTAATTTACTCCAATCAATCCGATTAGACCCAAAACCAAACATATATTTATAAAACCAGTTCCTTTTTTCCAATAAAAAAAAATGAAATAAATCGATGCCAAATCCCTAGCTCGTCAAACGAAAACCAAAAATCGACGAAATTTTCTTCACTAGATCTAGCGCAATTTCTGGCTAGAAACAGAAAATCAAAAAGAAAATATCGCACGCAATTGGTCTAGAGTAAATGCTTTAACGCCGATAGATTAAGGTCAGGTTCCCAGACCAAATTAAATTGAAATTTTCTCTTAATTTTCTCAAAGATTTGAACTCAGATCTGGCGATGATCATTTTGAGGGTTTGAAGATGGTGGCGACAAACGTTATAAGGAAGATGGGGAATCTAGGACACGCAAGAAGTTTAAATCTGGGCCACACACGTCAGCATCTATAAAACCTAAAAAAAAGGTTGTTCCTTGGTGAGCGCTAGTATGATGTAACTTGGAATAGTTAAGCGTAGTGGAGAACGGCTATGACTAATGGGTCTTTCTACTCAATTCAGTTGAGATAAAAATATTAAATTTGAAAGGTTAAGTCCCTATTTTTTTATAAATTTAGAATTTAGTTCTTATATTTTAATTTTTAATAATTTAGTTCTTTTACTCCTCGTATTTCAAAATTTAAGTTCAATTGTTCACACTGTTAAAATTATTTTGTTAAATTTAGGTTCATTATAACGTAATATTTTTAATTATATTGCTACCAAGTGAATATGTGTTTATATTTCAAATTGTCATGCTAACTAATTTAATAGTCTTAATAATTTGATCTGAATTTTGAAATTTAAAAAGTAAATAGACTAAGTTCCTAAAAATAAAAGTACATGGACTAAATTCTAAAATTTGTAAAGAGTACAGAGACTTATGGCATATTTTAACCAATTTGAACTTTAAAATAGGTTGAAAACAATATTTTTTCAAATCTTTACTAACTTTAAACTCTTGATTAAATTGGTGTTGCAAATTAATCAAACACTAATTTGGTTAAAGAAACTAGAGAATAAGTTATATTATTATGTGAGTATTTTTATCTTTTATATTTTTTATAAAATTCAATAAAAAAACTTACATTAGTGAAATTTGAATTCATGACAAGCACATTTATAAATTCTAAACTTTATACAAAAACTTTTTCACCCGCGTCATTATATCTTTACTAGCTTTAAACCCTTGATAGAGTTGGAGGTTATTTATACAAGTACACATGTATGTTATATTTATGTCTATATTATTAAAAGTTTAACGATATATTAACTAATATATGCACATATAGAGTGAAATTTATTAAATTCAATTCATCGAAGCTATTAGTTTCCAATTCTAGAAAAATCAATTGACTTGCAATAGATTTTTGGATGGGATCCATGTATTTTTGGGTTGAGATTTCTTTATTGCAGTTTAAGTGAAGACTGCGTGAGCAGAAAATTTTGGACAAGATTATCGGAATTACGAATTTGGGTGTTTGATTTATATTTAAATCGTATTGGGTTCGATTTTAAGGCATAATTTTGACTATATATAAGCATAATAATGAATTTATTAGGTTTTATATTTTTGTATTTATTTATTCCAAAATTTAGGATATTTTTAAGTATTTTTAGTTGTTTAAAAGTGTGCTTTTTAGTCAACAAAAAAATTAATTAAACTAGATTTACTTCTTGTTTGGATTAATTAGAGTTTAATTGTACTTAGAAGTTTTATTTTGATATAATTAACTAGCCTATATAAAGTCATCTTTATTATACATTAAGTATGACGTTTTTTTTATTATTTGATTAATAAAAGTGCTCTTTAGAGTATTTTATTTTGCAATATTAAATTCTTTTTTTTTTCAGAAGAATCTTTTTGTAACGCCCCAATTTTTGGGAATCCTGTGAATGTTGGCATAGGTTTAATTATGTTAGTGGGCCTCTAGAAAGCCTAAGCTTAAGATAGAACCCGACAATTTTAGTTAATTTTTGTTCCATAAGAAAAGGGGTGAAATTATGAAATAGGACCTATGTGAAAATGTTTGAAAATGCTATAGGCTAAATTGAAGTGGCCAAATAAATAAGAGTGCAAAATAGGAGGATTTGCATGACAAACCTCCCATTTTACATGAAGTGGCTAGCCATCATGTTATTGTAGACAAAATGTACACTTGATATCCATAATTTATGGTACAAATTGATACAAATTGATAATGGGTTAGGTAAATGTTTCATGATAATAGGTTAGGTAAATGTTCCATGATAATGGGTTAGGTAAATATTTCATGATAAGAATTTCATGTCTTTTGTATTAAAGAATTAAATGGATGAAATATGAAGTTTTATTAAAAAAAAAAGGGTGAAAAGAACAAAGTTTTGTCCATCTTTGTTCATCATAGCTGAAAGTTAGAGAAGAGAAAGGAGAGGAGAAAACTCTTGAGTATTCGGTCATTAAGAGGAGGAAAATTGAAGGTAAGTTCTTGGTACCTTGCTTCTATTTTGAGGTTCATGAGTTCTTCTTGATTCTACCTTAACTCTTGAAGTATATTTTGATTTTTAGTTGTGTTGTGAGCATTTGGTCATGAATTAAAATGAAGGAAATGGTTGTTGTTTCATGTTCTTTTGATGAAAAATGGAAGATATGTGAAGTTGAGCCAAACAAATGAGCATGCATGTGCCTTAGATGCTAAAGGAAAAATCGGCTAACATGTTGTGCTTTAAAATGATGAAATGGAGATTATGCTTAAGTAAAAATCATAGATATGTGATGATTGATTGGTGATATACATGTTTAAATAACATGCATGCAAGATAGGTGTATGAAAGAGTGATTTGGTAATAAATCTGCTTGGGACAGCAGCAGTAACGTGACTTTGGAAAATCACCATAAATTGTGGGAGATGAATTAGAAGCTGAATAAATTATGTAATTAAAGCTTATTGAGTCTAGTTTCTAATGAAATAAACAAGAACATATTTAGAATTCTGTACAATTAGAAATTTGATTCGTAATGAAGTGTGGTCAGATTAGTCAAACAGTGAAACATGGGAAACTTTGAGAAAAATCTGGTATTGATTGGCTAAACCAAAATTCTGAAAATTTTATGGATAGAAGATATATGAGTCTATTTTCAAGGAAAATTAACGGAACTTGATTTGGAGTTTTGTAGCTCCAGTTATAAATAATTTAGTGACTGTTGCTCAGGAAGACAGCTTGCAGCGAAATTATGATTATGTGGTAAACATTGACAAAAATTTGTTAATGAGTTGCTTATTGATTTCTTATAAGCTTACTATGATCTGTAGGTGTGGTTGGCCGAATATTGTAAGGGGTTAATACGTAGTTTGTATTTGAATAGTTAGATTAACGTGTTAGTAATCCAATTGTAGGCGGTTCGTGTGTGGATCTCGTCAAGATATCGTCGCAAATGTGTGTAACTAACACCTCTTTCTTAGTCTAGATCGGCAAAAGTCGAAAAGTCGAAATGCCGAAAACCGATATTTTGTAGATTTATGTGTGCGAATGCTCGTGAGGTAAATCGATTAATGTTTTTGGTAAGTTACAATGTTTGACCGCAAAGTGCATGATTTTCGTTCTCAATATTTTTGGGCTTAATGGGCCAAAATTGAATGATGGGCCAACTGCCCAATTCGGTAAGAACCCTCGACGTGATTACGTTAGTACGTGAAAAGTAAGAATATGCATGAAAAACCCGAAAGTAGCTAAATTACTATAATACCCTTATGTATGGAAAATTATCGTTATACCCCTAGGTGCAAAATTACCAAATACCCCTAGGGTTAAATTGACCTAAATGCATGTTTGATTGTTGTTATTTATCGCATGCCATGTTGTTATTATCTCGATGCATGGACCGGATATTGACGGAGGAAGTATGAAAGTGGTTTGTCCACGATGGAGGCTTTGCCTCAATTTATCGATAATCGAGCGAAAAAGGTCAAGAATCGTGGGAGTGTTAATGGGTGGGTTGAGCTATTCCCACATGGACCGTATGGTGGTAGGGTGAAGTGTAGTGGTTGGTGGGTTGAGTAGTCTCCCCAAATGGGCTTGCATATGTTATTGATGTTGCATGTATTTTGAAATGGGCCTATGGGTCATCTTGTTATCTGAATAAGGGCTAAGGCCCGCTTTATTGTAATCTGAAAAGGGCTCGCCCAAGACCACTGCTACCCAAATGGGCTTGCATATGTTATTGATGTTGCATGTATTTTGAAATGGGCCTATGGGCCATATCGTTATCTGAATAAGGGCTAAGGCCCGCTTTATTGTAATCTAAAAGGGCTCGCCCAAGACCATCATTACTGAATGGGCTTAGCCCAATAGACTTGAGTGACTTGGGCTTGAATGGGTTTTCCTTACACATCGAGTTTCCCAAACTCACCCTTTTATTTTCATCCACGCAGAAATCCCCAACCATAGTGGGCTTGGAGTCGTGAGGGAATTTTGAGTGGCCACCCGCTCGAAAGTTTGATTTTCTTCCGTGAATCGGACATCCTTTTAATTACGTTTGAGGTTTTGGGCTTTTAAATGTAATAAGGCCGCTTATTTATTTTTATGGTTTTAATATGTATTACTAAGATAGGTATTACTTATTTTAACTGTTGAAACTGGATAGCTTTAGGCGTTTTCAAAAAACAACAGTTGATTTCAAAATAACACGACAACAAGCAAAGCTTCCGCAATGAAAGTATTTTCCAAAATTAATCACTTTTCCTAAAATGACTTAATCAAATCGGTTTCTAGAAATATCCATGACGTTAAGGTGTGGCAATGGCAAGATGCATGTCAGGATTGGATCCGAAGGAGCTTGGTACTTAAGCAATCCGATGGACTCACCACCTCTTTTCCGGTTTCCTACCGGTGCATGACTTCCATTCACTTTAACCCTTAATGAATTAATCTTTTGAACATTAAGTACGATTTTCGGACTTAGAATGGATTTTTTAACGCTTTTGATGTGGCATGCCGATCCGCCATAACTTCGGGCCGGTTTGGGGTGCTACATTTAGTGGTATCGAGCCTAGGTTACAACAACTCTACTGTGGAATGGGTTTACAAAATTTAGATCTTTGAAAATAAAAATTTTATAAAGATTGCAAAACGCGATTTTCAAAATTTAGATCTTTAGAAGGTGGCATTCAATCTCCTACCAAACCTCGTGAGTATTACTCAACTCTTCAATATTTTTCGACTTATCTGTTCGTACTAAAATCTCGCTAGGATACTCTAGATAGGATGATATCGAAACCATAGGAAAATCGATAAGAGATCAAATTGTAGCTAGACTTCGATTCTCGCGAAAACAAACTCGAACTCATTCTCGATTCATAAAACATCCGTAATAAACACCGGAATATTAATTGATGCATAAAAATTCGTAATCAAGATAATACGATATGAGTACAAGAGGCAGAGACGAGCCGAGGAAGTGCTCGAGCGAGATCTTCGCTCTCGAGACATATGCTTGCGGTGGATGCACCGTACCACCGACAACAAAGGTAGAGTCTCATGATCATGGTGCCGAGGATAATTCCTCGTCACAGCAATGCTTCGTGTTCGGAAAGGGTTACCGGACAAGTTCGCAACGAAATTTGAGGATCGATTGAATTACTCCGGCTAACGGAGCGGAGATCGTTAGGCCGTGTTCGTATAGCCCCGAATGTGGCGGAATATTGGTTGGAGGCCACGAATCGGATTATGGACAACTTGGACCGCTCCGAGGAGATTGTGAGTGGGGTATTTGTACTAAGTCCTTTAGGTCACTCGGTTAGGGTAGACAAACGTATAGGATGTACCCTTAGAAACTCAAGGTAAGATTTTCCCGAGAGATCGATGGAGTTATCGTCGGAGAGTTTGATCTCATTTTGGGAATGGATGGCTTGTTAAGCATAAAGCGACTCGGATTGTACTGCTAAACGAATGGTGTTAAGGACCACAAAGGATGAGGAGGTTATGGTGATAGGTGAGCGAAGGGATTATTTGTCCAATGTGGTGTCGAGATTAAGAGCCGAAAAGTGGATTCGAAAGGTTGTGAGGTCTATTTGGCATTTGTAAGTCAGTTAGAAGAGGAGGGCCGACAAGTGGATAAGGTTAGGACCGTAAAGGAGTTCTAAGGAGTTTTTCCGAAGAGCTTCCGTGATTGCCTCCGAACCGGAAGTTGAGTTTGAAATAGATTTGTTGCTCGAACGGTGCCGTGTCCATCGTGATCGTATAGGATGGCATCAAGGAGTTAGTGGAGTTAAAGGCTCAAATTCAAGAGTTGTTGGATAGGGACTTTATTAGGCCAAGCGTGTCTCCATGGGGAGCACCGGTGCTATTCGTGAAAAGAAGGATGGTACGATGCGGATGTGCATTGATTATCTCTAGTTGAACAAACTGACGATTAAGAATAAGTATCCACCGCCAAGGATTGATGATCTATTCGACCACTTAGATGCGCTTCAGATTTTCCAAGATCGACCTTCGATCTGGATATCATCAGTTAAGGGTCAAGGAGGCAGATATCCAAAAGATGACATTCAGGACTCGATATGGTCATTACGAGTTTCTGGTTATGCCATTTGAACTAATGAACGCTCCTGCAGCGTTTATGGATCTGATGAATCGTGTGTTCCAACCATTTTTAGATCAGTTCGTAGTCGCCTTTATTGACGATATCCTGGTATATTCTAAAACTAAAACGAAACATGATGAGCATCTCCGTATAGTGCTATATGTATTAAGGGAGAAGGAACTCTTTGCGAAGTTCAGCAAGTGTGAATTTTGGTTGAGGGAGGTAACCTTCTTAGGACATGTGGTCTCTGCTGAGGGGATTAAGGTGGACCCTCGGAAAATTGAAGCGATTTTGGAGTGGAAGCCGCCTAGGTCAGTGTCAGAAATACGGAGTTTTCTAGGACTGGCATGATACTACAGAAGGTTTGTGAAAGGTTTTTCTGTGATGGCAGACCTCTGAAAAAAAAAACTCATAAGGAAAGGAGTACCGCTTGCATGGACTAAGAAAGCAAGAAGCTTTTGAGAAGTTGAAGAAAGTTCGATCAAGCACTTGTGTTAATTTAATGAGTCCGGGAATGATTTTATCAGGTACAAGTGACGCATCACACGTGGGTTTGGGCTGCGTGTTAATGCAAGAAGGTAAGGTGGTTGCATATGCATCACGATAGCTTAAACCTCATGAGGGAAACTATTTGACTCATGATTTAGAGTTGGCAGCAGTGATATTTGACCTTAAGATTTGGAGACATTACTTGTACAGAGAAAGGTGTATTATATACACTGACCATAAGAGTCTTAAGTATTTGTTGACTCAGAAGGAGCTGAACCTTAGGCAAAGGAGATGGATTGAGTTGCTTAAGGATTATGACTGTTCGATCGAGTATCACCCAAGGAAGGCTACTGTGGTAGCCGATGCTCTAAGTCGTAGAGCTGTATCTGATCTGAGAGCAATGTTTGCTCGTCTGAGTCTGTATGATGATGGACGTCTATTGGCTAAGTTGCAAGTGAGGCCAACCTGGGTGGATCAGATTAAGGAAAAATAGTTGAACGATGAGTCTTTGGTCACTCGTTTTCAACAAGTTAAGGAAGGGGAAACTTCTGAGTTTGAGAGCCAGAAGAGACGTTGCAATAGCAATACCCTCATCTGTTTGGATTAGGTAAATTTCGAGGACGAAATTTCTTTAAGGAGGGTAGAGTTGTAACGCCCCAATTTTCGGGAATCCTGTGAATGTTGGCATAGGTTTAATTATGTTAGTGGGCCTCTAGAAAGCCTAAGCTTAAGATAGAACCCGACAATTTTAGTTAATTTTTGTTTCATAAGAAAAAGGGGGTGAAATTATGAAATAGGACCTATGTGAAAATGTTTGAAAATGCTATAGGCTAAATTGAAGTGGCCAAATAAATAAGAGTGCAAAATAGGAGGATTTGCATGACAAACCTCCCATTTTACATGAAGTGGCTAGCCATCATGTTATTGTAGACAAAATGTACACTTGATATCCATAATTTATGGTACAAATTGATACAAATTGATAATGGGTTAGGTAAATGTTTCATGATAATAGGTTAGGTAAATGTTCCATGATAATGGGTTAGGTAAATGTTTCATGATAAGAATTTCATGTCTTTTGTATTAAAGAATTAAATGGATGAAATATGAAGTTTTATTAAAAAAAGGGTGAAAAGAACAAAGTTTTGTCCATCTTTGTTCATCATAGCTGAAAGTTAGAGAAGAGAAAGGAGAGGAGAAAGCTCTTGAGTATTCGGTCATTAGGAGGAGGAAAATTGAAGGTAAGTTCTTGGTACCTTGCTTCTATTTTGAGGTTCATGAGTTCTTCTTGATTCTACCTTAACTCTTGAAGTATATTTTGATTTTTAGTTGTGTTGTGAGCATTTGGTCATGAATTAAAATGAAGGAAATGGTTGTTGTTTCATGTTCTTTTGATGAAAAATGGAAGATATGTGAAGTTGAGCCAAACAAATGAGCATGCATGTGCCTTAGATGCTAAAGGGAAAAATCGGCTAACATGTTGTGCTTTAAAATGATGAAATGGAGATTATGCTTAAGTAAAAATCATAGATATGTGATGATTGATTGGTGATATACATGTTTAAATAACATGCATGCAAGATAGGTGTATGAAAGAGTGATTTGGTAATAAATCTGCTTGGGACAGCAGCAGTAACGTGACTTTGGAAAATCACCATAAATTGTGGGAGATGAATTAGAAGCTGAATAAATTATGTAATTAAAGCTTATTGAGTCTAGTTTCTAATGAAATAAACAAGAACATATTTAGAATTCTGTACAATTAGAAATTTGATTCGTAATGAAGTGTGGTCAGATTAGTCAAACAGTGAAACATGGGAAACTTTGAGAAAAATCTGGTATTGATTGGCTAAACCAAAAATTCTGAAAATTTTATGGATAGAAGATATATGAGTCTATTTTCAAGGAAAATTAACGGAACTTGATTTGGAGTTTTGTAGCTCCAGTTATAAATAATTTAGTGACTGTTGCTCAGGAAGACAGCTTGCAGCGAAATTATGATTATGTGGTAAACATTGACAAAAATTTGTTAATGAGTTGCTTATTGATTTCTTATAAGCTTACTATGATCTGTAGGTGTGGTTGGCCGAATATTGTAAGGGGTTAATACGTAGTTTGTATTTGAATAGTTAGATTAACGTGTTAGTAATCCAATTGTAGGCGGTTCGTGTGTGGATCTCGTCAGCATATCGTCGCAAACAGGTGTGTAACTAACACCCTCTTTCTTAGTCTAGATCGGCAAAAGTCGAAAAGCCGAAATACCGAAAACCGGTATTTTGTAGATTTGCGAGTGTGCGAATGCTCGTGAGGTAAATCGATTAATGTTTTTGGTAAGTTACAATGTTTGGACTGCAAAGTGCATGATTTCTGTGCCCTCAATATTTTTGGGCTTAATGGGCCAAAATTGGAATGATGGGCCAACGGGCCCAATTCGGTAAGAACCCTCGGTACGTGATTCTGTTAGTACGTGAAAAGTAAGAATATGCATGAAAAACCCTGAAAGTAGCTAAATTACTATAATACCCTTATGTATGGAAAATTACTGTTATACCCCTAGGTGCAAAATTACCGAAATACCCCTAGGGTTAAATTGACCTAAATGCATGTTTGACTGTTGTTATTTACTGCATGCCATGTTGTTATTATCTGATGCATGGGACTGGGATATTGACGGAGGAAGCACTGAAAGTGGCTTGTCCACGTCTTGGAGGCTTTGCCTCAATTTATTGTTAATCGAGCAGCAAGGTCAAGAATCGTGGAGTGTTAAATGGGTGGGTTGAGCTATTCCCACATGGAGTGTATGGTGGTAGGGTGGAGTGTAGTGGTTGGTGGGTTGAGTAGTCTCCCAAATGGGCTTGCATATGTTATTGATGTTGCATGTATTTTGAAATGGGCCTATGGGTCATATGTTATCTGAATAAGGAGCTAAGGCCCGCTTTATTGTAATCAAAAGGGCTCGCCCAAGACCACTGTTACCCAAATGGGCTTGCATATGTTATTGATGTTGCATGTATTTTGAAATGGGCCTATGGGCCATATCATTATCTGAATAAGGGCTAAGGCCCGCTTTATTGTAATCTAAAAGGGCTCGCCCATACCATCATTACACTGAATGGGCTTAGGCCCAATAGGCTTGAGTGACTTGGGCTTGAATGGGTTTTCCTTACACACCGAGTTTCCCAAACTCACCCCTTTTATTTTCATCCACGCAGAAATCCCCAACCATAGTGGGCTTGGAGCGTGAGGGAATTTGAGTGGCCACCCGCTCGAAAGTTTGATTTTCTTTCGTGAACTGGAGATCCTTTTAATTACGTTTGAGGTTTTGGGCTTTTAAATGTAATAAGGCCGCTTATTTATTTTTGATGGTTTTAATATGTATTACTAAGATAGGTATTACTTATTTTAACTGTTGAAACTGGATAGCTTTAGGCCGCGTTTTCAAAAAACAACAGTTGATTTCAAAATAACACGACAACAAGCAAAGCTTCCGCAATGAAAGTATTTTCCAAAATTAATCACTTTTCCTAAAAATGACTTAATCAAATCGTTTTCCTAGAAATATCCATGACGTTAAGGTGTGGCAATGGCAGTATGCATGTCTAGGATTGGATCCAAAGGGAGCTTGATACTTAAGCAGTCCGATGGACTCACCACCTCTTTTCCGGTTTCCTACCGGTGCATGCCTTCCATTCACTTTAACCCTTAATGAATTAATCTTTTGAACATTAAGTACGATTTTCTGGACTTAGAATGGATTTTTTTTAACGTTTTTGATGTGGCATGCCGGATCCGGCCATAACTT
This sequence comes from Gossypium arboreum, assembly GCF_025698485.1. NCBI lineage: Eukaryota > Viridiplantae > Streptophyta > Magnoliopsida > Malvales > Malvaceae > Gossypium > Gossypium arboreum. The sequence goes on from NC_069073.1 coordinate 113,730,947, forward strand.
CTGGGCCGGGTTTGGGGTGCTACACTTTTTGTTTAATTTTTTTCAATATTTTAGGACAAGTTCTTAAAACGTCGGGTTGCCAACTATTCATTCTTGAAGGGTCAATCAAAACCATTGGTTGAGTTTTTCAGGAAACCTTCTTGAACGGTTTAATCATACATTTATCCTTCTATTCATATCTACTGGTTTATCTATTCCATCTTCCACCTTTTACTTTTCGATTTCTTCATTATCTTTACTATTTAAATTCATTTAATTCACATTGTTTGTTGTTTTCGTGTTCTTAGTATTAGATCTGCTACCCTAAGTGTAGTATTTTCATCTTAATACACTTCTAATTTTTTTCGAATAAATTGGTTAATAAAACAAATTAATTGATTACATTAATATACTTTGTATAATTATCCTCATATGGTTTTTGCACACCAACCAAAATATAAGTAAATGTTGCTCACCGATTGTCTAATGTTTAAACTAATACTAAGCAATATTACGTGGTCAGATCGTAATACGGAAAGATAACTTAGTAGACCAGCCTAAACATGTCCTTAGTCTAATAAAAAATGAGTAAACTGATTAAAAGATTAATATGTCGTCTATTAAGTCCAATTTGGGAGATGTTTTATCTTGGGCATTAGAGCGGATAACTCCTAGAAGATAAAAACATAGATGTGACTAACTAAACTGACAGTATATTAGACTGGACCCAAGAAGAATAGATCCTGAATTTGTTTATGGATTTATTCACTTGTGACGTTCATAGTTTGTCATACCTAAATCCTAAGTATATGACAGACTATGTATGTGTGACTCGTATATTTTGGTGTAAGTAAAAACTTGAGTTCAACTAGATAAGGAACTGAAAGCCAATGCATTGGTATACGACTTCTACAGTATGTAATGTCATTCACAATAGTGGAATTCTTAGCCTAAGACATGGGTAAATGATATCTTCTCATTTGCATGACATGGTTGATGAAAAGTAAACATGGCTAGGGGTCGTTTGTCTTTATGATGAATGACTTGATTACTATTTGATAGCAATTGACTTTTCATGAAGGAAGATGTAATAATTACCATGAGATAAAATAGGATCAAATTGAGAGAATGAATATTATCCCAAAGAGATTAAGGATATCCTATGAGGGTAACACACTTATGGCAAGGTTATTAGATGAGCACTGATCGAGTTTCTTTCGTAATGTTATGTCGTTAGAGAGAGCTCAGTCACGATACTATAGTTGAATGATTTTGTAACTAAATGAGTTTATAATTAATAGGCAAAAATCTGGAACTTAATTATAAATATTCAAGCCTCAATTGCATATGTCCAATCGGTCCCTTTGTTAGCTTGTTGAAACTAGAAATGAATTATATGTTAGATCAAATGAGAAATGAATAGAAATATAGAAATGAGAAACATTTGGAAATGAAATGTGGTTTTCTCCCAAATGGAAATGAAAATGGAGAAGTGTAAACATTTGCAAATGAATGTGTTTTCTCCAAAATGAAAATGAAAATGAATTTATGTTTTTTAAATTAAATAAAGTTTAAAAATGGAAATAAATCATTTAGTCATAGTGAACTGTTGAATGTAGAAATATTTAATATATTTTATCATAAATTCTTTTATGGTAAAGTCGACATGATTTTAATGAAATTATAATTGGGTTGAGAAGATTATTTAATTGGAAAAATATTAATGTGTTTTTGGGAAATAGAAAAACAAATATCGGGTTGGATTGAATTATAAAGTATTGCGTTAAAAGTTCATGGAGTACTTATAATTGGACCCAACATGAAGAAACCCAAAAGCCTTTCATGTCAATGAAAGGGACGACAACTACCCCTATACTTCTAAACAGACTAGGAGTTCATTTTTCTACTTAAAATAAACTTCTACAATTCAACAAGAGGTAGAAGGGTTCTACCTCCTCTCCCTAAAGATAGATGGCACCGGTAGGATTATTTACAAAACTTTAAGATATTGTTACTCTGCCCAGAAATAGAGAGAATTAATTCTCAACTATTGAATCTATTTTCTAGAATAATAATTCTATCGGTTTCTATTTGAGAACAGATTTTTTGTTTTCACACTTAAACAAAGAAAATTATTTCTAGTTCTATGTTTTGATTTGAATCTGTCGAGCTCACGCTCGAAGCAGTTCATGGTACGAGAATATCAAATAAGATCGTTTGGTTGAAAGCCGAGAATAACAAGGATCCGTCTATCCAAAAACATATGTGCGAATTTGGATTTGGGTTTGTTGCTATAAATATCACAAATCGGCTCGGTTTTCAAAATTTTTATTTTTAACTATGCAAAAAAATTGTTTTCGAACTGGATTTTTTCTAACATTTAGGTATCAAGAAAACATCTTCCTAAGCTTAAAAACTCGCCTTACTTGTAGTCCAAGACACTAGGATTCAGTTTAGAGCCATTGAATAGAATCAAGTCTTGTCATCTAAAACAACTTCGAATCATTTTAGGACTTTTGAGACCTTATGTAGATGTTGCCTTCATATTATTGACTAAGTTGATGTCACCCATCAATCAAGTTCTAACTGGATTTTCCCATTTCTTTTACCCAAATCTTATTTTGCATCAATTTTCTATAAATTTGCTACATAAACTTTTCACTAATTGGACCAATTTGACATATATAATTAGGAATCAAATAATTTATAATTAAGTTCTGATTCTTCGTCTAGTAATTACAACATTCTTTAATCATGGAGTCATTCCATTAAAGTAACATGATTAAATTCTCCTTTATTATATATAGTTACGAAAGTAACTTTATAGATGATTGTCTAATGACCTTGTCATAAGTATGTTACCTACATAAGATATCTCTTATCTCTTTGGGTTAAAGTTGTTCGCCCAATATGATCCAATTTTATCTCATGGCAACCATTACGTCTTTCTTCATGAAAAATTAAATTACTCACAATTAGTAATTAAATTATTCATCTTAGACCAATGACTTGTAGTTGCGTTATTTTTTTCATCTATCATGAATGTCAATAAGAGGATATCATTAACCCTTAATTAAGCTAAAAATTCCATTATTGTAAATGAAGTTATGCCGTATAGAAGTCGTATATCAAACATACCAGCTTTCAGCTATTTAGTTATTTGAACTTAGACTTTTAATGCATCAAAGTATACGAGTCACACACACATAGTCAGTCATTTACTCAAGATTAAGGTAAGTCGCACTATGGACATCACAAATGAATTGTCCATAAACAAATCTAAGATGAATTAAACTTGAGATCCTGTTCAATGTACTATCAATCCAAAAAGTCACATATATGTCTTTATCTTTTGAGAGTCAACCGCTCTGATACCTAAGATAAGACATCTTCTCAATTGGACTTGGTAGACGACATAATAATCCTTTAACTAATTTGCTTAATTTTGACTTATCATACTACAGACCTTTTAGATTACCTACTAATACAAGTTGGCTTCTTGCATTATGTTTCAACCACATAATGCAACTTAGTATTGGTTAAACATTATGTAATATGTGAGACAACATTTGTTTACATTTTGCTTTCTGTGCAAAAACCATTGAGGACAAATACAAATGCTATTAATGTGAATAATTGAATTTTATTAAATAAATTTGTTCGAAAATTTACAAGTACAAATGACGAATAAACTACACTTAGGGCACTAGATCCTAACAAAGAGCTAAAAAATATAACATATGACATACCAATTATACCCAAGAACTATCCAAAGTCGTTTATGGGCCACTATCATCTTAATCATTCATTCGTACCAAAATTCAAATGTGCAGCAATATATACCTCAAGATACTTAACAACAAACAATAACCAATTAACACATACCACCACTATATTTATGTTTCATCATCAATTCAAATTCACATAACATTCTTACAAACAAAAATTTAGAATAATAATAGCAAGAAATCAATTTAAAACAATTCAATTTAATGTATAATATAAGATAATCTAAAATTTGAGTTGCACAAATGAAAAAAAAAACTATTCAAGCTTTCGGAACCTTTTCCTTGCCATTTTCATTCAAGCAATCACTACACAAATTTAAGGTTTTAGCAGGATATTAGGGCATTATAGCACGAAATGCCAATCTGTTGCCTATCAACTATGAGTCATGGCATCATATGCTTGATAGTAATAAAAATCAAGCTCTCGATTGTAATAGGCCCAATTTGCCCGGGCTTATATCAGAACCAAAACCAAAATAAAACAAAAAAAAGCCCCAAAAACAATAAAAGTCCATTAGTCCAAAACAGCCCATGACCCAATTACATAAAACAACCCAAATAATATCTGACCCAAACATTAAACCCAAATCAACCCAATACCCGAATGAATTAATACCCCAATAGGCCCAATACCAAAACCCCTAATTTAATTCCTAACCCAATTTATAAATGGCCAAAATGAGCCCAATAGTGTGAAAGCGCAAGAAACCCTAGAGGTTTCTGGAATATGCTAGCACTGCAGCTAGCCAAGATCGGTCACCCACGAGTGGTTCCCACGCACGGCCTCCACGTCACCAGGGCCTCTTCCTCCGTACAACACTCCATGTGTTCATAGAACCTGCGAGAAGAACAAATAAACGGAGAAAGCAATAACAGAAAAAGAAATTTGGATTTACATTTTTTTATTTTTTTCCTTTTTCTTTTGGTTCAGCTATAAAAAGGCCGATTGTACACTGTAAATTGAGGACGGATACAAATCAAATACAAAGAAATCAATCAAAATTTTTAAAAGGTGATTTATGATTTAAGCTTCTTTAATTTTTTTCGTTTTCATTCGGTTTATTTCTTGAGGAATTTCGTTATCGCATTTGAAAACAAAAAAAAGCCTTACCTTACGAAGGTGCCATGGATTCCGTTCTGCTTTGTTGAAATCGAGGCCGAAAGGGAATCTTGGGGCTAAAAAACATCCCTCAAAGCTTGAAGGCACTGGTTGCCGTTTAGAGAGGTGGTTCGGTGTTTGAAATAGGGGATTTAGGGTCTGCTAGTTGATAGGAAAGGAGGTTAGGATTGGTTCGACTGAATGTGGTCTGGTTTTAGCCTTTTTAAAGGACCAAAAACGGTGCCATTTTGAGCCTGTTTCAGTGGCTTCAAAACAGTGTCTTATAGACTATACCCGATCCAACTTGATTCGGTTACCCGCGAGGATCCACGCGTTTTGCTTAAAGGGGATATTTGCGCCATAAATCCTTCCCTTTTGCGCAGTTGTTCAATTGAGCTTTATTTGTTTTTTTTCCTGTTTTTTAATTTATCTATGTAATCTGTGCGTAGATCCAATTTGGTCCTTGCCTAAGCGTTGTGTTTTGGGATCTGGAATATTTCCAGCTTTGGTCCCTATGCATTCTCACGCATTACGCTTTGGTCCCTATTTTAATTTCAATAGTTTATTTTATTTATGAATTATTCCTTTCATTTTAATTTTATTTTAATTGAGTTTTCTCTTTGTATAATTCATTATATTTTTAAAAATTAACTTAATATTTTTATATGTTTTGAGTTACTTTAATAATTTTACTTTGTTTTATAAAATCATTATTTTGAAGTTTTTATATTATATTATTTTAACATTTTGTATAATATTCGTTTAAATGTTTTTATATATATTTGTACATATGTAGTTCATGGTAAAATTAATTTGATCCTATATACATTATTAATTCCATGTTATTTTGTACATAGAATTTCTTCTAAATCTATTTATGTATATATATATATATATTTAAAATCTATTATGTATATAATTCATTCCCTAAGATTATATTTTATTATGTACTTTTGCTATCCTTTTCATATTTTATGTATTATTTAAGTTATATTTTATTGTATGTATATTATCAACTTCAAATAAATTTATTATTTTGTTAAAACATTTTACATATTATTTGATTCAAATGTCTTATTTTTATAACATCTATTTTAATGATCATATATATATTCCTAGTTTTTATGTAAATTATTTCAAATTCCAGATGTGTTATTTGTTCATCAATTCATCATTTTTAAAATTGTTTTGTATCATATTGGCTCCTAGTTTTATTTTGTTTGGTACACTATGTGTTGATTGTTTTCATATTATTTCATATATCATTGTTGCATATTATTTATTCGTTTTTGTATTATTATATCAATTGTTATTCATCCATGTTTGAAAATTTGGTTATATTTTTCTTTGATTAGTTATATTTTATTATTTGTCTTGTTAATTTGTTTCTTAAGTTTATATTATCTTCATTCACCAAGTATAATACGTTATTCGTGCATATTGTCCCATGTTTATAATTTCGCCTTTTGTTCGCAAGTGTTGCTTTGTAATTTTCAACTTTTTGCTTTAAAATTGATTGTTCCATTTTATTTCAAGGCAAATCAATGCGTTTTGAGCTGGTTTTACAATTGTTTATTTGAAAATTTACTAAAACAAAGGTAATGATTGATGTTTGGGAATTCGAAGAATCGTACCCTACAGTGCTGGGTTTCGATTTTCCGTTTGTCCAAAATAATCAAATATTCCTTTGAAATTTCATCCGTATTTTCTAATTTCTAAAACAAGGTAATGTTCAATGTTTAGAAATTCGAGAAATCATGCCTTACTGTGCTGGGTTTCGGCTTTTCGTTGGACTAAATAATTGGGCATCCTTTTGTAATTTTTAGCGTATGAGCTTTTGGAAGTCAAGAATTAATCGCGATTTCGAAAGTATAAAGGATCGTGTCCTATCGTGCTGGATGTGATGCTGTATTCCTTTGAAACAAGAGAATTTTGACGACCAACTTGAGCCATTCGAATGTTTCAAAAGAAATCATACTTCAAAGTATTTTTTAAAACATCTTAGACATAAGGTTAGTACTTAATCAATTTGGTACCAATTTTGGGCGTAGCGAGGGTACTAATCCTTCCTCGCACGTAATCGGCTCCCGAACCTGTTTTCTCAAATTTCGTAGGCCAAAGTTGATTTAAATAGAGTAAATTGTTTTATCAGGTGATCCAATCACACCTAAACAAAAGGATTGGTGGCGACTCCACTCGTTTTAAGGTCGATTCCCATTTTTTCTAAAATAAAAAGTGGTTTCGACATTGATAATATTAAGGTAATAACGTGAATGTAATTTATAATACATTGGTTTAAGTTTCATTTATATTTACTTTCTAAACTTGTGTTATTTGCAGGAGAGATTTGCTTTAGAGGTCTTAGATAATTATGTAAAGAAGGCATTAGGGAAAAATAGAAAGACCATAAAAGTGCTTTAAATAAGGAATATTTTAAGAAAAATATAAGCCTCGAAGTGAAATTGTGAAATGTCCCACCGGGAATGTTGAGGTACCAATGGGAAAATGCAATTAGATTTTGGAATTCAAAGAAAGAAGAGGGATTACGTACTTCCAAACTCTTATAATTACTTTGGTTTATAGTATTTACTATATACATAATAATAATTTCATAATGTAGGATTGTGAGCAAGTTGGAACTACAAGTAGGCAAAAACAAAAATTCACTCACATAGCTAAGTCGAAAAGTTTTGCTTGTGTAGCTGATGACGAGGTATTTTGAATTTATTAATTATGTCAAATATTAATCACTTTCTACTAAATAATATTTTTCCTACTGTATTGTAGGAATTGTCATTTGGCCAAAAGTTGGACGCCTTCAGCTTTTTGACATTATATATAGAAAGAAAGATGGATCTTCTATGACTATTGAAGCTGCAGAACTTATGGTATATTTACTTAATAAAATTTGAATTATTTTAAATATTTATCATGTTTAATTATAATGGTTTAATTCGTCGTTTGTAATGTAAATAATGTTAAGTTATGTTGCATTTGTTTTGATTATATATATTTCGTTTCTAACTCTTTGATTGATCTATTACAAGAAACTAAAGGATAAAAGAGCGGAGTACGAAGCGATTGCTTCAAGTGATAGTTCTGTTAATTTTGACGACATTGATAACCGAATTATTACTGAAGTTTTAGATCCTAAAAGCTATGGTCGGGTTTGATTTCAAGGATCTTTTGTTAACCCAACCCAATATTTTGGATCCAGCTCACAGCAATACATGCCTTCAGGGAATCAAGCTCAAGCTGAACTTCAGAGGTTAATAGACCAGATGGCTCAGATGCAAGCAAGCACATTTGAGCAAATTGCTCAACTTAAAGCGGAGGCAGCATCTTGAAAAGTAGAGGCTCAAAGAAAATATGAAGTACTCTAGCAACAACTTAAAGCTGAGGCAGCAGCGAGGGAAGTAGATGCAAGCAGAAAATATGACGAACTCCAACTACAGTTTCAGAATATGATGAAGATCTTTCAACAGTCGCAGTATCCATAATCTTAGACGTTTGTTTTCTTATTGTGAGAATATTTTAACAATATAACTTTTGAATATAATATATTTTGTTATTTCATTTATTAATTTAGATCATATACATATTTCTTTTGTTGGATTTGAATTATCATTTAGATTTGCAGTTTTTGGTTGGATTTGATATTACAGGAAATTATGTTTATATGAATGAAAATGGATTGGTAAAACTCTGCTAAAACTAGTGGCGTTTTTCTACAAATGCTGCCAAAGAACATGACTTTTAGCGGCACTTTTACTAAAAATGCAACTAAAAAACATAACCTTTAAAGGCGTTTGTTTGGGAAAGCGCAGCTAAAGGTCATGTTCTTTAGTGGCTTTTGTGGGGGAAAATACCGCTAAAGGTCATGTTCTTTAGCGGTGTTTGTGGAAAAGCACCGCTAAAAGTCATGTTCTATAGTCATGTTTGTGGGGAAAACGCGACTAAAGGTCATGTTCTATAACGGTGTTTTTTAAGAAATGTCGCAAAATTTAGCGGCATTATCTATAGCTGCATTTTTTATAGCCTTATTAAAACGCCGCAAACTGTTTCAGCGACGCTTATAGGCCCAAAATAAGGCCGCTAAAAGCCTGTTTTGCTATAGTGAATTGCCAACCTTTTTCACTTCAAAAACAATATTAACATTATAAATCAAGCTAGTACAACAAGAATAAAAAAATTAGAATATCTAAAATTCATCAAAAACATGGAATGGAATCAACCAACATACTTCCCGCTTTCAATTATTTAGGTGTGTCACGAAAGTATGATGTGTTATTTTTTGTTATGGATTGTTAAGATTATGGTGAAATAATGTATAATGTCACTTAGTAGTTACATCACCAAATTATATAGGATTTCATCAATAATCATTTGTACCATCATCAATAATGAATCACATTCAATGTATAAATAACAAAAGCAACATTGTCAAGATGTTAATAACATACTATATCGTCACTTCATATAGTAAAATAAAAACATGAATGACGATAATGTAAAATGTCACACCCTAATAAGTATTTGGTGACAAATAACTTTGTCAGCAAATTATATACAAATTTGTCATTTATTATTCGAATTTTCAATTTGAAGTTATAGAGACGAAATCAATATCGTCATATATTTAATGACGTAAATATATTGTCAGTGGATATGCTAAAATATGTAATGCAATTTTATTTAAAGTCAATTTGAAATTGTTATGCATTATTAATAGTATAATAATAGTAAAAGAAAATATTATCTTATAATTAATATTATGTCTGACAATCATTTTGTCACCAAATTATAAATGCATTTCTCATTAATTAGATTAAGATCATCATCAATAATAAAATGAAATTATTAATAATAGAAACAAAATTGTCAAATTAATTATTACATAATTACTATCACCTAGTATCATAAAAAAAAACAAATGATTAAGCAAAATTACACTATAATCTTAAAATATAATAATTATTTATGTTGTAGAATTTACTTCTTACAAAATAATAAAAGTAAAAAAAATCGAAATTGTTAAGAACTTATATAATTTTTATTTCTAGTAAAACAAAACTTGAATATTCAAGGAAAAAATGAATATGACCAACTAAAAAGGTATTGATATTTTTTTTTGTTATAAATGTTAAATTTAGTGACTGTTGGAGTTGAAATATCGATACTAGGAAGCTTTTATCGATACTACATAAAAGGTATCGATATCGGATTGATGCTTAGCTGAATTTGTGAAAGTTAAAGTATCAAATAGTATTGTTTCTTTCAAGGGGTATTGATATTTTGAAAATATTGATACTTTGCCAAAAAGATATCAATACTTTTTAGCCTAGAGCAATTTTGACTTGTTTAAAAAATAATTTGTCTAGTTGAAAAAGTTCATACTTACTTAAAATCATTTTAACTTGATTTTGAGATTGATTTACAAATTTTCTAAGTAAGAATTGAAAATTTTATCTCTTAGACTTCTTTTGAAAAATCATTTAATCAATTTTGTTTAATTTTAACTTTGATTCAAAAACTCTTTAATTTGTTATTTCAAAATATATTTTCAAATAAAGCTTGGCTTAACACCAACTTTACAAAAAAAAAAATCATTTTAACACTTCATTTAATTTTTTGCCTCTTTTAGCCCTTCAACTCACGTTATTTGTCAAATAACCCCAAAATTGATGGAAAAATTAACTCATTTTAACTTTGCTGAGGTGGCATACAAATGCACTACAGGAGAACAGACTTTTAGCTGCGTTAAAGCGCCGCTAGAACTATTAGCGGCGTTTTCACAAGCGCCGCAAAAAGCGCCGCTATAGCAAGCGCCGCAAAAAGTCATGCCTTTAGCGGCGCTTTTCAACGCCACTATATAATAGACCTTTAGCGGCACTTTTTTTACAAACGCCGCTAAAAATATAAACTTTAAAAAATATATTTTAATTAAATAATATTTATTTTCTATGATAAATATTATATTATGTTTTATTTTTGAAATTTGAACTTTAAACTATACACAATTTTTTAAATATCATTTATATATATAACTCAACAAAATTATGTTCAAAGATTCATTGTGTCACTAAACAAAGAAAAATGATTTACACAAATACATAAAAGACAAGAGAAAATGAAGGTTCTAATGAGAAAACTATTTTATAAGCAATCAGAAAGAATAGTACAGGAAATTCTTAGTATCCTACTTGAAGAAAGCATTGGAAAATATAAAGAGTATGAGAATGAGTACAAGGAAGCATCTTTAAGTTGAACCATTCTTGATGTCAAGTTCCTTGCCTGTCTCAGGGAGAAGACACTTGCACACAACAAGGACATGATGTCCCTTTCTCCATTTGACTTAATCACCCATATTCTCTCATACCCTTTCTGCCAAGAGCAATTCTTCATGTTCTTCTCTTCTTCTCTCCAATTCTTGCATATAAATGTCCATGAGATTATGGTATTTGATGAGAGAAAATTAGTTCACATTGTGATACTCAACTCAAAATCACATTCAAGCCTTTGCTCAATTCTACCCCAAACTATATTTTACCTCGATCGTTGTTTAACGTTATATAGAAATTATTCTTTAGTTCTAATATCTAAAATTACAAGAACAAAAGGTAATATCGTGGTCTAATGAACAGTTAGATTTGACTAAAATACCAAGAAATCCAATAAGCCCTAATTATAAATCTAAAATTTGAAATCTAACTTTGGAACAAATTATAACACAACACTAACAACAAAAAACACAAAATAGACAAACAATCACGCAGCAAAACTAGAGCAAATACAAGAATTTAAAAAAGAAAAAAAAAAGATGATAAATCGCAGCCAAGCTAAAAACAAGTAACAGAGTCAAACTACGCATGCGATAAGAAGAAAAGAACTAAAATTTTAAATTTTAAAATAGTACAGGGCCTAAAATTAACTAATTCGAAAAGTATTGGTCAAATTAAAATATAAGAACTAAATGCATAACTTTCGCAAAGTATAGGAACTAATAATATAATTAACCCGATATCTTCTCGTTGATTTGAAGTTTCTATCTACCTTTACCAATTCTCAAGCACATACAAGATGGAGATTTCTAGATTTAATTTCGAGTCTTTTCGTGTTCGTTAAACTTTTGGCTTCTCGTTCCAAAAATAGTAGCGTAAAAGTATTCTAAATCCACTATGTTACTTGGCAAGTAATAAATTTCGGATCGCTTATTATTTGATATAATCTTCGATTTGAATAAAACTCGTAAAATCGATAAAAACATTTATAATTATATAAAAAGAAAGTAATGTGTTCAATACTTAATATTTATAATTAAATCTATATTGTAAGTAATTAGCACTCAAACATGAATAATAATTAATCATCCGTATTTAATTTGATCCAACCTCTGCAAGGCAACTCCATTTAACCAAAGTATTACAATTGCTTCTTGACATCACAATGCTAGTGGTCCAAGCTTTTACTCTGCTTGGCTTTAAGATGGGAAAGCAGTGGAGTTGGAACATGGGCATCCATTTATTTTAATGGGAGTTGAACCAATGGACAGAATTCATGCATACTTTGCAGTCTCAGTTCTAACCCAAATTACTTGATTTGGAAAGACTCTACCAGTGGGGATATAAACTACTGCTGATAGCATACTCAATTAAGGCACCTATGGTTTGCCGATGCAACTAGGGACAACAAGCAAAGTTTGCATTTCAATCACTCTTTAATGCTTAAATTAATAGTTTTTGTTTAAGAAAATGAATAAAGATAGAAGATCATGAATAATTAACAGAATCAAAAGGAATCCTTAGAGACCTTTTAATGTTTATCTCCTCAATAAAGATCATGAGTATTTTTTAAAGTTATGCATTTAGTTCTTATATTTTAATTTGACCAATACTTTTCGAATTAGTTAATTTTAGGCCCTTTCAAAAAAAATATCGATATCCAATGCTATTAAGTGCACAAGTTAAATAAAGATATCAGGACAGACAAACTAAAAGATATAAATTACATTATGCAAGTAGATTATGAAAGAGTAAGACAAACCTTTATTTGCTTTACGTATGGAACAGGAACAATGAACTCCCCAACATCCATATCAAGTGTAAAAGAGAAGCTTAACATACCTGAAATAGAAGAAGAAAACTGTGAAAAATCAGTGCATTAACAAGTGTATTTTTTAAGTTTATTTTAAATTTCTGTAATTTTTCAATAGAAACAATCTGCAAATAAATGAGTATTTTAAAATGTTAAGTCAACAAATTTAATAAAAATATTTAAATCTGAATTTTAAAATATTCTAAGAACTTTCATTCAAGCACTTTGTTTTTCTAAGCAATCAATAACTGTTTGATTCAACAAAATTATACACAAATAAAGACAATTAGGATTCAACAACACTCGTAGCATACATGATATAAAAAGAATGAAGTAATCTAATGAACTAATCCAAACTAGCAAAGAGTTTAAAAAATCTACACCGAAACAATTGCATTGCTAGTTGTTTCTCTTACAATTTTTTTTCCATCTTTGCTTTCTGCTTCCAATATTTCTTATTTTTTGCAGCAGCCTAAACATCCCTATCTTCGTCATCTTCATAGTTGAAAGGCAATGGTACTGATTTAAATGCACGGAACTTGCCAAAATTGTTCAAATGTTCATTCTCCAACCTGCTCATTTTCAATAGGAAATGTCTATCACAATGTTCAAAGGCTTTAAATTCTTATACAGAATCTTTATATTGGTCTGAAAACATAAATGGTTCTAATTGAATAAACACAAGGCTGATCTAAAGGTTAACCTGAAGAAATTCCAGATGCCGCGATGAATGATCTCTAGACTGGCAACAATAGCAGCTAATGTTTCTCTGTGTAAAGACACCTTAAAATTCAACACTGTTTGCATCCATGCAAATCTCAGCAATATATTCAATGCCTGCATCCACCAATTTAATTACTTACTCAATGCTGCCACATGCCTTTGCTATGATAAATATTTATTACAATATGATAGAATAAAACCAACCCAATGATAGAATAACTTTATTACGTGAAAATTTAAAGAACAATGAATCAAACCCAAAAAGCACTGATTTACTACACTTTCCAGCCAACGGCCATTTACTTAACTAAAACAATATGTTATATATATATAATTAACTTAAAAATGAATGAAACAGGCCAACAATGCCTATATTATTATTTTTCCCAACCGTGCATGTTTATAATACACTTACCACAGAGGAATTCGCCGGCGGTTGGATTTTTAAGAAAATGCAACTAAGCTGAGAAAAACAATAAAAGAGAAATCAATCAACCATCAAACAACCAATATGCTACTAATAAATTGCATCTATTCGAAGCATATCCTCTTTATTACTCCAAAAAGAGACCCTCAAGTCAAAGTTCCATGCAAATCAAAGTTCTAAAACCTCAAGTCCAAGTACTGCAATGAACATATATTACTTTTTTAACTAAATCCAATGAAGAAAAAACCCTTAAATCATAAGAAAACACACACACACACATAGAGAAATACCAATTGGACTGATAGTTGATCCTCTTTCAGTTGAGACCAAAACTGCTGGTCCTTGTACTTCTGGTTGCTCATCCTAACAAAATAAAACAAAAACATACACCTACTCATCCCGTGCCCTAGATATTCTTTAAGAGCTTAGACTATTATTTAATGGAATAAGGAGAAGAATCATTCTACCTTAACATTCGCCAAAGCAATTATATAGTTTTAGATGAACTATTGCTGCCAAAATTGTGTAAATAATAAACCAAGCTCAAAATCAGAATCAAGAGAAAACAAAGGTGTACCAATTTACGAGCTAAAAACAGACAACAACTATGAAAATATTAGCCACAGAACATGCTTGTTAGATATATCAAAAATTAATAAATACTATCTCTGTACAGTGATTTTAGAATTAAAAAGAAAATGAGATCGAACATAAAAGATTTAAACAAAAAACAGAGATGATGCTGTATCTCGACCAATTAACTCTGAAACATCCACAAAAGAAATAGTTTCTGGACGTTTAGGTTGGTTGATTTTTCTTTTTATCAACTCAAACCTAATTTTGTCTTTAACAATCTCATCTACTTCTTCATTGATTTCCTTTATTTTGGTAGCAATATTATAATGCTTGACAACTTGAAAACCTGAAGAAAAGCATGAAACAAAGGGGCATACCTTCTAGTTATGAACAGAAGCAGAGCCAGAAGGATCTGTTTGCAACTGTTGAACTGCAGTTTCCCACTCATCTAATACATCTTCCATGTCATAAGAAACATATCTGAACTTGTCTAACCAAAGTTTAACCCGTTTGTCCATGTATTCTTTCTCCTCTGCATCTTCAAGCTCCAACCGGAGTGCTTTAAAGTTGGTTTCAAGCATTTTCACCCTCTTTCTCAGCACCTTGCACCAGACTCCAGGCTTCGATTGCTTTATCAATGGTGATTGCAGTCATCTGCTCCAAGATCGCCAAAACAGTCGCTTCCGCCATATCTTCAAACACAGATCGATATATTGGAAATACAAAATAGAGAGTTGCAGTTGACGTTCATTGGGTAGCTAAAACACTACGTAGAATTGATTTTGAGATATGGGTACTGCAAAAGCAATGAGAATCAGTGGATGCGAGTGATGGAGTGTACTGTGAAAATGAAAATGAAAAAAAAAAAAGAGAATCAAAGGGGCTTCGGCGAAAATCACAGGTATTTTGATTTGGGGATTTTGGGAAACCGATTTGAGGATATCGAATTGGGGGAGATTTTAGAGGATTTGGAGATTCAAGGTTTGGGAAACCAGACGCTCGGGGGTAATCTGAATTGGGGAAAGTAAAGAAAATTTGGGGCTCCAAAAAACGACGCCGTTTTCAATCTATTAAAAGATGTTTGTGGCGTTTTTTTATAAAAATGACGGTAATTCATATCTTTTGCGGCGTTTTTAAAAAAACGCCACTAAATATGCAGCCCAATAAATTTTTTTTCTCTTTTATTATTATTATTATTATTATTTACTAAAATGGTTAAATTTTAATTCGGTCTCTCTAGTATATTTAAATTTCAGATTTTTTGCATATACTTTAATTTTTAATATCATTTAGTCTATATATTTTTATAATATTATTAATTAATCGAAATAGTTAATATTATTAACTTTTGATTAAAACATTACATGATAATATATAATTTGAATATTCAATCTTAGAGAATAGATATTGAAATATGGTTTCCCATTTTTAATCAAAATATCATTCAACGTGCACCAACAATCACTTATATACCCAAAAACTTGAAAATTATTTTAAATAATAGTGTTTTAATTTTTTATTTAAATAAATATTTTTAAAAATTTAACTAATATTTAAAAGAATTAGATAAAATTTGAAATCTTAAAATTTTTTAAAATTTTAATTCTTTAAAATTTGAAATTATTTAATATATAGATTAAAAAAATCAGTCATATACCCAAAAAAACTTTAAAATTATTTTAAATAATAGTATTTCAAATTTTAACATATATTTTTCACACTAATTATCTTAAACCCTAAACCCCTAACCCTTAACCTACGTCCCTTTAACCCTAAAACCCATACACACCTAAATCTTAAACCTTAAACCACATAACCCATAAACCTCTAACTCTTAACTCCTATAACTCGTAAACACCTAACTCTTAACCCCTAAACTTTAAGCCATAAAACATAAACCCTAAACTTCTACCCCTTAACCTCTAACCCTTACCCCCTATCATCTAAACTTTAAACGATTAAAGTTTAACATATATTTTTATAATTTTGAAATGATTAAATCAAAAATTTTCCGCTATTCAAAGGGATAAAGTGCAATTTTACCTTTAAAATTTTTAAAAATTTCAAAAAACCGAAATGGAAAATTTTTCATTTTTAGAGGAGCAGAGACCCTTTCAACCCCTTACTTATGCCCCTAAATATATATTAATTATATGGTTTAGGATTTAATTATTGAATATGATTCACTTGAGATTAATATACTATATACCCATGGCCATTAAACCTTAAACCATAAAACCCTAAACCATAGACCTTAAATATTAAACCTTAAACCCCAAAATAAATTTAATCAATATTAAGTATTGCTTCCATAATTTATTATGAACATAAGCTTTTACATTAATATCTATGTATATACACATCAACATCCATATGATGTTTTTTGGGGTTTAAAGTTTTAGGGGTTATAGTTTAGTGTTTATGGTTTTAGGGTTTATGGGTTATAGATTAGTGTTTATGATTTTTTGAGGGTTTAGGGTTTTAGGGTTATAGTTTTACCAAAAACGCCGCTATTGCCCTGGTTTTTAGCGGCGTTTTACGCCGCTATTGCTCTGTTTTTTAGCCCGTTTTCCCAAAAACGCCGTTATTGCTCTGTTTTTACCGGCGTTTTTGCTAAAACGCTGCTAATGTACAATTTTTGCGGCGTTTTATCATAAAACGCCGCTAAAGTCCTATTTTCCTATAGTGATGGATGCCACATAAATAATTATTATTTTTAATATTTAAAATTCAAAAAATAAAAATTATTAGATAAACAGTTAGCATTATTTAAAAAGTATAAAATTATAAAAATAATTTTTAAAAAATTAATTAATTGTTGACATGACATACATGTGGATATCACGTCAACAAAGTTAACAGATGTTAATTTTTCATCCATTTTAGGGTGATTTGACAAATAGTACAAATTTAAGGACTAAAAAGTCGAAAGATTAAATAGAAGGTAAAAATACCTTCTTCTTTTTTTTATAAAGTTGAAATACTAAATAAATCATTAAAAAAAAAAGGATAACCGAAATTTTAGCGTTCCTTCCTTAGAACAATTGATTAAAAAAGAAACCCAATACACTACAAATTAGTATGGCTAAAGCTTGTAAGTGGAAATGTTGAAAATGATTATTATTATTATTATTATTATTTTGAATATTCTCATTGCTTGAAGATGATTATTAAACACTAAAAGCAGAGTCCATAATTCCATGAAAGACATGTACTAAAAACACTCAAGTTAACTCAAATGATCTTGGTTTAGTATTTTAAAATTAGAAATGATTTTAATTATAAATAAAATTAAGAAAAAATAAAATAAAAACCCAACTCATATAAATATTAATTCACCATTCTTCACACTAAAACTACAAAAGATAAGTTGGTTGATGATAGAATTACTATGCAGCTCGTAAGTAAAGAAAAACCAAATTTTTCTTGAACAAAAGTCAATATTAACAAATATGAGTTCAAATCAAATAAACAACACAAGAAAATATTATATTATAATCACTATTATGCATTAGGTAAAATCAAACATAAAAATGGTATATATACTTTTTCGATTACAACCGATTTAATTTATTTATACAAAGAAAATCAAGTTGAAATAACCTAAAATAATTGAAACAAATTATTATTCATTAATGCAGTATTACTTCAAACAGCTATCAAAATTCACAAACTCTAAATAAACAATTAGATGTAAATGCATGTAAATGAAAGTACACATATACGAATTAGAGTTGCAAGAGCAAGTCATCGTAATATCACATGTTCTAACGAAATTGCTGCTAACATGACTTCAATCTTATCCTCTTTATCTTCCATAACTATCAATTTCTTGACAGACTTCAGGTTTTATGCTATTTTGACTTCTTTATACGATTAGTAAACTTGTAGAGATATAGCATCTTTATATATATATATATATATATATATATATATATATATCTCAAAAGTGAATCCACATTTACAACAAATTGTAAGTGACAAGAAATGTATATATTAGAACTTATCACAATTTAATTTTATATTAGGATTCGATAAAAAAAAAAATTTAAAGCATGTATGCTAACAACTTCTTGGCCTTAGTAGAAAGAATATTATTTTGTAGGTATGAAAACTTGGGTTCAATCCCAAGCAACCCTATTTCCCATTCTCAATCATCAAAAAATAAAATAAAATAAAATCAAAGTATGTATTGAATCCAAATAAATAAAATAACAAAGATGTTAAATACTACATAAATTAGACAGACATATTTGTAGCCGGTGTTACTATTTATCATTTGAAAAACAAATTTTCATAATATCCCTTTGTATGCATAATATTGCCCTTGGTCTACCACCATGGCACATTATTGGCTTGGTCCCTCCTAGCGTATAGGTTCAACAAACAGACCTACAAACCAAAACACACATATAAGTTTCCAAGGAAGTTAGTGAGTCTCACTCATATTTACTTTTTTTACGAAAATGTAGATTCTTTCGACTCAAGGGTTTGAGTTCCCTCTCACACATTGGCAAATACAATTCTAATTCCTAATTGGTGGATAACCATACGTCTCTCTACGCTTAACTATCTTATAATCAGTTCACCCGACTGATGGATCTCAGACTTTACAACATATTTTGAATCCCATTACACGATTTCTTTGCTGTTTGTAGTTAGATAAGCTTCTCAGAACGATACCCAACGGATACTCTTGGTAGGTTCCTTTATAGAGCTCATCG
This sequence comes from Gossypium arboreum, assembly GCF_025698485.1. Taxonomy (NCBI): domain Eukaryota; kingdom Viridiplantae; phylum Streptophyta; class Magnoliopsida; order Malvales; family Malvaceae; genus Gossypium; species Gossypium arboreum. The sequence continues at coordinate 113,750,357 of NC_069073.1, forward strand.
ATTGTCAAAACACCAGTTACATAGTATCTTCAAATCGGTCCAAACAATCATACTTGCTTTGATGAACACAACATTATAATACAGGTAATAGATTTCTAGATAACGTTAATGCAAGACTTAAGAAATTCCAAGTTCGGCAAGCACTTACACTACTTCATATTCCAACACATAAGGCTCCTTGCCATGACAGATCACTAAGACGGATTCATCAGTTGGTCACTCTGTCGAGAATTCTATCAGAAGATGCCTTTCTTTGGACCAATACACTAGCTAGTTGCCAATTCGATAGGCTGGTTTGGTTCAGTTCAAACAACCATGTTTAAAATCTTCCTAAATAATTAAATTTTAAAAAATATTTTTAAGTCTCAGAATTGAAATTCAAATCTAAATTGGAAGTGTCCAAACAATGAATTTCAAAATCTTAAAATTTAAATATTTTAATTTCTAACAGAAATTTGAAAATAATAAATTTCAAAATAAATTATAAAATTTGTATGACCAAAATATGCAGTACAACACATAATATTTGGGTGTATATCTAATATAATTTATGAAATAAAGAAATCTATTTATATTATCGAGTTAACTAAAAATATTAATGGGTTAGAGATAGATTAGATATTTAATATTACTTCCAAATTTCCTTAACGATTAAAAGAAATACTTTTAGCCAAATCACGAGCTAACCATGCATACACTTTCTGTTGCCCAAAATATTGTTGTAGAAACATAAACTTTATTAGCAAATTTATAAAACTTTAATTCTAATATATTTAAAATTAATGTAAAACCCATTAAGTAACATAAATTATTTACTGCTACACGCCCCTAATTAACTTGTTTTGAAATTAATAAATAATTACTTAAACAACAAAAAGGAAACAATATATTTATATTTAATCAATGAATGACCAACGGTACAACAAGTAAACCATGCAAAGAAGGTCTCTGTATACACATTTTTTATATTATAAGTATTATGTGTAGTTTTCAACCTTTCAAAATTTCTGTGTAATAGGTCTGAAATTCTCTGTATAATCATTACGAATCCTAAGTTGATTATAAATGAAATTTCTACTAAAATGGATGAAAGGATCTTGAGACAACACTTCAATGTTTATGGTGAAGTTAAACATGTTGTTGTCTACTTTAGCAAAGCCATAGTTTTCGTTACTTTTGTTGGTCCTTCCAAGGCTCAAATTGCCCTTCAACAACAACAACATATTACTCTTGGTCGAAATGTGTATATCAGAACTTGTAATAATTTAATTTTATATTAGGATTCGATAAAAAAAAAAAAATCAAAGCATGTATGCCAACAACCTCTTGGCCTAGTAGAAAGAATATTATTTTGTAGGCATGAAAATTTGAGTTCAATCCCAAGCAATCCTATTTCTCATTCTCAATCATAAAAAAAAAAAGTAAAAAAAAAAATCAAAGCATTTATTGAATCCAAATAAATAAAACAAAATAACAAATATGTTAAATATTACATAAAATAGGAAGAGATAATTTAATAAAAATTGATTAAAATTTCTCATAATTAGAACTTCCTAATTCCTACCAAGATAATTTTAGTAAATTTTGATTACAATATTCTAAATTTTAATTTAAACTCTAATAAAATAATATGATAAGTTCCAAATATTATATTTTATAAAAAATCGAGGACCAAAATTTCATTAAAAATAAAAATCAAGAAAAAAATTCAAATCAAAACCATTTCTTAAATTTCTTTGTTGTCAAATTAACGAGATAGAGATCTATTTGCAAATAACAAATAATAACTTTTATATAAAATCATAAATTATACAAATATAGAATTTGTTAAGTTTGATTTGGTTTTAGAATTTTTATTCAATACCCATTATGCATTATGTAAAGATCGTTTTTACCCGGGCCCACTAAACAACAAATAAACCAAATAAAAAAATTAATTAAGTGGTCCAATTACAAGGCCCGAATACTCTATGGCCCAAAAACTAAAACACCAGCCCAGCCCAAAAACATTTAACATTTTCGGAGGAACCCTAGGGTTCCCTTCTCAAGCGCCGTGCCGCTCCTCATTTGGTGTCAGCGCATTCAGTGCCCGAGACAGACGCCTTGTCCCATCGCCTCTGCCCACCTGCTCTGACGCTACCTGCAAAATGGAAGAGAACACGCAACAACAACAAAAAAGGGGAAGCAAACAATAATAAACGGTAGCAAATGTTGTATTTTCGGCTATAAAAGCCACTTCCAAACCGATGTAGAGGGGGGATTTTTTTTTTTTGAAATAAAAAACAGAGAATCAAATATATAGAAAAAAAAGAAATTCGAAACTAAAATCATATTCAAAAATCGTGCTAAGGTATTTTATTTTCTTTCTTTTCTTTTCGAATCTATTTTATAAATACACATACATACATGTTTTCTCTATTTTTATCTTTTAAAAACAGTATATATATATATATATATATATATATAAATAAAAATAAAAATTTTACCTTTTTTCGATTTCCGGCCACCCGATTGGGAAGGATCCAAGTGTTTTTAAGGCCAAAATGGGCTATTTTCCATTTTAATCCCCCCTGTTTTCTTGTACATTTTAATTCGGCCCTATAACTGTTTTATATTTTTGAGATTTACCCACATAATTTTATTCTGATTACATTTCGGTCCTGTATTGAAAAGCTGCGCACGGGGGTTGGGGGATAATTTCCCAATTAACCCCGGTTCCTTCACACGTGTTCTATTTTAGACCCTAGAAGCTTCTATTATTTACGATTTTCACCCCGCAGTTTTACTTCGATTTTAATTCAGTCCTCGACCTCTTACTTTAAACCGTTTTGTTATATATTATTTTAAATTATTTTACATATCATTTATTTTAGGTTTTTGTATACAATATTTATCTTAAACTTTTACCTTATATATATTTTAAATTTATATATATATTATATTTTAAACTATTATATATATGTCGTCTATTTTAAATTTTATATGTTATTTAGTGATATTGTTTTATAGGTTAACTATTTTAAGTTCCTCTTATTGTTTATTGTAAATCTTTTATTATTTATTTTGAGATTTCTTATATTGCTTATATTAAACTTCTTATATATTTTTTCATATATTACTTGTTTCAAATTTATTTTTCACATGTTATTTATCTTAAACTTTTTCTATCTCATTTTAAATTGCTTTATAAATTATTTATTTTAGTTGTTCTATGTATTATTTTATTGTTTTATACATTGATGATTTTAAATTGTTCTATACTATTTATTTTAAATTGCTTTTGTAGTATCTATTTTAAACGTGTTTTTCTATATATATATATATATATATTATTCATCTAAAATTATCTTTTATTTACTTTAAACTATCTTATATTAATTATTTAAATTTGCTTTGTATATTATTTGTTTTAGATTGTTTTATACATTATTCATTTTAATTTGTTTTATACTAGTTACTTCAAGTTGTTTTATATATTATTTTGTTTCATTTTTTATCGTTAATATTAATGCCAAAATAATATGCATTGTATGATTATTGCCATTAGGTGTTCTATAGTTCGTTTATTCATATTTTCATGTCATTGTGATTCATTGTGGTAATATTTTATTCGCAAATTATTATGCCATGTTCGATATCATCATTCTTTCTCATTCCATTTAAATCACATCGTGTATTAAAGCTCAAATGCATGTACTTAATATAGACCGTTTTATCTTATTCCAAACTAAATAAATATACATTGCTAGATGTTGCACTTTTGTTATTCAAAAAAGAAATATAAAAAATAAGGCAATATTTCGTTTTTTTGGAAATTCAAGAAATCGTGTTCTAACTTACTGGGTTTCGATTTTTCTCGTTTAACCTAAATAACCGAATAACCTTCTAAAATTAAAATGCATGAGTTTTGAAAATCAAAGGACAAGCTTATCCTTGAGAGTTTAAAATATTGTGTCCTAACGTACTGGATGTGACATTTTATCACTTTGGGACAAGAAGGTCTTTAGCATCTGTTTCGATTTGCTCAAGCAAATTCTTCGTAAAAATCAACATTAAAAAAGAGGATTGTATTTTTAATTCTTTTCGGGTTTTCAACTTTCGACGTTAAGACATTAATTAATCAATTAGATACCAATTTTGGGCGTTACGAGGGTGCTAATCCTACCTCGTACGTAACCGACTCCCGAACCTATTTTCTCGAATTTCGTAGACCAAAATCACTGTAAAACAAAATATTTTATTAAAACAATTAAATTACGAGGTGATCCGATTACACCTAAACAAAAAGGATTGGTAGGGACTCCCATTTTTTGTTTTCTTTTCAAAATATAAAATCGACCTGTTTTTCAAAAATGGTTTCGAGACATTATATCGTATAGCATAACATCAAAATAGTAGATTCAAATGTGGAAAATTCTATCTCAGATAGACCCAAAAAGTTTGGCATTAACTACTAATGCAAATGATGATGTGATGATGGAAGGAATATGGAATAAAGGTGGCGGCCACAACAAAACTAAAACTTCATTGATAAAATATATTTACAATAGCACCATGAGGTTAAAATATTTTCAAAAAAAAATTTAACAATTTGCCACTAATATCTTTCAAAAACAATTGTCACTAATAATATTTTAAATAATAAAAATTCAAATAAAGATGAAAACATCACTAGAATGATTTTCACGTCAAACAATAAGTGGCACAATCCTATGACAGTTATAAAATATAAGGAAAATAGAAAAGAAAGAGTGACAAATTACTATGTGTCACGTTAAATATATTTTCGAGAAAAAAATAGAGTATTACCTTTATGTATTATAAATACAACAAATCAAGTTGCCATGAACAAAGCTTATTAATAAATAATGATATATAGATAAAAAAATCAAAATAATAATTTTTATTAATAAGAATTTCATTGGTGACGAAAAATTATCAAAAAGTTTTTAATTTCACAAAAACATTCCTCACCAAATTTTTTTAGAGGTAAATTTTGACTCCAAACATAAAGTGACATAAGTCTATGAATTTTTGTTGTCATTTAAGATACATCATCAATTATTAAATATGACGATTATTTCTTTTTGATATGTTTGTAGTATATTTTGTGATGTTATTTTAAGCATTACACATATAATTCGTCACAGATTGATTTATTTGTTATAGTGTTAATTCTCATTCTCGAAAACTCTATCTAAAACAACCTCAGATTCACTCTGAGGAACATAAATCTAACCTATAAACATCAAAATCTCAACTGAACACTCATCCTTCCTTCACTTTGTCTTAAGCACACATCAATGATAGTTTCTAAGAGCTATGCCTAAACTCCATTCTAATCCAATTCTCAGCATTCAATAAACTTTCTAAACTTACTAATAAGTTGAATCTAACCTGAAAACAACCTTGCCTTAAAGAAATCTCAACTTCCTCTCACTAACCCAAAAAACAAAAACATAGTTGAGAAACGTGAAAAATTATTGCGAATCTATTTAAGATTCGAAAAATCATATATTATAGTTAGAAACTTCATTATCTTATTGGACTTCCAGAAATCCAATGATAGAATTGATCACGCCCAGGCGTATGTGCACCGAGACTATGAGTCAACACAAAATTTAAGAATCTAAAAGCGGCTTATTGCAAGTGTGACAGGTCAATTATAATATTTATAAGTGTTACAATGGAACACTTCAAGTATTCCAAGGATCGAACCCTAGGGATTGCCAAATTGGTAAATGTGTTTATCAAGTTAATTACAAGTTGCAATTACTAATCTAATCGAGTAAGAAATTATTAGTGTAAATTCCAAAATAAATTGTTTATAGACTAAATTTAAATAATAAGTTAAACAAACTAATCTAATTTTCTTCCTTATTACTTTAGACAATGAAAATGATAAAATGATGGTCGATTGATTCATTACTCACTGACTAAGCGAATAAACCTATACCGATTGTATTTTTGTCACTCTTAGCTAAGAATCTCCTCTCAGTCTCATACTATACTAAAGGATACCACTTAGGTTCTCTTCCCGATCTCACCTAGGCATATAGATCTCCTCTCAATTTCATTATTCAGCACAATTATATTGAACTATCGAATGGTAAACTCTCCTCTCGGTCTTGTTTATCTAGATTTTCCATTAGAGGCGTCAATTCTAGCGTATTGAACATTTCGATATAATCAAACAATCAATTAATCAAGAATAAATATTAACTTAAACTAACAAATAACTAATCAACCAACCATCAACCAATTTAGCACATAATCAAACTTAAATTTCAAACAAGCATTTTGTCAAACACATGGTAAGCATAAAATAAAGGTAAAGAGTTAAAGAAAATGGCCATTCAATTGATAGAAATCTAATGAAGCCCAAGAGTTTGATCATCTTTCTTTTGCATAGTCTTCAACAATAAAAGAAGACATAGAAAACAACAAAAATAAAATCTATTCTAAACCTAATCTAAAAATGAAAAGAAAAGAAAACCTAACTTAAAACTATGAAAAACTAAGGAGAAATGTTTAGCAAAAAAAGTCTAAAGGCAAAAGCTTATAAAGTAGTATTTATGGTCTGTTAATATTTAACCTAATATTGACCATTATGTCCTTAAATGAAAGAAAAAAAAGACTTAAGCTTGTTTGGACAAAAAATTACCCCAATAGTTTTTCATTCGTCATGTAGCAGTATCACGAAACCCAGGCTTCGGTATCATGACACCCAAAACATATGGAATAAATGGAAAGTGCATATTGAAATTTGCTCATGGAGCTTTCCCCTCAAAACATGGCAAGTTATATTTATGAAATATCAAGGAAATTGATAAGATCATTATGTGAAATTATTTGTGTTCAAGTGTAAATTAAATAAAAAGCCCTAGTAGACTTAGTACATCAGTGAGGATACAATTGGTATGCCATAGGGGCCATTAGCGCTTGTATTTTAGGAAATACGATTTCAAACTATGGTTAAAGCCTTAAGGCATAACACTTTTGTGCGTTATGAATCCAGTTCTACAGTCTTCGGACATTAGTGCTTTTAATGTGTTATTCATGGATGTGATTGGTTGGAATCTTATCTGCCACAATTCGAGGCAGCAAATTAGGTTCTTTTTGGAACTTAATGAGCTTGTTTTCAACATAATTTAGTTTTATTTTGATTAGTTTTACATTTTATTATTTAATGTTTAATTATGGTAAAATAAGCATTTTTACGCATTTTTAGATGTTTCGATAACCCATTAGGCCAATTCAGGTCTAGGGTATGACTAATGGGCTACTTGAATGTGCAGCACATTGTTTCAAGCCAAGAAACATAAGTGACGACGCTAATGTCGCGACTTCAGCACGCAATGTCTCAACACTGAACATCGAAGCTACCAGGGATGAAACAGAGACGACGTCGCGATGATAGGTTCTTTGACGTCATGACGATAGTGTTAAAAATTGTGTCCATATTGTAGTAAACATGTAACTATTTTCTATTTATATGAGCAATGAATAAATAAATAAAGTTAATTTCATATTTCACTATTATGTCTTTTTTATTTTCTTTCTTTTATATTTTGCATGTATAGCGAAATTATGACAAACAAATATTAGCTCATTAATTGTCTAAAGTTCAAACTGAAGATAAGTGGCATTGTAAAGAATGTTTACATAGCGAGAAAGATAACTTACTTCAGTAGATAACCTAAATGAGCCCGTAATCCCGTAAAAGAATCAAAGTGAACATTTGATTCAAATACTGAGAAGGATTATTATGTCATCTACAATTCTAATTGGAGATATGGCTAGTCTTGGCTATAGGAGCAGTTGACTCCACAAGTAGAGACATAGATATATTCATTGGTAAAATGATACATTAGACTAGACCCAAGATGAATTAATTCTGAATTCGTTTGTGAATTAATTCACTTATGACATTCATGGTGTGATTTACCTAAATCCTGAGTTAGCCATTAACCATGTATATGCAATTCATGTGCTTTGATATAAGTGGAGGCTTATGCTTTAAAGATGATTGAGTCCATCGCTGATATGTTGGGTACATGACTTGTGTGTGGCATGGTTTTACTACCAAAAGTGGAATTCATAGCTCAATTAAAGATTTCATGATATACTTTCATTGGAATTGTGTGGATTGATAAATATGGAACGTGGTCACAGGTTGCTAGTTCTAGAACGAGCAATTTATCATAGTCATTTGTTGGCAGTGATCATATTAATCATTAAGAAGACACAATGGTAACAATGAGATAAAATAAGATTGTATTAAGTGAATAGATTTAACTCAAACGGATCAAGAACATCATATGAGGGTAACACACACATGACGAGGTCATTGGACAAAGCAATTGGATGAATTTCTTTCATAAAGAGTATACAATAAGGAGTTTTCAATCATGGTACTTCTTGTGGACTGACCCCATGATTAAGTAATTGCGAATTATCAGAACGATGCTTCTTGATATAAATTGTATATGTCTGATTGGTCCCTCTGCTAACTCAACAAAAGCTCGATCGGACTGCATTTGAATCAGAAGAAAATTCTACGACTTTAGGACTAATTTAATTAAGTTGATTTATTCGATGTGAAATTAAATTAGGTGGTTGTGAGAATTGTTTAATTAGATAATTTGATTGAATAATTTTCTTGAAAAATTAATTTGGAAAATCTAAGTAATTTTTGGAAAATTTAATTTTGATCAAGTAAAATTAAATTAATCAAATTAATTAAAATTAATATGATATTTTTGGAAGTTAATTTTCAAGTCAGACAATGGCCTAATGGGTACTTGAACTTGAAAATTAGATCTAAGATCGTAAATTGGGCCCAGAAGCCCAAAACTGAACCAAAACTCAAAAGCTGGTCAAAAATCTAGCCCAGTATGTGAAACGGGCCGACAGTCCAACCGATGGCTAGACCGAAACGGTCAGGTCGTCATTGACTCGGACCGAACAGGCATCAATTGAATCGGCTTAGTGTAACGCCCCAATTTTTGGGAATTCTGTGAATGTTGCCATAGGTTTAATTATGTTAGTAGGCCTCTAGAAGGCCCAAGCTTAAGATAGAACCCGGCAATTTTAGTTAATTTTTGTTCCATAAGAAAAATAGGGTGAAATTATGAAATAGAACCTATGTGAAAATGTTTGAAAATGCTATAGGCTAAATTGAAGTGGCCAAATAAATAGGAGTGCAAAATAGGAGGATTTGCATGACAAACCTCCCATTTTACATGAAGTGGCTAGCCATCATGTTGTTGTAGACAAAATGTACACTTGATATCCATAATTTATGGTACAAATTGATACAAATTGATAATAGGTTAGGTAAATGTTCCATGATAATGGGTTAGGTAAATGTTTCATGATAATAGGTTAGGTAAATGTTCCATGATAATGGGTTAGGTAAATGTTTCATGATAATGGGTTAGGTAAATGTTTCATGATAAGAATATCATGTCTTTTGTATTAAAGAATTAAATGGATGAAATATGAAGTTTTATTAAAAGAAAAATGGGTGAAATGAACAAAGTTTTGTCCATCTTTGTTCATCATAGCTGAAAGTTAGAGAAAAGAAAGGAGAGGAGAAAGCTCTTGAGTATTCGGTCATTAGGAGGAGGAAAATTGAAGGTAAGTGCTTGGTACCTTACTTCTATTTTGAGGTTCATGAGTTCTTCTTGATTCTACCTTAACTCTTGAAGTATATTTTGATTTTTAGTTGTGTTGTGAGCATTTAGTCATGAATTAAAATGAAGGAAATGGTTGTTGTTTCATGTTCTTTTGATAAAAAATGGAAGATAGGTGAAGTTGAGCCAAACAAATGAGCATGCATGTGCCTTAGATGTTAAAGGGAAAAATCAGCTAACATGTTGTGTTTTAAAATGATGAAATGAAGATTATTCTTAAGTAAAATCATAGATATGTGATGATTGATTGGTGATATACATGTTTAAATAACATGCATGCAAGGTATGTGTGAAAGAGTGATTTGGTAATAAATCTGCTTGGGACAGCAGCAGTAACGTGACTTTGGAAAATCACCATAAATTGTGGGAGATGAATTAGAAGCTGAATAAATTATGTAATTAAAGCTTATTGAGTCTAGTTTCTAATGAAATAAACAAGAACATATTTTGAATTCTGTAAAATGAGAAATTTGATTCGTAATGAAGAGTGGTCAGATTAGTCAAACAGTGAAACATGGGAAACTTTGAGAAAAATCTGGTATTGATTGGCTAAACAAAAAAATTTTGAAAATTTTATGGATAGAAGATATATGAGTCTATTTTCAGGGAAAATTAACGGAACTTGATTTGGAGTTTCGTAGCTCCAGTTATAAATAATTTAGTGACTGTTGCTCAGGAAGACAGCTTGCAGTGAAATTATGATTATGTGGTAAACATTGACAAACATTTGTTAATGAGTTGCTTATTGATTTCTTATAAGCTTACTATGATCTGTAGGTGTGGTTGGCCGAATATTGTAAGGGGTTAATCGTAGTTTGTATTTGAATAGTTAGATTAACGTGTTAGTAATCCAATTGTAGGCGATTAGTGTGTGGATCTCACAAGATATCGTCACAAACAGTGTGTAACTAACACCCTCTTTCTTAGTCTAGATCGGCAAAGCGAAATGCGAAAACCGGTATTTTGTAGATTTGCGAGTGTGCGAATGCTCGTGAGGTAAATCGATTAATGTTTTTGGTAAGCTGCAATGTTTGGATTGCAAAGTGCATGATTTCGTGCCTCGATATTTTTGGGCTTAATGGGCCAAAATTGGAATGATGGGCCAACTGCCCAATTCGGTAAGAACCCTCGATGCGTGATTCGTTAGTACGTGAAAAGTAGGAATATGCATGAAAACCCTAAAATAGATAAATTACTGAAATACCTTTAAAATGGAAAATTTACGGTTTACCCTAGTAGATAAATTACCGAAATACCCCTAGGTTAAATTGACCTAAATGCATGTTTGATTGTTGTTATTTCTCGCATGCCATGTTGTTATTATCGATGCATGGGATGGGATATTGACGGAGGAAGTCTGAAAGTGGCTTGTCCACGCATCTTGGAGGCTTTGCCTCAATTCTATGTTAATCGAGCAAAGCAAGGCTACAACCGTGGGGTGTTAATTTGGTGGGTTGAGCTATTCCCACATGGAGTGTATGGCTGGTACGGTGGAGTGTAGTGGTTGGTGGGTTGAGTAGTCTCCCCAAATGGGCTTGCATATGTTTATTGATGTTGCATGTATTTTGAAATGGGCTTATGGGCCATCTTGTTATCTGAATAAGGGCTAAGGCCCATTTTTATTGTAATGAAAAGGGCTCGCCCAAGACCATCATTACTGAAGGGCTTAGGCCCAATGGGCTTGAGTTGACTTGGGCTTTGAATGGGTTTCTTTACATGAGTTTCCCCAAACTCACCCCTTTTATTTTCATCCACGTGGAAATCCCCCACCATAGTGGGCTTGGAGTCATGAGGGAATTCGGAGTGGCCACCGTTCTGAAAGTTTGATTTTCTTCCGTGAACTGGACATCCTTTTAATTACGTTTGAGGTTTTGGGCTTTTAAATGTAATAAGGCCGCTTATTTATTTTTGATGGTTTTAATATGTATTACTAAGATAGGTAATACTTATTTTAACTGTTGAAATTGGATAGCTTTAGGCGCGTTTTCAAAAACAACAGTTGATTTCAAAATAACACGACAACAAGCAAAGCTTCCATAATGAAAGTATTTTCCAAAATTAATCACTTTTCCTAAAAATGACTTAATCAAATCGGTTTCCTAGAAATATCCATGACGTTAAGGTGTGGCAATGGCGGTATGCATGTCAGGATTGGATCCAAAGGCGACTTGGTACTTAGCGATCAGATGGACTCACCACCTCTTTTCTGTTTCCTACCTGGTGCACAACTTCCATTCACTTTAATCCTTAATGAATTAATCTTTTGAACATCAAGTACGATTTTCTGGACTTAGAATGGAAATTTTTTTTAACGTTTTTGATGTGGCATGCCGGATCCGGCCATAACTTCTGGGCCGGGTTTGGGGTGCTACACTCAGGGTGTCGTAAGGTGTCGCATCTATATCACCGGACATGGTGGTGCCGGTGACTGTGACTAGGGCTTCTCGGTGGCCAGCGATGGTTGGTCATTGGTGGTTAAGCAGTGGAAAATTTACACTCCTATTGGGACTCTACCAAAGAATTTGATTTGATTAATTATTCCAAAAATAATAATATTTTAATATTTTAATATTAAATTTAATTTAATGTTTATATTGTAGATAAATATTTATTATTTTAATAAGATTTAATATTAAAATGATTAAGTTTAATAATAGTTAAACTTTCTAAACTCTTGCTATATAAAGAGAGCATTGGGTTATCATGTTTCATACACTTGAATTTAAGAGAAAGTTGTAAAGAAAAAATTCTCTAAAGAGATTTTCTAGAAAATTTTTAAAGATATTTTTTCTGATTTACAACTTGACTCAAAATTTTAGAGAAATTACAAAATTATCCCACTGGTAATTTTTGTGAAAAAATTTTCTGATTCGAAACAAGCCCACACTCGACAGACGTGAGCTTGAGGATAGTGGAAAAGACTACTCGGTCGAAATGCTCAGCCTAGACAAATGAAAAGATACAATTTTGATTAAGTGATTATTACTTTAGATATCACAACCAAGATCTTGTTTTGGGAAAAATTTTAAAACTCTGATTTTCCCTAAATTTATTTTTCGCTGCATTTTTCAAGCCCTTTTATCCAATAGACAGGACGAAAACCTAGAAAGGGTAGTCACATTTTGATAACTAATTAGGGTTTTGTTTCCTAGTTAAGCCCTACTTGCTTCAAGGGCATTTTAGGCACCTAGTACCTTAAATGTAGCCTATAAGTCACATTTTAACCACATTAAAGGGGAAGTCAACCTAGATAGACAGATTTTGTTACACAGTTTTCTTTAGTTTTTAGTTTAGTTTTCATTATGTTCACTTAATCGGAAGATCCTATTCCAAAGTTAGATAATTGCGACCAAAGGATGTTCGGAATCATGCTATTTCATTTATTAATTCATGAGCATTCTCTTATCCTTATTCTTCTATTTATATTTCGTTCATTATATCTTTTAATTGAATGTTTGTATGAATATTTGAATATATTTTGTGCTTTGTACTTATCTTGCATGAATTGGGTGTTTTGTTAATTAATTGATTATGTAACACCCCAGTTTTCGAGGGTTAAAAGTTCTGAGGTTAGTGGTTAAGGGTAGAGAGGAGATTGTGCTATTATGTTTAGTAGCACGTTTAAGTGATAGAATGGGCCTTCTGGTCTGGTGGATTAGTAAGTGTTAGCATACCTCAAGGTTCTAGGTTCGAGTCTTAAGTGCGCATTCTTTGAGAGCCTTTTTATTTTGATTGGTTCTCAATTAATAATTTGTATTTATTTTGTTTTGTTTTATTTTACTTACTGTATTTTTATTATTTATCTTTTTCTTGTTCTTTCTTTCTACTGGAAACGTCCTCCTCTTCTTTTCCCTGTTTCTTTTCCTTTTCTTTTTTGAAAATAGTGGCGTGGGGTTCGCGATAAGCTATTGATTTCTTGTTCGTTGGATTGAGTTTTGGGCATCTTTGATCACAAGACAGGTGTGGGATTTGAATCTTGTATACCTTTATTTTTTGTGATTTTTGTTGCGGAAATTCTTGTTTGTGTTCTTAACTGTCGATTTTGGAGTGTTAGTTGCTGAAAAAGGTATGGAAATACAACATATCTCGACACCCTTCTATCATTGCGATGGTTGGGGATGTTGCGAAGGCTGAAACATCATTTTCTTGCTTGTTCTGAGGTGGTTTCGTAGCCATTGGGGTTTCCACACAGGTATGTGCTAGTTCATATGGCCGTGTGCTTTTGAGAATTAGGGTTTTCGGGCCAATTTTGGTGCCACATGGCCATGTGGCTGACTTGGGGATTTTATTGTTTCTCGCACAGCCGTGTCCCTTGGGCACACAGGCGTGTGAGTTTAGGGATTAAGCTTTTGAGTAATTTCGTACCACACGGTCTGACCACATGGCTATGTGGCTAATTTAGGGATTTAGGGATTCTACATGGGCGTGTGTTTTGGACACACGGCTGTGTTTGGTGGCCACACAGCCGTGTGAGACTTTCACACGGCTGTGTCAGCCCTGTACTTAAAGTTAGTGTAAATAGACAGAGAGTTACATGTCTTATCCCCACAGTCATGTTCTCGGTCCACACGGGCGTGTGCCTTAGCCATATGGACGTGTGCCCCTCTTCACAAAGGCGTGTGCCCCTCTTTACATGGGTTTTTGACCTACCACAAGCCTAGTTAATTCCACACTACCATAGCACACAGACGTGTGGTTCTAAGTCATCTATTTTGAGTCTGTGTGTCTTTGTTACAAGCATTTGTCTGTGTGTCTACCTTGACTGATCTTTAGTCAGTGTGACAAAGAATTATCTGATCTAGGCTTCTGCCTGAGTGTATCTATGACTGTCATATGAGATGTTTAATTCTGAATCTGTTTTGTTGGGTGTGTGCATAGTTGTTCTGTTTGACTGTCTGATATTGTGTCTCTGATCTGTGAGATTGTATACATACATACACCTACATAAAATATTTTGGGATGGGTTTTGAAGAGAAGAGAGTCTAATTCTGATATGATCTGGCAATTCAAACTGTAATTTATCTATACCATATATTTTTGCACTGCATTGTACAGCTCATACGTCAGCCTTGCTTCGTATATTTATCTGATCTGGCAGTTAAACTACAAATTAATGGTATAGTAGTCTACAGCATTACACTATACTGCGTATACGTTAGCTATGCTATGTATACATTATCTGATCTAGCAGTTCAACTGCATTTTGATAAGTTATTGTTGCTGGGCAACTCGGGATGACGTTATAAGGTGTGTAGGGCTGGATGGGCCTACTTGGTCCTATGTGGTGTGTTTGGTTGGATGAGCTCAAACAACTCATATGAGGTGTGGGCTGGATGGGCCTACTTGGTCGTATGTGGTGTGTTTGGTTGGATGAGCTCAAACAACTCATACGAGGTGTGATCGAGGGACGGAAAGGTGTGTTTGGCTAGAAGGGTAGGTTCTTTTAATATCAGACTGCATACATACGCATCTGTTTGAGTGTTCTGTGTGTGAGATTCTCTGACTGTTTTTGTTGGACTGATTAACATAGGTGACAGTGTACCTGTGAGTTTTGACTGTAAGGTTAGTGTCTGTAATCTGATTGTCCGAATAGCATTTGTGCTGAAACTTTTGTGTGAACTTGATGTGCTCTGATTGATAAACTCTGTCGGGTCACTAGTCCCAGGTAGGTTTTATGATTCGGTGAATATTTGAAATGTTGTTGTGTTTCTATTTTGAATTTTGTCTCTTGTCTTGTTTCAAACTCACACTGAGCTTGAGTAGCTCACCCCCTCTTAGTGTTTCCTTTTCAGGTACATTCTGAATTATGATGCTAGACTCGGTGTGTGGAGGTCTTGGGTAATCTCGGTGGAAATAAATGATTATTGGTTTATATTTCCAGTTTATATTTGGTTAAGCGATTTTCGAACTGTAAGATTTTAAAAAGCTATGGTACAAGTTCCATTTTAAAATTTTATTCGTTTATTAGTTTTGGTTACATGTTTTACTTAATTGTAATTTTACATACTGGGTTTTAAACGATCAAACATTTTAGTTGACTTGAGACGGTTACTTCGGTGACCAATGTGACATCCGAGATTCGGTCTAAACTCTTAGGTCGAATTGCGAGTGTTACAGATTGAGTGTACTAGAAAGTGTTTATTTGTAACACCCCTCACCCAGTTTGGTTGCCAGACTCGAGCAATAGAATGCTACGAACAAATATCACACAATTACAAACAATTTATAATATAAAATCATAAACAATTATTAAATTATCACATACATGCATGTATGATCACACTAATAAATCAATTTCAGGTAAATATTGACTATACAAAAGCTTAAAAATAATTCGGGACTGAACAAGGATCAATTTCAATTAAAAACAAAAAGTTGAGAAAATTTTGAAACAGGGGTCACTCAGCTGTGTGGCCAAGCCGTATGACAAAGTCTAGACCGTGTGGCTCAGAAACATGGTCGTGTGGTCAAACCATGTACGAATCAAATTATGGGTTACACGGCTATGTGGTAGCTTGTGTCTCAGGCCGTATGCACCTAAAATGGCTTCTAAAACAAGAAAATTATTCACACATCACTTGGGTACCAAGCCAAACCAAAAACAATCATTTACATACCTTAAAAGCTCATTCAAACAAGCTTAAAACATTCAACTTAAGTGCCTAACCAATGTGCCCTCATTGGCACCACATGTCAATAATTCAAAGCAACTCAAAATGGAATTGATCAAACATACTAATCTTGAGCACATTAAGTCATTTAACCATCTCATATTTGATGTTCATTCTAACATTACAACTTAGATACAAAGACTATCAAAGCTAATAAGGTAAAACATAGTTATAACTTGACTCTTACTAATTCCATACTAAAATCACTAGGCATATCATCTATTAACTAGTTCCAAACAATCATCAAGCATAAAGCCAAATATATAACCAAATCATTAATGACAACATTAGGCAATTAACCCAAAGCAAAACACTTCCAAGCTATCAACAAATTGACCATTTCCAACACACATGTATTTAATTACATACCATTAAAGATCATCAAGATACAAAATGACCAAAACTAGAATATCACAACTTAGGTACATGTCAAAACCAAACAAAAATACTATTCTCCACATTTGAGTTCGAGACCGTCGTTGGATGCTGGCTCAATGATCAAATTGTAATATACCTAACCTATGCACATAAAACAAAATCGTACGCTGAGTATAACTCAGTGGTATTTCTAAAATCGAACATTAAAACATAATATAAAGTTTATAATGCATTTTAACATGCCAATCTACAAGTCCTAATACATCACATAAATATAAAATCTATTTACACATCTTAAATCAAGCCGTCATAGTTGCTGCATATACATTTTTCCCTATCACAATCGAATTGATTAAATCGTACAATGTCAAAACCTTAATTTCGAGCTTATAAACAAATATTTACTATCCACACTTATTTCAGTTTCATTTATACTAGATTTCTCAATTCCACAACATAATTTCATCAACCAATCATTGAATTACATATGTGATAGCAAAATTCAACACCAGTTGAATTCAATTACATATTTATAACGTTATATCATAATTTTAGTATATTCATTTTAGTCTTTATCATAATCAACTAATTCAAATCAATTTAATTTAGCTCGTTGAATCATTTCCAGCTTACCTTATTACCATGTGATGCAGTTTGTAATTGCAACAATTAAAAAGATCCGGGTTATAAAAATACAAACCGTAAACTCCAAGCTATTTGTCAATAACTTTATCCTTTCCTTTTTGTTTTGAGGAATACGGACTGACGTTTGCTACAGATTAACATAAATACGCCAGATCATCAATACACAATCATTTTCACATTTAATTGCTAATTTATGTAACTTTTGCATATTATTCAATTTAGTTCCCAAAACAGGGACTATCATAATTTTCACATTTAATTCCAAACTTTTATACCAATTTCACTCTAAGCCTAATTTAATTCCTTATTTCTCATTTTTACCTTAAAATTTTTATTTTTTCACAATTTAGTCCATATTACACAGAATCAATCATTGACTTTACAAGTTAGTCATTTATCAATTCTAAACTTAAAATCCATCAAAATCACACCTCAAAATCTAATTTCAACAATGGTAACACATAAATCTTTAACAGTACCAAAAATTGTAACATAGGTTAACTAAATCAAGCTACAAGGATCCCAGAATATAAAATTTACAAGAAATGGGTAAAATTACACTAACCAAATTGAGCTTCAAAGTTTAAAGGGCAAAGGTTGAATAGTATTTCTTCTTCCTTCCCAATTTTGACATGCAAAGAATGAAGATGATAAGCTTGTTTCTCTTTTTCCCCACTTTGTTATTTATCTTCATTTTGTTTTTAATTTATTTTATTCTAACATAATTTTTTAACTTAAGTTTTATAATATAAAACACATATATACTAAACCATGTCCGCCATCATTATAACCATTTATATATTGGTCTATTTATTTAATAAGCTCCTTAATCAAGTTTCACCTTATAAACTAATATCAATTCATACTTTTATTACTTATGCAATTTAGTCATTGTACCTAAATTAAACACTAATTCAATGGAATTACTTAACCGAAATTCAATTCGTTTCTAATATAACTCCATAAATATTTAATAAAAATATTTATAGGTCCCCTTTACAGAAATGTGGTCTTGATGCCTCAATTTTCAAAACCACTAACTTTAGAATCGATACACTTATACATTGTCTAACTTTCCAATTAACAAAAATTATTAGACCAAACTTCAATTTAAAATTGTAATGCCCTTGTAAATATTAATAAATAATTTTTTTACTGACTCTATCATCGGAAAAAAGAATCCTAAAACCATTGTTTCCGACACCACTGGCTTTTGGGTCATTACATTAGTCAAGGGACATAGTACACTAGGAAGTGACGCCCCTAATAGAAAATCTAGATAGGCTCCTCAAACGAGACTTAACATGCCTATTTATAGAGTTTATGCTCAGACCTAATTAGAGTTGCTAAACAACCTGAAATTCTAATTAAGATACATTGTAAGGACTAAAATACCCTTAATAATTCATGTTCATCACTTGGTGTCACAACACCACAAGACTGGTGTCGTGACACTGCCTTCATTTTCTAGGTATTTTGGCTTCAATGTTTGATGTTGTGACACAACTTCTCAGTGTTGCCATGTTATAGTCGTCCTTCATCTTCTAAGCCCGAAAACAATATCCTACACACTAGATAGAGTCATTAGATCAACCCTAAGCCCCTAGTGGCCCATTAGGTTGTTACATAACTCAAAATTGCGTAAAAATACTTATTTTGCATAAATTAAACTAAAAACAGTAAAAACTGAAAACGAAATAAAAACATATAAAAATGCTATAAAGCAAGCTCATTAAGTGCTGAAAAGACCTTAATTTGCCACAACGAATTGTAGCAGATCACAAGCCCATCTCGAGTACATTACTCAAGGCATGGCATTCTTCAGGCCAATCACAACTCATTATACTGAGAGGCATGGTCTTAAGTTGCCACCATGGGCTGCCCCATAGCCATCCCCATTCTAGACCACTCCTACAGATGATGACCCATTTATCCCACTACAAAATGGTGGGGCACATTCGAGTCCAATGGAAAAGGGGATCCCAATGCGCAATCCATCCAACATTTGACACCCTGTTTCGAAAATACAATCCACAAGCAAAGGAAAGGGGAAGATGGTCATTTTTGGACGAGGACGACTGTACCGAGAAGTTCGATAATGACGATTATGCTGACCTTTGAAGGAGTTGTTAAAAAAAACTGTTTCTTTCTATGTAGGAACCTCACCTTAGGCAACACTACAATTTCAAGCTGAACCAGAAAGTGGAGAACGACTTGGCTGACTTTCTAACACTTTCACGAAAAACTAGGTGGTCTCTTCTCTTAATTTCTTTTGGGAGCACATTAGGGACAATGTGTCAAATAAAGTGTGAGGGTAACATAGAAATTTTTCTTAGTTTTTAGTAATTTTTAGTTGATTTTTTTTCTTTTCTCGTGTGTTTGTGTGTGCTTGAGCTTGTAGAAATACAAGTGATTGGTTAGGAGCATGTGAATAGGTTGTTTGTATAAACTATAAATCTGGCCTGATAACAAACGATTTTAGGTTGTTTAATTTTAGATTAGTCAGTTCAATTTGTTAAACTGTAAATAGGAACAAGGAGTTAAGCATACCAAGTGATAAATATATACACGAGTAAGCATATACATTTGTTTGAATCATAGGTTGGAATTTTATCACTCAGTTATTGGAATTCATGGATATTGAAATAGTATAGTATAATAAGTATGTAATCCTTACAAGTATATGCCTAAATGAAAACTAATGAGTAAACAAAAGCATTGTGAGGGCTAAAAGCAATGCGAGAGTTATAAAAGCATAGAATGGTTAAAAACAATGTAAGTAAAAAGTGAACGAAATGAAAAAAAAATCAAATAAAAAGAATGAGTACTTAAGAAATTTTTACTCATAATTGCACATGAGTTATTTATACTTGTCAGTACTATACTAAAGTTCAAAACATGGATGAAAGAAAACTAAGTATGTGGAATTCTAATTGATTGTATTCTTTAAACATAGATGTTGTACGTATGTGCCTACTTGAGCATAACAACCTTGTACTGCCCCCAAATGAATAATAGAATGGGTCCCAATACGTACATCTCCCCACACACTCCTTGATGGCAACTTCTTGGCAACAGGTTGCCACGTCACCACTATCAAACAAAGGGGTATCTCCTATAAATATCCTCCAAGATGAAAAAAGAGGGATCTTTTCCTCCACTTAGCAACCTTGACTTCTTATTCCCTATACACAACCGTCCTTACATTTTATTCTTCTCTAGCTCTCCGCTTGTCAAGATGAATTAACTTCCTTCGCACCACTACCTTCTCCTCATTATATACTCCCTTGTTGATACCTCTCATCAACAAAATTCTATGATTTTATTAAATTATTTTAATTTTTTCTTAAAAATTCAAAAGATTTTATCATATATATTCCAAAAACATCCCTTATTTGTATCACACATAAAAACATGTAAAAATTGTTACAATTTAAAGTAACACCTTAAATCACATATATTGAAATAAAAATCCAACAAAATTTAACCACAAATGTAACTATATGAAATCATCTCCCATTAACTATATTTTATAAGATCAATTTCCAACTTTGTCGTGTGAGATGGAATTTTCCCATCGATTTCTAAAACTCCGCATGACTTGAAATGCATTGATCGCATTAATATATTTTAAAATGGGAACACAAAAAGGTATTCCACTCAACTTTCATAGGTTTTAAAAATCCAACATTTCAAATTGAAGGCATGAAATGTCACCTCTCAAAATTCTACTACTAAGCTTGTTACATTTGATTCAGAGATTGCAACAATTTACATATTTCACATAAAATAAAATATATTCAGTTTCAAAAGAAGGCCAAAATGTGTCCCACAGTACACTATTCTCAATTTAAAACAAATATTATTAGTGGTACAGTTTACTTGATTTTTTTCCTCAGCCCTATGCAACATCAATGTTATTAAATTCAAGAAGAAGAAGAAGAAAAAAGGCTATTTTTACATTTCTAAGTTGCTGTGATTGTAAGCCCAGCCCACTTAACTTTGACATCTCCAGTACCAGTCAATTGGAAAGCATGAGCATATTATGGATCACAAATCGAATTATGCAAACACTACTTAGCCACATTCTTCTTTTGAAGCATGATGTTTTAAAAGGGTTTATATAATTTTAATGTGCCCATAATTAAAATTCATATGTTATTTGTGAATTAATGAAAATTAAAATTATTTGAATTTATTTTTAAAATTTATAATAATGTATTACAATTTATTTTACTAACAGTTCATTAAATATGAATCATGATAAATTGAGAGATTCCTATACTATATAAGATTAGGAGTAATTTGATCTTTCTCAAAATGTATGGAGTGAGCTAATGAGAATAACTGAAGATGATGTTAACTATTTTATTAATGAATTATAGGGACAATGTTAAAACGAGATAAATTTAATTATTATACTATTTAAATATGAGTAAACAAAGGTAATTAATTGTTTATATTCGTTTAAGGAGGCTCAATTCGAGTTTTTTTATTGAGGATTCAATTGATTATTGAGTTATTTTCCAATAGTTTTCATTATACTAAACTTAATTAATATTGATTTCAATTGTTCTTATTTATATTAGATCATTTCATATTTGGGTAATTTCGGATTTAGATTTCTTAAATTTGTTAATTGAGGAACCACATGTGGTCTGATGGTCAAAAGTGTTCACTACCCCATATGTTAATTTAGATAATACAAATTTTTTTATGTTTGATTATTTAGAATTCGAGTTTGTGTGAGATTAGGTGAATTCAATTTCTATAAATCATAAATTAAGGCAGATTGGGAGAAGTGAATAGAAAAAAAGAGATTAGTGAATTAATCAATGAAGTTTGTAATAGTGGACACAAATGAGAATAATTAAATATCATCAATTCAATTTTACTTGCGTTATTGCACCCCCCAAAGTAAACCAAACCCCCCAAAAAAAAAAAATTTCTTCATGATTAGTGATCATCGAAAAGAAAATAAAAATAAAAGAAATTAAGGGATGGGCATTTCATAAATTTAGAATGATACATGGCATAAAGGTGGGGGATTAATTAAATTATGAGAAAAGGAAATGAAAAAAAAAATCGAGGTGTGTATTGGAAAGCAAGTAATTCAACCCCTCCTACCATAGTGAAGAAGCATGAGATTAAAATGAAGGGATGGTGGCGTTGAGGTATGTGGAAGCAAAGTGACGACGGCGTCTGTTGAACTCCATATTTGATCTCTCACATGCTCCAACGTCAACCCTGGTTCAAGCTCTTCCCCTCTGCATCTTATCTCTACCTGCTTTTTCATCCATCCATTTTCCACGTTATTATACTCGTTTATCCTAATTCCAATATAAAAACATTCCAAATATGATCACTAATACTACTTTATTAGTCTAAGTTGACAGATTTGACAAAAAGTGGAATCAAAGAAGAGTTTGCTCGATTTATAGCCGAGGTCCACCTTGTTTAAAGAGATCACCTTGGTAGGCAACATATGATAAACACTTTTACTTTGCATGATCTTCATTTAAAATATCACGAAAAAAATTTCGTTACTTTTCATGCATAATGCTTTCTTATATTTTGTCAAATAAAACATCATGTTCGTGACTTTTTTTTTTGTTTCCGTAACCTTTTCAAAATGTCACGAAAAACTATTTTAATGTAATAAAAACTCTTAGTCATATTTAAATACATGTATGAATCCCTATCATAACTCAACTAGACTCCAAGACTCATATTAAGTCATATAAACCTCCTTCCTAGACTAAATTCCTCCAAGACTCCACTTTTCTATTTGAAACTTTGCAATGCTATTTATTCTTCTCCCAAACTTCAAAAATCTCTCTACACAACTTTTATAATTTTGTGCTACTTCCAAGAATTAGATAATTACCTATCATTTAAAGAATTTTTTACTATTGTGAGTTGGGATCGAATCCTCAACCACATGATTAAAGGACAAAATAAACTATCATCTCACTACACTTTATATTCATAATCATCTAATTCACTAATAATACATAAAATCATAAAAAAAATAAATCCAAACATTAATAAAAACCCATAAAAGAAAATTGTTTCTACGCTGGAATTTCAATTTTTGAAATTAATTTAGATTAATATATGTAGTTTTACAAGTAAAACTGAAGTCATGGTTGATAAGTGGCTTACGTCTTGCCCATGCTAATATGCCGCATCTCTTTCAAACTTGCAACTTACCCTTAAAAATTAGAATTTCTCTTCCCTATTTTCCAATCCCATTAAAGGAAAAAATTCAAAGACACTACTATTTAGTAGTGCAACTTAGGTCAGCGGTCAGGCAGCCAAATCCACCGTTGATCCCACGGCTGCCCAAAATAAATCATTACGGGACCCAACCGACCTAGACTTTTCTCGTAACCCAAAATCATGATTCCATTTGAATTTTATTATAACTAGTAGTGGTGTTAATTATAAAATTATTTACTTTATTTTACAAATTATAGGCTTAATTAAAGTAATCAAAAATACAATATTTGTATTGGATCCTGAAAGCCAGGCGAAGAACAGGCACGACCCAACGATTTCTCTTTGGTCAATCTTATAAAAAAAAAAATTGGTTTCGCTCCTGTCACTCATCCTCTGATATAATTCTTTGAATATAATTTAATTATCAAATAAATTTTCTGCATAGAAAAAAATAAAATGTAAATTTATTGTAAAAAAATCAAATATATTACCACATCATCGTCATTTAAAATTATTTAATGAAATTCTTAAAAGAAATTTAAAAATAAAAGGTAATCAAATAATAATAACAAATTAAATTTAATTTCAAAACGTCATTTTTATTTTTATAATATTTTCATTCCTACAAAACCTAACTTTCTCTAACATCTGTCACATACAACACAACAATCGCATTTCATGCACGTCTTCTTCACGTTGCTTTCACTTTCCACATTTACAAAGCCAAAATCCCTAATCTCTCAAAGGTCAATAACCCTTTCTAGTTGTGTGTTTTTTCTTTTCTTTCCTTTAATTTTTAAAATATTAAATACAGAGGTTGGCTTCATAGGTAGGTAAGAAAAACCATACAACCACTGTTAATTTTCTTCCAGAAATTACTAAATTATATTTTCAATTTTCTAAAATTTATAATTCAATTTTCTGTTTAATGAATGGGATATGACGTTGATGTAAGATAGAAGACTAATTTCCCCATAATATTTAATGCTGCATGCATTCCGTTCACCAACAATAAACAAGACATTTTTCATGAGGTGGGGGGTTCTTATCTGTTTTTTTTTAATGCTTTTATTTTTGTCTTTTTTCAACAACTAGGAATGATTCTGTTGTGGAACTATCCCTCATGTATTGCTTTCCCACAACGTAAAATATTTAGGGTTTATTTTATTTTTATTTTTTTAACTTTCTTTTCTTTCAATATGCTAGTCGTGGGAATCAATGAGTGATCATAGTGTCTTTAAAGCACAATCAATTGGAAGCACTTAAGGGTTTCTTTTTTTTTTTATTTATTAATGGCCATTTTTAAGTACAATCCACTACGAAAACAAAAGGCCCTACGGGTTAGCTGTCTGAAAGCTGAGATATAAGAAGCGAAAGCGTGACGAAAGGAAGGGATAAAACATGCAGATGGGGGGCTTGAGAATGATAAGGTACACGTGTGGTTTTCATGGCCCTGCGATATGATTTTACTACATATATATGCCTTACTATCAAAGTATCCAATCCTAAAGTGGGTGGAAGAACCAGAAGTGAACTTCTTTTCTCCAAGCATTTACACTAAGTTTGAATTTGAGAGTAAAAAATCTCGAATCTTAAAAGATTTATGATAGCCTTACAGTATATACAAACAAAGAATTAGACTATGGTACTCTTAAATTTTGGGTAATGATAATGTGAACAAAGTGGTGTGAAAGATTAATAACTCCCATCCCTAGATACCAGTATTAACAAGTATTATTTGTGGAATAATAGGTTAAATTATTCACTAAACTTTGTTTTTTCTTATATAAAATGTCCTCATCATCTAAGAGAGGGAAGAGTATACATCTACGCTAAAATAGATTAGAACACTACTCATTGGATATTTTTATTGCATGTCATGTGAGAAAAGGAGGAAAAAAAAACCCTAGCTAAGATGAAAATTGTATATCACCTAGCCGACCCGCTACTATGAGTTGACCTAATAAATTACTAAATGGAAAGTTTTTTTTTTTTTTTTATAAAAAATTATTCCTATAGTATCTAAACATATTTTTAAAGATTGGTTGTATATCTTTTCGGTTTAGAATACAAACAAGCAATAGCTGTAACACCTTGTGTTGTGACTGACATATATATTAATATATATATATCGTCATAATCTCAAGTGGATTACTTCATGGCATGAAGTGTAAGGAAAGAAACACAAGTATATTTTCATTAATTTCATGGCATAAAGAGTTGACCAATAAATGCTTCAATTAATTGTAAACTACAAGACATAATTGATGTTGCTGGTAACAAGAACACAAAACAAAAACAGAATGTCGAAGAGGATGTCATGAAATTCATGCATACATATAAAATCCTAGCAAGCTTATTTAGTTTTGGATATTTTAGGTCGTTGGCTGAGAGACAAGACAAAACTGATATTTAGAGTGCAATAAATGACTGCTATGATCATCAATTTGGGTGGATAGATCTTTAAGACGATAAAAATGAATATTTATAGTATGAGTGACTAAATAAAATATATTTTCTATAATCGTAAGATCAAAATAAAATATAAAAAAAACTATAAATCATGTAATGACTAATCATGAAATTTGTCTTTAATGTAACTAACAATTTTTTTGTCATTTAATAATTAAAGATAGGTTAATATGTGATGAAATGATGAGATGAACTGGTTGACATATACAACAAATTCAAATAAAAGCTTCATTTTGGATTATATACGTATGGAAAACTTCATTTCTACTCCTCTAGGCATCATTCCACGTAAAATTAGTGAATGTTTTAACTTATGTTCTTAAGGCTCAAACAAAAAATTTCATAGTGTAAGGGTCTAAAAATATTATAGCAATTCACATCAATTTCAAATTCGATTTTAGACATATATATAATCAAACTAATATAGCGAGGGCAAGACATATAAAATGAATTACACAAAAGGCACGTACCATTCACCAATAAATTTTCATTTAGACTGACATTTTCTCCTATATTCTAGAAATTGCATAGAAGGAGTTGCAATAATCTTTCTATGTACTTGTCCATTAATAATTTTTGCAATTAGCTATAATTTTTATATGCCATAACATGCAAAACATGAAATGCGAAATGAACTAAATAACATCAAAAACTTATGATACAAATCATTCTTGTTAATGCAACTAAGAGAATGCAGGTTCAAATTCATGAAATAGTAGGGAATGTGTAGAAGTATGCATTTTATAAAGAAATGACACAAGGTTACTTAGGCATTTTTCTTTGAGGCAGATTCATCTTATCCTAGAAAAAAATTGATTTTCTTAGGTTATATATTATGATGCTAAAGTATTATGGAAGAAAACTTCAAATGTCATTATTATTGAGAAGAAATAATTGTTTTTGATGATGAAGTGTGCATGAGAAGCATTTCTTATAAAGGGGAGGGATGTGTCGAAAAAAAATAAAGTGGAACTAGATAGCTAACAAATTGAGATACAATAAATCATTCACTTATATAGTGCACCTCGTGTACAAATTATTGTGATATAGACCTCATTTATTTTCATGATAATGACTGTTTACGTACGGGTTCTCTCACC
Organism: Gossypium arboreum; assembly: GCF_025698485.1. NCBI lineage: Eukaryota > Viridiplantae > Streptophyta > Magnoliopsida > Malvales > Malvaceae > Gossypium > Gossypium arboreum. The sequence goes on from NC_069073.1 coordinate 113,777,543, forward strand.
ATTGAGTACATATATACACGTACGTCTAAACCCTAAAAGAATAACAATGAAAATGATTCATATACTAAGAATTTAAGCATCTTTTTTATACTTCCCTTGAATTCTGGTTCAAGTAATGGTCATATTCGGTGCAAAATACATATCATATTGGATTGTGGATTTTAAGGCACCCCTGGTCATTTCGTGCAGTTGATTATTTTATATGCTATATCTTTTTTTTTTCTTTTTTTACTTAAATTTACACAATATATATATCTATACTTTGCTTGTGTTGATTATTCATATGTTACTTTCACATAAGTTTGTGATGTGTAACAGTAAACCCCATTTGTAGAAGAAGGTGGGTTGGTAAATTTCTATATTATTCTCTCTAAACTTACTACATTTGAGCCCTAAAACCTTCATCCTTTCACTAAGAACAGGCTCCTAGGTTATGGATTTAAAAGCTTAATTAATGAAGCATTAGATAACAAAAGGGCTAACAATGAGACATACTTCCCACCTAACAAGAAACAGTACCGAGAAATGCATTTTAGTTCTGGGGTTTCTGTCATGTCTCTATAACACCAACCAAGTCCTATACTCATAAAAAGAGATTAATTAACTAGATAGAAAGATCGCTTCATTTTTCTTCTTTTTGGCTTTTTTTATTTATTTAGAAAATCGTCATGTTTTTGCTAATGAGAATTGCAAAAAAAAAAAAACTCATTTAATGGTGTAATTAATGGAGTTTGCATGTAATACCTCGGATTCGCTATCCAGTTTCAGCTTGTTAACCAGATACTTCATTATTGACCCTACTGTCATCTTCCCGTCCCTAAAACAAGTTCAAAACACGCCATAATAGTTAATTTTTGAACCCAAAAAGGAAGTATATATAGAAAGTAGTAAATTGGAACAATAATAATAAAACAAAAGGGATAAAATATTATTTACTTGATTCTCAGGTAGCTCTTTGGTATTTGAGGCAAGAATGGTTCTTTTGCTCTGAAATGTAAAAATCAAGTTAATTTAATCAGAAAAGTAAACTCTAATATTTTAAAATACCTTCAACGCGTTGTGATTAATTAAAAAAAGAAAGAGTATTAAGAGAATTTTCAAACAAAAAACAAAAAGTGCAGACTATTTTTTTTTTCTTTTCTTACTGGTTTTCAGATGCTTGTAGGATGAACCAAATGCCAGAATGGGGTCTTCTAGGAGGATCAATGATTTTAAAATCGGTGCTCGGCCCGGCGACATCGATTCCGGGTTGCACTTGAAATGGTCTGGCAAAATAGGAGCCTAATGGCACCAAGGTGGAAGGAGCTGTTGCCGCTGCTATAGGCCTACATGCCCTGCTAAACATGGAGCTGGTTCCTTCTTGTTGTAAGAATAAAGAAGTTGTAAAACCTTGCATAACCAGTGGATGCAGTGGAGGTCTAAACTCAGGCATATGTGGCCTTTCTTGATGAGAGGTGCCACCAGGTAATAGATCAAGCTCGGTCAACCCTCCTCTTGTCGCGGTTAGATCGACCTGGTCATGCTTGTTATGATGATGATGATGGTATTTTGTTGCATGACCTCCTATACTGAGTTGGAGCCAACCTTCATCATCTCTCTCTTCTTGTTCTTGATTGTAATCCTTAGAGCTGGAGCCGGTTTCATTAAGGCTATTAGTTCTTGATGGATTTTCAGCCATTTTATTAGCACCCTGATCAGATCCTAAGCAAGCTTCGTTGTGATAGTCATACCCGTGAAGACGGTTCATGAGACCAAAATTCTCTGTATAACTGCTATCACCACCACCACCACCACCACCACCGCAACCGTAAAAATCCAGGCCGCCACAGTGAGGAAGATGGTTTCGTTTAGAAAGGTTTTCAGCAGGAACCATGGTCATATCAGCAGGTAGCAAGGAGAAGCAAGAGAAACCATGGATGAAAAGAAATGAAGGGTTTTCAATATGTTGTTTTAAATTGTTGTTTCATTGGGGGAAGATATAGAGATTAAATTCTCTTGGTTTGGAAGCTTGTGGAGATGAAATAGTTGCAGGAGAAGAGAAGGGGGGGGGGGAGAGAAAGAGAGATGGTGGTCAGTCAGATTTGATTAAATAATGATAGTATTTGTATATATATTCTTAGGGAGGTCGAACCATCATAATTTTTTGACTTTATTAAGACGAAATATATGTTCCACCTGTTTTTATTGGGAAAAATATGTAGCAAAGGGTCCCTCAGTAAACACCTTTAGGGCATGTTCCAAGGAGAAAATGACTGTAAAGGCTCTTTCTTTTTAGAATATCACAAAAAGGTCCTTTTTAGCCCTAATGGGAGGTTATGGGGAATGTCTTATCATTCCTAGAAAAAATTTAAACTACAATTAGAATGTTGAAAACTAGACAACACAAAACCCCATCACGTCGCCCCCCTTTGGCCCCAATAGATCCCACGCCTTTCATGCTTTTGGACGGTGCGGATCATAATCATAAATTGTTAATAAACTATTCATACTAATGCTCTAGTGCATATTCACCCTTAATTCTCCATAGACAAATTAGTAATTTGCAGCAAGCATATAGGTAGGATGTGAAAAACATTTCCCCTGCAAAGCCTGCTGAATTAATATTTTTTTATTAATTTTTAAAAAATGTCAGTTGTGTGCAGGGAGTAATCTGATTATAGTATATTCTTAACAGCAAAAGGACAAGTTTAAGAACTTGCGTGCCAATGGCTATAATACCCTGGAATTGAGACAAGTGGAGAGGGCAGAGGAGTGGCAAGGCATAATGAGATTACCTGTCAAATAATAAAGAAAATAAGAATAAATAGGGAAGTTTGGCATGCATGATGGTGTTTCCCCATAACTCGAGAATCGAAAACACAGCGACTTGGGGTTCTTGGTAGGACATTCGTTGGTGAAGCAAGCATGTGCACCCCACCCTACCCTCCCTGCACTCAACTGTACGCTGAGACCTCCTCTCATTTGTTATCTTCTTTTCTCTCTCTCTCCCATTTGATACTATGTTCCTTTATTTTTAAACTTGGAACAAGTGATTTTAATATTTGACTCACAACAATGGCTTCTGTTCTTTGTTAGCTGCCTGATCGTTTTCTGAAAAGCTGCTTTCTTTCCAGCCCATCAAACATGCCCTGTCCATCTCGCTCTCTCTCTCTCTAAAAACAAGAAAGGGACTTTTCAGGGAGCAGTCATTAATCAACAAATTCTCTTAACTTGTAAGGTTTAATTGTAATGGTGTGAAGTCATGTGTATGCTTACAGCATCGCTTTCTAGTAGTAGCATAGCACTACTTGGTAGCAGCGATGCTTCCTAGCAGAACATTGCTCTCTAGCAACACTACTCCCTAGAAGCAGCACTACCTATCCTATAAGGCTCCTTGGTCAATTATACTTCTTGACAACAATGTGTTGCTTCCTAGCAGAAGCACTCTCTCAAGTCTCAATAGCATATCATTATCAGTATTGCTCCCTGATATTAGGACTCCCTAACAACGATTCTCCCCAATAACAACATCATAGGAAGCAACACATCTAACCATAGAGTTCCCTTGGCAGTTGTGCTCGCTGAAAGTAGCACTTCATGGCAGTAGCACTCAGAGCACAACGCTCTTAGGTAGCATGGTTCTAACACTCAAATTCTAGAGCGCTACTGTTACTTCATTAAGCAATCCAGTGCTCCACTCACTTAGCATTCCAACACCCCTTGTGTAACTTGTGTGGCAAAGATATCTTATTCGGAAACTAGCAAGACTCGCAACTACATGAAGACGGTGAAGCTAATCCCATAATATTGGTAGGATTTTTAGATTTGCCACCACTCTTGAGATGGACCAAAAAGCATGGCTTAGAGACTTGGATTCTTAACCTTTTCCTAAAACAAAAGTAGTTGCTTGTCCTATTGAACAAACAATGCATTCATAAGTGTGCTGTCAAGTAATGCTTTCTTAATTAATCTAATCACAACATTACTTGGGCGTAATCTCCCCATAAACTTCATTTAATATAGTTTCTTTGGTAACCCATTATTGGTCTTTGATAACTTGCCACTCACTTTGCAACCACTCTTGGTTACTTCCTTAAAAAGGCTATAAATAGATGTCCAATTCCAAAGGTTTCATTTGATATCTTTTAGGATGGTAAACTTGGGTTAGACTTGATTATGGGTTATGCCAAGCTAAGTCAATGCAAAAAGTTAGACCTGTTTTTAGTTTTAGGCCAATGCAATCCAAAAAATGGGCTTAAATTTCTGTCTAAGTTTAGCTTAGATGAAAATGCTAAACTCGAGTCCGACCCAGCTTACTCATATTAAAAAAATTATATTATTTTTATATAAAATAAATTAAAATCATAATACATTAAATACACTAAAAATATTAAAATAAATGTATCTTAACAAATTGAAAATATATTTAAAAAAGTCTTTCTACTTAAATAACATTAAGATCGTTGCAACTTAATAAGAGAATTCCTCTAAAATACAAAATTAATAACAAAAAAAGACTTATACAATATTCAAATAATAACAAAAAAATAGTGTCGAAACCATTTTTTTGTTTTTGAAAACGGTCGACATTTTATTTTGAAAATGAAAACAAATGGGAGTCGCCACCAATCCTTTTTGATGAGGTGTGATCGGGTCACCACATAATCGATTGTTTTAATAAAACGTTTTGATTTACTAAAACAATAATTTTGGTCTACGAAATTCGAGAAAACGGGTTCGCGAGTCGGTTACGTACAAGGAATGATTAGCACCCTCGTAATGCCCAAAATTGGTGCCTAATTGATTAATTAGTGTCTAAACGTCGAAAGTTGAAAATTCGAAAAGAATTTGAAATACGATCCTCTCTTTTTTATTAACATTGATTGAAGGAAAAAAAGCTTGAATAGATTGAAACGAGCATTAAAGGCCTTCTTATCCTGAGATAAAATGTCACATCCCGTAAGTTAGGACACAACATTCGAATCTTGAAAATAAGTTTGCCTCTTAATTTTATTTTAAAAATCGTGTTTTGATTTTTGAAAGGATATTCGGAACCCCGTACGTTAGGGTACAACTTTCTCGAGTTTCTAAACACAGAAATTGCCTTTATTTTATTTAAAATTCATATAGTTTAAAACTTACAAGGATATTTGATATTTTAGATTTGACGAGAAAATCGAAATCCCATAAGTTAGGGTACAATTTCCCGAATTCCCGAAATACAAAATATCGATTATTTTTAAAATTTCATTTATGAATTTAAAAAGGATAATAAAGGGTCTAAAATGACATATGCGTATTCCATTCTTACATTGAAATATATTTAAAATGCGGAAAGGGTCATGCTTGGCGAAAAAAAGATAATGCGACATACATTTGAAATAACAACGACATAATACGCATAATGAAGTGTAACATATATAGATAGCTTTGATGTTAGCGAACCGTAATGTTAACAAGTATAAACAATAATAAGAGTGATGCAAAGCGATAATATAAGTAACGATAATAATAAGAATAACGATGTAAATAATAATAATAATAACAATGATGATGATATTAATGATAATAATAATATAATAATAATAAACTAGGGTTTTAAAACTATATGAAAGGATATATATAAAAAAATAGTTCAAAACAAATAATACATATAATTTAAAATAAATAAATAAATAATAGAGACAATTCAATATAAATAATAAAAGGACTTGAAATAGGTAATATAAGAAAAACTTAGAATATATAATAATAAATCGATTTAAAATAAAATATAAGAAAAGAATTAAAATGAATAATAATAATAAAACAACTTTCTTTTGAAAAGAAAAATAAATTAATTAAAAAAAATTAAAAACAGACCAAGGACTAGACTGAAATCAAGTTGAACTTTAGGGTACAAATTGTAAATACAAGAATGGGCCATCAAGGACCGACAAGAAGCGTGCTTGAAGAAAGAGGGACTAATTGGGAAAATATCCCAAGCCCTCAAAACGATGCAAAAAATTCATTGGGTAAAATTAAAAAAAAAAAGGACGAAGAAATAGGATCAAATTGAAACCAGCCTCAAATGCGGAAGGAGTAGGGGGGCAAATAGACCCCTAGTCCAAAAACACGCGGATCCCAGGCGGTTTTTTGGTCGGGTCACATGGGTTTGATGCCTAAACGGTGTCGTTTTAAAGCCATTGGTCTAGGCCCTAAACGACGTCGCCTAACCGTCCTATAAAAGCAATTTTTTTTAAAATTTCATCCTGCTACTCTCTTTAAAAAAAAAACTTAAAACAGAAAAAGCCACCGTGGTGGGGATAGACGAATCACCGGGTGAGATTTTCGCTCTCTTTTCCTCCCTTTTTTATGTATTTATGTGATAGATTCAAAATAAAATAAAAAAAGAAAAAAATAAAAACAGAAAATGAACAAATGAACCACCTTTGAAGTGTATTCGATTTCTCTGTATTGATTTCGTATTCTCTCTGTTAGTGAGCTGTTAAAAATAGAAAAAATAAATTGAAAATTTCTGGCTTTTTATAGCCGAAAGAAAATAAAGAAACAAATACAAAATTTGCTCCTTTTTTGCTATTTCGCTGTTGTATTTTTGTCCTTGTAGGTGCGTGCGTGCGGTGGTGCGTGGAGGGGTACGGAAGTGCGCTGGTGGCCGTACATGGGAGCAACGACGCTCCTAGCAGCTAGGGTTTTCACCCTTTGGCTGAGAATGTTTGGTTTTGGGCCTTTTGGGCCTGTTTCTATTGTTGGGCCATCGGGTTTTGTATTTTTGGGCTAAGTTTTATTATTTGTATTTGAGCTTGTACTTGGGTCTTAATTTGAGCCATAGGATTTAGTTGTTTTGGGCCTGGTGTAATGGACATTTGGAATGTTAATTTGGGTTTGATTTTATTATTTTGTTTTTTTATTTTTGTTTTGGTATGGGCCCGGGCAAATTGACCTGTTACAAATAGTAACAATATAATAGTAAAAGGGTAGTAAAATAATATCAAAATGGCAGCAAACAATAGAAAACAACAGGAAATAGCAGCAAAATAGCAGTGAAAAAATATTAGGCAATTTTGGGTTGGGCCGAACAAAATCTTAGCTGCTTAGAAAATAAGTCTTATTTTTTTGTTCAAATCTATTTTTCAAACTTGTATTTTTGCTCAAACCCTCTTACTTTTCAAGCGAATTTTTGAGCCTAAACGGTGGCATGTCCCATGATCTGGTCAAACTTGGGTTCCTTGCAACTCTAGCAAATACTAAAGCCAACAAAAGTTTTACCATCCTCAACCTCAACCACTTACGAACCTTCATCATCATTGCCTGCTATTGCATTTGCTTCTTAGGGTCTGTCGCGATCTTACTTAATTGATCAAAAGAATTCTATACATTCTTCTTCCGACTTCTGGTAAAAAATGTTTTGCTTGGTGGAACCTATAATTGTATCAAATTGGTAGCCTTGAGAAATTTTATCAGTGCCAAATAAATTTGCTAGATGTTGCTTGCATTTGATAGACCAATATAACTTACTATATTTAGTTTTGCATCTTTTGATAAAAAACTTTCGATCCTTTATGCCCATCCTTAAAAGATTTTTCGCATCTCTTTATTAAAATTAGAACGTCAAGAAAATTTAGTCAAACAAAAATGCTTTGAAGACTTTCCATGTGGATCGAATTTCTTATTTCTAGAGACTTGATTCCAAAAGAAGATATATTAATTCTATTCCATATGTTCAGTGTTTTAATATTTTGCTAGCGGCCTCTTTGGACATATTCAGGGCCAAAACCTTGTTTGGTCACTAAGTGAAAAAATTTATTTATTACTTATGTATTGCAATAGTTAGATATAAAATAAAGAATAATTTAGTAAAAATTTAAGATTAAAACTAGAAAAATGAGTAAAAACTCATGTAAAAGATAAGACCTCTTCAAAATAAGCGAAATTTTTTCTTTCTTTGCTAAAAATAAGTCATGAGAATAGTTAAATATACTAACTCATATACTAAAACAAGTGTAAAAATAATACTCTAACCAAATGTAACATGATAGTATTAAATTGCTTTATCTTCACTCCTTTGTAATCTTGTCATTGCTTTATGCTAAGTACCTTAAGGATTTCATATTTTGTTTTCTATTTTTTATGCAGTACAAGTAAAAATTTAAGTATCGAGTATGATGACAGAATATTTATTACATATTTTAGACCCTTATTTGTTTACATTTGCATTATTTCTAAATAGCTATAAAATGAGTATTTTCTTATTTTAGTATTTTAAAAGCTATTTTATTACTTTTTAAATACTTCTTATTTAGTAAGCTTTTGCAAGGTGTTTTGTAGGAAGGAATTGACCCTGATTTCTACATTACATATTATTTTACCTCGTTTTAAATAAGGGTGTTATGGTCTTTTCACATCAGCTGGTGATTTTTTTTTTTTTTTTGCTCGATAAAATAGTTTTATTATTAAAAATATTCAAGTATCAGGAGCAAAGACCCATAAAAAGGTGGACTTAGTTGAAGCTTCAAATAGCTCAGAATGGTCGGTACTCGTTTTTGTTAAATAGAATGCCCACCTATTCGATTCTAGCCAAACATACACAAACTTAGTGAAGCCGACTGAAGCAACATATGCATCAATACATTTAAAGATCTCACTTAATGTCCCAGGGCAAAGATGGTTGTTCGAACACCAAGAGATAGTGTGAGCAGAGTCATATTCAATAACGAGGCTTTGTGAGTCGTTTCCCCTCCACTTGACAAACAACTTACAGCTTGAAGAATCGCCAATAGTGCATCTTGTCCATGATCGAGCTCACCCAACAGTTTAGGAAACATGGCTTTCAGCTTGCATTTGTGGTCCCTAAGTATGCCGCCACAACCATCTAATTAGTTTTACATTTATTTTCTTTCCATAATTTAGGAGAAACAATTCAACTTTTAAATCACTTCTTGATTGCAATAACTCAATTGAGATTTATTTAATGTTTTCTTAATTTTATTTATGCTTTAATTTTACCTCATTTATGTTACTTGCAAATATATAATGGGCTAAATCATTATTAAGATTAAAAAATCCGCATGTTAATAGCTTAGTAATCAAAACAAGATTAAACACTAATTTAAAAAATATGGCTACGTTTTAACTTTCTTTATTTTAACTCAAGTCGTTAATTTTAAATAATAGATAAGATAACAAAGATTTTAAGGAAAAGTGGTTTGAAAGCCAACCACCAACTCTGCATTAGCAAACCAAATGGAGAGGTTACCTAAGATTAATTCCAAGCAACAACCTCCAGTTGAAGACCCTAAAAACCAAGGGTGAAGCTGATAACTATAGTACATCACCTGCAGGCGTTGTGGAAAGTACATCAGTGACATTTGTGCTTCTAAAGAACTTGACGTAGATCTAGAGGTGCATTTGTGTCATTGATTCTAAACATAGGTTAATTTTGATATAGATTTTTTATGACCATTGATTGAGGGTGATCCTTAACCACTCCATTGAATTGATAAAATAGTTTCTTATTGGCCTATTATGTTCCTTTAAATTACTTTCGCATGTTCTCCATTTTTACTACTTCTTTTACTTCTAACTTATATTAAAAAATTAATTCAATTAATTAAACTCATTCACACACTTTTATGTGGATTTGATCCTTAAAATATTTCTTAATAAATTTATTTCGTTGTGATTATTACTTGAAAATGATATTGTACATTTGCAGAAGCACTTTGACAGTGTGGCAATGTATAAGTGTGTGCATCTAAGTTGATGGGAAGGTATATAGGCTCTTCATGTGAGTCTTATGAGGCTAGCTATCTACTAGATAGTAGGTTTTGTTGAGTCATGTTTGACCGTTTGACACATACCTTTGAGGGTTGTGGAGGACCTTATCTTCGTAGGCCTTGATGTGATTGGGTGAGATTCACATTCTAAGCATGTAAGATACAGATATCAATTATTGTACAAGGTGAGATGCAGTCTCTAAGCATAGTGCTTCTAGTAGGTGGTCTTCTCATGTCAAAATAATTGACTTCACAATATCCTCAAAGTGAGATTACTTGACGAGATCCTCCAAACTAAATAAAAATAAATAACAAATTAAATAAATTATAAACATATTGAAAATGACCCGAGGTTAGTGGGAGGTAGACCTATTTAAGAGTCGAGTTATTTGTCTAGCTTGAAGAATCACTGGAATTTTGAGAGAGTTTGAGTAAAAATATTAAGCCCAAATATGGGCTTTGGGTAAAAAAAATTATGCCCATTTGAAATATAAGTCGAGCTTGGGCTTAAACATTCAAGATTCAAATTCAGTCAAACCCAACCCGATTTTCTAATTTTGTAATATATTATACTATGTTGTTTTTATGTATTATAAAATCTATAGCACAAAAGAATTAATTTATATTGATATATAATGTTATAATGTAAATATTAGAAATATGTTAAGTTGTCTATATATAAAATTCTAAGAAATAGAAAAATATATAAATTTAATCAAATTTAAACTAAAAATAATACAACTATTTGTTTTAAAAAAACAATATGGATAGATCTAAAATGGGCTTGCGTTAGCCATTTACAAATATAGGTAAGCTTGGGATAAACTTTAGACTCATATTTTGAGCTAAGTCAATCTTAGATAAGCTTCAAATGTGTTAAAACTATACTTAAACACGACCCCGCCATGAATACATCCAGTGAGACGCTAAGCTAATAAAAAAAAATAGGGCTTAATGCTCACTTTGGCTCCTGAACTGTACTTATTTTTTCACTTTAGTATCTAAACCTTTTTTTTTTGTCTCCGTTTGGGACTTAAACTATCATTTTGCTACTTGGTTTAGTACATTTTTTGTAATGGCTTTAAAAAATCAGTTGATATGTAGTGACAATTAGATTGTCCCACGTGGCACATCTAACTAATCAGAATGTGCACATTTAAGTTTATTAAAATTAAAATATTAAACTTAAATTCAAAAATAAAAATAAAAATTTTAAAAAGTACCTTTGATGTTGACCGCTATTGGCTAACAGTTGATTTTGAATTTTAAATATTTTTATAAATATAAAAATTTTAAAATATATACTTTTTTAATTTAAAAATTATTAAATTTTTAAAATATATATATTTTAATTTTTTAAAAATTCAATTTTAATGTCAAACTTTTCAAATTTTCAATTTTAGACTTTATATTTTTTAGTTCAAACTTTTTCTGTTTTTGAATTTGTGATTTATTGTTTTAAACTTTTAAAATTTATTAAAAAAGTTGGAATATATATTTTTGAAAATTTAAGGGCTTTTTTACAATTTTCAAAATTTAAATACTCTTTTTAATTTTTATAAAATTTTCAATTTTATATATTATTTTGACTCTCTAAAATTTATATTTGTATCATTTAGAATTTTATTAAAAAATATTTTTAATTTTTGAAATTTTAAATTATTCATATATATATATATATTATTTTACTTTAATTTTAATCAGTATAATATACATAATATTAAAAAAGAAGAAGTTGATGTGGCACGTTGTAAGGTCACATGCTACTCCTGATTTTTTTTTTTTTTATGTTGTAGATGATAGTTTAAATACTAAGATCAAAAAAGTTTTAAGTGAAGAAACAAATATAGCATTAAGCCTAGAAATAAATAGAAGATGCTGAAATTGAATGGTAATGATTTAGGGCCCTAATGGACATCTTTTGATGATGATGATGATAATGGAAAGCCCAGCCGAACGACTAAACACCTTGACTTCTTTTAGTTTAATTTTTGGGCAGAGGAAATTAAGAGAAAATGCATTGTTCCCATCAGAGAAAGTGCGTGGAGGGTTGCTTCCTCCGTCTATATTTCTTACGCCTATTACGTAGTATCGTAGAAGAAATCAAAAGGATGAAGAAGCCGTCACCATGCCATCATCATCACCATTCAATGTTGTAGCAAAAATTACAAATTACCCTTTCACCAGCAAGCCAAAGAAGGGAGTTGGAAAACAGGAATATGGTGTGATTTGCATATGCATGTGGGATAATAAGTGGCCATGTCAGTCCATGCATGTGGAAACCAAGTGGGGGGGGGGGTTGATTTGTTGAAATCGATACAAACTAGAGGAGAAAAAGCAGCTAAAACCATTAATATCCTCGTAAAGTTAATTATGTGGAGATTACTGAAAACAAATCATCTGGAAAAACGCCTAATAATGCCTTAATTATCTGCTAATCCACATCCTCATCACATACATAAATCATCTGCCTCATGAATGCTTTTCGATCAAAGTAAGTCGTTCTCATTTTGTCTTAAATCTTGATGTTAAAGTTGGCTTAACTCACATCTATATATAAAGGACCAATATATACACTTTGAATCAATAAAATTATGTTGTTTATTTAAATATATCAGGTATTATATATATACACACATTGGGAAGGTATGATCCGGTTTTCGATGGACTGGTCGACCATTTGTAGAAATATGGGGTAAAGTTGTTCGTAGTGGAAACTTAGCTTCTAAACTAATTAGCAAAGAGAAGGTCAAGGCAAAAGCAATATATTAAATAGAAAATGGTGATCATCTAAGTGCTGAAACCTTCTTCCTTCCCTTTAAAAGGGAAGTGAACCGCCTCATATATATATATGGCTACTTCCATACCCAACACCTCAACCATATATGCTATTATTAGACCAGACTTCTCCATCAGTCCAAGTTTTAATGGAATATAAGGAACCTGTCTTCCTTAGAAATTAAAATCCTTTACCAGCAAGCTCATAAAGGTGAGAAAGTAGTAGTTTGATCTTGAAGAAGCGCATCCCTTAGGAGAATTTGCTCCCAATTCGACAAGTATTAGTCTTTAAACAAAAGCGACTTTTTTAGAGTACAGCTACAGGGCTTTGCCTCGCCATGGTTACCAAGCTCAAAGTTAAACAAAGGGTCTATTTAGAGATAAAGATTAAGAAAGAATAGGATGATTAATTCTGAATACAAAAGTTGATATTAGTGTATGAACTGATCAAAGCATGAACGGATGTGGGAAATTAAGAGCCGTAATTCATATGAAAGGAGCCTTTTTCAACTATTGGCTCACTTAAATTAGTTGTTGCCATAAAAGGTAGATGGTGTTAATAAGGAAAATTATCAAAATTTTTAAAGGTTAATTCACTTTACGAGTAATATTTTATCATTTTAACTTAATTTAAGTTTAAATAAAATTCGAGTCAAATAAATTCGAGTCAAGTCGAATTGAGTGAAATTGTTCAATTAAATTAAAATATTAAACATATCAGATTAAAATTTTGTTATAGTATAACTAATTTGAAACCATATATATTTAAAAAAATTCAAAGCAAAATAAGGAAAAAAAAACTTTTGTATGATAAACTTAATCATTAACTTATTTAGGTCCTCAAATTTATTTTTTAGAAAATTTTAAAATTTTAACTTTCTTCACATATCCTTAAGAAATTTTTTAAAATATAATTTTATAATTTTTACAAAATTTTAATTTTAAAAAGTATTTTGATTTTTTTGTCATTTTGTTGAGAGAAATCAATTTACTCATTTTCAAAATTGACAAGGACTAAAGGGATATTTACACCAATATGTTATTTGAATTATTGAATTATTCTAATTGTAAAATTCAACTCGACTGAAACACAATATTCTAGTTTGACTTGAAAAATCGAATAACTCAATTTATTTATTTTATTGTTTGAATCAAGTTTGCTCACTTTTACCTAATACCGAGTGGACTTTTCTAAATTCCACAAATAAGTTTGGACAGTAACAAATGTCTTATAAAGTATAATAAAAAATTAAATATATAAATAAAGGTTACATTTATTACATCTTTAACCCACTTCTGAATTAAAACAACCATAAGTAGTGTATTAAATAATTACTCTAATAATTAATACTTTAAAATGACTTATTTATTGAAGAATTAAAAAATGGATAATAGGCAATTAACTACCCTAGTAACAAATTATCAATTTTACTAGTTAATTTTAGTAGTTAATCTTTATCATTTGTACGAGTTAATTTTTAATATTAAAATATTAATCACTTTCATTTTTATTGTAATGAACCGAAAGTTACGGTATCGGAAATTGAGTCTTGAGTCTTGTTTCCGTGAAATTTATTCATGAATATTTATTAGAAATTTTTATGAATTATAGTTGAATGGTTATTTAGTGTTTAATTAAGTGAAGTAGCTTGAATTTAGTTTAAAGAGCTAAATTGCATAAGGAATAAAAGTTTAGTTATAGATTAAAGAAGTAAAAGGACTAATCTAGTAATTAGACCCTAAGTGTCATGTGTGTGTTAATATTGGATAACGTGTGCAATAGTTGGTATATATGTGTAATAGCTATAAGATATTTTATGTTATAGCTATTACACATGTTAGTTTTATATTTATTATAGGTTAATAATAGTATAATAAGTAAAATTGATAAAATAGAAAAAGAAGATAGAAAGACTAACAGAGAGCAAACGAGAAAGAAAGAAGAAAGAAAGAAAGAAATAAAAAAGGGAAATTTAGGATTAAGGCCCTAAAGTTTGATTGGCAAGTTGTTTTAGCTCATTTTCTTATGATTTTTATCTTTATGGATGCCTAATTCAAAGTTCTACATGTATGAGGTTAAAATGAAGAAAAATAGAGAATTTTTAGATATTGATTTAGTTGAATAAATTGAGGTTTTATGGGTTAAATTGATAGAAATTGAAGTTAGAAGTGATTAGTTAAAGGAATTTCTAAGTTAGGTTTAAATAGGGACTAAGTTGAATAGAGCTCAAAATTTATGTTTTATAATGAATTTTATGAGATATTTACATTTTGGTGAAACATGGTTAGAACAATTTCTGGATTCTCTGTTCTGACTTTAGAAATTCACCATAAATTGTGTATTAAGAATTAGGACTCAAACTTTATTTGAATGGATTTCTTATTGAGTCTATTTTTAATTGAAACAAATGGCATAGTCATTAGATTTCTGTACAGAAAGAAATTTGATTCGTAGTGCACAAGGGTCAGAGTAGCCGAACCCTGAAACAGGGGAGACTTTTTCTAATAAACTGTACTAATTGGCCTGACCAAAATTCTAGAAAAAAATTAGTAAGTAGATATATGAGTCTAGTTTCAGGAAAATTTACGAATTAGATTTGAGTTTAAGTAACTCGAGATATGATTTTTTAGCGACCGTGGCGTAGATGGATAGTTTACTCGAAAACTGTTTAGCTGCTAAGATAAGTTTTGTAATGTCTCTGCTCGACTCAGCAATGACGGTCTCGGGTAGGGGGACATTACATTTACTAGTTAATTTTTTAAAATATCAACTCTAATCAAGATAGAATTTAAACCTCCAAAATCTTATTTAAATTATGAATTTCATTATTTAAATTTTTTCCATATAGTAAAAAACTCAAATAGAAGAAAGAATGAAGAAAGCGAGAGGAAGAGAAGGAAAAATAAAGAAAATAAAAGGGGAAGTTAAAGGAAAATAAAAGAAAAATAATTAAATTGTTCAAAAAGAAAAAAAAGTATAGGGATTAGTTATGAATTTGGCCTAAAAATATTATTTGAAATGTGATATAACATTGAGGTGTCCATGGCTTGGGCCGGGTCCAACGAAAAAATTGGGCCCATTTGCTAGGCCCAACCTATAAATGGGCCTAAAATTTGCCCATGCTTGGCCCGAATAAAAATGTTGAAACCTGAGCCAAGCCCAGTCGTATTATTTTTTATATTATTTTTATATAATTTTAAAAAACATAATACATCAAAAATACTAAAAATATTAAAATAAATGTTTCTCGAAAAATTGAAAATAAATTAAAAATCAATATGTACATTTAAATAACACTAAGATATGTGCAACTTAATAAGCAAATGCCTCTAACATAGTAACAAAAATAATAATAAAACAAAAGTTATACAATATACAAACAATAATAACAAAATAGTAGCAACATAGCAGCGAAATGGTAGCAAAATAGTAAAAAAAAATAGCAAAAAACGTAATTACAAAAACAACAAGAACATAAAAAAAAGTAGTACTTTTTTTTGTATATTGGGGCCGGGCTAGGATCGAGCTAAAAAAGCCTTATATGAGGCCCAACCCGTTTTCTAAACAAGTATGATTTTTTACACAAGCCCATTTTTCAGGCCTATATTTTTACCCAAACCCTTCTACTTTTCGAGCGAGCTGGGTGGCCCCGCCCATAAACAAATTTATATAACATACGCCATGTTAACTTGTCATTAAACTATTAATGGCAATTAATGATTTAATAATTAAAATATAATAAATAACATTAATGATTATATTATAATTTTAAAATTTGATTATAAAATGTAATTTAAACTATTAAATTTATTGTTTACCCTAATAATTATTAGGAATAGCAACTCTCATCCTCATTATCCTCCTTAAATTTGAAACAAATACTTCAGAAGAAGGAATTTAAGATTTCAAAAGATTTTTTTGAAAAATATTTTTAGTATAATTTATTTAATATCTTAATAAAAATAATTTGAGAAATTGTGACAAATTATATACTACAATTGGTTCACCATTTCAAAATTTAACACTAGAGATAATGATAGATGGAAATAGAGTTGAAGTACCAAAATAGATATTTTCAAAATAGAAGTGGCACATTAAAAGATTTGTTAAATTATGAGAGCCAAAAACGGAATTATCCCAAATCTTGTTTCTTAAAATTGGGCTCATTATTTTTTGTGGGTGTTAGCAGGGGTGGGGTTTACAGGGGTTTTAGGCCCAGTTTGGAAAATAGGGTAAGAAGTGAGGAAGAGAGCAAGAGGAGCAGCGACCGGCGAGAGAGATGGCAGGAGCGTTTTGGGGAACAAGAGTGATGGAGATAGTGAAGAAGCACGACTCTGGTGGTCTCGTTTGGAAGAGAATTAAGCTCACTTCCACCCGCAAAGCCAACGCCAAGAAGCGTCTCCATCGCGTTTGGCAGGTCCTTATATCCTTCTCTCCTTTTTTTTCTTTTTTTTTTTAATGCCCCAACCTTTCTTCTTCTGGGGTTTTTGTCTTGCGGCTTCATGCTTTATGCTCTCAATTGTTTCACTTAGGTTTTGGGAAGTAGTTAGAATTATAGGGAAAATATGAACTGTGGAAGAAGGTTGTGAACAAGTTCAAGTTAACATTTGATAGCTTATTACATTTAGAGATTAGTTGCAAATTTCGTACCCACAATTAATAGCACAGTCAACCATACATGCTCAAGATAGCTTATAGACTTCAACTTCATTTGGTATAATGTCCTGTTAGTTTAGATTTCATCTTAGGATTATTTACTATTCATGATAAATGTTTTCCTCTTTGCTTTGCGTGTGTGTGTGTGTCCCTTTCCTGTAGCTCTTACAAAACGGTTCTTCCATTTTATGGCCACTGGCATGTGTCTGCTGAAGTTCCGTATGTGTTGTTTTTAAAGGGGTTTTAGCGGTAGCCTCGCATTAGATTGTGTCTAATCAGTGAACTCGAGTTCAGTGGTTTAGAACTATGCAATATGTTATCTGGATTCTGGGTCGGTGTTAGATGCGGGTATGTGCAACTTCAAATATTTTTCTGTGTTTGGAAGATCATACCATCATATCAATGTCCAAATATGTGCCAGATACAATTGTATGATACGGATACTTTAAAGAAAATTAAGAGTCCAGTTAACAGAGCTGAGCACACAGCAAGGGTTAGTTTAATCTTGAGTCTGAAGAGGGGATAGTACAGGATTCAGGCGACCTGGACATTTTTACTTTCTATCTAATGACTTGGTTGGCCAATTGACTGCTGTCATTCTACTTGGTCAAGTTGTAGTTTAAATTTCTCACATTAGGTTGTCTACTTACTATGATTTTATAGTCATGGTGGCACTTGGATAAGAGAATCATCATATATTGTCTTTCGGCCTTTCATTTGCTTGGATCTAAAGACTCCTTGAGTTTTTATCATCTGCTAAAGGGAAATTATTTAATTACAACCATGTAATATTCTGAGAAAAACATTATTTTAGTAATTGACCACTTTTGTAGTGGCCTATGGATGATGGATTCAAATCCCTATTTCATGTTTGCTATTTGTGAAATAGACTTATGACTTAAAACATTATATGAAAGAAACCTAACATTTCTTTTATTTAGCATTGCCACTGGTGGAACTTAGCCTGCCTATATACCAGTTTTTCTTGCCACGAGGTCAGTTTTGTCAAAGGGTGCATGGGGCTCTCTAGGCTTTAGATCTCTTATATTGCCTTAGGCACAAAATGAAGCGCTTGCCTGATTGAAGTCATATTTAAATATATACACATATATTTATGAATACATATTTGTATGCATAAAGTAAGCTTAAATATATAGTCATATATATTGCAATATTTGTGTATAAATAAAATAAGCTTATATATAGTTATGATTTGCCCACCTCATCCCTTAACCATGTGGGCGGGGGTTCGATCCCCCCTCATGAGAATGGAGCACATTTCATGACCAACCGTTTACCGCTTCGGAGTGCACCTGTAGCAAGGGGATTAGTCACTGTTGGTGCCAGCGGTGGATACCCTAGTTATGATCAAATATATATATATAGTTATGATTATAAATTCTAAAGAGTGGTCAAGTTTATTTACAAAACATGCAATTTTTTAGTTGGCCAATATGCTTGATTTCTTACTGTTCTGATATTGTTGAATTCTCACATATCGAGAGGTAGGGGTTTTGATACTATCTTCTTTTTTACTAGTAAAGGTTTATTTAAAAAAGTAAAAAATAAAATAATCAGGCGGGCTTTTCTTTTGCTTATTGCCATACTAAAAAGAGTGCCTAGGTACACCAGGCATGCACTTGATCAAATGCCCTTGCCGGAAAGGGTGTGAGGTGTTTTTGTTGTCTAACGCCAAGGCACTAGGCATGTGCCTTGAATCATTGAGGTCCAGACCTCCAACTGAAAGGCCATTTATAACCATATTTAAGAAAGAAATCAGGTTGTGATATTCTATTTTGCTGTTTGCATTACATTCAGTAACAGTCAGATAACTTCTGTTGCAAGGGGCTTATGAGAATTGAATCGTGATTCCTTTGGCTTTCACGCATCTATGTGCTGCAAAACTCGAATGTTAAAATTACTATAATTGTTTCCTCTTTTGCCTAATTACTCTTTATATGGTATGCCAATGAACTTGCAGATTGTTGATCCTGTAACGTGGGACTCATGGATGATTATATTTTTGCCTAATCATTTTAGATATGATTTTCAAGCCTTGTATATTTTTGAGATATTGGAAATGTTTACTTCTTTCAGAATGAAGCTGTTTTGAGAGCATGCGCAGAACCACCTCCTTCGAAAGCAACGGACGTAGCTGCTGCTGCTGGTGAGAAAGGTGTGGAACAATCAACTTAATGGACAATTAAGGAAGAGTCAACATGAGCCTGAAAGGAAGAAATTGGTGACTCTTTGGGGGTTAATGGTGCAAAATTTTTACAATCTGAGATTTGAAATTTAGTTGTATGGTATCATTGACCATCTCTTTTTTTTTTTTTTTTTATTGTTGTTTAAAGACGATTGTTGTGAGGTGGTGGGTCAATGGGTATAGGCAAACCTTAATCACATATCTCTTATCAGTAGCTGTCCATGAAAAAGAAGAATGCTAAAGTGGTTTGGTTATGATGTGAGGTGAAATAAGGTATCATCATCCTTTACGTTCGACTTGATTGTTTTTAAGGGTTCACTTAAAAGGCTCCCCTTCTTAAAATTCAGCGGCTGCCGGTTTGCCTCTTGTTTCGGCAGCTGACACTTGACAGGGACATTAATAAATTTAAAAAAGAAAAAAGAAACTAGCTTTTGAATGAATTAATTATGGGGCCAAAAATATCAGGGTCGGATCTCTAAATGAGGAGCAAAACCCTTTTTAGGGTTGTTTAGAGGATACTAACTTTTAAGTTTTTTACTACTGGAACCGAGGTTTGGTGGAATAGTAGTGAGATAAGATGGAGAGTGAAAGAAGAGGTGGTCCATTCGGGTAGTTTGAAGACGGATTAGATGGTGGACCCGTAACCCAACCAAAAGAAAAAAAGGGGTTTGAGAAGCCCTACTGCATTGTCTGATATTGACATTTGGGGAATTCTTCTTTCCATACGTCTCTACTCCCCACTTGAAGAATAGATCCTTGAGTTTGCACATTGTTACACGCAACAAATCACATGTCCTTGTTTTACCAATACTTTCCTCATAAATATATATACCTTCTGTCTTGTAATTTGTGTTTGGTTAACGTAGAATCTAAACAGAATGAAGTAGATTGGCATGTTTGTAGGAATTTCATATATAGTATGTGCTTGTATTTGGGGTACTCTTATGAGCATTTGTATGCAGGGTGGAAGCTGTAGATGGCCTCCCTACCCTGTCATAAGAAAAAAAAACATTCATTGTTTTGTTGGCGAGATACCAACCAAGCCTTTCAAAACTCAAATCTAACTTTTGGATTTTGGGGTTCAAAAGTCAGATATGAGATTACATGATGGTTTGTATGAGGACAAGTTGAGTTTGTTTCAAGTGATTGAGTTGAATAAATTCATACGTGAAGCCTGCAAATACTTTTGCTGTTTTTCAATGCGTGGGTGTGTGGGCATGGTCCTCCACAAAGGCCTCCCACGTGATTCACAAATTTGAAGCCCATCTCATCAATCCCACACCACCCATCCTATTTCTTCCCCTTAGTGTTACAAATTAATCAGATATTAACACGGTTAAGAAACTCACCAAATTATTTTTATTATATAATTTTGAAAAAAAAATTATGCTTTAAAATGAAAATAATAATTTCATGATAATTTATAAATTTTTAAAAATAATATCTAAAAACTCTCCCTCACTTATACTCACAGAATTAGACAAGTGTTTTTTTTTTTTTTAACCTCAATCACACATTGTTTTGGTTATAGATTCTTTCTTTCTTTCTTTTCTCTCTCAATTTAGATTTTACATTTTTAATGATTTGATTTTATGTTGTTTCAAATTTAAGAGGTTTTGGTCAACAGTCAATGCTGGTCAATAGTCTCTTAACAACTGCCAATGACCTTGTCATCTATGATATAAGAAAAGTCAAACATGTGGTGTATTTTTATTGGTTGAATGTGCTATTTTCTTTTACCACCATTAACTTTTTGGAACAAAAAATGTAACTGAATAATAATTTAAACATCAAAATGAGACCAAAAAAAAAGTTTAGGTGTGAATAAATAAGTATAGTTCAGGTTAAATTGTGACATACGCCTTTAAATACTCAACTATATTATTTCTTTATTCTTTTCTTAAACTATATTTTCCGAAATTTGTTAAATAATTTATTTATTCATTTTTAAGTGTATTTTCTTAAAACTATTACGCATATCTATATCAAAATAATTATATCATTTTATTAGATCTATAGTAATAATAAAACTTCTGACTAAATTGGTATTATGAGTTAATTAAACATCAATTTCATTAAAAATAATTAAATTATCAATACACTCTAACATGAAAAACGTACTAATAAATTAATCTTCTCAAAGTTTAAGTTTTAAAAATGATATTATTAAGAGGAACAAATGATAAATTTTAAAAAGAATTAATCTTTATGAATTATAAAATAATCATATTCGCATGAGTCTATTAATAATATAATTTTGTACATGCATGTATCGAATTTTTATTTAATACATGCATACATTTTTTTAATGAATGACATCACCTGATTCATTGGTGCTATATAGATTACACAAATTGTAAATTCAATATAAATATAAATCCTACCTTTATCTAGATTTATAAAATTATAGTGATTTTTAAATTCTAATTTTTATTTTTCAAAATATAATAAAAATATGTATTATTCTACAATCAAGTGGTTTTGTTTCAGTTACAACGTCAGTTGCATTTTCAAATATAGTTAGAAACTCAATCAAATTTGTCTTATTTGTGTTTATTTTTCTTTTATCCAAGACAGTATGTATTTTGATTTATGGATTTTGGAAATTTCTTGTGGCCAGGATCGAATCAGCAAGAATCGAATGTTATTTTAACTCTTGAATTTTATAAAAACATCAAATTTGATCTTAATCATTATGAAGATAATCGAAGATTTTTTTATGTGAATACTTATGGAAAGTATGATTACAGTTTATCAAGCTACGCTTAAACTTTATTCAATTTAGAATATAAGTGTGAGGTTGTTAAATAGTGAATGTATAATATTTCAATAATAATTTATACCTGTTAAAGGATAATGAATTATCTTTCTCGACAATAAGATAAGACTCCAAACGACACAAATAAATTACTGTGTTTATCTCTGTTTTTTTCCTACAATTGTCACGTAATTCAGTTACAACTTATCCTTAGTAAAAATTTTAATTCAATATATAAATTTATATCTATAACCTTGTATAAAAGCCACTGCATTGTTAGTATATTTTATTGCTTGGTCCTTTCACCATCATACGAAATATTTGTAACTATAATCTTCAATATATATTTATTAATTAAAATTAAATGTATTGAAAAAGAAAAACATGTACATAAATGTGTTGCGTAAAGAAGTGCAATAGCGTGAGATGATCTAATAACCCATTTTCCGCATTTGCTTATCTTAGTGAGCTCCGTAGGATAGGAAGCTGATGGAATTTTTATTTTTATTTTAATACTATCATTCATTATTATTTTTAACTTGAATTTCAGTCAAAAATAATTTTGGACCAATCCAGTCTTCTTCACTAGGTTTATTTATTATATTAAAATATATTATAAAATCTTTATATTCTTCCTAAATTTTAAAATTATTTTGTTACTTAAGCTTCATTACAAGATCATTTTGTTTAGTTACATTGCTATTGAGTAAATGTTTTTATTTAATTTTAAAATGTCACACTAACAAATTTAACCGTATAAATAATTGGGTCTAAATTTTGAAATCTAAAAAGTAAAAAGATTAAATGCTTGAAAATAAAAATATGACGACTGAATTTCAAATTTATGAATAATACAAAGACTCATTACATATTCTTAACTAAATCCAACTCAACTAACTAATCAATCGAAGCAATAAAATTTTGAATCTATACACTCAAAGCCCGAATGTCAACATTGTTAAAAACTTCGTTAACGAATTGAAAAATATTTCATTATTAATTTTAAAAAATAAAAGTATATATTAATTAAGAAAATAATTGAAATGATTGACTCATTCAATAACTTGTTAAAGTTTAAATTGCACTATTTTTTTCCCCAAAACCAAATTACAGACTTACCTCATCAATCATCCCTCTCATATATTAAACTTGGATTGTGTTGTTTTTGCCTTGCCTGTTATGGCATTGCACTCAATTATGGAGATAGTGAAGATATATATAATTTTATGCCGCCCTCAGCCTGTGTGGCATCCACTTGGCGATCACACAAAGCTCCATCGCCCACTGTTCAAGCTTTCAGGTTATTTAATTTTATATTGTTTTATAATAATATTTTGGCTCAACAAGTCATGGATGATTACCATAATTGATAACTTGTATTTTCGGCTTAGGTTTATGGGGTTTAATTAATCAGGAGTGAGTCAACAATAAAAGGGGACATCCTCCTTTGCATGCAAGACACGTGTGCTACACAACAGCAAAGCTGCTCCTTAGTCCTCCCTTCTTTCACAAAATCAATTATTCCAAAAAGTACTACTCATAAAAGGAGACTACTGCCCCCTAAAAGAAAATACAATAAGTTATTTCTGTTAAGTATTTCACCATTTTTACAGTAAAAATTAATGCAGTTAATAGAATAACTAGCATATTATATGTAGCTCATTTTAATGTATATAGATTAATTTTTGACAATAAGAATAAATTTGAATTAACTTTTTAATAAAAAGATTGATTTACTCTTTGATATAATATATAGAGACTAATTTATCTATTTTTAATAAAAGAGACAAAATATAATTTTACTTCCAATGCCTCCATTAAACTTTTACCATACTGCAGGGTAGGTGCACAATAGTGGGAGAATCTTACTGTTGAAATCCAATTGAGCTACAAAATTTCGAAGCATGAGAATATTTTTCTATTGTGTACCAAGTTAAATGAGGGTCACCATTTCTTTACCTACAAGTAATACTTAAATGGCGATACGTAGAAAGGAGGTGGAAAAATCTTGAGAGTTTCAAGTTTAAGTTTTATGAATAAAAGGATCTAGTATATCATTAACAATTTAGTCTCCTTACTTCCACCAACTAGTCTTTTAATTTCAAAGTTTTTAGTTAACCCTGTTTGCCTACAACCTTGGACCTACACAAACTTCCCTGTTCATTGTATTGATTTGAAAAAATTAAGATCCGAATGTCAGTTTCTGGGCACAAGAGTTGGTTGGCTCATCTTTCAATGATATTATACTGGAATGGAGTGTCGATGAAGGAATATGAGAACTAGGTGCCGCCGTTTCAGATTTCTTTTTGGTGAAGATTCTGACCATGGTGAAGTAGTGGATGTCAATGGGAATTGGGTTCTTTTTCTTTTCAAGTGACTACAAACTCGCCCAATGCTGATTTGCAAAGATCTTATGCCTTATTCTCGTGCTTCTCAAAAAGATTTCAGCTTTTGCTAAAGTTCTCATATTTATTACTGTATGCCTTTTTCTTTTTCTGCATTTCCTTCTTTTAAAAACCATTAGCCTTTTTTACCTAGCTTTACAATGCTCATGTGCAAATCAAAGTAAAGTTGACCATAAATGAGGTACCAAAAGGAGGCTAATATCACTAACTTGATAACATTTAGAGATTACATTAAAAGGGGATAACCATGTTTTATAACACAGTTTGCTCTTTCATTTAATAGTTAATGCCGAATTCTTTCTCTTCCTTATAATCACAGACAAAGAGACACAAAGACATAAATTACCAAACACTAGACTAGTTTTTCTTTTCTTTTCTTTTCTTTGAAGATGTTACACTGATTGGCTAATCAGAATCCGAGCTACTGGTACAGGCAGGAAAAGAGAGAGAGAAAAAAAAAAAAAAAAAGGGTGTGAACTGTGACTTTTTAGGGTTTTCTTCTGAAATAAGGAAAACTATTGCAACAACTGCTTTCCTCGTGGTCATCCGTGTCATTATTTGAAACTTGGGTGATCCCACTGGAGACAGATGACGAGGAAGAAGGGGCTAGGTTTAAGTCAGTCCTGTCTTTGGTCAGGAAATCATAGAAGACAGGCTTGCTTGTCCTTAATTTACCAATTCTTTGGTTGCAAGATTGCAGGCCTTCTTCATCGTTTTTAGCACTTCTTTTCTTCAAGAATATGCGGCACAGCACCCAATTTTCCATCGGCACCACATTGTTCTGCACAGATTTTTTAATACAAAATCAATGATTTTGCTTTGACCAACACATACAGGCATAATGAAAGCAACAATGTAATATGGCAATTGACCTGAGTTTGGTTCTTCTTATTGGGTGGGGCATTGGAAGCAGCTGTCTCGGTGCTAACAACACGATATTCATGCATAATCCAATCAGTCCTACATCCATTTGGGGCTTTTCCTCTATAAAAAACCAGAGTTTTCTTCATACCCACAGCTTGGTTGCTCCTAGATGTTACAATTTGTTTGTCGATTCCAGTTGCTTTCCAGTAACCTGAAATTGTGGCTCTGTTTGATCTATTGGTATTAGGATACTTGGCTTCTCTAGTGCTGAAAAAATACCTCTCCTGCTCCAAATCACCTGCTCAACCACACAAACGAAACATTCAGAAAAAAAAAATCTAATTTTTGGTCCCAAAAGATTTGGTGGTAAATGAGAAATTAAAATCAACCTGGCAAATCCCAAGGATCAGCTTTACAAACATCGACTTCGGGTATGATAGAGGCAGGCAAAGGGCAAGCAAGCACTTTTCGTCTCAAGTACTGAACCACTAACTCTTCATCCGTAGGATGGAAACGAAAGCCAGGAGGCAATCTCAGCACACCATTCTTTACAAAATTAAGCTTCTCCATCTTCAACACAGTTGGTGATATGAGAGAGAGAGAGAGGGGTGGTGAGTAATTGAGAGGGAAAAGTGTGGCGTCTTTATAGAAGGGTAATGGTGGGGGGGTTCTTAAGAGGCGAATAGAATAAGGAGGGCAGGGGATCCAATTGGCGTAAACTAGACTCAATCTCTTTTTTGACGCTATTTTAACAAAAAACGTTTAAGCAAGTTTAAAATCGAAATGGTTGAAGTTATTGAATTTAAAGCACAAGTGAAAGCGTCTAAAGTTGGAAGCCTAGTTTACTTCGACTTCCTCCCTATGCGTATGGGATTAACCGTAGCTGTTTCCAATTATTTACTCATTTACCTAAACGTACATCTGTGATCTGTGGGGGCAGTTTCAAAATCCCATTTCTTCACTTCACTTTGTTTTTGAGTTACGGGAATAAGAGATATCTTTTACGTATTTATTTCTCAAACATTCTTTCATAATCTTCGTAATTTGAGTTATGGTTTAATTCACTCAAAAAAATAAAATATTTAATTTTAAAAAATTTAAGAGATTTTGTGTTTGATTGGACGACTATGTTATCCTCCTTGCGGAAAGTTTGGAGGATGGGAGGGGTAGTTTGGTCAAGAAAAATCAGGTGGGTCTTTCGGTAAATGTATGAAAATAAAGTGGTCGGACATACATGCCCTCCTAATTAAGGATCGAAAGGGGTGAAGTCAGGTCGATGTCATTATGGTTACAGCTGGAGCTCACCCAAAGACATTATAATGGGTGCGGTAATGAAAGTACGCAAGTACCCTTCACAAAACCCCTTTTATAGACAAGGCAACCACTCGTCGGGCATGCATCGCAGGGGACAACATATTGTTAGCCGTTGGTTTCTGGATACAGCAAAATCTCAACATCTTTTCTATCCTTTTGCCCTCTTTCCTTCTACTTATTACATAAAATCAAAGGTTTCATTCGTAATTTCACTCTTAAATTATATCTCAATTTTTTAAAATATTTTAAATTCACCCTTAAAGTTTTTCTAAAATAGAAATAAAATTAATAATTTATTAGATATTATAGTAATTTTAAATCCATGACTCGAAAATGAACAAAATTTTCCACAATATCAGTAAGTAGACTTATTTGTAAAAACATTAGATAAATAAATGTGAGGATGTATTATTTTTATATTATAATAAAAAAAAAAGAAAAGAAAATGAAATTTGCTACGTGATGAAGGCAGCAACAATGAGAATTATGAAGCAAAGTGGAGGCTTCAATTGTTTGATATAATTATTAGTGCATGTTTATCGTATGTAGGCGGAGACGATTACTTGTGCCAATGGGATATATATCTTTCAAAAAAAAAAAATTAAAAATAAGCCGTCTTGTCCCCCAAAACAAATATCTTCTTCACTCATTCTATTATTTTTTTCCCACCATATACTATATTTTTAAGTGAAAACGATGTACAATTTTGTTTAAGTGAAATATGTTAGTAGCTTTCAGTAATAATTACTTATTATTTTAAATTATAAGTTATTTTAAAATGATGATGTGTCATTTAATATATTATTACTGCATTGAGTATAAATTAATATATATATATATATATATATTTTAAAGACAACGTTAGGTGATTAAAAATTTTAGTATGAAAATTTATATGCTTAATATTGATTGTTTTAATTATAAATTTGATTACCATGTTGATGTTGTTAAATATAAATATTTTTACAATGATTTTTTGCATTTTATGTTATTAATTAATGGTATATTTTAATCTAAATATACAAAAATCAAAGTGTTAAGTTTAAAATTATTATAAAACTTAAAAGTAAATATTTTAAACAATGTTGAAAGTAATAATAAATAAATTAATTTGAATTATTTTGTTATTTACTATTTAAAGGATAGTTTAATCTTAAATAAAATTATAAAATTTAATCATTGTAATTTTTAAGTGATAAGTTACTTAGTATGTACTTTGCTTTTCAATTAATTAAAAAAATCTATTAAGTGAATTTTAATGTCAATATCAAAGTAAATAAAAAATAAATTAATTAGGGCGTTGGCATTGTTGACAGAGGCTAAAGCCTTGTGTCTTATAGTATTGAAGTTTGAATTCCTTCATGCACATTTGTCATATGTGATTTTAGTTTGATTGATGGATTTTGTGCGAGATTATTTTAATTGTGTATTACAATAATTTGATTTTATTTTATAATTATTCAAAAACATGTATATTTGTAATTGTATTATAATTATATTATAATTGTGTGTTATAATAATTTGATTTTATTTTATAATTATTCAAAAACATGTATATTTGTAATTGTATTATAATTATATTAAAAACGATCCATGAAAATTTTTCAATGCATTGCTTTTTTTCTTAGAATAACCAAATAAGCCTTAGCCTCGTTTGACATTACATTTGGAGGTGGAAAATTATTTTTCAACCCAAAGAAATGTCCAACACTTGGCTTTTGTGGTTAAAAGAAGGTAAAAATTAGAGTTTAGGTGCTTTTGATTTTTGTGTTTGAAAATGTAAATTATCAAAATGTTATTATTTATATTAATTATTTAAAATACATTTCAAAATTTAGATTACTTTATTTATATTTTATGTATTATTATATTAAATAATTTAACTATTATTTAAAATTATGATTATCAGTATATTAAATTATTTACATATTATTTATTATTATATTTAAAATTTAAAATATTTCACTTGTAATTACATTTACAAATAATTTATTAATTATTAAAAATATTTAAAATGTATATTCTAAGTATAATTATATTAATTTATTTAAATTAATTAATTTTTAATTTTAATATCATATCTAAAATGAATCTTTAAATTAACAAATCACACTTTTTTACAACGCTTTCTTGGAGCATTTCTGTAAACTAAATTTTTTCAAACTAAACTTTGCCAAATTACCCTTTAATAAGGTAATTATAATTAAGTATAAACAAGAATATCACAAAAATTGTGGGGAATAGATAAGTTGGTGACAGACAAAATCAGTTAGAAAACAAAAAACTAGTTGTGGAGTGACGATCCGGACGAAGGGAGAAGACCAAGACGATGATAAAAATGAATAAAAGAGATGCTGCTGGTTTCTATGGTGAGGGAGAGGGGTCCTTGAAATTGACAATGTCGCTCTTTTGACATTTGCTATCCTATTGTCTGTCAGTTTCTTTTTCTTTAAGGATGATAATAAGATATTAAATTGAGTGGCAAGAATGGTAAAAAGTGGAATTGTATTTTTATTTTTAGGTAAATTAATATTCATGTATTAGATAAAAAAATAAATTATACGTGGAAAAAAAAATAAAAAATAAGGAGGGGGTAAAGTGGTCATAAAAAGTCATATGGGATGCCTTGTAAAGGAGGGGGCAAGGCAACGACGTCAGAGAAAGGGGTAACGGAGAAAAGTGGGAGCTTTCAACTTCAAATGTGACGGATTACCCCATTTCCAAAGATTTCCTAAATCTTTCTTTCTTGTCTCACTATTTTGGATGAGATGCATCTATTTACTCTCTCTCAATAATGCTAAGGATGGAATCTCGCTGTGAAAATGACAAATATGCCCTCCCAAAGTTGTTTGCTGTTTGCTTCCTCCCCCATTTCTCTCTTTTCCTAATGCCAGCAATTGAAGTTTTGTGCAGGGTGTAGGGTTAGTTTGGGGATAAAAGCGAGGTAGCGTGGGGACAGTTGAGATTTAGTTAAACCGGAGCCTCTAACATTGACAAATGAAGAAAAGGGGCGTTTCCGTAGGGCGAAGAGAATGTCCTTTTCCACATTTCATCCATTTGTGTTGCCAGGACACAACTGGAAAATGCAAATTATATAAATATATTCGAAAAGAAAAAAGAAAGAGAGAATCCACAAGCGAATGCTCCTACCCCACTTCTGTCTTGTATAATATAATATAAATAATGGAAGAAAAATATGGGTTTCGTAATAAGCCAAGTTGCGGCTCTGATTTTGGCTTTCGAATTTTCCTTTTTATTAATTTGGCTTGGGTTTGGGTTCGGGGTTGAGTCAAAGAAGATTGCGTGTGCGTGTGGGGGTTGAAGAGGGTTTTAAGGAGTAAGAAAGAAACGTCAAAGGCTGCAATTATTGTATTTTTGAGTAAAATATGTTGTTCACTGGAATATGTCTTTCTACTCTCTCCTAAATATCTTTTACATTATATTTCCCCCTTTCCCCCTTTTCCTTTCTTCCTATCAACCCAAATTAAACCCCTATTTACCAGATTTCACACAAACCTAACCTTCCATCACGTTCACATCTCCAAAGTAATTGCTTTTTAGATCACATGGGTTTCTTTACAAAAAAAAAAAAAAACACTACTTAAAAGGTATAGATTTCTTCTATTTTTTAATTATTTAAAATTATGTAGCACGAGTTATTAATATTCTTTTTTAACTTCAGCAACAAGTTATAACCCTTCAACACATCATCTTAAATTACTTTGAAAAGCAGGAGAAATTAGAAAGTCGTGCAGAGCATCAAAGCTTGCACAGCAAGAGTTACACAAAAAACCAATTTGAAACACCCTTAATTATCCCTCCACATCATACTTAAAATAGTGATTAAACACTAAAGTTTGCCTTAAGTCGTACCATCAAATATTGAACATGAAAAAATAAATAAACCATTTGTTAATGTCTGTGTAATTATTATATGATAAGAAATTGAATAAAATGATGTTAGCGTTAGTGCTTAAAAGCCCTTTATGTCAATCATTTATGTATAATGCCCCCTTTCTCCTTTTTCTTTAGGCATCATTTGTCTTTGCCCTTTTAAATAAAAATGCTACTCTCTTTATTCCACACTTTGCTACTTATTCCATAATTTGGAATCCTCTTTTTTTTTTTAAAATTAAATAAATAAAGATGAAATTATGCCTATCAAAAGGAATTTCTAGAAACAAATTAAGCAGGGTGTAGTAATTTCAAAAGCAACCAATGTATGTAAACATTTCAAAGTTGACCTAAGGCAGCACATTTTCTTGAGTTTAAAGCCAATTTTGTCAAATTAATTGCGGCCTCAAGCAATACATCCAAATGGAACACATGTATTATCCTTAAAATATATATATATATATATTTAAATTTTTACGATATTCGATAATTACATTAGATATTAAAAGAAATTCCTAACTCAAATTCGAATTAAAAAGGGGATTGGAGAGAGCTGCGAAACATGATTAAATTGAGACTAAGACAACAAATAGAGAGACTTAAACCTCTCCTACTTGACTACGTAACCGGATGAAACAGACGGGTGGTGAGAGTGAGGTTTGTGGCTTAGGCAGGCCATTTAGGTATCTGTGTCGGGTGCAACCCAGCAACTTGCATGTTCCCAACCCTTTAGAAATGTGCAAATTTCATTGCTATCTTGGGATATAATGAGTCAATTCCTGAATTGTTATTTTCATTAAATACACCTACTTTTCTTCTTCTTATTATGTATCTATTTAAATAAGAATCCCCCTCCTGGATAACAGTTTTATACGTATACGGACGGATTTTTTTGACCAATATGTAATTTGGTTTCTACTCTAATTGATATTACAATTGTAGTTAGCTTCTGAAATATGTAACTTTAATACAAAATTAGTTTAAATATTTTCTTTTTTACAAAAGACTTTGGAATTTATGGATGTTAATTAATTCACCATCCTACTTCTGTATTGAGTTCCACTTTGGGAAATGAAGGAATTTCCTTACAGGAGCTGGCAAATAAAGCATGGGAAGTTATAATTAGTAGCATAACTATAAAAATATTGTTATTTCAATAGGCAACCATGGCTGGTCCATGGGTAGATACAGTTCAGCACTTGAGCTAATAATATATTTATTCAAGCAGCAGCAGGTCTTGTTTGGATGTTGGAACCCAACAAACTTTCATCCCATCTACAAAATTCTCAAATTTGTTAAAGAACCTATACCTAGTCCCAGTACTATAGTCAAATTTACACGATTTAACTTCCTAGGCTAGATTAGGGGTGAGCACATAATTACAATCAAGTTACTCCAATTAATCAATGCAATTTGATTGATTTAGTTTGGTTCTAATTTTAATTTATTAAGAGAATTAATTTAAATAAATTAACTCGATTAGTTATACAAGAGTCGATAGTGAATAAAGTCACGCCTATATGCATTAAAAAAAAAAAACATTTACTATCCCAACATTTGGGCCAAAATAATAATAATAAAACCCAATATGTGATTTTCCCACGGCATCCATTACCACAATCACGTTCAATTTTAGATGGATATTAATTTTACTATGAAAGGGAGAGTTCATACCCCTAAAAGAACACACTCCCTATAAAGCACCTCTAATCCTCCTAACAGTACAATTTAACTGCAACTCCTTGGTAGTAAAAAAGTACGAAGCACAAAACGAAAGCCCTATGTTTCCACATAAGTTCACACAACACGACAATAACAAGTAGTGGATAGTTATAGGACCATTATAACATATAAATAAGCAGGAGGCCCCAGTTCTCAATTGCAGACTGAAATGCAGTGCAGTAGTTGTCACGTCTCAAACCCCTTCTTCTTCTTCTTCTTCTTCTTCGTCTTCTTTATCAATTAACTTTTACACCTTTTCTGACACATCACGCTCCACCAATCCCAGATGATTTGGCTTTTGCCTTATCTGATTTGGAACCCAGTTTTCACTCCATATTTACATATATGTTTCTGTTTCATTCTCATACACATATAATTTGCCTTGTGATATCTCCTCTTTAACAAGCTACTCCATGCCCAAAAAGCATTGCCTCCTCTACCTGCCTCTAGCAAAGACCTATGGGGAATGACATTTGCCTTTTAAGAACTGCCCAAGTTGAAACTTTGAATTAGCTTCCAAGGGGGAAAAAATAACTAAAAAGATGGTTCCATGGAATAAAGGAACAGAAGAGTGTTTGGTAGGATAGAAAATCCTCACTTGTTAAAAAATTTAGTTATAAAATGCATCCAATTTCTGACTTTCATTAAATATGTGTGGATGCAAGAGGAACCATGTTTGTAAATGTTTTCTGGCATGGGGTAGAGTGAGTGCAGGATTGAAGAGGAAGTTGAGATAGGCTAATGGGTAAAGGTCTAATTGGGTTTTTTTGGCTGCTAAGGGATCACAACAATGATCCAAACTGTGTTATAGAATAAGCCCAAAGCGTCAAGAAAAAGACCAAAACCAATAATACAAATATAAATTTACCATTTTTTTATCTTATGCTATGGAGCATCCGTTATTGTAAAAATTATATTTATAAAAGCAGAGTGAAGTTTTTTTACATTTGCAATTAAATTAAGAGTTTGATAACTATATTATAGGGTGTAGTAAAAAAAATAAAAAAATAATTATCTAAATAAATGTGACACTTTCACACCCTCAACTAATTTGTAGAGTCTAAAAATTCCATTGGCAGTGTATCAAATAATTATCCTAAAGATGAGTAATCGGTACATTGATACTGTACTTTTTTTATTTCACAAATAACTTTAAAAAATCGACATGCGTCTTTTTTTTAAAAATCTGTATTTTTAACATTTTATTATACCTTTAAATGACACTTGTTCACCCCTAATCTTATTTGTAAAGTCTAAAAACTCTAATAGTGTACCAAATATTTACTTTTAAAAATCGTGTGAAAATATCATTTAATTGATGAAATAAGAAAGTTGAAGCTTTAAAGATGAAAATTTATTTTTATATTTTATATTTTCGCTGTTTTAATTTAAATTATGTGTAGGGTTTTTAGATTTCAATTATTTTGGTAAAATACTTTTCCAGTCTTTCTTAATTTTAATATAGAGTAAATTGATCTCTTTCAAAGAAATTAAGGCAATTTAGTTTCAATCAATTTCAAAAGTTTAAGGAAAATTAATCAAGAAATTAATATTTCTCACCGATTATATATTATTTTGATTGGTATAAGAAGAAAATTAGCCCTCGGTGTTTATATACTCTATATAAATGTTGATAGAACATGCAATATTAACACCAAATTGATAAAATATGTAAATATTGTGAGTTAAATTTATTATTATATCAATAATAAATATGTACAATTGATAGAAAATATTAAAGATGTGATTAATTATTCTTAATTGCTTATTTTCGAAATTGATAAAAATTAAATTATTTTAAATTTTTAGGAGAGAAAATAAACATCTTTTACCAATTATTTTTAATAAATATATAAAGAATGATAAAAACATCATCATAGCACTATTTAATTTAAAAGAAGAAGATGTTTTAAATTTTTTAACTAAGTTTGTGCGACATTAATTTGTGAAACTAAGTCAATTAAAACTTAATATTTATTAATATAAATACAGATGGTAAAAGTACCAAGAAGGCCCTTGTATTTGAAGGCAAATTGCATTTTCCCTCGCTATTAAAAAAATGGACAAATTAGCTCCAATATGTTAGAAAAAAAAAGTAGAAATTGGACCTTATGTTAAAAGTTTATCCATATGTGATGTTAAGTGATTATTTGGCTTTTTTTTTTCAAATATTTTATATAAGTGACGTGGAATTAAAGGATGAGTAGGCTTAGGTTAAAGTATCATGGAAACCCCTATACTAGGAGTCAGATTATATTTTGCCCACTTTACTAAAAAAATGGGTAAATTAATCCCTATGTTAAATCAAATAGTAAATTGGTCTTTCTATTAAAAATTCCATTGCTGTCTACTATAAAGTGATAACGTGATTGATGGAGCACCTATACAACGACACATAGTGTGCCATGTATACCTCATGCTAACGTGACATTTTTTTTGTCATCAAATATTTAAAAATTAAAAAATTTTAAATAAATAAATAAAATTTTAAAAATTAAAAAAACCACATGTAAGATGAACCTAGACAAAAAATTATAAAAATATTGAAATTATTAAAATGATCAATATCAATGTCCAAAATGAACTTGGAAAATGGTTTAAGTTCATTCTAGAGTGATTTCTTAGAAAATATTGAAACCATTTATCTAAGTTAATTTTAGAGTGGTTTCGTGAAAATTATTCAAGAATTATAAGAAAATATAAATAATTTTAAACTTTTAAAAATTAATAATAAAAATTATTGTGAAAGGGTACTATTATATATGTTTATATATATTTGAATTATAAGAAAATAACAAAATAAGACTCATCAACTTGATTGATTAAAAATCAACTAGATTAAAAGATATATATATATATATATATATATATATATATTTGAATTTTTAAACACATCATATGTGTACATATTTAGTTTTATAATTTTAATAGTTATTTAACAAACAGTCCATAATAAACTTGGACAACAATTGTCTATGTTCATTTTGAATATTATTTTAAAATATTTTATCAATTTTAATAATTTTAATTTTTAATAATTTCTTATAAAATTTAATTTTTTTCTATATTTTTATAATTTTGTAATTAAATGAAAAACCATACATATGTGGAATTTTAAAAGAAATTATAAAAAGATTTATTTTAAGATTTTATAATTTTTAAATATTACCATATTAACATGAGGTATACATAGTACGTCATGCATCGATGGCAGTCACCTTAGCACTTAACAATAAAAATAGATGAAATCTTTAATAAAAAAATTAATTTACTCTTTGATCTATTGTATAAAGACTAATTTACTGAAGATGACATGGATGGCACAACATATCACATGAGCTGTCAGCATTTAAATGAATGTTATTAGGTGAAGCTCTTTGTTTTTAGCTCACTTTATGTTGCCTGGAAATCCAAATAATTGACAGAAAGATAGTATGGAAAATTTGGAAAACTTGATACATTGGTTTGGGTCCAAAACTTTTGCTTATTAATTAATTATCCTTGAATCCAGCTACTCGTTTAGCTACTGCTAGATGCCAAACTCCAATAATTCCAACATGAAAATCACTTAGGCTGGCTTATTAATAAAAAACACTTCTCTCTTTTCGGTATTTAATAATTCTTTTTTTGGGCATTAAACAGGTTTCTTTTCCCCAAGTTCTTACAAATCACACTATAACACCTGAAATTAAAAGTAAGGATAATAAAACATATTCTTACCAAAACTGCTCCCAAATTGTTTGTTTGTTTGGTTTATTGAATTGGGTTCTAATCTATTTAAGTGTGGTATACTTGACTAAACACGAAGCATTATTTAACTAGAATTTTAAAGACTCTTAATCAAATTATTTAAGGTGATCGGATAAACATAAAAGTCTTAATCTCTTGGTGATTAAAATGCTATTTTTCAGAGATAAACATCAGTTTATTTAAGGGAGTTTTTATAGGACTCTTTAGTTCTTTAATTGATCATATTAGAAAGTTTAAAATGATGATAATGTTTACCTTTATCTCTTGAAAGAATTTTAGTGCTGTTAGAAGACTAATTTTGTGAAGACTTTTAGTTGATAATTAATGAGATAATTCCAACTTTTAAATAGGAGTTTAAAACTTATCAAAACTCTATTGAATAGACTCTTGTATCAAGCCCATAAATAGGTTGCTTGTGGTGCCACTTTTAAGTGCAGTTTTTTAATGTCTTTGTCAACAACTTTAATGTTTTTTTTTTGTGATTATTTTGTGACACTTTTTCAGTTATTCTTTAGAGAGTTTATTAATTGTATTGTGAGGTACTTGGGTGAGTAATTTGTGATAATTTAGGTCGGTATTGGGATTGCAATTACTTCTTTGTGTAAAGGTAGATTGTAATTAAGTCAATAAATGATCCAAACAATTGTTGAATAAAATCATTCACTGGGTAAAGCTTCTTAGACATTTTCGTTCTAACTGTTGTTACAATAAACGTTAAGCAAAATTGCAGACTAATTATTTTTCACATATAAATAGTTTTCAAAAATCAAAATTTACTTTATCAAGCAACATAATTATATTCGATACTTAATTTTATTAATATACCAAATAATTTTATAATATAGAATTATTTCTTATAAAATTCAATACTAAAAATTCAACATTTAATTTTCAATCACTTGTTTTTTTAGTTTATTAAATAAAACCTAACTTATTATTAAGTGAATAGTTAAACATTATTAAATTGTTAGAAAAATTAAAACAAAATAAATTTAAAAATTAGAAGGAAATAACTTATTTTGTTATACACTTGTCTATATTCAATAGAGACAATTGTCAAAATTATATATGAATTTTGCTTTAATGTGCACTCTTAATACATAAAACTTGATTTTGTTCAACTTTACACATGACACTTAGATTTAATTTAAATTTCACAAATCACTAACATTATTATTGATATAACACTATTTTGTGTTTACATATTACATACAGATAATTATACTTGTATAAAAGAAAAATAAATTGATGTAATTGAATTAAAATCAAAGTTTTATATATACCTTTGAACCAAAATCAAAGTTTATGTATTAAATTGCATATTGGATCAAAGTTCATGTATAGTTTTAATATTTATTTCTATCCAATATCATTTCTAACTTAAATTAACTTTAATTGGTCAAGACTTGCTTGAAGTAATTGTTAGAAATCTTGTCTGGCACCTAAATGACACGGATTTAAATCTTCATCTCCTCCTCAATATTGTAATGATAAAAGAAAAGTATTTAAAACAAAATTAATTAAAATTTTGAAAGGAAAAACAAAATACAAAAACGTTGAAATTTTTCTAGATTTTATTAGGAAATGGCTCTTACCTTGAGCCTTTTACAGCTTGTTTTTCTCAAGCCAGTTGAGACTTGCTTTCTCCCATCATTGGCACTTTGTTTCCTTTACACCTTGTACCAGTCCAAATTTGACCGGGCCCAAAGCCCGAATCTAAAACAGGCCCAAATAACCCCCAAAACCCAACAACCCTAGCCCAAACAAATCCCAACCCAAACACAAACAAAAAAAATCTAAAAGAAACCCTAGTCTAACAGCCCATAACGTCTGCCACCGCCTATCACGCCAACTGCCTTCTCACACCCTAGCACCGCTTGACGTCAGATCACTAAGCGCAATGGCGACTGCTCCTTATTACACATGGTTTACTGCAAAAAAGCAGACAAGTAAGTTGTAAGAATGGCTATATATAAAGCCACAAAATCATTTGTAAAAGGGGGAGATTTTTTTGAAATACAAAGAATTTTACAGTAAACATAGAGCATAAAGAAGTTAGAGATCCAAGTATAAACAAAAATCCCAGAAATAGGTTCGGAGAAATGCAAGGTATACAAGGGCCAAGGTTTCTTCATCTTTATTTTATTTTCTTTTTTTTCGAATCTATATACAGTCATATATCAATATTTCCTCCTTTTTTTAAGAAAAAATATCAAAGAAAATAAAAGTAAAAAAAAGGGGAAAAAAGGCACCTTTTTTGGAATTTGCAGTGGCCGACGACGGCGGCGGACGACGGCGGTCGGCCGGAGCTCTTACCGGTGACCAGATTGAGGAGGAGAGAGAGAGAGAGAGAGAAAATAAGCTTTTTTGTTAAAAGCATGCAGGAAATGAAAAAAAAAAACAACTGTTTGACTTATATAACGGTACCAAAACGGTACTGTTTTAGCCCTCCCCCCAAGGCGTAAAACAATGTCGTTTTGGGGTGGAGCGGGCCGACCCGACCCGTCTGGCCTGGGATCCGCGTGTTTTGAAGCGGAGGGGTTATTTGCGCTTTTGGCCCCTCCGCTTTTTCATGACTTCGCAATTAAGCTTTTGTTAATTTTAATCTTACCCTGAAATTTATTTCGTTTTCAATTTGGTACCTATGTGAACGACGCCGTTTTAGGGGGTCGGGATATTTCCTCCTTTAGACCCTCCTGGTTTCTTGCGTGTCAGTCCCCTTTTCTTTTATTTATTTTAAATTCGCCTAAAAAATTCCATTTTCAATCCAATTTCGTCCCTTTTTCACTTTTTTCTCATTATTCTATTTTAATTTTAATATTATTCATAATATTATATTTTATTATTGTTATTATGTTTGTATTTTTTATTTATTAGCATTCTATCATTATCATTTTATACTTATACATATATATGTTATCTAGTATTATTATTAGTTTTAGTATTATTGTTCTTATTAATGTATTCGCATATCACATATGTATTCTTTTAATATATATACATTATACTCCATATTACATATATATATTAATATTATATTACGTATATTTGTTCTTCTTAAACATTATATATATATATTTTTATGTATATTATGTCTATATTTTAATATATTATGTATATTTTATATATTGTGTATATATTACATATATACTTTTAATATTATCATATATTTATTTTTAATATATATGTATATATTTATGAAATATTATTAATAATTGTTTTTTACAATGTTATCATTATTGTTGTATTATTACTATTATTATTATTATACCTTTTATTATTATTACTCTGTATTATTACTATTATTATTATTACATTTTCTTATTATTACATTTTCTTCCTTTTGTAATTACTTATACTGTAATGAACCGAAAGTTACGGTATCGGAAATTGAGTCTTGAGTACTGTTTCCGTGAAATTTATTCATGAATATTTATTAGAAATACTTATGAATTATAGTTGAATGGTTATTTAGTGTTTAATTAAGTGAAGTAGCTTGAATTTAGTTTAAAGGATTAAATTGCATAAGGAATAAAAGTTTAATTATAGATTAAAGAAGTAAAAGGGACTAATCTAGCAATTAGACCCTAAGTGCCATGTGTGTGAATGTATGATATAACATGTGTAATAGTTGGTATATATGTGTAATAGCTGTAAGATATTTTATGTTATAGCTATTACACATGTTAATTTTATATTTATTATAGGTTAATAATAATATAATATAGTATAATGAATAAAGAATAATGAGTAAAGAATAGAAAAGTTACAGAGAGCAAACGTGAGAAAGAAAGAAAGAAAGAAAGAAAGATAGAAAGACTAATAGAGAGCAAACGTGAGAAAGAAAGAAGGAAAGAAAGAAAGAAATAAAAAAGAGAAATTTGAGGATTAATGCCCTAAAGTTTGATTGGTAAGTTGTTTTAGCTCATTTTCCTATGATTTTTATGTTTATGGATGCCTAATTCAAAGTTCTACATGTATGAGGTTAAAATGAAGAAAAATAGAGAATTTTTAGATATTGATTTAGTTGAATAAATTGAGGTTTTATGGGTTAAATTGATAGAAATTGAAGTTAGAAGTGATTAGTTAAAGGAATTTATAAGTTAGGTTTAAATAGGGACTAAGTTGAATAGAGCTCAAAATTTATGTTTTATAATGAATTTTATGAGTTAGAAATTGTTAATGAGTTGATTAAAAGAGAATATGAAGCTTAAGTTAAAGAAAAAAAGATTAGTAATGGAAAAAGGACGAAATTGGAATTTTTGTAAAAGTTTGGTAGAAAGTGAAAATGTGTTTTATGAATTAATATATTGATGATTTTTAATTGTATGATTGTTAGTAGCAAACGTAGCACCGGATACATCATCAAAGAAGGGAAAAGAGAAAGTGAACGAAGATATCGATTAAATTCGATAAATAATGGTTTGTATTTCTATAAACCGAGCTTAATCGTTATTGCTATATTTGATATTTATATTGTATGAAAATGTGAATGAGGTAAGTATTTTTACCATATTGAAATGAATGTGATTTTGAATACCCTATTAACAGTGTCGGGCTAGTCGGATATAGTTGACATGTCATAGGAATTGGAAGTATTGGGATATTCCGACATTGAATCGATGAGACACTATGTGTCGACTACTGTTAAAGTTTCGGATTTGTTCCGATGAAGTACTTTGTGCACTATAATGTTAAAGTTCCAGATTTATTCCGATGAAGCACTATGTGCTTATCCCGGAGTGTGGGTTGGATCCGTGTATCCGTCAGTGTCCGAGTTATGTTAATAAGGGTAAATAAAGTAAAGGTTATTAAAGTACTGATTGATATTGAATAATAGCAATAATGTGTTTGAATTACCATGTTTTAAAGTTGATTAAGCTATTGTTTATAGAAATACCACTGAGAGTATTCTCAGCGTGACGGTTTGTTTCGTCGCTTGCAGGCTAGGTCTGAAAGTATAAGGACTCAAAGATACAAGCCGATCCCCAAACTCAAATTGGTGAAGTTTCTATCTTTTTGGAAAATGGCATTGTACCTAGGATGTCTTTTGGTCATTTTGAAAGTATCTAAGTTGTTAAGTGATATTTTGGTATGTTTTGTAGATGTTACCAAAACCTTAAGTATGGTATGTTTTGATATGTTAGTGAAGAGTAATAAGAGGAAGTGTTGGTAAATATTGTAGAGAGAAGAAATGAAGATGTTATAAACTTAGTTATCAACATTTTATACTAAAACAGATTTGGATAGTAGCGGTAGTCCAACTTTGAAAATATACCAAAAATAATATAAAGTGAATTAGATAATGAATAAAATTTTTAATTGAAGCTTAATGAATCTATTTTTATATGGAAGAAATAAAATAGGTAAAAGAGTTGTATTTTATGAGATATTTACGTTTTGGTGAAATAGGGTTAGAACAATTTCTGGATTCCCTGTTCTGATTTTAGAAATTCACCATAAATTGTGTATTAAGAATTAGGACTCAAGCTTTATTTTTATGGATTCCTTATTGAGTCTATTTTTAATTGAAGCAAATGGCATAGTCATTGGATTTCTGTACAGGAATAAATTTGATTCGTAGTGCACAAGGGTCAGAGTAGCCAAACCCTGAAACAGGGGAGACTTTTTCTAATAAACTGTACTAATTGGCCTGAACAAAAATTCTAGAAAAAAATTAGTAAGTAGATATATGAGTCTAGTTTCAGGGAAAATTTACGAAATTAGATTTTGAGTTTTTTAACTCGAGATATGATTTTTTTAGCGACCGTGACGCAGATGGATAGTTTACTACGAAAACTGTTTAAGTGCTAAGATAAGTTTTGTAATGTCTCCTGCTCGACTCCGGCGACGGTCTCGGGTAGGGGGACGTTACATATATCCTATTATTTTCATACTAACTAATTTAATATATATATATATATATATATATATATATATATATATATATTTTAGCACACTTATTTTGCTTATATATCACTACTCTTATTATTATCGTTTCATCACATATTTATTTATATCCTTGTAAATAATTTGAACCTTAAATCATTCATTATTTGTATTATCATTATTATTACTAATATTAATAATCTTATCATGACAATTATTATTACTATCATTAGTATTATTACATTTTACTACCATTATTATTATTTATATTATTATTATTATCGTTTTCGTTATTATTGTCATTTTATTTTACCATATTTTATTTATTTTATTTATTTATTTATTTACTTTTGTATTCGATTATTTCATTTTCCTCATGCATTTGTTTACATTTACATATTACTAAGCTTTGCTATTATTTCATCTTTTATAATTGCTCATATTACTGTTTTTGACACTGTTGCACCTATTATTATGTTATTATACATATTAATACCATAATTTGCTTTTATGTTTTACTATAAATCACGTTATTTTTTACTCAATATGTTAAAACAATTCTTTCATAAAAGTAATATCTTGTATTAGGTAATTCGAGATAATCGTGCCCTAACTTACTGAGTTTCGATTTTTCTCATTTAACCTAAATAACAGAATATTCTTTTAAATCACTATACGAGTTTTAAAGAAATACTTATTTTCGGGGATACGAGGTGTGGTGCCCTAACTTACCGGGTATGACATTTTGTTACCTCGAAATAAGATTTTTCACAAATAAAGGCATTATTCGGTGTTCAGAAATTCGAGGAAACGTGCCCTAACTTACT
This sequence comes from Gossypium arboreum, assembly GCF_025698485.1. NCBI lineage: Eukaryota > Viridiplantae > Streptophyta > Magnoliopsida > Malvales > Malvaceae > Gossypium > Gossypium arboreum. Next base: position 113,820,362 of record NC_069073.1, read on the forward strand.
GGGTTTCGATTTTCCTCGTTCACTCTAACTAACCGAATGTCCTTTTAAAAGGAGTTAAAATACATTAATTTTAAATAAAAGGCAAGCTTAGTCTCAAAGTTCGAGATGTCATGTCCTAACTTACTGGGTATGATATTTTATTACTTCGAGATGAGAGAGTCCTTAACATCCGTTTTAATTTATTCAATCATTTTTAAATTAGCATTAATACAAAGAGGGATCGCATTTTAAATTCTTTCAAGTTTTAGATTTTCGACACTGAGACACTAATTAATCAACTAGGTACCAATTTTGGGCGTATTGAGGGTGCTAATCCTTCCTCGTGCGTAATCGACTCCCGAACTCATTTTTTGATTTTCGTAGACTAAAAATTATCGTTTTAGTAAATCTTAAACTTTATTAAAATGATTAATTTAAGGTAATCCGATCACACCTCATCAAAAAAGATTGGTGGAGACTCCCGTTCTGTCATTTTCGTTTCCAAAGTCGATTTTCGTTTTTCCAAAAAAATGGTTTCGACACACTTGATTTGAAAGACCTTTCTTAATCATCATGGTCATGGTCATCAGTAACGAAATCAAGATACCAATTCGTTGAGTTTTTAGTGGTTGATGCCCAAAGATGTGTGTGTGTGTTTTTCTTAGTTATGATAGTGATTTAGGATCAAATGTATGATTCAATCTTCAATAAGGTGGGCATAACATTTTTTCCAATAATGGTACGTGGGGGGCTTCCATCCCGGTCTAGCTTGGGTTTCTTCTAAGCTTAGATTCATTGTATAGGCTTTGAACTTGTGTGAGCTGGGGTTGGGCTTAAGGTTCATTGTGCTTTTATGTTTTCTTATATCTGTTCTTTTCAATATCGTCTATTGTAAGAGTGAAGTGATGTTATGCACATGAAGGTCAAACATATATATATTTTTTGTCAACATGGGCAATTGCTGAGTTTCGTGTCAAAGGTCATGTCATGTGTCGTATTAATTTAATTTAAGTCATGGATTGCACATTCATCCTCTTCATAATTTATAAAATCACAAGATGTGATGGCACATGCACCCAAACGCAACCGTCCATTGCTCATCTCCACAAAAAAAGTCTTGATATTCAATCAATATATTATGGGATCTCAAAGATCATATGCTAATTAATGTCGAATATTGCATATGCAATGCATGTGATAGAGAATTGCACCGTCTTAAAAATATAGAGAGAAGTATACATATTCTTCCAAGATTTGATGAAAAATAAAATATATATTCCAATCCATGCTACTTTGTGTTTACTACTTGGTGTTGATATTCACTAAATTCTTACTTTTCCAAAGAATATATATGTTTTATATTTTGAATTGAATAATCTTGTTTAACCATGTAACTAATAGAATAAGTTTTACTGGTGATATAAAGGTTAAATTAGTTTAACTTTTATTTAATTTTTTCGTACAATCAAATATTATAAATAAAAAGTTTAAACATAAAATTTAATTCTCAAATCAACATGAACCCAAAAATGTAGTTGGAAGTCTCATCAAGTGTAGTAAAAGGGGATATCAAAGCTCCTATCTACTTAATCTTTTTCCTTCTCGGTCTTCGCCACTATTTGAACCTATGCTAATTATACTACCATTTTATTCGTAGGACAATTCTTAAGGAAGTGTTCAAATGAGTAATTTTCAAATTTTAAGACTTTTACAATGTTAAAATATTATTTTATTTGGATAATTTTTTAGAAAAACATAGATTATATATTGAAATTTGATAAGTTAAAAAAGTATTTATAAAATAAGAGTAATGATATTAAAAATAATATAAAAATATAACATGAGTATCATTATTAGTTTTGTAAAAATATATAAATAATTTTAAAATATAAAATACAAAAAATATATTATATTTTTAATTTTATAGTGAAACTATATAAATTAAATAAATTTATAATTTATTTTGAAAAGTTATTTTTAGGTGAAATCTGAATAGAGAATTTGAATAATTATTTTTTTACCAAAACAAATAATATATTTTTAGAGTATGTTTTGGACAATATAGAATTTATGTAAAAAGTGTAATTACTAGTGTAATAATTATTTCATTTGTAATTATAAGTAATTTTAATTTCTAAACCATGTTTAACTATTAGAGTATAATTATATTGGAAATTGAAATTAAAAATGAATAAAAAAGTTTGGAAACCATTATACAAGTCAAATAATAATTGGATTTAAGTGTAATCAATTGTAATTACAAATATGCGTGACATGTTTGAATAATCATTATAAGTAGTGGGTGTCATTGAATTTAGTGTAATTCAGTTACACTTTCTAATTCTTAAATGAGTTTGAAAATTGGAGTAATTATGTAAATAATTATAAATAATTACACTCAAATCAAATAATCATATAATTTTTCATACATATTCGTGCTTGATTTAAGTTTTAATAAATTGTTTCTATACAATAATAATAGCATTTTAATTTTAAAATATAACTATAAGTTATTTTGCTAATAATTAATCCAAAAATTTTATTATTAAGAGATAATTTTCCAAATATTTCAAGTTTCCCCCTACTCTCAACCTATAAAACTTACTTTATAGTTTTAAAGGAGGAGAAATATCACCAAAGTCTCACCACCGGATGCATTTGGGTGCACCTTCAATGGAGAAATACCACTCCAAATTACAGTTGTTGAAACCTTTTTTTTGAAATCGACTTTTATTTTAAAACGAAAAGATGTGGGAGTCGCCACCAATCATTTTTATGAGGTGTGATCGGATCACCTTGTAATTTTAATGAAAGGTTTGATTTATTAAAACGATTTTTAGTCTACAAAAATTTAAGAAATGAGTTCGGGAGTCGGTTACGCATGAGAAAGGATTACCACCCTCATGACCCTCAAAATTGGTACCTAATTGATTATTTGATGTCTTAGTGTCAAAAATTAAAAATTTGAAAAGAATTTAAAACTCAATCCCTTTGTATCAAGACATTTTAATAGAAAAGGCTTTATTCCGAATTAATCGAGAAGAAGGATCATGTCCCGTGAGTTAGGACACAACGCCTTTAGTTTTCAAAAACCAAAATAATCGCCGTTTCGATCGTTATTTCAATTTTGTTTTTTGTTATTTCAAATAGGATATTCGATTATTTCAGTTCTAGGAAAATGCCATACTCCGTAAGTTAGGAATACAACTTCTTCAAATCTAAAAACTAATGGACATTACTCAGTTTTGAACATTTTATACGTTACAAAAAGTGGAGATAACCCCTTTTTTGAAATGATATATATATTTTAAACAAAAATGAGTGAATAAACGAATTGATAAATGATGATAGTAATGCAACTACAATAATAATGAGAATATCAATTTTATAATAATAAGTAAGTAAAATAATGATAATAACAAGGATAAAATAGGATAACATGTATAAATAAATGATATAGTAGATTGATAAAATAAAATAAAATGGCTATATGGGTAGGATATTAGAATAATAAAATATAAATAAATAAAAGGATACTATAATAACAATAATGTAATCATAATAATAAAATAGATAAGGTAACTTAAAATAAAAATAAACGGAAGATGTATGATTAAAAAGACATGATATGAAAGTGCCAAAAATAATAAAAGAAATAATAAAATAACAAAAATAAAATATGAAATAATAATGACAATATGACAAAAATGTTCAAATATGAACAATAAAAATTTTAAAATAAAAGGCAAGGCAATAATAAGTAAATAAATAACTAAATAATAATATATAAAAAAGTCTAGAAAGGGTTGAAATTAAATAAATAAAGGATTAAATCAGAATTAAAATGAAATTAAGAGCCTAACTTTTAATAAATGAATAAGTAAATAAGGACTAAATCAAAATTCAAATGAAATTTAAGGGGATAAATTGTAAATTAAAAAAAAAGACAGAATAAATGACCAAAACTGAACGCGCGAAAAAAAGTAGGGATCAAATGGGAAATTATTCCCAAACCCCCTAAACACACTGTTCCAAGGGACCAAATGATCAGAGGACCAAAATAAAAATAAAATAAGATTAAGTGGATAAATTTAAAAGAGCAAAAAGATTGAAAATAGGACTAGATTCAAAAGCCTTTAAAAAGCGGAAGGACCGAAGTTGCAAATAGACCCTTGCTGCGAAAACACGCAGATTCTAGGGTGGGTCGGATCGTTTTGGCATATCATGCCTGAAATGATGCCATTTTGGGGTTTAAAGAACTAGGCCAAAATAACGTCGTTTCCACTCCCTATTTAAGTAAAAGAAATTCCAAATAAAAAAAAACATTTTAGCCCATTTTTTAAAAAAATTTCTGAAACCCTTCTTTTTTCTCTCCAAGCCTCCCTATGTCTGGCCCCGAGGTCCGGCGAGTTCTTGCGGCAGTCGCTGGTGACAGGCTCTGCCGTTCTCATTGGCCGAAAGATGCAAAAACATCTCATTTTTTGGCCTTTTAACTCCCAAAACCCAAATCTGGGATCGGTTTTCTCAGAAACTTGTTAAAAATTGCCAAAAAAACAAAAGAAAACAAAAAAAACCCTTCAATTTTAGGGTTTTAAGAAACTTTCCATCATAAAAGGGGTCACCTTTAATCGGTGGTGACAACCTCAGCCAGTCATAGTGGCGGAATACGAAGCGTCATGTATGTTTTCAACTTTTTTTTTAATGTTTTTATTTATATAAAAAAACATATTCGCAAAAAAAAAGAAAAAGAAAAATCACCTTCGAAATTTTGTATTCTGTTTGTTTGATTACTTTTTTTCCCTTTGAAATACATTGTGTAACACCCCCTACCCGTATTCATTGCCGGAATAGGGTACGAGGCAATACCGGAGTTTACTGAACTTTTTCAGATAATTTTGAGTCATTTATTATTCATATTTTGAAATAATCATAACGTCTCTCTATTGGGCCCTTGAAGCCCAAAACATACATTAGAAACCAACTGGAATAAAATCGAGATCATAAAAAATTTCGCAAAATCTTAAATTATATTTTCATCTAAGTACTTACCATTTCAATGCTCCTTATAATTAAACATGTTACCATTCAATCAATAGCTTGGCACTTATCTAAGCGTCAAACAACAACATTGTTAGTATACTTGCACATATTTCATATAAATTCAACATTGATATACCTATTTTCTCAACAAATCACACTTAAGTTTAATAATAGTCTCAACTTACATAATTTCCTTGTATCAACATATCAAAGATAATTATATATATACATGTCACAAAACATATTATTATCTTCTTGTTTCTTCATAAGCATATATCATTCATTTCGTTATATATCAATATTTCATGCACCATCATTTCCTTATATCTTGTATATATTTATTTGGTAATAGTTCAGTATTAAACTTAACATAAACTAAATTCCATGTACCTATGCTTATTTCATTTATCTATCTTCTTAATTATTTCATACAACTATTTTGTACATATATTTCCATATGACCAATTCCTGTAAACATTTCACACAACCATTTCATATAACCATTCCATCTGATACATATTACCTGAATATCGATTGTTCAATAGATATCTTGGCGTTTCTCTTCCTCGATCTTATTTATCTTCGACATGATGTCATAGTATCTTTCAACTATGGTTTTACTCGTTTTCTGTCATGTTGCCATGGTATCTTTCAACCATTGTCTTATTCATTTTCCCGTCATGTTGCCATGGTATCTTTCAACCATGGTCTTACTCATTTCATGTCAGGTTGCCATGGTATCTTTCAACCATGGTCTTATTCATTTCATATCACGTTGCCATGGTATCTTTCAACCATGGTCTTACACATTTCATATCACGTTGCCATGGTATCTTTCAACCATGGTCTTACACATTCCATATCAGAGAGCACACTCCCGCGAACCTCATCCTTACAGTGGGATTACCAGTCCAGGCTAAATCCCCTGTAATATAAACTCATAGAGTATTGTCGGGATTACCAGTCCAGGCTAAATCCCCTGCAACGACAATTACTCTAATAATCTTGGATTTGAATTACCAGTCCAGGCTAAATTCAGACCCTAATTCGGATTACCCGTCCGGGCTAAATCCGTTTTCCACATATTCTTTGGGAGGGCTATATCAGGATAGGATCATGTAACGCCCCAATTTTTGGGAATTCTGTGAATGTTGGCATAGGTTTAATTATGTTTGTGGGCCTCTAGAAGGCCCAAGCTTAAGATAGAACCCGGTAATTTTAGTTAATTTTTGTTCCATAAGAAAAAGGGAGTGAAATTATGAAATAGGACTTATGTGAAAATGTTTGAAAATGCTATAGGCTAAATTGAGGTGGCCAAATAAATAGGAGTGCAAAATAGGAGGATTTGCATGACAAACCTCCCATTTTACATGAAGTGGCTAGCCATCATGTTGTTGTAGACAATATGAGTACTTGATATCCATAATTTATGGTACAAATTGATACAAATTGATAATGGGTTAGGTAAATATTCTATGATAATGGATTAGGTAAATATTCCATGATAATGGGTTAGGTAAATGTTTCATGATAATGGTTTAGGTAAATGTTTCATGATAAGAAATTCATGTCTTTTGTATTAAAGAATTAAATGGATGAAATATGAAGTTTTATTAAAAGAAAAAGGGGTGAAAAGAACAAAGTTTTGTCCATCTTTGTTCATCATAGCCTAAAGTTAGAGAAGAGAAAGGAGAGGAGAAAGCTCTTGAGTATTCGGTCATTAGGAGGAGGAAAATTGAAGGTAAGTTCTTGGTACCTTGTTTCTATTTTGAGGCTCATGAGTTCTTCTTGATTCTACCTTAACTCTTGAAGTATATTTTGATTTTTAGCTGTGTTAAAATGAAGGAAATAGTTGTTGTTTCATGTTCTTTTGATGAAAAATGGAAGATAGGTAAAGTTGAGCCAAACAAATGAGCATGCATGTGCCTTAGATGTTAAAGGGAAAAATCAGCTAACACGTTGTGCTTTAAAATGATGAAATGGAGATTATACTTAAGTAAAATCATAGATATGTGATGATTGATTGGTGATATACATGTTTAAATAACATGCATGCAAGGTATGTGTGAAAGAGTGATTTGGTAATAAATCTGCTTGGGACAGCAGTAGTAACGTGACTTTGGAAAATCACCATAAATTGTGGGAGATGAATTAGAAGCTGAATAAATTATGTAATTAAAGCTTTTTGAGTCTAATTTCTAATGAAATAAACGATATCATATTTTGAATTCTGTACAATGAGAAATTTGATTCGTAATGAAGAGTGGTCAGATTAGTCAAACAGTGAAACATGGGAAACTTTAAGAAAAATCTGGTATTGATTGGCCATACCAAAAATTCTAAAAATTTTATGGATAAAAGATATATGAGTCTATTTTCAGGGAAAATTAACGGAACATGATTTGGAGTTTCGTAGCTTCAGTTATAAATGATTTAGTGACTGTTGCTCAGGAAGACAGCTTGCAGTGAAATTATGATTATGTGGTAAACATTGACAAAATTTGTTAATGAGTTGCTTATTAATTTCTTATAAGCTCACTATGATCTGTAGGTGTGGTTGGCGAATATTGTAAGGGGTTAATATGTAGTTTGTATTTGAATAGTTAGATTAACGTGTTAGTAATCCAATTGTAGGCGGTTCGTGTGTGGATCTCGTCAACATATCGTCGCAAAATGTGTGTAACTAACACCCTCTTTCTTAGTCGGATCGGCAAAAGTCGAAAAGCCAAAATGCCGAAAACCGGTATTTTGTAGATTTATGAGTGCGAATGCTTGTGAGGTAAATCGATTAATGTTTTTGGTAAGCTGCAAAATTTGGATTGTAAAGTGCATGATTTCTGTGCCATCGATATTTTTGGGCTTAATGGGCCAAAATTGGAATGATGGGCCAACGGGCCCAATTCGGTAAGAACCCTCGATGCGTGATTCGTAGTACGTGAAAGGTAGGAATATGCATGAAAAACCCTAAAATAGATAAATTACTGAAATACCTTTAAAAGTGAAAATTTACAATTTCACCCCTAGGAGATAAATTACCAAATACCGCTAGGGTTAAATTGACCTAAATGCATGTTTGATTGTTGTTATTTATCGCATGCCATGTTGTTATTATCGATGCATGGACTGGGATATTGACGGAGGAAGTACTGAAAGTGGCTTGTCCACGTCTTGGAGGCTTTGCCTCAATTTATCGTTAACTGAGCAAACAAGGTCGCAAGCTGTGGAGTGTTAAATTTGGGTGGGTTGAGCTATTCCCCACATGGAGTGTATGGTGGTGCGGGTGGAGTGTAGTGGTTGGTGGGTTGAGTAGTCTCCCAAATGGGCTTGCATATGTTATTGATGTTGCATGTATTTTGAAATGGGCCTATGGGCCATCTTGTTATCTGAATAAGGGCTAAGGCTCGGTTTATTGTAATCTGAAAAGGGCTCTAGCCCAGACCACTATTACCCAAATGGGCTTGCATATGTTTCTTGATGTTGCATGTATTTTGAAATGGGCCTATGGGCCATACTGTTATCTGAATAAGGGCTAAGGCCCGTTTATTGTAATTTGAAAAGGGCTCGCCCAAGACCATCAAGGTTCTGAATGGGCTTAGGCCCAATGGGCTTGAGTGACTTGGACTTTGAATGGGTTTTCCTTATACACCGAGTTTCCCCAAACTCACCCTTTTATTTTCATCCACGCAGAAATCCCCAACCATAGTGGGCTTGGAGCTGTGAGGGAATTCGGAGTGGCCACCCGTTCTGAAAGTTTGATTTTCTTCTGGTGAACTGGACATCCTTTTAATTACGTTTGAGGTTTTGGGCTTTTAAATGTAATAAGGCCGCTTATTTATTTTTGATGGTTTTTAATATGTATTACGAAGATAGGTAATACTTATTTTAACTGTTGAAATTAGATAGCTTTAGGGCGCGTTTTCAAAAACAACAGTTGATTTCAAAATAACACGACAACAAGCAAAGCTTCCGCAATGAAAGTATTTTCCAAAATTAATCACTTTTCCTAAAAATGACTTAATCGAATCGGTTTCCTAGAAATATCCATGACGTTAAGGTGTGGCAATGGCGGTATGCATGTCTAGGATTGGATCCGAAGGGAGGTTGGTACTTAAGCAGTCCGATGGACTCACCACCTCTTTTCCGGTTTCCTACCTGGTGCACAGCTTCCATTCACTTTAACCCTTAATGAATTAATCTTTTGAACATCAAGTACGAATTTCTAGACTTAGAATGGAAATTTGTTTTTTACGTTTTTGATGTGGCATGCCGGATCCGGCCATAACTTCTGGGCCGGGTTTGGGGTGCTACAGATCACCCGTCTGGGCTAGATCCTTTTTACCGTCAATTCCCTTTCAGAGATCCATCGAATTTTCCTTCCATTCAACCGGAATTTTTTCCCCTTTTTTTTTCAAATATATCAATGTTTCATAAATTTCCATATAATGAACATTCAAATCATATTCATATAAAAAAAATGCATTTCAAGCATTTAAGAATATAATTCAAGTTACACGAACTTACTTGGCGAAATTGCAGAAATATCAAGATTAAGGGGCATTTTGGTAATTTACCATTTTCCCAATTTTCACCCGATCTTAAATTGAAAATTTCATTCAATTTATTAATTTAGATAATAAAAAAAATTCATTCCCTTCAATTTGGTCATTTTTGACATTTTTACAAAATTACCCTCTGAAGTTTTACTTTTATTCAATTCAGTCCTTAAGCCTAAAACATGCAAATTAGCCATGCTAGCTGGATATTCATATATATTTTCCTCCTCCTCCTATCTATTCCACATCCTTAATGTATATAACACACTTGTAAGTAACATTATCTATAATCTTTATTATTTACTTTTATGAATATTCAAACTGTCCATCTGTATCATAGTCACTAAATTATTTATATTTGGAGCTACATAACTCCAAATTAAGATCCGATAATTTTCCCTAAAACTAGACTCATATATCTTCTTACCATAAAATTTTTAGAATTCTTGGTTTACCCAATAAGTACAGTTTATTCTTTAAAGTTACCCCTGTTCTACTGTCTAACAGTTCCGACTCTTCTTCACTAAAAATTAATTATATTCTCGTACAAGATTCAAATGATGTTTTCGTTTTTTATATGAAAAATAGGATCATTAAGGATTCTAAACATATAAATTTAAACCCATAATTATTTTTATCCAATTTTTTTATGATTTTCCAAAGTCAAAACAGGGGAACCCGAAATCATTCTGACCTTGTCTCATAAAATTTATTATATCTCATGATTCAAAATTTCATTGCTTACATCGTTTCTTTTATAAGAAACTAGACTCAATAAGATTTAATTTCATATTTTATTCATCCTCTAATTCGATTTATACAATTTTTGGTGTTTTTTCAAAGTTACACTACTGCTGCTGTCCAAAACAGTTTTAGTGAAAAATGTTGATTTCCATTTTGCCCCAAATTTCACAGTTTATACAATTCATTCCTTGCTCAATTAACCCCTCAATTGAGCTAATTTTTATCAATTAATGCTTTATTCTATCATTTTAAACTTCTTCATAACCCCTAAAAATCAGAACTTTAGCATTAGACATTAATTCCAAACTCTTTCTTAATTATGTCCTAAAATGAATTTCCATCAATTTTACTTAATAAAATCATTATATACCAAAAGTAAAGCTTCAATTCTATGATTATTCATCATATTATTTCAGAACTCATCCATAAAAACTTTAAAAATTAGCCATGGAATCAAAAACTAATGAAATAGTAAGTTGGACCCAATTGTAAAATTCCAAAAATATAGAAATTTCAAGGAGAAAGCAAGAATTAAACTTACATGAAGCTAGAGCATGAAAACCAGCTTGAACCCCCTTCCATGGCTATTTTTCAGCTGATGAATATGAAGAGAAATGAAGAGAATTCTAGATATTCCAATTTAGTCCTATTTTTATTTAGCTAATTTTGGCAATTTTCTAATTTTGCCCTTATTTCACCCATTTCCTGATTTTTCTCAGCTATTGCCGCCCAAAATATCTCCTTTGGGCTTATTTTCACTTTAGGTCCTTCCTCATTTGACAATTGAGCTATTTAATCCTTTTAGCAACTTTTACACAATTTTCAATTTAATCCTTTTTATTTAATTGACCACCCAAACGTCAAAACTTTCTAACGAAATTTTAATACTACCTTATTGACATTCCGTAAATATTTATAAAAATATTTATGGCTCGGTTTATAACATCGAGATCTCGATACCTCTTTTTCTCAATTTCTTGACCAAATAAATCTTTATAAAACACAATTTACTATTCCAAAAATCTTTTAAAAACTACATTTGGCTCGTAAATATTAAATAATATAATCTACGAGTTCATTTGTCGGATTTGATGGTCTCGAACCACTATTTTCGATATCGTTAAAATTCAGGCTATTACACATTGTGGATCCGGCTTTTATAGCCGTTTATACATATTTTCATCTTTTTTTTTACTACTGTTTATTCCTATTGTTTTTTGTTGTCATTGCGTTTCTGTTTCTGTTCTTTGCGTGTTGCATTTTTTGTGTTTTTTTTTGCAGGTGGTGGTTGATGGTAACACAAGCAGACAAGGCATCAGACCTCAGGCGATGAAACCGCTGGCAAAGTGGAGGCAACAGCACATAGGCTAGTGTTTCTGACTTTTCTACAAATAGTTTAGATTTTTGGGCTTATCGGGTTTTTGGCTTGTAATTTGGGTAGTGAGCTTTAAATTCGGGCTTGTATTTTGGGTTGGCATTGTAATTGGACTTTGGGCTTTTATTTTAGTTTTTTATATGTTTGGTTTTTGTTTAGGCCCGGGCTAAATTTGCCTATTACAACACTAAATAGTTAACTAGACCGTCAATGGAGGGAGAAAGTTCTCCTTTATTCCTTGTCGAAACCCTATTTTATTTTGAAAATAATGGGGATCGACTTTAAAAACCGAGTGTGGAGTCGCCACCATTTTTTTGATTTAGGTGTGATTGGATCGCCTATTAAAATGCTTTATTTAATGAAAAAAACAAAGTAAATTTGGTTTAGGTAAAAAAACGGGTTCGGGAGTCGGTTACGTATGAGGAAGGGTTAGCACCCTCATTACGCCCAAAAACTGGTACCAAATTGATTTGATGCTATCCTTAAAGATTTAAAAGAAAAGATTTTTTGAAATATATAAAAATGTTTAAATAGTTCAAGTTGGTGATCGAAAATCTCTCGTTCCAAAGATATGCGGTTTCATACCCAGTACGATTGGATATGATCCCTTGTACCTTTAAGATGTGATCAATTTTCGACTTTTGAAAAATTATAAAAGAGGTTATCTAAATATTTGGTTCTTCGGGAAAGTCATACCCAGTACGATTGAGCACAACTCTCCCAAATTCCCCAAACACTAGATATTGCCTTATTTCGAAACCTTAAATAACAAAAATTTAGAAATTCGTTTAAAAACATGTTTACTCATTTTAAAATTGATGAAATATTTAATACATTGTAAAAAACATATGAAACAATATACTCAAAATACAAATAACCTTGTTTAACAATCATTGTAAAAAAACAAAACTTGGGATATATATTTATTGAAATAGTTATTATAAAGTTCAAATCAAATTATGTATAAAATATTTAAAACACAAATTTATTCAAAATTTATAATTCACAAGATAATTTAAATAATGTATTATGTATGAAGGTATAACAATATATGATATAAAATAATATACAAAATCAATTTATGAAATCTTTATAAACATTGGGTACAATTATTTTAAAAAAATCAAAATTAATAATGTATATAAAAATAAAGTAATGCTATATGAGTAACCAAATATATATATATAAAAACATAAAGACTTGCGAATTAAACATAAATTAAGAAATATATAATTCATGTATATAAATATATTAACAACACTTATTAAAAAAATATAATACAAAAAAATATTACAACATGCAAAATAATAGTTATTATAGAAAACTTAAACCAATGATTAACATACCAATACATAAAAATATTTAAAGAAATAGGATACACAATGTCAAAAGAATATTCTAAAAATAATTATACAAATGCAACATACAGAGTTATTAACATAAATTAAAGCATACACATATTAAATGTATTCTAACTCAACTGATTATACAAATATAAGACTCAATTAAAAATGCATCAAGATGAAATGGATAATTTGTAAATAAAATGATCATAAAATAAATCAATGCATAACATGCCTAAATATACAGGGATTAATATTGCAAATCTTCCCAAGTCTAAATCACCTCACTGCGTCATGAATTTAAATGAGAATGCAATCAAAACAGTAAGCCAATTTGAAGAGCAAAGCAAAGCAAAGCATGCAAATGCAAAGGATTGAACGCGCAAATTTCCCTTGCATACAAAATGGCGCATATCCGGTTCATATTTCGGGTCAATGCGCGGACCCCCTTTGCTGGCAGACGACACCGTTTCTTCAATAGGTTATTTAGAACCCTTTTTTTTTTTTTTTTTGGAATTTTTTTTTTTCAAAATTTTAGATTCTGTATGCGTATTGTGTATTCAGTGAGCGTCCCTCTGCAGGTACATTCGATGGCTTTTTATAGCCAAATTTACAGAGTAAATAAAAAATAAAATTACATTTTCCTGCTGTCATTTGCTGTAAATTCTGTTAGCTCCTTTTTCTCGTGTGTTCCGTTACAGGAGTAGCCGTACGAACGGAGACGCGCGCGAGGAACTAGTGGCGCACGTGTGGTGCTGGAGACCGACTGCTAGTTGCGGCATGAGGGGAGATGGCTAGCTGCTGGTGTTTTCCAAAAGCCTCTAGGTTTTCTAGTGTTTTTTAATTATTGGGCCTTTTTATGGTCATTTTGGGTCTCGGGTTTGGGCCCGAAATTTTGTAAATGGGTTAGGTGTATTAATAGATTTGGGTTTAATTTAATAGGTTACGGGGATAAGTTTATTCAGTCATGGACTGTTTTGGACTAATGGACTTTTATTGTTTTTATTTTGGTTTATTTTTTTGTTTTTTTTTGGTTTTTTTGGTTTTTTTGGTTTTCTAACAGGCCCGGGCGAAATGGGCCTATTACATTCCTCTACTGTTTTTTTCTTTTTAATTTATTCAAATTTACTAAAAAATTAAATTATTTATTTTAAAATTTAAATCTTAACAAAAATAGTTTCAATACTTATTAATTATTATATATTTCATTATTAAATGTGTTATACCATCACCTGACTGGATACTTGCGAACGACCCTCCACCTTGTATCGTCCGAATGGTCACTCAGTGATTGACTACCTGCATGCCTCATGCCTTTCGCCTTGTGCCATTCATTATTAATGGATACGCTCTCCTTAAAGAGAGGCCTCCCATGAATCACTCTACCTTCCATCGCATCCCTACCTTAACTTGGGCTCTCCGTTGGGTCTATACCTCCCCTATAAATACCTCAAGATACCACTTAGTAGGAGGATTCCTCTCCTCTCCTCTCCAAAACCCTAATACACTAAGCCCTTTATAACCTCTGCTTAAGCATCTTTATTTTTTTTGACTCTTGACCCAAAAATGGGTGAACCGACCTTTCCTGTTATCGCATTTCTTCTCTTTCTCCATCTCTGTTGATATTGTGTATCAAAAAAATGTAAATATTAATTTTTTATCATTATAATATTAGAGAATGAAAGGAAAGAATTTGAATTCACATAATCTAAATGTAGAACAAAAATTTAATCACTACTCCAAACATATATTAAAAAATATTAATTATTCATTATCCATACATTTTAATATCTTTTAATTTATTTTAATTATAATTCATCTCACTTCTAGTCTACTTTGACGACAACAATATTCGATTTCATTCTTACAACTCATGTCATCACCATATTTATAATATTTTTAAAATCAATCTCTTAACCCTAAAATAGGGTGGAACAAATAAAAATTGATCCAAATTATTGTGTTTTTTATTCAAAAGTTAAAAATTGTAGTTATTCGAATCGAATTAATTTTTATTTAATTTCTTTCTAATTAAATTTTTATAATATAAAAATATTTTATATATAAATGATCACAAAATTAACTAAAAATTTGATTAAGGCAAGCGCACATATCAATTAATAGTATAGTTACAAGTGAGCAAAGATATAGTTCCCACGAGGACTAAAAATATCAATAATTACCATCTTTCTACTATTTAACCGAATAATTCAAATGATTGATTAAAAGCTAAAATTAACTAACGAATGCGGCAAAGAACAAAACACGAAAATAATCGAATAACAACCAAAAAAATGAAACAAGACTCATGTAAGAATCCGCCTAGATTTCATTTGTCACTATCAATCTAAATTAAACAATTTCTTTACTTAGCACATTGATTCGTAGAAATCCCTAAATTATGCTAATATCTCTTTCGAGCATAAGAGCAATTGACTCTAGGTTGATTAATTGAAATTATTTCTAATTAAAATTTCTATTATGGCATTAACTCTAATCTAGAAGATTTATGCCGTCTTATTTCTAGGATTGCATGCAACTCCACTAGATTACGCAAGATCTAATCTTAAACAGGGTTTATTCAACTATCGATTTAAGCACATCAAACAAATTAATACTCTAGAAATATCAAACCAAGAATTAGCACATATAATTGAAAACAAAGAAACTAAGCATTTATTACATAAAATAGAAATCAAACCACAAAATTCATCATAGGGTTCATCTCCCCTAGGTATTAAAAAATTAGTTCATACTCAAAAAGAGAAAAGTCAAAGATATAGTATAACCAAAAGAATAAAAGAAACTTGTTGTATTATACGTCGATAATGGTAGTAAGAATGATCGCAAAACAATAACAAAGAAAAATAAGAACATATAAATTTTATGTGGAAAACCCTTATTGGGAAAAACCATGGGTAAAGGAGAAGAAATTCACTAATCTTGAAAAACAAAAATACAAGAGGTTTTCGACTACACACGTTTTAAGGGTTAAACAATTCTGTTATAATCGATGTCTAATAGAAGAAGCATAGTCCTATATGGATTCAACTTCTGTGGCATAGTTCGTACGGAGATCTGTGGCAGGCTACGGCCTTAAGCCTTTGACCTTCGATCTTTCACCCCCATAATTCCCTTATTTTTCCTCTCTATTTTATTTCTTTAACAAGTGAGTTGCACCTCAAACTTTTCAGATCCGATCAAATGGGATTCGGGTACTCTAACAATCTCCACTTTGGCCCAAATTCTTGATGAACAACTTCTCCACCTCTTCCATGAAACCATTTAAGGGGTATTCTTCAACAATGAACACTGACTAAGTCCAAGCAATACTCAAACTTGGCTATAGGAACTGACTTAGTCATTATATTTGTAGGATTATCATGAGTGCCAATTTTGCTCACAACAATATCACCATGAGCAATAATATCACGTACAAAATGATATCGAACATTAATGTGCTTCGTCCTCTCATGAAACATTTGATCCTTCGTAAAGAAGATAGCACTCTGACTATCACAAAACACTGTACTGATCTGAAGGTCTTTACTGAGTTCACCAAAGAGTCCCTTTAACCAAGTGGCTTTCTAACTGATGACGCAACCTTTAATAGTAAATATGAGAGACCTTCTGTTATCAAGGTATCCAGGTATCCAACAAAATTAAAATTAATGTACCCAATGACTCCATCTCTAGTTCTTCCAAATTATAAGCAAACATCAGTGGTACCTTGTAAGTATCTAAAAATCCACTAAACTGCTTTCTAGTGTTTTTTATAGCGATTCGCCATGTATCTACTGACTACACTAATTGCATATGATAAATCTGGACGTGAGAAAACCATAGCATACATGAGAGATTCCGTTGCACTAGAATATATAACTAGCATACATGAGAGATCCCGTTGCACTAGAATATATAACCCGTAACATGTAGTCAATCTGATTATCTGATTGCGGAGACAAGGCTGATGAAAGTCTGAAATGGGCTACAAATGGAGTACGAATAAGCTTAGCACTTTGTATATTGCATCTGCAAAGAACTTTCTCAATGTATTCTTTTAAATTTAGGTACAATTTACATGCTTTTCTATCTCTGAGAATCTTTATCCCAGGTATCTTCTTTGTTGCTCCCAAATCTTTTGTCTCAAATTCTTTACTAAGCTGGGCTTTAACCTTTCTTATCTCTCATTTATCTTTGGTTGCTATCAACATGTCATCAACATAAAGGAGTAGATATACATATGAACCATCACTACTTTTCTTAAAATAAACACAACTATCAAAACCTTTTTTTTTTTTTTTGAAATCATGAGTAGTCATAAATGGATCAAACCATTTATACCGTTGCCTAAGTGACCGTTTCAGGCCATAAAGAGACTTTTTCAACAAGCAAGCATAATCCTCCTTTCCTAAGACTATGAAACCCTCTGGTTATTGTATGTAAATAGCTTCCTCAAGTTCTCTATGAAAAAATGTTGTTTTCACATCTAACTACTCAAGCTCCAAATCATACCTGGCCACAATACCAAGCAAGACTCGATTTGAACTATGCTTAACAACTGAAGAAAACACATCTGTGAAGTCTACACCTAGAATCTAACTTTCACCTTTTGTAACTAATATTGTTTTATACCTGGGTTCTTCAACTCATGGAGTCCTTTCTTTCTTCTTAAACATCCATTTATAGCATACAACTTTTTTACCCTAAAGAAGATTTATTAGGCTCCATGTACAATTCTTAAGAAGTGATTTCATCTTTTTTGCATAGCAATCATCCACTTGCTTGAATCTTTACAAGTAATTGTCTTGGAATAAGTAAATGACTCTTGATTTGCATCTATATCATCAGCCATATTTAAAGCATAAGCAATTAAATCAACCTCAATGAACCTCTCTAAAGGTTTAATTTCTCTTCTAGGTTTGTTCTTGGCAATAGAATATTATGGTGCTAATTGTGGTGAAGAATTAACTCTATTCTGAATTACTGTACTAACCTGAGGAGTAGACTCTATTATATATATTTTGAATCAATCTAAAACTTCACCTGCATGTTTGATCTCTTCTGGACTTTATCAGAAAAGTCTTTAAGAGGTAACTTATTCATCATAGCAATCTTATAAAAATAAAATATCTGCTAATTACAATTTTCCTAGTTTTCAGAACACCATAGCTTATACCCTTTAATGCCAGCCTTATATCCAAGAAAAACACGTTTAATACATCTAAGCTTCAATTTACCATTATTAACATGAGCATACGCAGGACACCCAAAAATATTCAAATTAGAATAATCAGAAAGCATGATGTAGAGCCCACTTCAGCCCAAAACAACTTTAGTAAACAAGTGTTCGACAACATACATCAAACACTTTCCATTATTGTTTTATTAATTTATTTTGAAACACCATTTTGCTGTAGAGCACGACGAACTGTCAAGTGTCTCTCGATCTCTTCTGATTTGTACAATTTGATAAGTGCTAAAAGTAACAAGTTTTAACCTTATTCTAATGTATTTTTGGGTGATTATCTGATGTTTATTGCGAATTTTATGTTCCTAATCCTTTAAATTCATGTTTAGATGCTTAATAAAGCACTTGGAAACAAAAGGAGTGAAAATAGAAGTGTTACAATAAGCTACAAGAGCCACATGGGCTGAACTATTCTATACAGCCAAACCACACGCCCATGTGACCGACATGAGCATGTGGTAGACCGTGTCAATTTCATGGAATTGCGTACTGAACAATAAAAAATCATGATTTTTAGGTTTTTCAAGCATTCTAAGACGTATATATTGTCACATCCAAAAAATAAAGTTAGTAGAATCGAGTCAGTAAACCGGGGGTTGAGTCAGGTACTGAAAATTAGGGTTGTAAGTGGGAAATTAAAGAATTAAAGTTACATATTCAAGTTTTATTTTATTAGCTAGCTCAAAAAAAAATAGTTTTAAGGTCTAATTTGAAAAGAAATATATTTTAATTAATTTAAGACTTATTTGAAAAAGGAAATAATTAGAAGTGAACTAAATGGCGAATTGCCTAATTTTTGAAAATTGGTATCCTGCATATAGCCATTCACGTCTTCCCCTTTTTCTTTTAACCTCAAATCATTCAAAAGTTTTTAAAAACCTAAAACTAGAGAGTTCTTTCAAAATCAGTTCATTCCTTCAAATTTATTAACTTCCCAAACACCAAAACAACCTCAAATTTTGAAGGAAAATCACATTTTCTTCCCTAATTTCGTCATTATTCTTCTTGAGTTCAAATATCAAATTAGAGTTGTAGATCATCGTTTCTAACAAATTAAGTGATGCAGTCGTTGAGAGCACCAAAAATATCCTATCCCTATAAAATAATGAAAAGAATAGTATAAGGAAAGTAAGATCAAATCCTCAGGGACCGAATTTGCACAAGTTCTTGTTCCTCGAAATCCTGGACAAAGTTGTGCCCAAGAAAACTTGCGTACTTGGGAAAAAAAAGAATTTAAAGTTTGATTGAATTGAAATTACGAAAATTAAAATTAAAATTGTAATGAAAGACAGAGTTGAGAAAAGAGTTTTTATGGAGAGATTCCAGCCTCCGGTTGTCTCGATCCACCTTGAGTTCTATCATCAGCTTTTAGGTGATCCTTCTCAAACAGAATAAACTAGTTATAGTGGAAGAGGACGCCTACAACCACCAGCTAACGAATCGACTGTCATCAGTCAACCATCACTTTTGTGGGATTATCTTACATTAGATCATCACTTCTCAATGGCGAATGCGACGCCATTTTGTCTCTTGGGCTCAACAACCATTGACGTAGTAAGCTAACAAACTGACTGTGCAACCTTCCCAAAACATACAAAGTGGCCGCCTTTGCACAAGTTTAAAAGATTACTTTTAAAGGGACATGGACGAAAGCGTCAGTCTCATAGTATAGAGAAGCGATGAATACTCGTTGAGAAGGCTAAGCGCAGATTCTAAGCCTCATGAACCCTTTTTAAAAATGAAATTTTTATTGAATAATATGAAAGGAAATAAGGCTAAGCTTTTTGGGAGAGGGAATGTTTATAGAAAAGATGAGTTAAATTTGTGTCACTCCATCCCTTATTTATAGTTGTAACACTCCTTACTCGTACCCGAGGCAGGAACAGGATACGAGGCATTACCGAACACATACACAGTCATTCATACAAAAACCGAGCTATAAAATTTTTTCTTTAAAACAACCTCATTCATACATACACAATTTGTCTTGATATAGGCCTACGAGGCCCAAAAAACCATCGAAAGGGATTCAGAACTAAATTGAAGACTTTAGAAAAGTTTGGGAAATTTTCCCTAATATAGAGCCACACGCCCTTAAGAGACAGGGGATACACCATGTCCTCCAGCCGTGTAGCTCTCTGACTATGACGTCAGCATCAATTTAGGGTCACATGGCCTTATCACACGGCCGTGTGGCCAGATCGTGTGGTCAATTAAAATTAAATGAATTTTTCATAAAAAGGTGCAGACTTCACATGGCCAGGGTACACGCCCATGTGGGTAAGCCGTGTCTCTCACATGGCCAGGACACACGTCCATGTCTTATCCCATGTGTTTACTACTGAGCATACTGACTTGTAAAAATTAGGGTGCAGGGGACACATGGCCATTCAACAAGCCCCTGGGGCAGACTGTGTGTCACACACGGCCTAGACACATGCCTATGTGTCTACCATTGTAGACCATTTAAAGGCTATTTTCCAAGCCAGCTGTCACCCTCAATCAACCATACATTCAAACATATTTCATGGCATGCAACATGACATATTTAGACACTCAAATATTCAACACCATGGCACTTTCACATCTTCATAATGTCATCCTATTGCACATAATTTTGTTACACCATTTAGAAGCATTCCGCACCAACTTCATGCATTATTAAACTTGTTATCATAACTCCAAATTAGGCATTCATGACTATAGTCATTTTAAGCCATTAAGTCAATCTTATCTTTTAGCATCTAAGCTATACTTTATTATACATTCACCAAGCAATAACATATCACATCATCAAGACACTAACACATGCATGCATGGGTAATTAGATTACAGTCTAATGATCAAATATAAGCCATATCACATTGCCATTACAAAATGAACCATCATCATCATAGGCCTTCATAATTTGGCTAAATAGCATGACACATATCACAAAATAACCAAGTCCCCTATACATGCCATACTTAAAATAACAATTTCACTATACCCAATAATCTTTTGATAGTGTGATCGAATACTCCGACAGCTTTTGATCCCCGAGCTAGCTTGGCGGAATTACAAAGGATAGAAAGGAAAGGGGGTATGTATTAAAGCTTAGTAAGTCCACATGCAAATAATATGCAATGGTAGTGAGCAATCAACATGCAAAGACATAGTAAAATATACATAAAGATTATTCATCACTTAAACCTTTTGACTTACTTATCATAGTGCACATATACTTTCTCATCACAAACCATTTTTTACTAAGGCATTATTCATAGGTTTAGCGTACATACCTGTACACATCGTAGTATATCATATAATCATACCTCTTTAACATGCCCTCATCGGGATTTTCATCACATCCATTGCATTACTCGTTGAACACTCGGAATACTATTAGATACGTGGAAAACTTGCACATAAGTGCCACATATACATACATAGCCTAAGTTACCTCATAACATGTAACGCTCGCAATGGAGCTACTCACGGGCTGGCTCATAAAAGCTATCGGTCAAGGTGTAGCTACACGGGCTGCTCACACAAGCTGTCAGGTATCCGACCAACTCAAGGATTACCTAGCCACAGGCAGGACATACAAGACCATTTCTCAGAACCCAATTACATGTATCGCATCCATAATGAACTCAGACCAACTCAATGAGCTCGGATGCTCGCATCCGTAATGAACTCAGACCAACTCAATGAGCTCGGATACTCGGATGCCTCAACGAGTTCAGGTTTCTAAATTCCTAGTGACATGTCACTTGTATCCTAGACTATTCCTAAGGTTCAAATGGGATTTTCCTCACTTGCACACGGCATACTTTTTCGTACTTGCTCGTGATGTCGTATGTAACGGCCAATTATCATTTATGCTTTCATAACAACCAATAAGAATATAACCCATAATAACAAGAAAACATTTATCACATAATATCAAAACATTAAAAACATGCTACAACACCAAATTATTTGCATATGAACTTACCTCGATACAAAATGATGGTAATCGAGCCTAATCGTTGTACACTTTATTCTTTTCTCAATCAAAACCCGGTTCATGTTTTTCTTGATCTATAATGCCAAGTTTAACTTGTTTATTAATCACATTATTCAAATCAATCCACAACTCATGCTTTGGTAAAATTATCTTTTTACCCCAAACTTTTCACTTATTTACAATTTGGTCCCTAGGCTCGTAAAATGAAATGCATGCATTTTCTTTGTTACCCAAGCCTAGCTGAACCTTTACTATGCTCATATCAGCCTATATTTTCCTTTATTTCACATTATCACTACTTACTTTTACACTTTTACAAACAAGTCCCCTTTTTAGGTGTTTTCACTAAAAATCGCTTAGTAAAAGATGTTTATCATGCATCAAACATTCATATTCCTCAATTAATCATCAAAATACAGGCATGTTACACATGGGTCAAATTTCATACAAGTACCCTAGCTCAAAATATAGCTAAAATTGGGTGGATCATGCTTCAAGGACTTTAAAAATAGAAAGAACATTAAAAACGGGGCTAGGGAACACTTACAATCAAGCTTGGAAATATTGAACAAAACCCTAGCTATGGCTATTGAGAAATTCAACTGGCACATGGAGAAGATGGACACATTTTTGCTTTGATTTTCCCTTTTTATTCTTTTAATTACCAAATGACCAAAATGCCCTTAGGGTTTTTCTTTCAAAATTTTCCTATGCATGTCCATTTTTGTCCAAAATTATAGAAATTGGTCAAATTGCTAATTAGGACCCTCTAATTCATAATCTAAAGCAATTTCATGCTTAAAGCTTCTAGAATGCAAGTTTTGCATTTTATTCAATTTGGTCCCTAAAATTTAATTTGACATTTTATGCATAAAGGCTCTGTTTGTTTAACAGGAAAACATTTCCCGAAAAATGTTTTCCTGGTTTTACAGTGTTTGGAAGCATGAAAATATTTTGTATTTGGAAAATATTTTCCAAGACAAGAGTAAAATCAACGCTCTTTTAGGGAAAATGTCTTACAGGTTTTTTTTCGGTAATACATTTTCCATCTCTTTCTTCTCTTGGTAAAATCCTTCTCCCTTCCTTCTGTTCTTCATCTTCTTTCTCTCTTTCTGCAAATCTCATTCCTCTTTTTCTTTCTTTCTCAGGTAAAGGCAAATCTCATTTCTCAGGCAAAGACAAATCTCTCTTTCTAAGTTATGGCATCTTCTTGTTCTTTTTTTTTGGATTTGGGTAAATTCATTGATTCAGGGTTTTGTCGATGCAATATCATTTCAGATTTTTATGTTGGGTTTATGTTTGAGCCAAATTTCGTGAAGTACATGTTTAAGTCTTTGCGAGCAGTAGAGAAAGGTTTTTTTTTCAGTCATTACAGTATCAGAGTCTCCATCGTTGTAACTAATGTCTTCAACTTCTTCATGGATACCTCTTAAAAATTCTACATCTTTACTGAGCAAACTTGTTAATTTCTCCATAACCAAACTCACAGCCACTTCAGCCATCACAATTTCATTCAAATCCTCGATACCACTCTGTCCACTTTTGGAGCTGATTTTTCAGTTCCCGCACCCTCGGTACCAGCTTCAAAATCATCTCATCCTTCTTACCTTGAGGGACTTACCCCCCAATGAATTACCAAATGGTATCCCAACATAGCTAACATTAGCAACCTTGAAATGTGAAACAGAGGGTACTACAATTGAATTGCTTTTGGCAGGCAATGAAAGGGAAAGCTTAGTATCAGTAGTTGATAGTGGAGGTGGGTTATTCATAGGTAGTAATTTAGGTGGCATGTTTACTGGGTGAGAAATAGTCGCTATATCAGTCTTAGGTACTGCAGAAATATTACTATCATTATCTAAGCAAAATGATGTAGAAGAAGACGGACCCAAATTAGCCAAAAGATAACTCCCATTATCTTGAGAGACATTGACTTTTGATTAGAATTAGAACAAACGTGACAATTGGTTTATTTGTATAATCACAAAATATATCCTCATAGCCGGTAATGGAGTGGTCAGTTTTCATACAAATTAAGGTGTGTTTAATAAGTATTAATCTATGAAAGCTGTCTATTTTAGTTGGATGATATCAACTTGTTTAATCCATTTCCTTTTAGTAAGAAAAAGACTTTGCAACATTTTAGGTGGCTATTATTATTAATGTTGCTTCCTTGCTTCTACCTACGAGTTGCAGCCACTACGACTCGATAATTCCTCGGGGAAGCATTGTTAAATAGGCTTCTTATATTATCACCCGACATTACAGAAAACCTATGCTTTGTAATCTTGTTAAAACCCATGTTGCTGTACCTTAAGTTGGTTCTTCTTTATCGATTTCATTCTCTTTTTTTTTTTGTACAAAGATTATCGTGTCTATAGGGAATGCAGATTTTGGTGATCAATGAGCAAAAGGAAAGACTGTGTATCTTTGATCTATTGGGTTTTTAGGATGATTGTAAAGAGAAATAGAAAGATTCACTACCCTATTTTTAGCATTTAACTGTATTTCTCTCTAAAGCAATGTCAATGGTTGTCTTGTTGCATATACAATTACATTTTACATAACTATTGTACAAATGTTTGAGCAGCAAAATGACTTTAAGATAATGGCACCTCACTCAAAAGAGAATTGTAGGAACTGTTGTGCTTTACTTGCATCAAACACATTCAATTATATGAATCTAGTTTATGTTAGTATATTGCCTAGTTGAGAAGTGAAGGGACGGTTTTGGGGTTGTGCAATTTTTATTTATTTTTTTTATGTTTTTTCTTCTTGTGGTTTGAGCAATCACAATTTAGGCCTTCAAAAGCAATTTTTCCTTTGCATGAAAATAGTCGGGAACGGTAGGTAGAAGCAAGGAAGCAACATTAATAATAATAGCCACCTAAAACGTTGCAAAGTCTTTTTCCTACAAAGGAAATGGATCAAACATGTTGATATCATCCAACTAAAATAGACAGCTTTCATAGATTAATATTTATTAAACACATCTCAATTTGTATGAAAACTGACCACTCCATTACCGGCTATGAGGATACATTTTGTGATTATACAAATAATCCAATTGTCACGTTTGTTCTAATTCTAATCAAAAGTCAATGTTTGTTGTGATATTACTACTACAGCCTTTTATATTAATAGTAGAAGAATTGGAGATAGATTTTAATTTCTTGACCAAGATTAAACCTCCCAAACTGTTCATTTTAGCTCCCAATGACGTTTTAGTTATGTTGAAAAGGTTAGATAACAATAATCTCCTCAACCAATTTTATTATAAAAAATTATAATAATGTTATATTGAAAATGTTATTTTTTAATTTATTATTGGTAAATAAAACAGTATATTAGTTTACATATTTAAAAGAAAAAAAGAAAAGAAAAGGATCAACGTAACATGTTTAGTTAGCAACATTGAAAAAAATTCTTTTCCTTTTCTTTATTTAGGAATAGAAAATAAAATTGCAAATGCCTGAATTTTGTAGTATAAATGCCTTTTTAAAAAAATTTGAATAAAAATTTTATTTTAAAATATATTTTTCCCGCCACGTGTTGCATTGTAGTAATTGTATATGTTGATTAAATTTTTACCTTTTATGTTCAAATTCATGAACTTAGCATATTTTTCTCTTCTTTTTTTTTTTATATATATGACAATTTCTAGCATACAAATTTCACAGCTATTATGATTAGCATACGAATTGTGGAAATAAAATAAAATAAAATAAAATAAAGAACACAGAGATTTTACGTGAAAACCCTTTCGGGAAAAAACAATGGGCAGAGGAGAAGAAAATTCACTATGTCGAATTCGAATTTTTTTACAAGAGGAATAGACTATGTCTATTTATAGGCTTGTAAAGCCATATTCTAGTAAGACTGAAACACCTTATTCTAATCAATATCAAATAGATAGAATTTAATAAGGTTTAAAAAACCTTATTCTAAAATAAAATAAAAGAAGTGTAATTCTATATGGATTCTTCTTTTATTTTATTTGATCACTGTATTTTATTTAAATAAGGATTCGGGTCACTTAATTCTAACACGAATTTTGCAGCTATTATGATTAGCCAATAATCAGAAATATGTGTAGGATGCAAAATTTGTTCTATTGGGTACTACAATTTGTGATGAATATGTTTTGAATTATGCCTTTTTTTTTGTTATTATTTAAGTTGGGGTTGGTTAGTTAATTTCATTCCCTTTAGTCATGGTAACTTTAGTCATTGCTTGAGAAACTTTCATATATGTATGTGTGAACTTTAGTCATGGTAACTTTAGTAATATTTTTGTGGCATTATTTTGTGTAGATGGATTGTAATCAAGATCAAAATGTAATTGTCGGAGTCGTGGCTTCAGTTTTAGCTTTTGGGGCTCTCTGGATTAAAAAATTAAAAATTAGGAAGGAAGTTGCTTCTCACCCTCGTGTGAATAGAGATTATGAAAGAGAAAATTATATTAATAGTATTTTATATAGTGGTGACTAGCATTGTATTGATGTGATAAGGATGAGACCAATAACCTTTTTTAATTTGTGTGATATTCTTAGTAGGAATAATTTGTTACAGTCAACTAAATCGGTGAATATTAGGGAGCAAGTAGTTATATTTTTACATATAATTGGTCATAATGTAAGGTTTCGAGTGATTGGATCTAGATATTATAGATCAATTGGGACAATTCACCATTACTTTAGGGTTGTATTGATAGCTATTTTGAAATTGTATAAGCTAGTTATTAGATTACCTGATGAGTCAACTCCTAGTGAAATCAGAAACAATCCAAGGTTTTATCCTTATTTTAAAGATTGTATTGAAGCATTAGATGGAACTCATGTTCGTGCATCTGTTCCACTTAGCATTCAAGGAAGATTTCGTAGTCGTAAAGGGGGGACAACACAAAATGTATTGGTTGCCATTACATTTGATTTGAAATTCTCCTATGTTTTAACTGGTTGGGAAGGTACAGCACATGATTCTCTTATTTTAAGTGATTCACTTTCACGCCCAAGAGGATTAAGAATTCCAGAAGGCAAGAATTATAAAACATTAAATACCAAATAGTTCTAGTTAGCTCATAATTTATTAGTAATAATTATGTTTTGTCAAATTGTAGGTAAATATTATCTTGCTAATGCTGGATATGGCATTCGAAATGGATATATTACCCCATATAGTGGTGTCTGGTACCATTTAAAAGACTTTAGTGCTCAGGGGCCTGAAAATACAAAGGAACTCTTTAATCTTCGTCATTTATCATTGCGAATCACTATTGAACGTGTTTTTGGGATTTTGAAGAAACGGTTTCGTGTATTAGATGCTGAACCATTTTGGAATCTTCAAATTCAAGTAGATATAGTTTTGGCTTGTTGTATCATTCATAATAATATAATGGGATTTGATCCTAGTAATTTACTTAACCAAGGATTATATGAGGAGCCTGAGTCTAATTTAATAATACCAGCTCTTACGGAGCGACAAGAAAGAGAAGAAGCAAACAATGGTAAGCTAAGAGAGACGAAATTGTACAAACTATGTGGACTGATTATATGGCTAGAAATATTAGATAGGTTTAGGGCTTAGGGTTATTGTTTCTATGTTATGTATGTTTTAGTATTAAAATTGTTTTTTTTTTGTTAATGTTGGTTGGATAATGATATTGAAATTTTAGTTTGTTGGATTTTGAAATTATTATGTCTTGAATTTGTTACATATTGAATTTATTATGTTTTAAGCTTGTTGGATATTGAAATGATTGAAAATGACAATTATTAATGTAGAATGGGTAAGGGCAACAAAGAAGAGACCTCCAAGCAATTCAGGTGGACAAAACCGATGGAACATCTTTTTCTTGAAATTCTAGCAGAGGAGGCCCAGAAAGGAAATAAGCCTTCTAACTCTTTCAAAGCAATTTCTATTAATCGAGTTGCCGAAGCTATTTTAGAATGATTTCAAGTTCAATGCGATGCGAAGCATGTGAAAAATCATTTGAGGACCATAAAAAACCAGTGGCAGATTATATGCACAATTCGAGGTGGAAGTGGTTTTGGATGGGATGATAACATGAAAATGATCACATATGATAGAGTGACATATGATGCAGCAGCGATGGTAATATATGTATATATATGTTAAGTATATTTCAATTGCTTTTTTACTTGTTATTCTAATTGTGTATAATATCCAACAAGCACACAAGAAGTATGAACCATTTTTGAATAAAAGCATTGATCATTATGATGAAATGGCTTTGGTTGTTGGCAAAGATATCGCAACAGGGAGTTTTGCCAGAACATTTGCTGACATAGATTTTGACGATGATAACCAAGATTCAGTGCCTATAGACTGCGATAATAAAGAGATTAAAAAGGTAAGAACAAAAGTATCTTCATCTGGCACATCCAAATGTAAAAGAAAAAAATGCTCAAGAAAGTGTCGTTGATGAACAAATTAAATTTTTGGGAGAACAACTTGGCAAAATTGCTAATGCTTTGGAACAATTTACTGCGAATAAGACACCACATCTTTACGAAGAAGTGATGTCGATGGAGGTAGAAGGATTTGATGATAACTTCCTGTGTTCTGTATTTGATTATCTAGTGAGTCATGAATCTGAGGCCAAAGCTTTTTTAGTTAAAAGTAAGAAGCATAGAAAAACTTGGCTTCAAAAATTTTCTCAAGGTTGAAGATATTGATACATTTCATGTATGTAATATTAGTTATGCACTTGGACAATGTTGTTGTTATTATGTGGTGTACTACTAATTATGTATTTGGATAATATTATTAATTTCTAGTATTAATTGTGGTTTGGAAGCTAATTTATAATTATTCAATCCTTGTTTTTTATTTTTATAACACAATTACAAATAATTTATTTGACTTTGGTTGTTTTCAATTTATGACGGTTAATATTCTAGCTTAATAATTGAGTATTATTATATATTTAATTTGATTTATTTATTTATAAATAAATTATTGCAATATATGTAAAAACAGTTTAAAATATAAATTAATTAATATATATAATTTATTAATATATTTAAAACAGATTTTCCGAAAAATATTTTCAGGAAATATGCCAAACAACAGAAAATATTTTACACAGATTCATCCAAATACCAGAAAAGCAAATCATTTTCCAAAAATCATTTTCCGGAAAATATTGTACTGGTAAACAAACGGAGCCAAAATTTCTTCACAAAACTTTCACATAAGCATGCATTCATATCATAGACCTCACAAGAACCATATAATAATTATTTCTGTATCAGAATCCGTTAGGAAAAAAGGGAAAGCACGTAATTTGATTTGATCCTCAGTTACGCCTTAAGGTTTCATGCTAAGACAAACCATATGAAACTCTTTCAGATGTTTGTGAGGATTTTCATTTTGCAACCCACGAAAAGTTGGCAATAACTGGATTAAACCTAACTTCAGTTCAAAATCAGTATCCATAGTAGGATACGCAATGCACAATGGTGGTTGTTCTACAGGAGCTTCGGCCAGTTGCCGAATCGTTTGAGCCATGGTGGATGTGCTAGATTTAGGTTTTTGTTAACCTTAGTATTAGGCACTTCTTCTGGTGAATCGACTTCTACTTTTTCACTTTCAAGTGTTTGAGTAGGGTTTTCGTTAACCCTAGATTCAACTTCGTTCTCGAGTTCAATTTCTGGCGGTGGGTTACTCTGAGTCCTAACCACCCTTAACTGTTTTTTCTGTAACTTTGTCTCCTTGCGATTGGCTCTCACAGTCTTCTCTATCTTTGAACCAAATGCAAGAATACTTGGAGCAAATCTAGTAATAAGAAACAGAGAAACAAGATTACTACGTTTCCAGTCCCCGACAATGATGCCAAAATTTGATACAGTCGTTAAAAACACCAAAAATATCTTATCCCTATAAAATAATAAAAATAATAATATAAGGAAAGTAGGGTCAAATCCTCAGGGATCGAATTTGCACAAGTTCCTGTTCCTCGAAATCCCGAACAAAGTCGTGCCCAAGAAAACCTGCGTACTTGGGAAAAAAATAAAAATAAAATCAGAATTTAAAGTTGGATTGAATTGAAATTATGAAAATTAAAATTAAAATTGTAATGAAAGACAAAGTTGAGAAAAGAGTTTTTATGGAGAGATTTCAGCCTCCTGTTGTCTCGATCCGCCTTGGGTTCTATCATCGACTTTTAGGTGATCCTTCTCGAACAGAATAAGCTAGTTATAGTGGAAGAGGATGCCTACGACCACCAGCTCCACTTAGATTTTTAGACTTACGATTTAGAGGAACATGACTCTAGCCAACCATCGCTTTTGTGGGACCATCTTACATTAGATCATCACTTCTCAATGGTGAATGCCACTCCATTTTGTCTCTTAGGCTCAACAACCACTGGCGCAGTAAGCAATGAATCGACTGTGCAACCTTCTTAAAACATACAAAGCGGCCGCCTTTGCACAAGTTAAAAAGATTACTTTTGAAGGGATATGGACGAAAGCATCAGTCAATAGTCCGGAGAAGCGATGAATACTCGTTGAGAAGGTTAAGCGCAGATTCTAAACCTCATGAACCCTTTTTGGGGAATTTCGACAAGCTTTGGCTAGATAAATTTAGAGGTTCATACTTTTTGAGGAAAAAGAAATAAACATAATGAAAATGAAATTTTTATTGAATAATATGAAAGGAAATAAGGCTAAGCTTTTTGGGAGAAGAAATGTTTACAGAAAAGATGAGTTAAATTTGTATCACTCTATCTTCTATTTGTAGTACTAGAAAACTTAATCTATTTCTAATTAAATTCTAAAAGATAAATATAAATAAATATAGATAGTTAAAGATAAATGAAGGTAAAAGCTAAAATTAAATTTAAATAATAATCTTTAACAATTATCCTAATATAATTAAAAATTAAATAGAGTCTTGTGTTTATAAAATCTCTTCTTTGCACTTTTGCCCCCAAGTTCTTCCACTCTTTGCATTTTCGACACTACCTCCTTCCTACTTCGCATGCTGGCCCATTTTATCTTTAAATTCACTCTTTTTGCCTCCAAATTTCTTTTTGCCTTCAATTTAGTCCCTACAAGACAAAAACCATAAATAACTCAAATTATTAGGATCATACTCAAAATAAATATGTAATTAATACATAAAAATATATCATTTTAGAGTATTATCATTAAGGTAATATTCTAACTTTTTAGGGTTAAACAAAGAGTGTTGTTAAATAAATTTAAGTTTTAAACGATTTTATTGAGATTTATTTAGATTTGATGTTTTTAAAGTAAGCTTGGATTCAAAAATGGAAAATCTCGTAATCTTGAGTAAACTCGTATTTTCAAAGTGATTTTTGATTCATTCTGACCTAATTAGAAGGTACTTCACTTCAATTTAATAATTTATAACTGAATTTTTAAGAAAAATATTTTTCCTTTTCACATGTTCTTGAAAGCTTGAATTTTTGAAAATTTTAGAACCACTAATTTAGATATAATTAATGGTTTAGATATGAAATTAAATGACATTTAATATGTTTGAAATCGAAATTGAGGATTAAAAACGAGATTTGAATATCTAAACTTTAATTTCTACAAAACTAACTAGTTTTCGGTAGTGAGAAAAGAGAGGCTTGAATTGTGTTTTCCTTTTTGTTTGGTTGTGTTCAATGTTGTTTTTGATAAGTTTGTAATGTTTTTGTTATGTGTGTAAAGTTTTGGATCAATCGGGAGCCACTTCAAGCAAGTCTAAAGGCAAGGAAAAGCTTGTTTGAGCTTTCGGCTAGTAAGCAGAAGTGTGAATAGTGAGTGTTCAAAGTTGCTGCTAGTATGTGTGGTTCGTAGTGTCAGTTAGGAGCTTAGGAATATCCTAAACCCATATCCTAAGTTCTGAGTGTAAGCCTTTTTAATACTTTTTTGCGTTGTTGTGAAATTATGCTTAATGTATGTCGAGTTGTGGAATGTGAGGCTATGATGGCAAGTAATGTGGGTGATTACTTGTATATGACATGTGATAAACAAACTTTAATGCTCACATATGTATTCTGATATATAATGGCTCAATGAGTATTCTTGTGGCACTTAAAGTGAAATGAAATGTAAATCTGATAAGCATGCATTGTGTATGAGCTTGTGATGTTAATTAATGAATATGAACAGAGATTATGTGCATTAAAATAGTAATTACATATGTGTGATTTTTGATATTTTGGGCTTGTGATATCTTGAAATACTTGGATATAGTTGACATGCCATAGGATTGTGAGTACTCACCTTTGTGTTTTGTAATTTGGGCATTGAGGCCCCGGGACAGGTTGGAGAGATATTGAAATGTCAAGTTAAACTTCATTCATTGAGACATGTTGGTGTGTTGGAGAGTGTTTAGCTTTATGCTACACTTATGAGACATGTTAGACTCTTTGAGTCATCGGTGGGATGGAGAACCGTTTATCCAATATGTGGTGATAGAGTCCACTTTTTACGTTTCATAATCTCAAGCAACCAAATTATCATTTTTTGAATTATATATATATGATATATGTTGTGTGTAAATGCATGTGAGTATATAAGCTAAACTTGTGAGATAATGAAGTATGAATATGTTATTTTGACTTGATGAAAATATGGTTGAGAATGTGTCTTAGTATGCTCTTCCTTAACTTACGATGTTTTGTATACTTTGTGGTAATTTCAAACATTCACTGAGCTTATTTAAGCTCACACACTCCACATTAAAATCTTCCAAATAAGTAGCTTTTTCGGTGTGAGTGGAACAGCCAAGGAAGTGATCTAAGCAAGGCAATAACCATCAATTAAGTGGTTTTATAATTTTTTAGACACTTTGAATAAAGTCAACGTGGGTTAGAGTTATAGTTTTAGTTATTATCATTATTTTATTATTACTATTTTGGGATTGGACTTATGGAATGTTGATGTTGCTTTTGGACTTAGCTTATGAACATTTTGATATTTGAGATTGAGATTGATCATGCATGTTAGGTATTCTCAATGAAAATGTATTGATATGGCATGACAAATGGTTAAAGGATGTTAGTAGGTTCAGTTAAATTAGACATTAATTGTATGTTGAATAGGAATATGTTTTGAGCTTGAAAATCTTTTTAACTTATTAAATTTTAGTATTTTGGGTAAAAGTATCGATACTCGAGACCAAAATATTGCTACCTACTTGTTTAGTATGAATACTTTTGTTGTTTTTCAAAAAATTCAAAACTAGTCATTATTACGGATAAATCTATTTCTATTGTCGATTAAATGTTTAATTAGTCACGAACTAATCTTTAAATGTTAATTGCAGTAGTTTGTATGTGTATAAGTTTCGATAGTTGTTGTAGCATCCTGTTACTCGAGTCTGACAATTGGACAGGATGGGGTGTTACATATATGACACAAATAAGAAGATAGGAGCAAGCCGTTAGAGAATACTCAAGAAAAAAATTTAAAAAACTCCATTGAAGCCGACTTTGAATCAGATTTCCATCAAGATTGAAGATTCGCAGTTGATTTCTTAGGAAGTTATCATGAGTTTTATTTATTTCTTCCGATTATACTCTCTCTTGAGTGTTTTTATTTTCAAGCATGAACTAATTTTCTAAATGCCAAAAGGAGATGAATCCTATGATGGATTCTATCATTTGATTTTTATTTTACGCAATAAATCGTTAATTTCTTATTCTCTATTATCTGTGCTTAGTTCTTATTTAATATTTCTAGATTATTGATCCATGTTCAATGTGTTCAAATCATTGGTTAAATAGATCCTATTTAAGAGTATATCCTGAGTAATTGAGTAGTGTTGCATGCAATCTAAGAAATATGACTACATAAATATACCAGATTAGAGTCAAATATAATAAGAGAATCCATAGTACGAGTTAATGCGATAATAGGGGTTTTAATTAGAAAGAAATTTCAATTAACCAACCTAGAGTCAATTGTTATTATGTTCGAAAGAGATATTAATATAATTTAGGGATTTCTACGGATCAAGATACTAAGTAAATAAATTGCATAATTTAGATTGATAGTTACAAATGAAATCTAGGCGGATTCTTTCCTAGGTATTGTTTTGCTTCTTGGTTGTTAAACAATTATTTTTCTGATTTGTTCTTTGATGTGCTTGTTAGCTAATTTAGTTTTGTAGCACCCCAAACCCGGCCCAGACGTTATGGCTGGATCCGACATGCCACATCGAAGCGTTAAAAACATTTTATATTGTTGATCCAGAAAAACCTACTTAGTGTTTTAAAAGATAATTTCATTATAGGTTAAAGTGAATGGAAGTCATGCACCGTGTAGGAAACCGGAAAGAGGTGGTGAATCCATCGGACCGCTATACCAAGCTCCTTCGGATCCAATCCTAGACATGCATACCGCCATTGCCACACCTTAACGTCATGGATATTTCTAGGAAACCGATTTGATTAAGTCATTTTAGGAAAAGTGATTAATTTTGGAAAATACTTTCATTGCGGAAGCTTTGCTTGTTGTCGTGTTATTTTGAAATCAACTGTTGTTTTTGAAAACGCGCCTAAAGCTATCCAATTTCAACAGTTAAAATAAGTAATACCTATCTTAGTAATACATATTAAAACCATTAAAATAATTAAACGGCCTTATTACATTTAAAACCCAAAACTTCAAATGTAAATAAAAGGATGTCCATTCACCGAAGAAAATCAAACTTTCGAACGGTGGCCACTCCGAATTCCCTCACACTCCAAGCCCACTATGGTTGGGGATTTCCACGTGGATGAAAATAAAAGGAGTGAGTTTGGGAAACTCAGTGTGTAAGGAAAACCCATTCAAAGCCCAAGTCACCAAGCCTATTGGGCCTAAACCCATTCAGTAATAAAGTGGTACTGGGCCGTAACCCTTTTCAGATTATAATAAACCGGGCCTTAGCCCTTATTCAGATAATGATGGCCCATAGGCCCATTTCAAAATACATGCAACATCAAGAAACATATGCAAGCCCATTTGGGTAAGTGGTATCTGGCCGAGCCCTTTTCAGACATAATAAACCGGGCCTTAGCCCTTATTCAGATAATAGTATGGCCCATAGGCCCATTTCAAAATACATACAACATCAATAACATATGCAAGCCCATTTGGGAGACTACTCAACCCACCAACCACTACACTTCACCCGTACCACCATACACTCTATGTGGGGAATAGTTCAACCCACCCAAATTTAACACTCCACAGCTTGCCTTTGTCGCTCGATTATCAAAGAATTGAGGCAAAGCCTCCAAGACGTGGACAAGCCACTTTCAGTACTTCCTCCGTCAATATCCCGGTCCCATGCATCGATAATAACAACATGGCATGCAAGAAATAACAACAATCAAACATGCATTTAAGTCAATTTAACCCTGTGGGTATTTCGGTAATTTATCTCCTAGGGATAAAACTGTAAATTTTTCACTTTTAAAGGTATTTCAGTAATTTATCTATTTTAGGGTTTTTCATGCATATTCCTACTTTTCACGTACTACAAAATCACGTACCGAGGGTTCTTACCGAATTGGGCCCGTTGGCCCATCATTCCAATTTTGGCCCATTAAGCCCAAAAATATCGAGGGCACAGAAATCATGCACTTTGCAATCCAAATTTTGCAGTTTACCAAAAACATTAATCGATTTACCTCACGAGCATTCGCACACTCACAAATCTACAAAATATCGTTTTTCGGCATTTCGGCTTTTCGACTTTTGCCGATCCAGACTAAGAAAGAGGGTGTTAGTTACACACTTTTATGACGATATATATGTCAATTTAAATCCACACACAAACCGCCTACAATTGGATTACTAACACATTAATCTAACTATTCAAATACAAACTGCGTATTAACCCCTTACAATATTCGGCCAACCACACCTACAGATCATAGTAAGCTTATAAGAAAACAATAAGCAACTCATTAACAAAATCAATGTTTACCACATAATCATAATTTCACTGCAAACTGTCTTCCTGAGCAACAGTCACTAAATCATTTATAACTGGAGCTACGAAACTTCAAATCAAATTCCGTTAATTTTCCTTGAAAATAGACTCATATATCTTCTATCCATAAAATTTTCAGAAATTTTTGTTTAGCCAATCAATACCAGATTTTTCTCAAAGTTTCCCATGTTTCACTATTTGACTAATCTGACCATTCTTCATTACGAATCAAATTTCTCATTGTATAGTATTCAAAATATGTTCTTGTTTATTCCATTTGAAACTAGACTCATTAAGCTTTAATTACATAATTTATGCAGCTTCTAACTCATCTCCCACAATTTATGGTGATTTTCCAAAGTCACGTTACTGCTACTGTCCCAAGCAGATTTATTACCAAATCACTCTTTCACACCTAACTTGCATGCTTGTTATTTAAACA
Organism: Gossypium arboreum; assembly: GCF_025698485.1. NCBI lineage: Eukaryota > Viridiplantae > Streptophyta > Magnoliopsida > Malvales > Malvaceae > Gossypium > Gossypium arboreum. Next base: position 113,857,047 of record NC_069073.1, read on the forward strand.
TGTATATCACCAATCAATCATCACATATCTATGATTTTACTTAAGTATAATCTCCATTTCATCATTTTAAAGCACAACATGTTAGCCGATTTTTCCCCTTAGCATCTAAGGCACATGCATGCTCATTTGTTTGGCTCAACTTCACCTATCTTCCATTTTTCATCAAAAGAACATGAAACAACAACCATTTCCTTCATTTTAATTCACGACTAAATGCTCACAACACAACTAAAAACCAAAATATGCTTCAAGAGTTAAGGTAGAATCAAGAAGAACTCATGAACCTTAAAATAGAAGCAAGGTACCAAAAACTTACCTTCAATTTTCTTCCTCCTAATGACCGAATACTCAAGAGCTTTCTCCTCTCCTTTCTCTTCTCTAACTTTCAGCTATGATGAACAAAGATGGACAAAATTTTGTTTTTTTCACCCCTTTTTCTTTTAATAAAACTTCATATTTCATCCATTTAATTCTTTAATACAAAAGACATGAAATTCTTATCATGAAACATTTACCTAAACCATTATCATGGAACATTTACCTAACCCATTATCATGGAATATTTACCTAACCCATTATCATGGAACATTTACCTAACCCATTATCAATTTGTACCATGAATTATGGATATCAAGTGCTCATATTGTCTACAACAACATGATGGCTAGCCACTTCATGTAAAATGGGAGGTTTGTCATGCAAATCCTCCTATTTTGCACTCCTATTTATTTGGCCACTTCAATTTAGCCTATAGCATTTTCAAACATTTTCACATAGGTCCTATTTCATAATTTCACTCACAAATGACAAAATTAAAGCATGAAATTTTGCCAACATTCACAGAATTCCTAAAAATTGGGGCGTTACAAGTTTTAACCAATCACTTGATTTATTCAGTTAAATAATATAAAGACGACAATTATTAGTACTTGTAGTCCTCGCGGGAATGATATCTTTACTCACTATAGCTATACTATTAATTGATATGTACACTTGCCTTAGTAAAATTTTTAGTTAGTTTCATGACACATCAAGTTTTTCGAAACCTTGTCAGGGACTAGAATATTAAAAAAAATTTATTTCTATTAATTTATCCATTTTTATTTTTATTTTAATATTTTTGTTTTTAATATAATTGTTACATTCTAATTTTTCTTTTGTTTGATTATTAAAGGATCTTTTGGTTTATGACTAGAGACAACCGGTTGGAACCATTAGTTTTTTATAGTGAAATTGAAAAAAATGCTCATAGAAATAGGAGAGTAGTTAGAGAAGCAAGACAATGTTAACAGATTTTAATAAATGATCAAAAGAAAAAGGACATTCCTGTACAGATGGATAATAATCCTAGTAATCAACAATTTCCTGTATGCCCTACTCTTCGAACTATGTATGAATATGTTAAGCCCACTCTAATTGGGGTTGAATCGAGTATTGTTAGCTCAACTATTGCTGCAAACAATTTTGAGATTAAGTTGAAAACAATTCAGATGGTACAACAATATGTTCAGTTTGATGGGTTGAAAGATGAAGAGCCGGATGCCCATTTAGCTAACTTTCTAAATATATGCAACATATTTAGATCAATGACATTACTGATGATGCCATATACTTAAATTTGTTCCCATTCTCTTTGAGGAACTAGGCAAAACAGTGGTTAAATTCACTTCCACAGGGTTTCATCACCACTTAGGCTTAGATGATTGAAAATTTTATGTTGAAGTAATTTCCACCTGTGAAAAATAAAATAGAATAAAATAAATAAAAATAAAGAACACATAAATTTTACGTGGAAACCCTTTCGAAAAAAACCACGGCAGAGGAGAAGAAAATTCACTATGTCGAAAAATTTTACTCAAATACAAGAGGAATAGACTATGTCTATTTATAGGCTTGCAAAGCCATATTCTAGTAGGATTGAAACACCTTATCCTAATCAATATAAAATAGATGGAGTTTAATAAGGTTTAAAACCTTATTCTAAAATAAAATAAAAGAAGTCTAGTTCTATATGGATTTTACTTTTATTTTATTTTCCATCGTATTTTATTTAAATAAGAATTTGGGTCACTTAATTCTAACAATCTCCACCTTGACACAAATTCTCAATGAACAAGTTCTTCATCGCGAACTTTCAATAAACAAGTTCTTCACCTCTTCCAAAAACCCCTTAAGGGTTTAACTTCAACAATGAACACCAACCAAGTCTAAGCAATGCTCAAACTTGGTTATAGGAAGTGACTTAGTCATCATATCTGCAGGATTTTCATGAGTGCTAATTTTGCTCACAACAATATCACCACGAGCAATAATATCACGAACAAAATGATACCGAATATCAATGTGTTTTGTTCTCTCATGAAACATTTGATCTTTTGTAAGAAAGATGGCACTCTGATCGTCACAAAATATCGTGGCTGATTTGAAGGTCTTCATTGAGTTCACTAAATAGTCCTTCAACCAAATAGCTTCTTTACAAGCCTCAAGAATCGCCATGTACTCACTTTTTGGTAGACAAAGCGATCGTAGTTTGCAAAGTGGCTTTCCAACTAATTGCACAACCTCCGATTGTAAAGACGTAACTGTGAGAGATCTTCTTCTATCAAGGTCTCCAAAGAAAATCAGCATCAACATACCCTATAACTCCATCTTTAGTTCTTCCAAACTGTAAGCAAACATTAGTAGTGCCTCGTAAGTATCTTAAAATCCATCGAATCGCTTTCCGGTGTTCTTTACCAGATTCGCCATGTATCGCTAATCTGACCGATCGCATATGATAAACCGACGTGAACAAACCATAGCATACATGAGAGATCCCATCGCACTAGAGTATGGAACATGTGACATGTACTCAATCTCATTATCGATTGAGGAGATAAGGCCGATGAAAGTCTGAAATGGGTCGCTAAAGGAGTACTAACAAAGCTTAGCACTCTGCATATTGAACTCGCAAAGAACTTTCTCAATGTACCCTTCCGACTTAGGTACAATTTACTTGCTTTTCTATCTCGAGAATCTCCATACCAAGTATCTTCTTTGTTGGTCCTAAATCTTTCATCTCAAATTCTTCACTTAGTTGGGCTTTAACCTTTCTTATCTCTTTTATCTTTTGTCGCTATCAACATGTCATCAACATAAAGAAGTAGATACACAAAAGAACCATCACTGCTTTTTCTTAAAGTAGACACAACTGTCAAAACTACTTCTTTTGAAATCATGAGAAGTCATAAAGGAATCAAACCTCTTGTACCACTTGTCTTGGTGATCTGTTTCAAACCGTAAAGGGACTTTTTCAAGAAGCAAACATAGTCCTCTTTTTCGAGACTATAAAACCCTCCGTTGTTGCATGTAAATATCTTCCTCAAGTTCTCCATGCAAAATGCGCTTTTACATCTAACCGCTCAAGCTCCAAATCATGCATGGCAACAATACCAAGCAAAGCTCGAATCGAACTATGCTTAACAACCGGAGAGAACACATCTGTGAAGTCCACTCTCGAATTTGATCAGAACCCTTTGCAACAAGCCTTGCTTTATATCCGGGTTCTTCAACTCCGGAGTCCCTTCTTTCTTTTTAAACACCCATTTACAACGAATGCCTTTTTACCTTTAGGAAGTTTTACAAGATCCCATGTTCTGCTTTTTGTGGAGTGATTCCATCTCCTCTTGCATAGCAAACATCCACTTTTTCGAGTCTTCACACTAATCGCCTCGTAATAATTAAATGGCTCTTGATTCGCATCTATATCTTCACCACATTTAAAGCATAAGCAACTAGATCAACCTCGGCATACTTCTTTGGAGGTTTAATTTCTTCTTGTCCTGTTTTTGGCGATAGAGTATTGCGGTGAAGAAGCAACTCTATTCTCAATTTTGTCTTGGCTTGAGGAGTTGATTTCAGATTAATCTGATGCTCCACCGCTTTTGGTTTTCTTTATTGGAAGAGTCTTTAAGAGATAAGTTAGGTAGCATAGCGCTTCATCAAAAACAACATCTCTCGCTAATCACAACTTTTCTATTTTCAGACACCATAACTTATAGCCTTTTACACCACTTTATAACCAAGAAAACGCATTTAATGGATCTCGGTTCCAATTTTCCATTATCAACATGAGCATACGCAGGACACCCAAAAATCTTTAAATCGAATAATTAGCGGGATTACCGCACCATACCTCTTGTGGAGTCTTTTCTCAATGGCAACGGATGGAGATCGGTTGATCAAAAACATGCAGAGAGGTCGCTTCGCCCAAAATGACTTCGGTAAGTTGGCATTTGACAACATACATCGAACCTTCTCCATGATCGCTCGTTCATTCGCTCGCAACGCCGCTTTTGTTGTGGAGTATGACGAATCGTCAAGTGTCTCATGATCCCTTCGACTTGCACAATCTATTAAACTCATCGTAACGTAACTCTAAGCCATTGTGCATGACGGAGGTATTTTATCTGCTTTTCCGTCTGCTTTTTCAATCATAATTTTCCAAGACTTAAATGTGGAAAACACATCGCTTTTCGCTTCGGAAGAACGCCCAAACTTTTTCGGAAAATCATCAATAAAGGTTAGCATATAATTAGCTCCACCTCTCGAAGGCACTCGGACGGCCCCCACGATCGAATGGATATACTCCAACGCTTCCTTCGTGTTATGGATTCCTCTAGTGAATCGAACTCTCTTTGCTTCCCAAAACACAAGTGCTCACGAAATTCAGTTTGCAAATTCCTTGCCCATTAAGAAGTCCTCTTTGCTTAATTCGCCATGCCATTCTCACTTATATGCCCTAGGCGATATGCCAAAGTTTAGTAATATCATCATCCGACAAGGAAGAGGAAGCGACAATTGCATCACCAAGAATAAGAGAACCTCAGAAACATATAACTTGGCAATCTTTCTTTGCCCTTTCATCACAACAAGGGACCCTTTGAAATCTTTAAAACCCCACTTTCATTTGTGTATCTGCCCTTTTGAATCAAGAGTACTCAACGAAATTAAATTTCTTTTCAATTCGAACATGCCGCACGTCACTAAGTGTTCGACAACTCCATCAAACATCTTAACTTTAATTGTTCCAACACCGCGATTTTACATGAAGCATTATTTCCCATCAAAACAACACCTTCAGATCATCGTTTCATAAGTTGTAAACCAATCCCGATTGGGACTCATGTGGAAGGTGCAACTGAATCAAGTATCCACTCGCCACTTTAGAATCATTGATGAAGCAACTAGAAGTTCACCATCGCTGTAGTCTTCTACAACATCACTTCACCGAATTTTTCGGTTGTTTTCCTTTTGATTCGCAGCCTCCTTTTAATCTTATTTTGTAGCTTATAACACTCAGATTTAATGTGCCCTTTCTTCTTGCGAAGTTGCAAGTTTTACCTCTGTTTGAAGATTTCGATCTACCCTTAGATTTACCACGAGGATTCCGTTCTCGTGTTCTACCACGATCATCATCAACATTCCGGTCTTGTCTCCCACGAACAATGAGACCCTCTCCCCGAGAGTTGGGTTTAACCACAAGATGCTTCATCTTATCATACGAGGTTAAAGAATCATAAACCTCATCAACCGTGAGAGACTCGCGGCTATATAAAATCGTGTCTCTAAAGGTTGAATAAGACGGGCAACGAACAAAGTAGAATCAACCCTAGATCTTCCTTATCATCTTGAACCTCCATGGCCTCCAAGTTTGAGAGAATTTCTTTAAACACCTGTTAAGTGTTCGTGTACGACGCACCTTCCTCCAAACGATGAGCATAAAGACGCCGCTTCATATGCAACTTGCTTGTTAGAGTTTTCGACATACATATTTGTTCTAGCCTCTTCCATAATGCAATGGCAGTTTTTCTTTCATCACATCCCCGCAAAATTTCGTTGGACAAATGCGATGTAATTGTGTTAATGCCTTTCGATCCTTACGCTTCTTCTCTTCATCTGTTAATGTCGAAGGCATCTTATCTATCCTAGCAGGGCATCCTCTAGATCCATCTGCAAGAAGCGCTTGCATCTTAATTTGCCACAACGCAAATCGGTGTTACGATCCAACAATGAATTTCATACTTCAAAAACGCCATTACCGTGATCGAGATGAATAACCCTAAGCTCGATACCAATTTGTGAAAAATAAAATAGAATAAAATAAATAAAAATAAAGAACACATAAATTTTACGTGAAACCCTTTCGAAAAAACCACGGCAAGAGGAGAAGAAAATTCACTATGTCGAAAAATTTTTACTCAAATACAAGAGGAATAGACTATGTCTATTTATAGGCTTGCAAAGCCATATTCTAGTAGGATTGAAACACCTTATCCTAATCAATATAAAATAGATGGAGTTTAATAAGGTTTAAAAACCTTATTCTAAAATAAAATAAAAGAAGTCTAGTTCTATATGGATTTTACTTTTATTTTATTTTCCATCGTATTTTATTTAAATAAGAATTTGGGTCACTTAATTCTAACACCACCTACCAAAATAGCTAGGTTGAGGAATCTCATCTCTTCTTTTGCTTAATTTGAGCTTGAGACATTGTATGATGCATGGGAGAGATTTAAGGATATTTTGAGATGGTGTCCTTATCATAAATTACTTTTGTGGCTTCAAGTTCAAACTTTTTACAATGGTTTGAATCCTTTGACTAGGCAAATAATTAATGCAGCAACTGACAAAACACAGAATAATGAAACACCTGAAGCAACTCAAGAATTTATTAAGGAGATGACACTGAATAACTATCAATGATAAGGTATGAGAACAAAGCTTACTAAGGCAGTCGATGTTTTTAATATAGATGCAGTTGCTATGTTGGCAAGTCAAGTGAAAGTGTTAAGTAAAAAGATTGATGGTTTGAGTTGCAATAAACAGGTGAATCTGAAAATGCAATGTGATGCAACTGGAGCGGGGATTATCAATCCGAAATGTTTGCCCTTCAAGTCTAACATGGAGCATGAGCAAGTCGAATTTATGGATAATAATTCTAGACCTCAGAATAACTCTTACAACAACAATTATATTCTAGGATGAAGAAAATCATTCGAATTTTTTTTGGGGTGGTTAAGGAAATAAAAGGCACAACCCCCTCTGGGTTTCCAACCACCTTATCAATAAGAAAAGAAGTCGAGTTTGGAAGAGATGTTAACTAAATTTATTTCAGTGTTAGAAACTAGATTCTAGAGCACTGAAATAGCTTTGAGGAAGTAGCAGGCATGTATTCAGGGTCTCGAGAATCAAATTAGTCTGCTTGTTAAATTGTTTTCGGAGAGAGAACAAGGTTGTTTACCTTGTAACACTGGAACCAACCCAAAAGAGCCATGTCCACGCAATCACTATACGAAGTGAAAAAGTGTTAGCGAAGCCTGAAAAAAAGCGGAATTTAGAAGCTGTTGAGAAAAAAGATGAGGTTGCGGAATGCAAGAAAAGTATAAGCCGGTAGTTTGAGAATACAAACTACCAATTCCATATCAGGCAAAGTTGAAGAAATACCGCATTAATGAACAATATGGTAAATTTCTTGAACTTTTGAAATAAAATTGGATATTAACGTACATTTTGTTGAAGCCTTTTCGTAGATGCCAAAGTATACAAAATTGAATATTAACTTACCTAGTAAAAGGTATCGATATATTTTGATGGGTATCGATACTTGTTATAATTTTTGAAAGTTCATGAAAAACAGAATGCAAAATTGGTATCGATATAAAGTTTTGTTAACGATAAAATTTTAAACGTATGGACACTTATTGTTTATGTTCAATTTTTTCATTCAAAATAGAGAGCAGTTTTGATATCAATAAAAGATAAGGTACCAATAAAAATTGTACAAGTATCGATACATCTTGGAAAATATCGATACTACTTGTAGGGAACAGTTTTACAATTGATTTGAAACTGTATTAATTAAGTTCAAGAGTTTAAATTCATTTTCAAAATATTTTCTAAGATGTTTGGAAGGTTTGAAATATTATTTATGCTTTGAATTCTTTGTTCAAAAACAAAGTTTTATTTAAATATATTTTTGTTTGTTATATCAAAATAATTTATCAAATAAATTAGTTCAGTACTTTTCTGTACCCTCTACCTAAGCCCTGTTTCAACATTGTAAAGATCTTTTGATTGGTGTGTCATCTCGTTCTATAATGGTGGAGATTTGATTTTCAAGCAAGCCTATGGTAATAACATTTCTTATTTAACTATTGAGTGCACATTATTTGGACCTTAAACACCTTAAGTGCTTTGAGTGACCTTCGTGAGGGTGTCAATTCTTGTTTACTTTGAATTTTAGGTAATTGTTGAGATAGGGGAGACGCCTATGTTTTATGCCTCAAAATCTTTGCTTGGATTGCTTGTGTTCTTTAGTGTCATTTTCGTTTAAATTTCCAATGCATGATTATTCAAATATTCACATTTGATTTTCATTTAAAAATCACGTTTTCTTGAGTATTCTCTTTAGTGTCATTTTTAAGTTGTTTTCCGTTGCTCAGTGCTCAATCCTGTGAAATCAACATGGCCTACCACACACGCTCCGTGTGGCTCATTTTGCTTGCTCTAACACTTTAATTTTCACTCGCTTTATTCTCAAGTGCTCTATTAAGCATTAAAACGTGAATTTAAAGGATTAAGAGTATAAAATTCACAATTAGCATCGGATAATCACCCAAAACACGTTAAGAATAAGGTTAAAATATGTTACTTTTAGCACTTATCAATAAAAAATGAAAACAACATAAAATACTATATAAAATATTATTTTAAAAAAATATAAAAGAGTTATTGATATTTTTATTTATTTGAAAAATAATTATTTTAAAATTATTTAAGGAAAAACTTTAAAACATTATCAAATAATGCTAAAAAATCATAGGATAAAGCTCAATTTATTAAAATAAAGTTAAAACCTAAAATTAATATTAAAAATAAATTAAATTATCACGCATTAAAAAAACACAAAATTTTTTAATCGAATCGGAACAAATTTAATCCGTCGAGTAAAATATTTAAGGATGGTCCAAATCTTATTTTCCTCTTCTAATTTCATCACACTTCCCTCTCTCTCTCTCTATATATATTATCCCAACTTACAACCCTATTTTCCTCCTCAAGTTTCCTCCCACATCCCCCAATTATATATTTTATCCCAACAAACATCTTCCCAATCCCAAACTCGATCCGATCCATCCCCCATATCTCTCCCTTCATATTGATTACCCGTGGCACCTAGCTATCTATCAAAGTATTTTATGTATCTCCCAACTACTTAGCCTATACCACTCATTCAAAATCTTTGAGAAAAATAAGGTGGATCATCGAAGGCATGGGAAACGGCCACTTCCACCCGAAACATCGGCGGAGAAAAGACAAGGACCCGATGAGTTCGGAACAGCTTCTTGGCCTGAATCAGCTGATACGTCAGCCATCGTTACGGCTCTTACTCAAGTGATAGGCAGCGATGATCAGCAGCTCATTGGTTTCCCACAATCATCGGCGCCCTCCTCAGCACAGCCACACACTGGCCCTCCTCAACTCGCAGTTCAAGATCAAGGTGCATATAATTTATTCTTATCTTTTTTTTACTATAACCAAAAAAAGTTATCTGTTTATTGAAATTTGATTGGTAATAAGGTTGCAAAGGCAAACAACTAGGGTTTGTTCCTTTTTAAGTTACGTGTTGATCTACCTTGTCTTGGTTTTACCTTTCCTTTTCAGTGTGTAATAAATGGCTCTTCAAGTGACTCAAAATGGAAATACTAAAAGTCTGTAACGTAGGGTTGGTCAAAGTTCAATGTATCTACGCCTAAACCTTAGCTACTTTCCTTAATGAAGTCTCTCTCTTCCAATCCCTTTGCCTCTATAAATAAATTAAAATTTTGCACTTTATTGTCAACTGTGTTTACACCTGACATTTTTCATGCTTTCACAAAACAAATACATATATATTTATATATAGGAGTATTATGGTCATCATAATTCCAAGTGTCTTGATCGTATAGCAAGCTAGTTAGCTTGTTCTTACATGTACATATATATATTCTAGTGGATGAAGCTGTCTTTTTTTATTATCAACCTAACGTGCCGGGATCTATTACGTGGATTGGGATACATTCATTCCTTTTTTCATTTTCGTCCTTGACCAAGAAACTTTTCTTTTTTAAATTTCTCAAACTTACATTCCTTGCTTTTAAATTGTGCCTAACATTGAAAATGATTACTAATGAGATGGACATTACTGCTATCTATTTTTTAGGCTTGAGTTGACATGTTTTAGCTTATAGAACTTGTTAAGTGGAAGAAGAAAAGTAGGGAAATAAAATACATTGAACCCTCATAATTGCATGCATCTTTTTCTTCCTTTTCCAATGCATTTGCCAAATGTATGGCGTTAAACCATCGTTCTTAAGTGCAATTTCACCTAACTATATATGAGAAGGGATCCACATGCTTTTAAATTTTAGTATTTTTACACATTTATATATATATATATATATATATATTGGAATTAGTATTTTAAATTTCAATTGTTGAATTTATCATGTAAATTTTTAATCTATTCAATCTCATTGTATTGATTAAGATTATTGTCTTTATTTTGAAAGTTTTTTTACATGAAGAGCTAGTCATCTTTTATTTACTCAAAATTTGAGATACATGATCTACGTGAGTCCAACATAAAGTATAATTGTTGAATTGTTAAAATATGACTAATACAAAATGTTATAGAAATATATATTGTAGTTTTATTCACTCACATAAATTTTATACGATTAATATTTTAATAATATAATTGTTGAATTCATCAATATAATTGATGCATGTTACTTTTGAATTGATCTGATATTTTTATTATATTGATCCAAAATGATATCTTTGTTAATATATATTTAATGGTTGAAAGTTTTTTATATAGAAAAAATATTTTTTATCGATAATGATTGATTTAAAATTTTACATGTTGAATTGTTTAAAACTATTAATTATAATAAAAATTATGAAATTGTTTAAAACTATTTTTTTCGTAAGGCCTTCCTTAACTTTAATCCAACTACGCAATAAAAGGAAACAAACTTTGGTAATCAATTTTGGACATAAAATTACTTTCATATAGATTATGCTATTAATTACACAAAACTACTTTCACTGATACTTCAGTTCAGTATTGGGTGTTATGAGTTTTTGCTTGTTACTTGATTTGTAACCTTATATTTGGCTTGGGAAGAAAAAAAAGAAAAAGCACAACCTAAGGCCTTCACCACTTCTTGCTTCCCTTTGTATCATGATTGCATGCAAAAACAGACAAACACGTTAATTTGCATATGTAAAATACATAAAATGTTTATATCATAAAATTATATATATCATGTCATGTCCTAATGCATTGGCTTTACGCATGTGAAGAAAATACAAGAAAGAGACATTACAGAGGAGTGAGGCAAAGGCCATGGGGCAAATGGGCGGCTGAAATTCGTGACCCAAAGAAAGCAGCCCGAGTCTGGCTCGGCACGTTCGACACAGCTGAGGATGCAGCTCTTGCATATGATAAAGCAGCTCTCAAGTTCAAAGGTACCAAGGCCAAACTAAATTTTCCCGAACGAGCTCAATGGAATATGGAAGCGCCGAGTCCAGGAGATTCAAGCACCATGCGACCTGAACAAAACCCTACACCACTAGCCCCACCTTCATCATGGTCTCAGGATTCATATCCCCACTTGCTTCAATATGCACAACTCCTTTCGAGCAGTAACGATGCTGACATCTCCTATTATACTTCAAATCTCTTCAATGAACAGCAACCTTTATCTCCACAGTTTCCTTCGATGTCTGCATCATCACAGCACTACCAGCAAGACCTCACAAGATTTTCAACCGAGTACCAGAGCTCTGACTATCAGGGGCAATATGGAAAGGACTTTGATCCAAGTAACAGAAGCCAGTAAGAAATTATTAGTAGCCTTTTTCTTCAAGTTCTAACTCAAGAGAATTTGATAAATCTACTTTACTACAACTACACATTTGATTAGGCCGGGAAATAGGATAATACCGTAAGCACTCCCATTTCATACTTGCAACGCCCACTCTTTTATGTATTTTATAACTTTCCCATCACATGATCCCTATTGGACATGGCGATTAGGGGTTCTTCATTTTCTACCTTCAATGGAAAGTTGGATCAACAATCGGGCATGTTAGTTCAGTTGATGTTGTTTTGATCGAATTTGAATGACGTAAATAGGGTAAGAGGAGTTTGGTTTTAAATTCTATCACCATCATTAATTCTTCTCTTCCATTTTGCACAAATTCATCTGAAGCATAATAATTGCAACTATATATAATCTAAAATGAATTTTTTAAAATAATTCGTGTTCTTTTTATTTATAGAAATAAACTTACAGGTTATAAATTGAATATGTATAAAATTTATTAACTTTAATTTGATAGCGATTAACACCTTCAGTAGGTAATCTTACATTCCCTTAATAATGTGATATTTTAATAATTTCACTCCAATTTTAATGATTTTATTATTCATTTTACTTGAAGCATTATGAAATAATAATGAAAACTAATGAATCTTTTATAGCAATTTCACCATCCTTATTTTATCATTTTGATTAAATTTTCCCATATATGACAACAAATAACATTTTTAATCACTTTGATTGAAAAAGAAGTGCTAGTTGCTTCAACCTTTATGCAGTAAACAATAAGCAAATCCTACCATGATATAATTTTATCTCCATAAACCAAATAATGGACTAAATGTATATGTCTATTTTCAAAAAATTCTTGGTCTCATATATATATATATATAATATGTCTATTTTCAAAACGGAAGAAGATTAGGAGGAGCACTACTTTCAACCAAAACTGGGGTCATGAGAAGACAGATATTAATATTCCGTGATTAGCATCAACGTCATGCATGAACTAAACTGTAAAATTCTTAGTTTTAGATTTTAACCCGTCTTTAAAAAATAGAAGAGAAAAAAGCTATACGGCTTTCTTTCGTAACTTTCCATGTGATTTTGCAACCTTGAATACTGAGTTTTAAACTCTTCCATGTCTAGTTTTTGTCCGATCTCTTGTTTGTTCCTCCTTAGTCCTTACCAGAGTGGGGCAACACGACACACGGTTCTCCAACATTTACCATTCCTGGCACTATCTTAAATTAGATGATGCTACTTAGTTATTTATTAATAATAAAATACTTTGTAGTAGTTTTAATTTTTAATAAAATGACATCATTATCATAATATATCAAATGTGAGTTTTCTTATGTTGATTTTACTGTTTATGTTTAGAATTCATTATCGTCTTTCTCAGTAATATTCTTTCTAATATTTGAATCTATGTTTTCTTTGAAAATATAATGTATCTAATTATTACACTTAACATTTGTCAATAAATATGAGTTGATATTGTATTATAATATACACTCTCTCCATTTTAGTTCTCTTATTAATTTTTGTCAGTCAAACAAACTTAATTTTTAAAATATTGTATTTGATCAAACTTTAAAATAAATATTTTGAGAAGTTTGAAATTCAAAGTATGCAAATTATACTTTCGAAAATTTTTGTTTTATAGTTTTATTAAAGCTAATAGTCAATGTTCATGATCCGAAAAGCCATATGAAGGAATATTACATTTATGACAGTGAAAGAAAATTTTATTTTAAAATTAAATATAAATAGAATGGTAATAAAGTAATAATTTTAATTTTTTATTTAAAGAAGATATAAAAATATAAAGTAATAATATTAATTATAGTTTAAAAGAAGGACGTTTTATTTTTATAAAGTGGTTAAGGGTTCCAAAATATTGAGAAAGCAAAATTCAATAAGGCTATGTTTGACTGAAAATGACTTCCGGAAAATGATTTTTGGAAAGTGATTTACTTTTCTGGAAAAGTTAATATTTTCTAGTGTTTGGTTGAATCTGTGTAAAATATTTTCTGTTGTTGGTAGATTCTCTGAAAATATTTCAAAAAAGCTATTTTAAACGAAACAAACATATATTTGACATTTTCTCGCTTTTTAATTGTTTAGCTAAATTCACTTTCTTGAAAATATTTCAAAAAAAAACTATTTTAAAAAAGCTATTTTAAATGAAACAAACATATATTTGACTTTTTCTTTTCATTTAATTGTTTAGCTAAATTCACTAAACAAATTGTGTAAACCAAACTACAACATTATGACTGAATTCACAATTTTTTTACATGTACATATACATACATAAATATAACCATGTTACACAAGGCACTTGCACAAGGAAAGGGAAAAAAATTACAAAAATCCATTAATACACAAGTTGTGTCCACAAGCAAAGGAGCATTCCCATATTAGCATCATCATCTTGCTGTAAGTGACCAATGAAAGATGGCATACTTAAAATCCAAACTTCAATGGCCCTAGTATCTCCCATGCTTCTTCGGTAATGGCTCTGCTTGTTCTTCATTCTAAAAACACACCGTAAAAGATTCCATGTCAATTAGAGAACAAATAAAATTTTGTTGAAAAAGGGTTAACTAGCCTTCCATTCTATTTAAAAGGAGGTAAACAGGACCATCTATTATTGCCAACAAAATCAAAATGAAGATGCAAAACTAGTTCATATTTGAACCATCTTCTTTGGCATCAGCTGAATTACATTACATCTATATTAATAAAATCAAAATGAAGATGCAAAACCAGTTCAAATTTGAACCATCTTCTTTGGCATCAGCTGAATTACAGTACATCTATATTAATAAAACCTGCAACAAAATTACAACAAAACCCTATGTTTCATAATACAAATTCTCCAACCTATGAACCTGTAAACCAAGATTACAAGTGAACAAAGTCGATATAACTTTTCACAACCTAATCAGCCATCTTGTACACATCACTTCTGTGAAAGATTATACTTCAACTGAACAGATAAAGGTTCAATTACTTTGCATCATATAAACCAATCTTACAAGCCGATTAGTGCATGAGAAAACACACATGAAAATTTTATACAATCACAATTGGTTAGAAAATATCATAGGTTTATTTGCTCACATATCGTAATTGTCCCCATTTGAAATAGAAGCAATACTGTGAAAAGGAACTTCTTAATGCCCATTGCTAGAGCTAAAGGAAGACCTACTTGCTCTCATACTTTGGGTCATGGATACCAGTGTGTCAATGTGCATTTGATAAGAATCTGCAAGACTAAAACCAAGGATTCTCTGCTCGTTCCTTTCTGCTCCTCAATTATATGAGAACTACAGGAAATGTTGATTTCTGGGTAGGGATTACACCACTCAGGCCTAACCATAATATTTACCCAAATCAATTACAGTAAAACGAGAACAACGAGAAAAAGAATTAAAAGATTAAATCAAAAACGAGAACGGAGATCAACTCAAAAGAAGTGCATATCAATAGGGGTGATAATAGGGGCAATCTGTAAATTCCTACTGCACTAGTTGTACTGCTTAAACAGGACAAATAATTCTTGGATCGATCACGCAAATTTGCTAAGAGATTGAAAAAAAAGAAAGAAAGATGGATAACAAAATCAGAATCATCGAAGAGATAAAAATGGGTAGACTAGAGAGAATATAAAGGAGGGTACCTGGCAATGGCATTGATTTGCAACCCAAGGGGAAGGGGAAGAGGAAAGGGGAGAAGATTTAGCAGAGTGTTGGGATGTGAAGGGAAAATCGATTAGAAAATGTCTTGCCGAAAAAAAAAGTGTAAGACATTTTCCCAAAAGAAGGCATCATTTTCTCGTGTTTTGAAAAAACTTTTATGGTGGGAATTTATTTTCCACCAAACAAACGGTGGAAAAGATTGAAAATATTTTCTAGAAAAACTTTTACAAGTAAATAAATGAAGCCTAATTTTAAAATTTGATAATGCTTAAGTGCTTAAGATTTTTATATATGCAAATTAAAAGTTTTATTTACATTCGATTATTAAATTCAAAAAAAAATCTTTAGTTGTATAGGAAATATTTATATGATATATCCATATGTTGTATAAAACGAATATATTAAATGCAAAAAGTTTTTTATCATAATAAAAGAATTCAAAATTATAACTAAAAATCTATAATAATTGTATTTAGATATCAATTAAAAGATGTGAAAAATTATGAGTTCATTGCATGCATTGGGAGGTGGGACCAATTATGAGTATTATGCTTCTGTTAGAAAAAAGATGATGCGGGTCTCGACTATTGATGACGGATGGCCTTTAGGCAAAACGCATGCAGTAACTCCAGTGGGCCTTTGCCTTTGCCAAGTTGCGATTCACTAACCGACAAAAATATATCACAACTTTATTTTTATTTGTTTCCGAGTGTATCCATCAGAGCAAATTTAATGAATAATCTTTTGTATTTTACAGGCTTATTAAGAGATAGATAATGATTACAAGTTTTAAAGTTATTTTATACTTAAGATGATGATCGAACTCTCGTTTATTGATTAAAGTAAAAGAGATTATTTTATCTCACCTAACCCATAGCTATATTAGAGTATGTTAAAAACACAAAGACATTTTTAAAAGGAATAAATCTAAAACTTACATATAAGTTTTGATTTAATGTATAATATTATACATAAATTTTGATTTTTATAATTTTATACAATAAAATTTTGATTTAATTCAATATTCAAAAACTACTAATGTTAGGGGTGGACTAGGGGCCTAGCAGGGGCCCGACTCTCCTAAAATGAAAATTTTTTATTTAGACTTTTTATAATTTATAAACTTTAAATTAGTAATAATAAAATTATACTTTGATCCTTAAAATAATAAAAATTTGATTTGATCTTCTAAAATTATAAAGATATAAGTGAAATTCTATTTTACTATCATAAAATATACCAACCTCCTCAAAAAATTATCGACTTCACCTTGACTAACGTCATTATTAATATAACATCATTTTACATTTAAATAGTACATATACAAATAATTATATTTATCTTTATAAAATAAATTTATTTATTTTTAAATATGTACAATGAAATCAAATCAAATCAAATCAAATATAATTTTAAAATTAATAGAGGTGATAGAATTGATATTTGGAGAGGGTTTCTTCAAAATTAACAATGGTAAGGAGTGTTTGAATTACTAAAACAAAGAATATGGAGTTCATATGATATTTGACATCAACAAATAAAGTTTTGGGAATTGATAGAGATGGAATCCTAAATCAATTGGTTAGAGAAATATCGAAAAATTTATCACTTAATCCACCCATTTACTCTAATAAGGTGCGTGAAATATGGAAATGGCATGAAAAAGGGCTTTTGGAAGGGAACGGGACCACCCATTTTGTGGATGCAGACGAATGCTTTGGGTTTCCCACGTCAAATTTTGCGGCATTGCTCTTTTATTCTCACTCGTATCAAACAAAGTTGAAAATATGATCTTTCATTATCTCTTTGAATTGAAACTGAAGGTGTTCTTTTTGAAAATGTTAGGCTCTGCCGGCATCCACATGAAAGCTCTACCGACGGCCAACGTGGTTTCTGCTCCCTCACATTATTTTACTTTCTTTTAATTCTTCCTGCAAAAGTGAATATATTAATTTAATCTGCTCATCGTGTTTAGAGAAAGGAAAAAGTAGGAAAATAGTCAAACAGAAAATGATAGGAAGACGATTGAAATGGACATGCATGTGTATGCAAAAAAAAAAAAAAAGAAAAAAAGAAGAAGAAGGGAATGCTTAGGTCAAGTGTGCTGCATATTAATTAAAAAAATGTCATGCATGAATAAATGTTGCGTGTAACAGTAAGGTATACTGTATTTTTAAGAAGAAAATATTGTTAGAAAAGGTAACCACATATTTTCGAAAAACAAACATGAAGGATACCTTCGTTATACGACAAAATATTTGTTATGATCATATAAATATAGCATTTTTTTTAAACAATCTTATTATAAGTTTTGATTATATCTACTCTTTTTGATACTCTAGAATTACCCATATCCCCTCTCCAATCCATAAATAGGAGGATAATGCGCTTTAGCACACTCAAACTCCCGTCCATCCTTTTGCATTGACAATAATGCCTATGGCAATCGAGTTAAGACTCAATCGGCAATAAATGTAGTTTTTTCTTAATTCTATTTTTCATGTCTTTATAATATAAAAATAGTTACCAACATTACAACAAAATATGTCAAAAGTGACAAATGACTTGAAACGCACCGGGATTACGTCTTCTTAAATTGACCCGCATCAATATGTAAAGATGCACATGAGTAGCGCCTCTTTAGGTAGGCACTAAAGAGACATCACCACGACGCGTCTCCTTAGGCCTAACTTAAGAAGAGCTTTCTCGCATTTCCTAAGCTGTCGATTGTAGAGACATCAGTCATCATCCAAAATGTTTTGTTCTTGCTTTCTCCGTAGGTCTCTTAAATCTTGCTTTCTTTCTTCCGACGCCAATCTCTCATTCTCCCTAATTTTCACTTCCTTGCAAATTCACGATATTGGAGTAGAGATAGTGTTATGTCCATCTTCACTATCTTGAAAATTTATCCATCCATTTGATTTCAAATTCACTTATATCATGTAACACCCCTAACCCGTATCAGTCGTCGGAATAGGGTTACGCGGCATTAACGATTAAATCACAACATGCGACATACATTTCTTAAACATAAATCCATTATCACTTAAATATCGATCAAACATAATTACATTATCCCTTATAAGGCTCTATGAGACCTTTCAACATGCTTGAAATAGGTCTGGGACTAAACCGATAACATTTAAAAACTTTAGGAAACTTATAAAATTTCTCATGCATATAGGGATCACACGCCCTTGTGAACAGGCCGTGTGCCTCACACGGTCACTAGACATGCCCGTGTCACAAGCCGTGTGGAAACAGGGCATACATACTGACTTGCATCACACGGGCGTGAGACACGCCTGTGTGCCATGGCCGTGTGAAGTTTAGAGGGGATACTGACTTGGGTCACACAGCCGGTCACATGCCTATATGCCAGCCTGTGTGTCACACACGTCCAGTAGACATGCCCATGTGTCTAAGCCGTGTAACTCACTAACTTGTTTAACTAAGTTACAGCAGACACACGGTCGAGTCATATGCCGGTGTGCTCAACCGTGTAGGGCGAAATTAGGCTTGGTTTAAGCCACATTTCTCACCCTCTTCAAGCAAACCAAAACCACAACATTTCATACCATTTCAATACATTTATAGGAAATCAAAACATGCTATTTCACATACAAATCATGCCATTTAAAATCCATCCATTTCACCACTCAAATCATAATCCGAAAAATACCAAAATAATATGCCATTACCAACAATTTCACCAATCTTCTCTGTGCATTTTCTCATCATCTTATCATCTATTTTAAACCTCAAATCATACCACTTAATCATCACAACATCCATGACAAACATGCCAAAACACTAGGCCATTTATATACATCATATTTCACTTAACAAACTCATAAAATAAGCCAATCCAAATGGCTAAATACACACCAACATTTACATCATTTATGAGCCAAATCTCATGGCTAATATCATATCTCAAAACACATCATCATATCACTAGCCTATACATGCCATATACTATATTTTCAAAGCACCAAAAATACCAACAAGTTGTCGATAGTGTAATGGTGTCCCTAATGATCCCCGAGTCCGAGCTAGCTTCAATTATCTATAAAACAGGGAAAGAACACACAAAGTGAGCTTTAAAAGCTTAGTAAGCCATATACAAATAAAATTACCACATGAATCAACATCATTTCCATCAATAGACAAACTATGAGTAAGCACATATAAGCTCACAAACCTTTCCCAATGTATACATATTCAATACATGAGTGAATTCATCAAATACTTATCTTTTCAATATTTGTATGAATCACGTACGTACTTGAGTCACTTAACTCATTCACACATTCTTTCTCAACTTGATTTTGTCCGTTGAACCTTTTGGAATTGTTAAGGATACTCGAAAATCACATATAGCTCGTACAATGCCATATCCCAGATATGGTCTTACATGTTATCACATATCCATGCCGATAGCCCAGCTATGGTCTTACACGAAATCAAATAACGATGCCAATGTCCCAAATATGGTCTTACACGTAATCACATAATGATGCCAATGTCTCAGACATGGTCTTACACATAATCACATCTCGTTAATCCTAATCTAAGGTTCTTCAAGACTTTTGGATATTGTAACCTTGTCGATTTTTGCTCGTATTTAATCATTCAACATTCATAGCAGTTGAATGACAATTAAACATATATAATTCAATTTAAATACATTTATTTTCATATGAACTTACCTTGAAATTCGGAATAAACGGACTGGATCGACTATTCAATAACCTTTGATTTTCCCCGATCTAAATCCAATTTCTTTCGTTCTTGATCTATATACATTCAAAATTAACTCATTTATTCATCAAATCATTCAATTCAGTCCACAAACACATATTTAGGCTTTTTTCACTTTAGCCCCTAAAGTTCTACATTTTTACAATTTAGTCCCTATTTCACAAATACACAAAATTCATGAAATTTCATTAAACCCAAGCCTAGCTGAATTTCATATAGGTCCCTAGTAATCCAAAATTTTCATTTATTTCACATTTCAACCACCCAATTTACGCTTTTCACAATTAAATCCCTAAAATGTATTTTTAGCTAAAATCACTTAACAGAACTTGTGTAACTATCAAAAAATATCATTTTTCATCATCAAACATTCAAAATCTTACGTATTCATCAATGAAACTTCAAAAAATCATGAAAAAATTAAAAAATTAAGGCACGAGCTAGCTAGAATACGAAGCAACGATCTCAAAAACGTAGAAATCATCAAAAACCAAGCAAAGAACATACCTTAATCAAGCTATGAATGTGCCGAATGGAAAACCTAATCTTTTGGTTCTCTTATTCTCTAATTTTGGTTCAATAAGATGATAAGAAAGCCAAATTTTTGTTTTGTTTTATTAATAATGACCTTATTTATCAAATACCAAATTTATCCTTAATTTATAACATTCAAAAACACATACATATTGTCCATAAAAGTCCACTATCATTTTAAATGGTTTTATTACCATTTAAGGCCATCATATTTAAAACCCAAGGCCAACTGACACCTTTAACAAGTAGAATGCAACTTTTACATTTTATGCGATTTAGTCCTTTTTCTCAAATTGACTATTCAAACGATAAAATTAAATCACGAAACTTTCACACATACATGCTATCATGCTGTAAACACATAAAATAATATTAAAATAATTTTTTGACATCAAATTTGTGGTTTCAAAACCACAATTCTGACTTAGCTAAAACCAGGCTGTTACATATCAAGTTCAATAAGGGTTTCTTTTTGTTTACTTTTATGTATATTATCCCAAATATCCATTACATGAATGAATTTGTGATATAAGTATTTCATTTGTACGTATGCAAATAATGAATAAGTTTGTTACTGAACATGCACTTTATATATTTCCTGAAATGACTAAGTCATTTTATTATTTATGATGTAGACATTGGACAAAAGTTGGATTGATGCTCTCAGATTAAGCATGGTCTACATGAATGGAATAGCTTTGTTCATTGAATATGCTACCAAAAACTGCACAAACAACAATACCATATATTGTTCGTGCAAAAAGTGCTCTAATAGAGTATTGGAACATTTTCAAATATTTATAATGTTCCAATAACTATAACTGAATGGGTGTAATTAATCAAAAGATTATATTATTTGATTGTTTTGAAAAATAATTATAACTATTTAAATAATATTATTTGAAGATTTGTACTAACATAGAGTTTTTCTTTGTCCTTAAGTTGTACATGATCATCTTCATCTATATGGTTTTGTAAATGGGTATAAGAGATGAATTTTTCATGCTGAAACTTTCGCGTCAATTTTGCCACCGAACTCCCCCAATATTGTAAGTCATACGAGAAGTTTGAATGATACTGATGTTGATTTAGGAACTAGGGACTTGATAAGAGAAGTTATTGGATTAAATGTGTCAGTATATGGCAGAGATGAATTTAGTCATGGTGGTCATGTTAATGGTAGAGGTGATTTTGATTCCACTTTGCTTTCTTCTAAGGATGTTAGACGAACCACCGATGAAGCTAACAATCTTATGGATGATTGTGAGGTACCTCTTTATCTCGCTTTAGAAATGCTCTACCATATCATTCCTCTTGCGACTCTTTCATATAAAGGCCTTCAATGGGTGGTCAGCAAAATTAGTTACCGAATTACTGGATTTATTAAATGATGATTTTCACACTTCACTCCTTGTAACATTTATGAATCAAAGAAAACTCTTAAGAAGTTTAATCTTAGTTATATCAAGATTCATGCATGTTCAAATGACTGTACATTATATTGGGGTCCTAATGCAAATGCTACATCATGTAAAAAATATGGGCTCTTGAGATGGAATACAAGTGCAGCTAAAGGAACTGAATATTTAACTAGTGAAGAAACAACAACCCCTTCTCATCAAAAGCCTTTAAAATTCCTCAAGTACTTTCCTTTGATCCCGAGACTAAAAAGATTGTTCAAGTCATTCGAAACTATGGCTTCTATGACTTGGCATGATCATTCTCATGTCAAATATGAACTTCTCTGACATCCCGCTGATGTTGAAGCTTGGAACACTTTTAATGAGAGGTTTTCTAACTTCGCCTTTGACCTTCACAATGTTCATTTAGGATTCGCAAGTGACGGTATCAATTCTTTTCGAACAATGAGCACCATACAAAGTATGTCACCGATGGTGTTGATCTCGCACAACATAGAACCATGGACGTGTACAAATTGGAACAAATTTAGAATGGTGTAAGTGCATTTGATGTCTCTAAGAATGAGACATTCAATTTACGTGTGTGTCTCATGTGGACCCTTAATGATTTTTTAGCATATGCAAACCTATCAGGCTAGAGTACCAAGGGGCATGTCGCATGTCCGGTATGTGTATAGTCAGTCAGCTCTCGTTAGCTACATAATGGGAGGAAGTTTTGCTACATGGGTTATCGTCGATGGCTTCCCTCAAATCATCCATTCATGCATCAAAATAATCAGTTTGATAGAATGAAAGAGTATCGTCATACAGGAATTGACGGTATTGTATTTTCTTACGGGAAGGCACCCAAGGATAGGAAACAGAAAGATTATTACGAAGCTGATTATAATTTGAGAGAATTGAGTGACATCAAATTGGATATTGAAGATGAGAATCAACCGAATCTGTCAAACTCATCTTTGACATTATGGAAGAAAAAAAATGTTTTTTTCCAATTCCATATTGGTAGTACAATCCATTACCTCATAATTTAAATATTATGCATATAGAGAAAAATGTGTGTGACAGAGTGATTGGCACTTTGCTCAATATGGATTGGAAGGGTAGAGATAATTTGAAAGTTCGCATTGACCTATAGGATATTGGCATAAGAAGTGAACTTCATCCACAAGAAGTTAATGGCAAGATTCTTATATCACTAGCATGTTACAATCCGACAACAAAGGAGAAAGGCATTTTCCTTCAACCTTGAAGTTGTTGAAGTGCCCGATGGTTATTTGTCAAATATTTCAAGGTGCGTGAACCTAAAAGAGAATAAGTTGTCTAACATGAAGAGCTATGATGGGCACATTCTGATATAGGATTTACTTCTAATATGTTTGAGAAATGTGGTAGACAAAGAATTACTTCTTTTATATCTAATCTTTCTAGCTTTTTCAAGAAGCTATGTTCTAAAGTGCTCAATACAATTGAGCTTGATCACTTGCATGTACATGCTACATTGGCACTTTGCCAACTTGAGGAAATATTTTTTCCGAGCTTTTTCACCATCATGGTCTACTTATTAATTCATTTTCCTGAAGAAGCAATTGAAAGGTAAATACATAAGAGATTATAAGTTGTTTTTTTATATATTCTATTTAGTTTTTGCATGTACATGTTAAGTTAAAACTAAACTGCACATAACATTTGTTTTCTTATTTTTCCAGGTTTTTGGTTTGACTTAAATCACTTGTGTATAATAAAGCATACCTAGAAGGATCAATTGTTGAATGATATTTAGCAGCTGAGTGCCTCACATTATGCTCACTTTATTTCTCGAACATGGAAATAATTTTTTCGCGACCCTGCAAGAACGAAGTGGTGATTATAAAGCTTTTTTACTTAAATAATATTAAAAAAATTAAAAATTTGAAAGTGGTATACCAACTTAGTTATTTATGAAAATGGTATACCAAGGGTGGTGAAGGGTAGTGCATGGGCGACACCACCTCCATTTTTTGATACCTATCACTTTCAACTAAAAAATAAAAAAAAACATTTTTTTAATGGTCCAGCCTTCTTGATAAGTGACACCAAAGTATTTTTCCCATACAATTTCAATACATGGGTTAAATATAGGTTTGGGATGTGTTTGGGTGGTGGTGCCCACGGGAAATGTGGCATCAAAGGACTGGTGTCGATGTTTTAGGCGGCACAAGTGGTTCCAATCTTATAGGCGACACCAGTTCCCAGCCATTATTTAAGTAGTGTTTGGGAAAACAAATTTGAGAATTCAAATAATAACAAAAAAAAAATATGTTTGAAGAAGGGTAAACAAACAAAGAAGAATTTACAAGTTTAGTAGATATGAAAGTTATTTTTCACATTATAGTAATTATTTTGCTTGAAATTATGTTGAGAATTTTTATTTCTTTTTTAACATATCTAGTATTGAATATGGATAATTAATTTTTCATATGTGTTTATTTCGATGGAGTAATTTTGACAACAACACTTGGGTGTATATTTGAATTTCTTCAAAAAATAGTAATGAGATTTAATAGAAATGTCTCGGTTGATGATATGAAAGAAAAGACTAATGCAAAAATTGTTAGACATTGTAAAAGAAGGATCTCGAAACTTTTTTACAAGTTTTCAATTTTGACGTCCCCATCAAATTCACCGAGATAGAACTTGTAGATGATGAAGACGTTGAGACAATGGTCACTCTTTATTGTGGGAATCAAAGCCACCAAAATGCACCAATTCAATTATTTGTTGAGTTAACTAATATGGAGCTAGCTGAAGATCCCACTTCATTACGTGAAGAACATGGAGTTCAAGATCCTTGTATGGTGGTTCTGATATCATACGTTGATAATCAATAGACTGTACGCAGGTTCGACATCGATCTTAATGTTCCACCTGAGATTGATGTGGATGCTGATGATGGATATGATAGTAGCGATCCTTCTGATCACAAGCGTGATGGTGATAGTGATCTTGATTTGGACGAGGTCCCGGATGATATCAATGATGAAGGTGCGAATGACGATAGAAATGTTAACGCATCTTCAATCAGGAATTCAGTTCGATGCATTGTGATACGCAATGACCCTTGGCACACATGTCGCTAATAAACCTCGATACGACGCATGTAGTCGAGTTGCCAAAGTACCCTGATATACTACTTGCTCATTGGTTGGCCGTAGATTCTGAACCTGAGGAGTTGTTCATGGGCCAAAAATTTGAAACCAAGGAAGGGTGCATATTTATCATTAAGTAGTATAGCATCAATATGCCGGTGGACTACAAAGCCATCATGTTTAAACTGATATTGTATATTGGGGAGTGTTGGAGGTCGACTGCAATTAGCGGGTACGAGCCGTATTTATCCAAAAGTTACAGATGTGGGAGATACAAAAATCTATTAGGCCTCAGACATTCACTTCAACATGTATGACAGGTCACCGGAAACTTGATACCAAAACTATCTGTAAATGCTTCATGCCATTGGTGAAGGACATGCCGACCATTAAAGTTTCGGTATTTATTGTCTAAATGCAAGCAAAATTTTGGTATCAAGTATCATACTGAAAAGCATGGATAGCTAAACAAATAGCAATGGAGTAGTTGTATAGAGATTAAGATGTGTCGTACGATAAGCTATATGGATGGGTAGCCACTATG